>NC_063159.1:9306984-9962732 GCF_020921035.1 Rhodamnia argentea | reverse complement strand
GATCTAACGATCGATATCTAATTGGAGTTTTTGATCTAACGGTTTAAATAAACCCTACAACTCAAAGCCCTAGTTTTCTCTATAAATACATCTTTATGCCTAGGGTTAAGGGAGATTCATTCAGAAAATTGAGATTCACGTGAGATTGAGGGAGATCAAAAAAAAGGCACAGACGGCCGAGAAAGGGCAGACGCGAGAAAAGGAGAACGAGGTGCGTTTGAAGCTGCTGTCCATAGGTGTTTTTGCATTGAATTGGTCCGAGTTTTGTCTTGCAAACTAAGGTAATCCTTGTATACTTTCAATCTTAATTCAAGCATTTTTTGATCTTGTTTTTGCTGCTGTTTTACACTAAAAACCGTCGTTGTTTCATGCTATTTAATGCTAAATTCGCCATGGTTTGATGTCTGATTTTTACTGACATTAATGATATGAAATTGCTGCTGTTTTTGCCTCTGTTCAATGTTGCTATTCGCTTTATTCTCATGCTGTTTCGCTGCTATTTTCTTGCTGAAATCATTGTTGTTTTAACGTTGAAATTCCTACTATTTAGGACGTTTTTGCTGCTGTCTTAGGGAGGAAATTCTTGCTGTTTATGATGTTTTTGCATGCTGTTAATTGTCGAAATTTGTTGCTGTTCATGTTGATTTTTATTGATTTTCCCGCTGATCTTTAGTGCGGAATCAGAAGTCAAATTCATTGCTGTTCGGATCTAAAAAAAATTTTGTTCTCTAGGCGCTTGATGAAAGTTTTTACTCAGCATCTATAAATCAATCCGAATTTAAATTCACCGCCTTCCGAACCTCATGTATGTGCGGATTTTGCTGCTTGATTTTGATTTCTCTCTTTCTGGCGACTTTTTCTAAATCCGTGGACGTGCTGAAAATCACTTGCTCACTTCTTTTTTTATTCAATGGACGAGATGACTCGTGGATATTCGGTTGCTTGCCTTGATTTGATGTCTAGAATTCTGAGATAATCTGAATATTCATCCTATCTCTAAAAGATTGAGCACAAAATCTTTCAGAATATATGATGGCTAAATCCGAATATTTCATAAGTGAGGATATTCCGATTGAAGATTTCAAATGTCTCTCTCTAAAATTTGGAGGTTATCTGAATCATCGAACATCCTAAAGATAATCTTTCTTAATTTTAGGAGATATCAATCCTTTGTGGATAGGAGCCTATCTCCTTGAAAATTCTGGAATCTTTTAGGGATTCCCGAAAATTCAATAAATATTTGAACATTTTTAAACAAAATTGCCTATAATGTATGCTCCCCGGTGCCTAGTACCGTCGAAAAATTAAATCACACGCTATGCCTATGATCTTATGGGATGGGATGGTGATTTAAATATAGAAATTCGTAATCCGCCCTTTGCCGAGAAGGGACGTTGTATTTCTATATATTTATCCGCATACCGGCTTGAATGTTCAAGGATATAGCGGATAAAATCTCGCTCCGGCCCGGATCTTCGGGAATGAGAATATTTATCGGAAAATCGGATTTAAAGGTATATTATGGGCATTTTTGTTTAATTTTGTTTAAATTCATCTGTTTCAATTCAAAAATTCAAAAAAATAAAAAAGGAAAAATTCGAAATAAAAAAAAAAGGGAAATCAAAATCACAAATCATCAATCAGGAAAACGGATTTTCATGAAATTTGGTATCGAAAGGGTGTTAATTAAAAATTAACATAATCAAGTCCCCGAACCCTAAATCTTTGGTTAGCGTAAAATAAAGTATTCTCCCGTACTTTATTTAGGTATCTAATCTACCTACCAAAAAAGATTAGTGGCGGCTCCTAAATCAAAAATCAAACCTAAGTTGCGAATTAGTAGGGCTTGGGAGAATCCGTATTAGGTTAGTTAATTCATCTAATTAACCTAATAATCCATTAACCTAAATTAATTTTTAAGTCGCAACAAAAAGTTGAACTTGGCCAATGTGGCAAATTTTTTTTCTATCGAACATTTAAGTTCAGGAACTTCGTAAAAGTGAACACTTGAGTTCCTTAACTTTGTAAAAGTGAACAACTAAGTCGTTCTAATAACCACCGGACGTTGGTGTGACTTTGTCAAACACATACTTAGAGCTTAACATCATGAAACTCACCAATTGCACATACTCCAACAGACCAGCAAAATGGTGCTTTGTTAAATTAAACAGCATCCCCTTTAACAACCAATAGTCATCCATAATGTACCAATAACACAGAAAGACGCAACCCATTGCCATAAAAAACAGAAACCTCAAACAACCAAACCCCCTCCCATCAAAAACAAAAAACCCTCACAGGCTTTCCATATATCAGCACCTATTAATTTCTTATTCTGTTTGGAGCAAATTGTCCAGTTGGGTGTGCTCATTGACAGGGATGACATTGTGTTCAGAGTTTCCATCTTCAATAGTTATATCGACATCACCACTACAATATGTACATAACTTTCAGCCATCTAAATCACCTACTTCACTCGGCAACTCTATTGTTCAGTTCAATCCATTTTCTATTTTTGGTCTAGTTGGTTCCTTCACTCACTCCTACAAGCCGATTCTATTTTCTTTTAACCTACAAAAAACGCAGCATCATTAAAGTAATGCAACAATGACCAAAATGAATGTCACCAGCTGAACCACAAACCACTATCCAGCCATATATATATTTCATCACTCGTATGTCATCTTCTAATGAAAGGAGACCTCTTCGACTATACGAGCAAAAGATGACGAGGCATAATGCGTAAAAGAATTGTCTTCCCCCCCACCCCAAAACCCTCCTTGCATGATCAAATCATAAAGGTTATTCATATGTAAAGATCTTAACCTAATGCTCACAGCAAAGGACATGTAAACACCGATTACTTGTTTAAACCTAAATACATACTCTCTACAAATGCAATACAGGCACGTACAAAAGGGCTTCACCATATGAGGTCCCTTGAACAGGAACAACTTAATGTTACCCCATGATACTATTACACAAATGAAACAAATGGATGAACTTGCGTAAGGATATGACACACACCTACAAGGGTCAAAGTTTCTAAACCAAAATAGGAAATCAAAGCCTTAGCAATAGAGACTAGCAGATAAATTTTCAAATAGCACACAAGAACTCAGAGTGGTCATCTCGGATAAATTAGCCCAAGCATAGCATCTCACTAAGCAGAAAGTTAAGCCATAGTTAATTGCCGTTAGGCTATAATAAAAACCTACAACCACATGATTAAGCAGTCTAAGACATCACCATAGAAAATTACATGCCTAAGATGCATGTGAGACCAAACAAGAAACGAGTTTCAGTGCACATCAATAAAGTTTAGTCAAATTTGTCTTCTTGATGATTGAGAAGTATCTTGTTCACAAAGTTTTACCTTCTTCTTAAGTGCTCGAATTCTTTTATCAATATCTTCACTTAGGCAGTTGAGATTACTTCCCTCCCGTGCATCCGAGGAAGAGATAGTTCCAGTAGCATTTGCGGATGTAGTGAGCTCATTCATCCGAGTTGTCAGTGCTTTAACGGATTTTTGTTCATTAACGTAAACTTCATATTAGCACTGTGTTCCCTATTCATCAATGCTCCCACTACATATGCTTAAACGTTTTTACCCCTTTCAAGAGCAGCCTGCAATAATAGGAGAATTAGTTTGGTTCCGCCATTGATTGAGGGAAAAAGGATTCATCCGATTTTCTCTACATATCTACACAAGAATACATTCAAAATTCAACCAAAATGCTCATGCCACATGCGTACTTATAGAGTATGACACTCAATTATCATAAAATCAAATTTAAGCATTATTCGGACTATGCTAATGATACCAAATGTCGTATCTATGGGACAAATGTCATCTGGATTTTGGAGTACTTTATGATGCAAGAAGCACTAACTTACGAGATATATGACCCACTTTCGGAACCTTATATTCACTTTCTTCAACAGAACTTGAACACTCACCTTTACACATTCAATATATTATGTGATACATGACAACTTGAACACTCACTTTTACACACCAGCAGCAACCCCTATTGTGGTCAATGTCGTTTTCCCCGCTTTTACACTCTGTCAAGAACATGATATTGAATTTTATTTCACTCATTTCTCCATTGAACAGAAAAAAAAAATTTACTAATCTTTACCCCCTAACTTTGGCTCTCAACAGATGGACAAACATGTTCTTTTTCCCGCTTTTACACTCTGTCAACAACACGACATTCCTTACCAAAAACAAAAAAAACAACACGACATTGAATAAGATTTCAATTATTTTATCGTCAATGGACAAAAAACAACAAACGACTAACATTTACCTTCGATTAACCGAGATTCGTTCGCGTGAGAAGCCCCATTTGCTTGAGAGCTTCAAACATCGAGGTCGATTCAAACACACGATCCAGGTCGATTCAAACACAACAAATGACTAACATTTACTTTCGATTAACCAAGATTCGTTCGCGTGAGAAGCCCCATTTGCTTGAGACCTTCAAACACCGAGGTCGATTCAAACACACGATCCGGAGCGATTGATAGACCTTTGCTTTCCGCTTGAGACCTTCAAACACCGAGGTCGATTCAAACACACGATCCGGAGCGATTGATAGACCTTTGCTTTCACCGTTAGAATGGAAGCCCCAATTCGCGCGAGAAACCAACACACGTGTTCAGAGAATGATGAACACATATTTGCCCTAATTCTCTCCCCAATCTCTCCATTTTGCCCTAAATCTATCGCTGCATAAGGTAGACGTCGTCTCTATTAGACAAAGAAATGACGTCGTCTCTTCCCGTCGACGTGGATAACATTTTTCATGTTGGCAAATTAGGCCTTTTCCAAAAACTACATGTACGAATTAAAAACTAATTCAAATTTACACATAGGATGACTGGCCGGAATTAGCACTCAACTGCACATTTTTACTCCGATATGGCACTCAAGTGAACGTTTTAAAAGTTATGGCACTCAAGTGAACGCAGTACAAAAGTTATGGCACTTTTAGTATACTTTTCCCCAAAGATTAGGAAGGATTTTCCTTTCCTCGGACAACGGTGTTTCAACGTGTAATTCTTCTTTATGTAATCTCACTTTGATGCTTCAGTTTTTGTCCGGAATGGAATACATTAAGAAGAAGACCTTCATCACTTTATATATATTTTTTTTTCCTTTTTTTCCATTTCCAATCCGTTCGGGAACCACTCAATCGTGTGAAAATTAAGAAAAGTCGAGGGCTCCCTCGTTTTTCAAAGCAATTCACAATCAAACATGTTTCGAATTCGACCAACAATGAGGAGACGTTGTTTGGTGGCCAAGCACTCGACGGTCTCTTTCAAGGCCTTGGCGAGACTAAAGACAACGTCCAACCTCGTCTCCGGACAAGATCAAGACGACGACGACAACGCACGCGATGGTCAGATCCAAAGCCCATATTACATTACACCCTCTCAATATTAAAAATAATGTTAAAAAACTATCAAATGTCACCGTCTCAACACAAGTTGAGGGGCTTGTAAGATTTTGCAAACTCTTCGGGGAGAGAGAGAGAGAGAGAGAGAGGAACTTTTCTTGGACACTCGTTAAGCACTCGGATTAGCAAAATGAAATCAGAAGTTACTTTTTGCTTTTTTTTATGTTAAAAATTGAAATTTGTGGCGCCTCTAATTCTGGAAAGTTTGCTATATACATTGTAGATACTTAATGGGTGTTCGAGTAAACAAGGAAAAGATGGATTTTTTATTGTGTTGGTAATTAGAGGAATCTTGGGGGCACAAATTCATGGCTGAGGAATCAAAGGGTCCCAATCTGGTGATTGAAAGCGAGTGGCCGTCGTTCGAACTGCTGGGTTTTAAGATTTGAAGTGTAGAGAGAAGATATACATGATAAGTTAGATTGACATTGCAAAAAATACTGATTTTGACCAGGGTAGAATCGGAAACTTGGAGGATCAAATTGGTGGGAACTGATCGGTTTCAAATTCCATGGTATGGAGGGTAGGTTTTAAGTTCTAAAAAATAAAAAAATTATTCTAACGGGTAAATTCCAAGTTTCCGGTAGGTGGAACGTGGAGCCGGAATCTGAAATCTGAAGCAATTTTTTTTATTTTTCTTGGTATTCATCTTATCCTATGGTATTTCATTATGTCTGTGTATTCCATTGTGTCCGATTATGAGTGTGTAATTCGAAATCACTTTATCATTGAGACTTTTACTTTGTTAATATTTCATATTTTTTGTATGTCTAAATATGAGTTCAATTCGATAGATTTTAACAAGAGGTGATCATTAAATATGACCTAGATTGATCCTGGAATCAACCCTTGAACTTTTAACATGGTAGGTTTCAGTTTTCAAAGTATGCACAATAAGTTTCGGGTTTCATAAAATAAGAAACCTGTATAAACGATAGATTCCAAATTCTAGGTAGAATCTGCACAGAATCCAAAATCTCTCACAAATACCCACAGAAGAAAAGAAGAAAGATTTATGTGATTTACGGGCGTCTCCGACTCAGCATCAAGCGAAAGAGAGAGAGAGAGAGAGAGAGACAGCAGAGACAGCAGAGTCTGAGCGTCTTGGCATGGTGTATAAGTGGGTGTATCTTGTAATTTGGGAAGAGCCGGCAGTTTTGTAAGCATATATGTGGCATTTCAATTTTTCTCTTTTCAATTTGATTTCTCCCAATATGTTACCCCCAGAGAGAGGGGGGAGAGTAGTTTGTGTGTGTGTGTGTGTGTGGTGGTCGGGGGGGATAGTTTGGACTGACATCAATATTGCTTCTCGATGAGATCCTGGTCTGATTGATTTTGAGATGGACAAGTGAATTCTAATAAAGAGAAATGGGCAAGTGGGCTAGATCCCACCATATCCGCGTGCGGGTGCGCAATTATTAGACGCACTTTACACGCTTGCACAGTCACCAATAATTATTGGCATTAATCAACGATCGAAACAGTGCAACTGTACACATAAGAGTTGCAATTATTTTATTAAATTTATTTTTTGAAATTTAATTAACTATTTATGTCCAAAAGTTGCAATCTTTCATACAAGGCAATTTTTTGGACAATGAAGAGTTGTGTCCAGATAAACTATTTTATGGACAACGAAGAATTGTGTCCGAATTAACTGGACTTCAGACACAAAGCGATGTATCCGAAATTAACTATTTTTTGGACACGAATAGTTGTGATCAAATGGCACTTTTGAGACATGAAAAGTTATCTTCTTTCAAGTATTTAAATTGAGTAACTCTATTCATTTTCAATATCTTAACTTCTGTTTTTGTTTTTTCTAAAAGACACACAGCCATTGTTTCTCCCGAGAGATCCTGGACAAATATCAGAATTGTTATCTGCTATTCTTTATCAGATGTTTACCGAAACCATTAGTAACGTTGTGGGCAAATAAATCCTTAAAGAGAGTGTTATCACGCCTCAAAATCTGATTATGGTGTTCATCTCATTCAATCATATTTTTCAACACCTTCGGTAGCTCAATTTCCAGTAAAATTGAATGAGGGAACTAATTGTCTCTCTCTCTCTCTCTCTCAATCATCTTGTTTCTGAGCTCGGTTGTGAATGGCATCGTGTTATTTTCTTCTCTGTTCTTTTTCTGTTTCGTATGCATGAGAAAAATAGGAAAAAGATGCATATCTTTTTGGTCCTCTGGTTTATCTGGTTTATTTTCCTACAAATGAGGCTGCATACTAGGATGCTCATAGCATGTCTGATCTGCTCTTTGCTGGTCCTTGTTATCAGGGCTTGTAGTTGCTAATTGCAGGGTTCTTTTTCGTTTTTCCCCCCTTCTTCTCACGCATCTATACCTGGCAAGAACTCTTTCTGTCTCTCCTCTGACTTTTCCAGCTGTGCCTCTGACCATCCGAGATAATTTCGCTTTTCTGTTTAGTTATCGACTCGATTTTTTCACATCACGCTGGTTTCAATATTTCCAAAGGTTCATTGGAGTGCTGCTTCTGGAACAGGCTTTATCATCCAGGTGATTCCAGCTTGTATGATCCATTGCATCCCCATCTCACTCTCTTGATCCGCATCGCAGGGTTTCAGTGAGATTTGGCTACTGAAACATGGAGGGTGGCTATGGAACTCCGAATGGAGAAGCGGCGGATCATAATGGCCTCAAGCTGATCAGATACTCTGCTTACCAAACCTGCACCAAGTTGTCATCAGCTTGGTTCGACTTGAGAGTGTTCTATGTTCGGATCAGTAATTTTCAAGTTAATGACTTGACCCCTGAATCGCTCACTCCTAATCACACGCCTTTAGATCCTGAGACTCTACTCGAAGTGAATGCCACTAGAAGTAGCATATATTCGGATGGAGTCTCGTGCCTTCTCAGGGGGGACAGGATCGATAAGAAATCAGAAGAGGCCACGTTCGTGAGCACTGATGCTATAAGGTTGACAGGGAGTGTGAAAATCGAGTTTTTCGATAGAGATGATCGAATTCTCTTGGGGGCTTTGGACATGTATTTTAGTAATGGCTCCACGGGGGAATCAAAAGGCAATACGAAGAGATGGAGCATGAAATGTCAATCCAAGATGGCGGTCGGCAATGGCTTCTTGAAGGGTGAACACAACATGGGACTGGAGTCGAGGCCTCCCACTACTGAGGTTCATGTCACGTGATGCTTTGCGGGAAATCCAATAATTCTGATAATACATTGCAGATTAGCTTGCGGAAGAAGCACACTTGGAAAGGCATGCTGGATGCGACTCCTGAGGACGAAACTAGTGCATTCCATAAAGATGAGTCGCCAGGACTGGACTTACAGGTCAGATGTTAATCTCCTCCTCCTCCTCCTCCTCCTCTTCTTCTTCTTCTTCTTCGTCTTCTTCTTCTTTTTGCCTTTAGATTTTCCTTAATATCAGAAAATGAATGCAGTCCAGCGTCTTTTCGTACTAGTTTTAAATCTTTGGAGCACGCTTCATTCCACAACTTTAGAGTAATATGAGTCCTATGTTCAGTTCATCATCTTTCCATTTGTATTCCTCATTTGTTTCTGAGGGCCTTTTGTAATTCACATTGCGCTCGCTTATTGTGTGCTTTATGTGTCGGGCTTTCTTTGCTCCATCAGCTTGCACATGAGCAGGAAAGTTCATTAGGCGCAACTGTTGACTATCAAAATTTTAGTAGTTAGAAATTAGCACTTCACTTCCTTGCTGATTCTTTTTCTTTTTTTTCAACCATTTATTCATTTGCATTATTTTGGTGCGGTGGGGTGGTGTGAGGTAGGGATAGCGGGAGGGAATGGATGCCGTCCTCCTCGCGGTTTCTATCCTTAATCATAGAGGTACAGGAACAATATCTCTAGGTTTCATGCTGTTACGGCTGCCAACATGCTTCCAATCCTTGGACATTTTTTTTAGCAGAAGCCCCATGTCCGTTAGATCACTGACGCTTGACAGAGTATTGGACATTATCATGTAGTCTGGGAGGACACGCGACACTATATGTTTTAAAGGAAATTATGTCCTTTCTGGTTTGTCGCGTTATTTTAATATCCTTCTCTCCGGGAAGACCATCATATGGGAGCCTCAATTGACCTACAACATGGCCAACTTTATCCACATCTAGGACCATGCCTATGTAATATAATAATTGACAACAATACCCAATGTATTACACTTACTGCCATGATGTTTTCGGTTTCGAATCCTCTGTCACTGCCCATACCGTTCCTCTGATTTATCGGCATATGTCGTTGTCCTTGATAATCTACAATCTTTCAGGAGATGTACTTACATTAACATTAGACAGTTTCGTGCCCAAATGTTTAATGGAATGAGTTCATAAAGAATTTGTAACATTTGTAATTGGCTTGATGAGAGGTCCGAAGCCCACGACTAGGCTAGGGTGTCATGAAAACTACGTTCCGGTGTCATGAAAACTATGTTCCAGTGTCACACGGTATGGCATCCGACTTTCAAATCCCTCTGGTGTTTGGTTACCCATAGATGTGAATTTATGTCATTAGGTAGGTGCCTTCACCTTCTGAGAATACTGAGGAATGTCTCTACACCCAAGTGCAGGGCGGTTCTCTCTCCTCTAGCTTAGATTATCGGGCCCCTAGTTGCAGATAATAGACTTTCTCTGGGGTTTGCAATTTTGTACTTTGTCTCCTCAAAGGATGATATGCTGGTTGCAAAAACCTTTTTTGCGTCTTTGTTTCTATTTCTTAGTAGTACCATGTTCTTACTTCGGTCAACGCATGCTTTTTTCATAAGGCTTGCTCCTTCAAGGATTCAAGAACAATGCGCTGCTTGTAAGTCTATTAGGTATATCTATACTTGTCTCGAGCTGCTTCATACTTTGTTTCCCTTGTTGTGAAATATTTTCCCCTACAATCTGAACGAACTTGCTCAATCACCTGCCCTTTTCAAGTTGCTCAATGACCTGTACAGAAAATCAATGACATAACCCTTAAAACTTGAATAATTCCCATAACATCCTAGACCGTTATCAAATGTTCAATATCGAAATAAACCCCAAAACGAAAATCACACAAGAAATTGGAAATAAGTCCTACACGCAAAACAAGAAATCCAAAAAGTGAGCATCAAATGACCTCAGTATAACACCAAAACTCATAAGACCAAGCAGATCGCTAATCAGAAGATACCTTATTCAATCCTGAACAGAACAATGGAGTGAAATGAATACAAACTAACAAGCAGGAGGAGGAGAAGAAAGTCACCTGTAAATTGGATCAACGACATAATCCGAGCAGCTTCTTTATCTGCAATTACATCAATAGGATCATTTTTTTATTCATCTGTTCGATCTCAGGAAGGGGACAAGGAAAGACAAAACATACCAACTTTGTTGAAACTCTGGCATTCTCTACATCGTCAAGCTGAAATTAGAAAAAACAGTCGTTCTCACTTACTAAACAGGTGGTGATTGGCCAAACCAAGGAAAATGTTGAAAATAAATTATTGCAATCGAGCATAAAAATAGATCAATGACAAAATGTGCAATCATTTTGGACGGACAATAAAATACTTACACTACTAAACGGCTCAAGATCGCGAAGTTCAATAATTGCAGGCGCTAACCTCTTTGAAATTCCCTGTAATGGATTACCAAGTTCAGTTCATGCAACTTACAATAAAAAGTTAAGGCAATCATTTTCTGTAAAATAAGCTACTTACATATAATTGAGACAGCTCTTCCCTAACAAAAATTGGAAATGAAGACAAGCATAAGTCCATTAGAAAGGTTCTAAAGTGCAGCGAAAAATTACGATGTGAAATTGTCCAGTAGTGCCTCAAGTAGTTGCCACAAATACATTTTCACTCAAAGTTTAACGAACTTAAGTTTACTTACTTGCTACTGTAGTTAAGGACATTCAAGTAAGCTTGAACGACAGCATCCTGCAAGAAAATTTGTAGCAAGTGAATTAGCAAAACAAAAATCAAGTATTTAGACAGTGAAATTTAAATGACAGCATCACATCAACACATGTGAAACATATACACATCCAAGTGCCATATCCGAGATTCCATGCCCTAGGTCAAGGCATTGCCCTGACTTTCAACTAGCGCTAGTTCGAAATCGTCAAAGAGAAGCATTAAACTAGTCCCTTGAGCACTAAAACCCTTTTAGAGTGATCCCAAGGGATGGCTCCTACCTATTCAATATCTTTTCTTTTCATCAGAAGTATATCTACTCATTCACCTACCGGTATTCCCACAACAAATTTCCATAGCCCAATAAACTCATTTCGGGAATTAAAAAGGCCTAAATCACAGCAATTCAACTATTCCTACGTTTTTTACAAAAAGAAAAAACTATTTATACGTTGATGAAGATCTAGAATCAATGCAGCACTGTGTCACACTGACAAAGATTAAGTCAACACTCACAATTCTCCCCTGGAAGTGAGCATCAGATTGCTTAAAAGACTCGTCAGGTTGCTTCTCAGATGGTTGTTGCTCACATAAAGAAGCATCTTTGTCTTCCCATGGTTCTTCTCCATCATGTCCCTTCTCCCCCCGTGGTTGAGAGCGTTTTGACTAGGAAAAGGAAAAACCAACAAAGATGAATTATCATAGTTTAGCAGAGTGCATTAAAGTCAATAAATCATCAATCAAATTTTATTAAAAGCTTAAAGGCACGCATGTAACACAAAATGAAGTGAAGATCCCCAGTACATGTCATCCAGCATTCAGCAAGACCTCAGCAGGAATTACCATGCATGGAATGAGAAGTGAAATAGAACACACCATCGAGGCATTGAACCAAAAAATCTTAACTATAGAAAATCTCCCATCCCAACTGCATTGAACTAACACTGATCTTACATTAAAATGTTAATCACTTAACAGTCATATTTATTCGATTTTCATTTGCACCACATACTGTGGACATGAAAGTGGCATCTATCCCGTCAAAACAGCATGAACCGACATTGGACAGTTAATTTGCATTCACCAATGTCCTAGAGCACCCCACATTTTGTATAATCAATCCACATTATCAATTGAAGTTTGAATCATGAACTAGGAATGAGTGAAAAAGAAGATAAAAACCTCCTCAAACTTCTTCTCAACAGACAATTTGTTTTCAGCTACCATGTCAAAGTAATTATCCTGATTCTTCCGGCTCAAAGTTTTCACGTTTTCCAAGATCTTAATCTAGAACGTAAAGACGATAAAGTGAATGAATGTGGCAGAAAATTGACTATGATTGGACTGTCTCAGAAATTTTAGAAAGAGAAATATACGAAAAAAGAAACGGATACCTGATCATGGAGTTGCTCAACCACAAGATGAGCCCCTGGCTCTCTAGGACATGTAACATTGTCAGAAACCAGTTTGGCTTCAATCAGCATTGTCGTTAAACAATCGACTTGTATGGCACTGCTGATTTTCTGTAGAATAACAGAGAGGAAAGGAAAACATGTCAAACAACAAAGGGAATAGAACTACAGGGAAAGAAGTAAACGCAAATAATTACCTCAGCTTCCAACTCCATCAATAATTTCTTGCACTTTGCACAAAAAGGTATCGATACCGTGTCTTGACATGACTCATCAAAAGGAAGAGATGGATCACTATCCTGCCCAGCTCTTCCAGGTTCAAGATGAGAAACCTCGAAGTGGGGCAGGGAATATGCCTAATATTGATGGAAAGTGACTTTCAGTAAAGCAAGGAGATATCACAATTGAAAAATTTTGAAAGCATTACTCGTAGTTTAGAAATAAGCATAAAGAATGGACTTCTGAAACATTATTACAAACTGTAGGTAGAGCGACAGTTACACATCATCGTGACTCGCGATTGAAGAATGTTCAAAGCATTACTTGTAGTTTAGGAAGTGTCGAACAGTGATGGCAGGCAAGGAGATTATTTGCACTTCCAGCAAAAAGCAGATGAGAAATTAGGGGCAGCGAGGAGAACATGAAGAAATGTGAAGTGAGACAGAGCAACTGAGAAGCGTGATCAAAGCAGTACCTGATTGAGAATCTTCTGCACGGCTTCATCATTGAGGCCGTTTTTGGAGGGGGCAACTTCATCCTGCTCTGCCGGAGCTTGGATCAGCTTACGCTTGGGATTAGGATGATCGCCGCGTCCCTCGCGCACGATCGCGTCTTGATCTGCCCCGCGGTACTGATTGTGAGGATGATGAGGCGGGGGCGGGTGGTGGTGATACTGGACGGCGGAAGCGTGGGGATGGGGGAAATGGTCCTGCATCGGGAGCAAGTGGAAGGGAGAGCTAGGGCTGGGGGGATCGACGTGGTGGAGGGCGGCAGGAGGCGGAGGCAGCAGGATGGAGAGGCGGTGGTGGGGCGGAGGGTGGGGATCGGGGCGAGAGGAGGAGCCCCGGGGGGTGATGTCAAACTTGGGAGCGCAGGCGCTGAGGCGGCTGAAGGATCCGCTGCGGGAGACAGTGGGATCAGAGAAAGAAGAAGTGGAAGAGTGAGGTTGAGAACCGTAGGAATCTAGGATTTCGAAGGGGGACTCCTGATCCATCGGGGGTTCGATCGGGCTCGAGCAATCGGGGCGAGGGGAGGAGCCCCAGGGGGCGGGTTCGAACGCGGGAGCATGGGCATTGAGGCGGCTGAAGTATCCACTACAATAGAGAGTGGAAGTGGGATCGGAGGAGGAAGAAGTGGGAGAGTGAGGTTGAGGATATCCGAAACCTTGAGCCATTGGGGCTTTTTCTACCATTTTCCGAAGATCCTCTAGTAAAAGAGATTGTTCACCTGCCAACCGACGAATAAGTTCTCTGAGCTTGAGCACCCTCTTCATCCCAAGGGCCTGAGAAGCAATCAAAGCAATTTCCATCCAAGAGAGTTGATTGAAAAATGAAAATCACAAATCTCCACGAAAAGTAAAAGCAATTCAGAAGCGTGATTTGCTGTCCACCGAGACTTACCAACCCAGACTCATAAAAGTACATAAAACGAACTCAGATCACGTGAGTTTTGGAGAATATAGACGACAGCATCACATCAACGCATGGGAAACATAATACACATCCAAGTGCCATATTCGAGATCTCAATGCCCTAGGTCAAGGCATTGCCCTGACTTTCAACTACCGCTAGTTCGAAATTGTCGGAGAGACGAATTGAACTAGTCCCTCGAGCACTAGAATCCTTTCAAAGTTATCCCGAGGGATGGGTCCTAACAGAACAAGGGATGGGTCCTAGCTATTCAATATCTTTTCTTTTCATCAGAAGTGGATCTACTCATTCACCTACCAGTATTCCCACAACAATTCAACTATTCCTACGTTTTTTAACCGAAAAGAAAAAACCATTTCTACATTGATGAAGATTTGAGTCAACACTCACGATTTTCCCCTGGAAGTAAGCATCAGATTGCTTAAAAGACTCGTCAGGTTGCTTCTCAGATGGTTGTTGCTCCGATATAGAATCATCTTCGTCTTCCCATGGTTCTTCTCCATCATGTCCCTTCTTCCCCCAGGCTTGAGAGGGTTTTGACTGGAAAAAGAAAGACCAACAAAGATGAATTATCATAGTTTAGCAGAGTGCATTAAAGCCAATAAATCATCAATCAAATTTTATTAAAAGCTTAAAGGCACGCATGTAACACAAAATGAAGGGAAGATCCCCAGTACATGTCATCCAGCATTCACCAAGACCTCAGCAGGAATTACCATGCATGGAATGAGAAGTGAAACGAACACACAATCGAGGCTTTGAACAAAAAATCTTAACTATAGAAAATCTGCCATCCCAACTGCATTGAGCTAACACTGATCTTACGTTAAAATGTTAATCATTTAACAGTCATATTCATTCAATTTTTATTTGCACCATATACTGTGGAAATGAAAGCGGCATTCATCCCATCAAAACAGGAAGAACCGACATTGGAAATCTTACTGGAAGATGTCAGTTCTACAAGTCATTTGTATTCAAGATTCTTTTTGCATCAAAAGCAGGCGAGTGGCAAGTGGCATTTATTCAGCCAAAAGAAACGATGAACAGACCCTAGATTCCTAAATCGAAAATATCAGCTTTTATCAGCGATTTTCCATGCATGATTTTCACATCACAGTGCCAAGCTTCAAGTGCTATTTATTCAGCCAAAAAGGGGACAGGCGGCATTTGAAATGTGATCAGTTTTACGATGTCTATCTTTTTTTACCGTATATTTACTTATATTTGTCGACCAACGCTTTCATGCAACTAAAGAAGAAAAGTAGGAAAAGATACCCCGTGTCTATGAATTAAACGGACCCTTGGGCCGCTTCTCCAGTTCCCCTCATCATTTAGCTCTTCAACCTGCAATAACGGGACATGTACATTTTAATTATGATCAGAACATTATACATTATGATGCACCTTATTGATAGATGGAGTACTCACTGCTTTCTCGGCTACATCAGCGGATTCATATTCCACAAAAGCATGCAACTGCAGAAAATATAGATCGTTAGATATTAAGGACCAATCTGGATTGACTTTTACTTTTTGCTTAATCTAATACTCACGGCTCATGCACTTTGATTCTATTCACTCCGAAGCTCCTTAAACCTTCATAGCACTTAAATGATAACCCGTAGATTCACGTGATTTTTCATTACAGCTTGAAATTTGAATGATATTCCAAATAAACAGGCCCTAAACTTTCATGAGCACACTTGACTACGAAAGAGCATAAGACAATATTGATTATGCTTAATCAAAATTCAACGAAATAAAATGCAGATGGTAAAAACTTTGTTGACCCCCAAGAGAAATGAACACAGAGAGAAAGGCCACCAGACACTTCATCAATCAATATTTTTAAACTATATAATAGAAACAAAAAATGCTATAATGCGTAAGTTGCTAAAGAGTCACACACAACAAAAATAGAATGCCTACCACTACAGTGATTAGAGTTAAACACGATGGAAAATCAAGACAATGATATAAGGTTTGAAAATACTCGTTCATCTCCTGAGAGTGTGTGTGAATACCTTGTTAGTATAATGCATTCCATCAGCCTTTCCTGATCTGAGTGCTGAAGAAGCTCCACCATAGGAAGCTTGAGGTTGACGGATACGAATTGCCTTCGGACTAAAAAATATGACTCATTCAAAATATAGTATTCAGAAGATGGAAATTTTTCAAAAGAAAAGGCACTTTTGCAGCCTCAATTTCCTATAAAAAGATTTTTACTACCTCCCAACTGCAGAGAAAAGTTTCATAAGGTTCTGGTGGCAATGATCTTCTGGTAGGTTTTCTCCAATGACGACTCGTGACTGCATTTTCAAATAGAGTAAATAGGAATGATTGAACAATTATGGCCTATCATATCACTCGTTAAAAGGAAGCGAACAACAAGAGCCACGGTTTCATCCAAGACAAGAACTGAACATTAGAAATAAGAAGGCACCATACACCAATTATCATGTAAATCCAATTAAGTAGAACAAAAACTTAATCCACTCCACCCTTACATCACCCAACCACAAAGAGAGAGAGAGAGAGAGAGAGAGAGAGCAACCAAATTAACAAAATCTCCAGGTACTGGCCTATGCTCAAATACTAAAGGGGTAAAGATGAGGAGAACAAAAAAGGTAAACGTACTTGCAGCTCCTCCACGTCTGAGTCAATCAAAGGATACCGCCGTTTAACTTTCTTCCCATCTTCACTAACTACCTGAATAATACAGCAAGTCAGAACAATCAAGTTGGAAGTGAAAAATGAGAAATAAGATCAGAAGAAAAAAGAAAGTGCTTCAGTAGACCATAAAGTAACAATGGAAACTCACAAGTTTTGACGAGTTCTGCAAAATAGAAGAAAGCTGGGAATTGCTGGTAATGAGGGCTTTGATCTTCTTGAAGGAAGCGACAACAGCTATTGGTACTATAAAGAGAAAGAAGAAACTATCAGTACCGCATCACTTCAGCCAGAAGAGAAGACTCTCTAGATATAATTAGCCCCTTCGACACCAAATGCTCAACAAAGAAGTTAAGCGACCATATAACAAGTTCAGAAGAATGACTTATGGCACATAAATGTCCAAGTAGTAGAGTAAGGGACTTGTATATAATATAGTAACACGTCCATAAGACCTAAATCTACAGATCTCACCATATCCTTCAGGATCATTGCTGATGAACCTCATCAGGTGGTCAGTGGTAGCCAGGTGTATATCACTGAAATAATACTCCACCTACATAGGAAGCTTTTAAAGCATTAGGGCAAAGAAGGTAAATTCCCAAAACAGCTTAAGATGCTAAAGAATCACGTGTGCGATTTGGGAGAAGAAGTAATGTGTGCAAGGACTGAAAACCAAATCCAATTCTCCTTAACCAGCAGTCTGAACCGCACACAATGGGGCATGAAAAAGTGACGCCCCTGAAAGTCGTCAGAACTTATGACTTAAGTACGGCCTCCACACACAGGAAGTCTCAAGAAGAACAGAGAACATGTGAAAGAGGACTATTGGGAAATGCAAATTTTGTTTCTACGTGATTAACTTCCATGGAACGACACACTCCTCATATCAAATGAACAAAACTAAATTAAAAGAACCAATGCACATGAGAGGCTACATGCACTCAAACCCATGAGATTCCCGGGGAACAGTCAGCCAGGTATAAGCTATTGAGATGGATGCCGCAAGGGCCCATTGTCATAATTCATGAACAAAAAAGAAAGCACAAAGGGAAACACTTCCTAAACAATTAGGCTTATGATATGATTGAAGGAGCATCAACTTATTAGCAAGGTCATACTTAGTCCATATTGCACAAAGAGTGCCAATTCATATCCCACTTATTTGTGGTCCGACTTACTATTGAAAACTTACGTCCAACCTGACCGGACATGAATTAGATTTTCATCAGAAGAGCAATATTATTTGACGGTCAAAGAAATAGCCACACACAAAAATGCACCAAATCAATCGGGTTCAAGTGAATTTGTAACCTTCGATGATTATCACAAGTAAACATCATGACAATTTTGGCCAAGAGCACATGCAGATCAAGGTTACTACCTGATTGGGCTTGATGAAAAAGAGTTAATCAGAGGTTGTTTAATCAAAGTGGGCCAAGGCGTGGCACATACCAAAAATGTGGTACGCCAAGAAATAGAAATAAGCATAAAGAATGCACTTCTGAAACATTATTACAAACTGTAGGTAGAGCGACAGTTACACATCATCATGACTCGCGATTGAAGAATATTCAAAGCATTACTTGTAGTTTAGGAAGTGTCGAACGGTGATGACAGGTAAGTAGAGATTATTTGCACTTCCAGCGAAAAGCAGATGAGGAATTAGGGGCAGTAAGGAGAACAGGAAACAGAGCCACTGAAACGCGCGATCCAAGCAGTACCTGATTGAGAACCTTCTGCACGGCTTCGTCGGAGAGGCCGTTTTTTGAGCAGGCACCTTCATCCTGCTCTGCCGGAGCTTGGATCTGCGTGTGTCTTAGATTAGGCTGATCACCGCGTCCCTCAAGCATGATCGCGTCTTGATGTGCACCGCGGTGCTGATTGTGAGGATGATGAGGCGGGGGCCGGTGGTGGTGATACTGGACAGCGAGAGCGTGGGGATGGGGGAAATGGTCCTGCATCGGGAGCAAGTGGAAGAGAGAGTTAGGGATGAGGGGATCGACGTGGTGGAGGGCGGCGGGAGGCGGAGGCGGCGGGATGGAGAGGCGGTGGTGGGGCGGAGGGTGGAGATCGGGGCGGCGAGAGGAGGAGGCCCGGGGGGTGATGTCAAACTTGGGAGCGCGGGCGCTGAGGAGGCTGAAGGATCCGCTGCGGGCGAGAGTGGGATCGGAGGAGGAAGAAGAAGCGGGGGAGTGAGGTTGAGGATCGGGAGACTCCTCAGCCATGGGCGATCGATGGGGAGAGAGAGAAGAGGAACAGGAAGAAGCGTCGTCTTGTTCCTCCGATGGTGGTAGCGGGGCGTGTGGCGGGAAGCTCCTTCTATTTATCAATCCTCAGTTCATTTTGTCCTTTGATTTTGATTTGCGGAGGCTAACGTCGGACCTCGTATGCACGTGGTTCATTCCGGAACATTCTTTTTATGCCGATTCTTAGATTTTTTTTTTTTTTCTTTTTACATTGTTTATCATTTGCGAAATAAATGCACCGACTTCCAAGCAAAATGCAACCTTACGTTTATAAACAAGAAAAACTCCTCGTTTTTCTAATCCACACACTATGGAATGCTACTACATTCAATTGCCATGAAACATATCTAGCTAAAATAATGTCCACTAATTAGATTTCAAAAGCCACACATGCATACATCACTGGATTGACAAGGAAGAAGACCAAAACCAAAAGAACAGAGTATGTGACTCAATGTGCGCTTTGCAGGCATGTTCATGTATATATATGCCTTTGCTCTTCGTCCATGAAGGCACTGCACCTCTTGCTGTTCGGTCCTCCTGTTTCCCTATAATTTGGCAAGGGGACCCTGTTCGAACTCATCTTCCACAAGCATCTTGTAGTGTCTCTTCACGTCCTCCACGCTATTGTTTTCGTTGATTGCTCTTGCCAGATTTTGCCAGCGGCGGTTAGGGGCATCCTTATCGTATATTGCCAGCGCATTCTCGAACAGCTTATTTTGCTTCGCCGTCCAAGTCAAGCGATGACTTGTGCCTCTCTCTCTCTCTCTCCCTCCTTGTTCTAGGTGCCTCTCTCTCTTTATTTTTCTTTTTTTTTTTCCTTTTCTTGTTTTGGGTGGAAAGAGAGGTTTTATGAGTTGAAGCTCAAGCGAAGAAGGAAAAGTGGTGCTGCCACTGCAGGTGCATTGCTTCCCTTAATATACTGGTGTAGGGAGAGAAAGATTAGGCTCTTTTTTTTTTTTTTTTTTGGTCGGAAAAAGATTAGGCTCTATTGAAAAGGTAACATTGATACAGATGAATCAAGAAACGTCACATCCCCTAGAAATCCCAAATTCTAAAAAGGTAACATTGACACATTTGAAGTATGTTTTTATCTTTTTAACTTATTAATTCAAATTAAGTCTCATTTGTTCAATTTACTAAATCAAATTAGATTAATATATGTATAAATAATTTATGCATGATTTATCAAATTATAATATGGACTAGATCAATTATAACAAAAAAAAAATTAAAAGAGAAAGTCAAATTGAAATTGAACAACAAGAACATCAAATATATTTTCCATAGATAGAAAACATTACAATTACGAGCCATACACAAATGTGCCCAATAACTTAAAAATGGATTACATAATTGAAAAATACAAAGTCATGGAATTTGAGGCGTAGTGCAGTCCATTGCCATTTTATTTGCAATACTTTTCCTAAGTACGTTCATCTCACTAGCCTGCACATTCGATACACCATCAACAACCTCTTCTTCAGTAGACACATATGAATAGTCGGGATCACCATAAACGGAAAAGTTTCTATCCATCCTATCTTGGTCGTGAATATAATTGTGAACAGCGCAACATGCAATCACAATGAGTGCTTGCTTCCAAATTGGAAAGGAAGGCATGTGTTGCAATATAAAGAACCGTTTCTTCAATGCCGCAAATGCTATCTCAATTACGTTCCGAAGTGAAGAGTGCCTATGGTTAAACATTTCTCTTGTTGTTCTAGCCACTCTCCCTCTACCTCTATAATCATTCAAATGATACCGTTCACCTTTAAACAAAGTTAAAAATCCTGGAAGTGCTGCATAACTAAAATCTACCACGTAATATTTGCCTATAACAATGTACAATATGAATTTGTTATGAAATGCAACCGCAATATGATCATAAGCAAATTATTGCTGATAGACAAATAAAATACCCGGTGGTGGTCGAGGAAAATTCTATTAAGGATCTTTGAGTGCGGCCGAGGGCACTCAACAATTGTTGGTTGACCCTTCCCATCCAACATACACGAAGGTAAATTTCATGTCAAAGGAGCAAGCACATAGCACATTCTAGGTGGTGGTTCCTTTCCTATTTTTATATGGGATCCGCTTCGATATAAGCACGACAGTACTAATGTGTGTACCATCAATAGCACATATGCAATCCCGTTATTTTACAAAAGTATTATGTTATACAATAGTATCAATTACAAGTACTTGATGATGTAAACTTAATATGGAAAACATACCTTAAAGTAGCGTGAGTGGCTAGAATCTAGCATAATCTCCTCTGGGACCACATCAAAGAAAGGTGCTTTGATGACTTCATTTGAAAGTTTGATCATCGCTTTCAACACTACAGTGAAATACCCGCTAACTGTTTCTGGAGAATGTTGGAATCTCTCGTATAAAGTTCTCATAGAGAACTTGTGACCAATCATCAATAAAAAGATACCCACTTGTTCATCCACCTTAATAAACCAACTATCTTTCAACCATCCATTTTCACTCATTAAATCACATAGATTCAGAAAAACATGTCTTTCCAACTTAAACGTCTCGTATATTCTATTCGAGTGTCCATGAAGAATCTCGCTTATCCATTCGACTCTCGTTTGTTTACCGTCCCCGCATGGTTCTTTCACGTGCAAGCACTTGTCCATCATCCGAGCATAGATCCATGCACGTATTATCGTAATATCAAACTCATTCAAGCATGTTCTAACTGGAGCTAATTATCCAAGAGACACAATGCTTGATTCCTCTTCCATTGTACATATACCATCACACAAATATAATGACATTAATGTAGGTACTTAAAAAAACAACACAAATTTTACGCAATCTATCATACTCATAGCAAATGTAAACAGCAGAATCTCAACATGAGTATCCTTATAACCAAACAACAACCGGTGAAATATGTTTGTCACAAATTAAAAAGAAACCGAACACCACATAACAATTTACAATACATTTCCAAACATCTACTAAAGATTTCGTAGAAGTGCATTCCTCCTTTAAAAGGTGCTTGTGTTGAAAGCCTCCCTCCATTCAGCACTAGCATGTGCTTTGTCCACTCTTTTGGTGTAAAGACCATTATCCAACTCAAGTATATCAAGTAGGATAGTAACCACAGCAGCTACAGAATAAGGGTTCACAAGTAGTCGTGAGGTGGGCGAGGATGACTTGATCATATCTTCAATGGCTTTGCAGGTCGTGGTTAAATTGTACTAGATGCTCTTTTTTCTTCTCTTGGTATTCGTAGTCATATCCAAGTTATGATTATCATGAATTGGAGTACTAGGATTGGCAGGTGTGAAGCTTTCCTCATCAAGG
Source organism: Rhodamnia argentea (assembly GCF_020921035.1). Taxonomy (NCBI): domain Eukaryota; kingdom Viridiplantae; phylum Streptophyta; class Magnoliopsida; order Myrtales; family Myrtaceae; genus Rhodamnia; species Rhodamnia argentea. The sequence goes on along the minus strand of NC_063159.1, from coordinate 9,940,054 downwards.
TGGTGATCACCAAAACCCTCCACAAAATCATTGCCATCATCTTCACAGTTACCATCATCCGACAGTGGCAAATTTTGGCCGGCTCCTATTGCTTGCTCCCCAAGAGCATATGTACCACCAAATATAATGCACAACTCGGGATAGACACATGTGAGGGCTTGAATCAAAAGAGGAGTCCGAAGGGAAGAAGTGCTCATGCTCCAAAGTCCAATAGACACATGTGAGGGCTTCCAAAAGTGTTTCAAACTTGTTCTAAAAAGTGTTCCGAAGAGCAATAAACAAGTTTTTGTTGTTCATTAATTTTGCTTCAAAAGTGTTCTTTTTCTCAAAAGTGTTCTCCGGAACACTTTTGGAACATTTTTTTATCATACGCGTTTACTGTTCCAAAAGTGTTTCAGAACACTTTTGGAATAGAAACATTTTCCAGGGAGTGTTACCATACGGACCCTAGGTGAACGAGTTCGTTATTAACATTGTGCGAAGTACCGGTAGACTTAGCAAGAAGTCAAAGCTTCCCCTTTGTGACTCCAAGCATGGATAATTACTATATCACCCTACTCAGTCCATATATCTTCCTTCAAATGTCAAAGGCTCTTAACTTTCCTTCATATATTTTTCTTCTCTGGAGATAGTGAATACGGAGAGAATATACAAGGAGGATTCCTCTATCATATCAGAGAACTCCTTTCCCTATCTTCTCTTGAGCCTTTTAGGGGCCTGCTCGAATTCAATATTAATGCTATATGAGGAAAATTTGGAAAAATAGGGAAAGTAATATTTTGATGGGAATTTTCGAAATTTCCAAATTGTTTTATTTTGTAAAATGTGAGAGGAGGGAAAAATCTTCTAGAATATATGAAGCTGATTTTTTTAAGCCGCAGTAAATATACAACATACCATCCACATAATACGGCTTTATATAGTGATTTTTATTTCTAATTTTGGACATGATATTTCGCCTTTTAAGCTTTAAGATTTGATTTTCGAATGCCCAAAATATGTAACAGTGCTTTGCGGGAAATCACGTCGATGAAGCATCGTTTCTCGCAAATTTGACAAATCTATCCATCTATTTCTGGATTGGTACATTGAATTCTTTAAATATTAAATAATTAATATGCATGGAAAGAAAATTTGTGGTATTATTGCGGATGTCGCCTTCTACGATTTAGAAGTAAATTAAAACACGCACAAAAGAAAAGGTGAAGTTTTTCATTAGTAGACGTAGGGCAGGGTTAAACAAATTTAAAAAAAAAAAATGGTGATCTCTAATTTTATTCATCTGGGCGTAAAATAAAATAAAGATCACCGTCAAGACAAGACTCTTCTAGCAAGACAACAGTCGTAATAACCGGTGATTAAATTAAAACGACAAGCACTGGTGGGCCCCCCCAAGCACCGTTAATCTCCACTCCACGCCAGCCTCCATCCATTTTCCTTGATCAATCCCACTATTGGAGACACGCGACATTGCCGATTCAAGCTGCTGAAGGGAGGAGCCATGGCGTGGTGGGTCCTGAATAACCTGAGGTACTCGACGATGGTGTTGGGCGTCTCCAACGCGGCGGTGGTGATCCTGGGCTGCTGTCTCTTGCTCATCTCTTTTCCCTCCTGTGGCCCTCGCCAGACGCTTCCTTTCGCGGCGGTCACCTTGGCCGCTGCCGTCAGAATCCTCGCCATGGTTCGTACGGGGATCGCCCAAGAAGCCACGGCCACGACCGTCCTCGAGTCTTCCCACAGCGCAGTCGTCGATGCCGTCATTCGCCAGGAGAGACGGGTATTTTTCTGTTAACCTCGTTCAGCTTCATTTTCTTGTAAGCCCTTTTCTCGTTTACCTCGTAGGCTTCTTTCTCTCTTTCCTTCTCTGTTTTTCTTTTGAAAATTGAAGGAGCATTTTGGAAGATTATTGGACGAAGTGCTTTTGGGGTTGATATTCTTCTTTCGTGGAGAGATATCTAGGACGATTCATTGTGACGGATGACATGTGATGACTTGTTTTTGGTGCTCTTCCCTGGTCTCAATTTAACCATATAGATTGAATTTCAAGGAATGCTGTCAAATTCTGTTATGCATGCTTGAATCTCATGAACTTGCTCCCAGGAGCCTGTTGTAAATCGAGGCAAATTAGAACTTGATTTACAGGAGTGTGCTGGACCTTGTTATAAAGAACGGACCACTGTACTCTGACTTTCAGTGGAGATACGATATAATTTTGATCTCTAATGGACTTCTTTCTTTTGGAATGGCTTGTGAGATGTGACATGAGTAGGTCGAAACTTGTCGAAATGAGCTTTTTAAGACTACAGGGTCTAGATGTTCCTGCAGATTTCTTCCGACTGTCTGAGTTGCGTATATCTGGAACTCCATATGAAGAGGATTTATCTGAAGACATCCAGCGACCCATGTCATGAGTGTCTGACTTCGTGTCTTTCGCAATTCAAATTAGACCCATCCGTTTTGCCTTCAAGTATGGACATGTCAATCTTGATAAGAAATTAGAGTATGCCATATTTTCTATTTTTAGCATTATCCAGCGAGCATGACAAAGATATTAAGCAGCCTGTACTTTGAAGAGGTCAGCGTCACCTGACTGTGGGCACCTTCCTTACAATTCTAAATTATTCCTTTTCTTTTCTGCATGGACAGATGAGGTATAAAAAATGGATTCGGTGGACCCGATTTGCTACGGTTGTCATGATGGTGCAATTCGTGGCTGCAACTTATCTTGTGCTCAAGATGGTTAAGTCTATTTCCAACAATGAAACAACGAGTGATTGCATCTTAGGTGAGGGAGTATCTTGCACAAGTCTTGGGCAATTTTCTGCTTTCACAATTCGATTGTTTGAAGTGTCTTTGAGTGTTGTTGCTCACTAGACTAATGAAATATGGTTTGGTTGAAGATAGAATGCTTCTTTTGTTTGTTTGACCTCTTGGTATTAGTTTTATCTATGAACAACTTGTGCAGTATAATTGCGTATTGCTTTTTGCCATTATGATCATGAGAAGAAAGACTTGAAATCTAAATGGAATCATTCTGTTTGATTCTTGATTGGCTGAGAAAGGGTATTTTGGGCATTGGTTTCTTTGTGTTCATCTGACTATTTTCTACTAAAAGTTATTTGATTTCTGCTTTGCATATCCACTAATCATCACTCAATCTCTAAGGCTATTAAAATGTAGGGATTGTCTCCAAAGCAAGCTTGTGGAAGCGAAATATGCTGGTTTTATTCATTGTCATGGTGTGTTTTGTTGCACTACTTCAGTGTTTTACGGGCTCCGATGTTCTGAGGTGGAGATCATTTTATGCAACTGAGGACAATGCATGGAAGGCCCACTATAGGGAGGTATTTGATCATGGCATGCGTGAGGCTTTATGCTGTCTTGGACGTGTAAAATACTTGTAGGCTTTTCTCCAACTTATTTGCCATTCCCCATTTTACGTCATGATTAATTTATAATTCCACTATGCTTGTCTCTCCAGGAGTGTTATGGAGGAAGATGAAGTTTATTCAGTAGCACGACTACTTGGGGATCTTGTTGCCTATCGTGCGTCAGGCACTGGCCACCTGGAACTTTTGGCAGGTTTGCAGATTAATTTATTCAAATTTCTTGGTCAATGGAGCAAAAGAGAGAATGCTGATGTTCATTGAAAAGTTGAGTTGCTTTTGGCACTCCATTTTCACGTGATGTTAAAATTTGTTGGTCTTCTGGAGCTTTGATACTTTGCAATTTAAAAAATGTGCTTTGGTGCTAATTCTGGAACATATATGGCGATGTGCTTCTAGAATACTTAGGTTAGGAGATTTGCCCTGCAATCCTTGGCCATTGCCAATAGAGCTGAAAGATTAAACCATATGATGCCGGCAGTTTCATTTCATGATCTTAGTAGTCCAGGAAACAGAGCAAAGTGCGGAAGTGGCATAAGAAGGAGCCGCACAATCAGATGGAGAATGAAGATGACTGGAATTTTGTGATTAGTTCCTCTAATATAGTAAAAAATAACTCTTTTTTAATGGTTTAGCTCTTGTCTCGGATTATTTCAAATATCTTGAGGATTTCAAAGGGTCTATATAGAGAATTTAAGATGACAGGCAACGCTACAGTTGCTTTGGGGCATGCAATTATGAACTTGCATACTTCTACCTTTTCATGATTATATGAGGGTTCACCTACTGTCCCGACCTGATCGTTCCATCTTTTAAGTAATTTAAGAGGTCTTTGGGCATTGCACATTGTAGCACTTATCAGTAACATCTTTGTGCATGTACTTATGCTTATTCCACTGGTTGGAGACACTACCGTTTTTTATTTATGCTGCATTTTATTTATCTTGTATGGAGAATAAAAGCTGCATATCATCACCACTCTGCATTCCTGATGGTCATTCCTTTTTATATTTAGTTTCCTGATTGTCATTTCTTTTACAATTTTTCTGCTTGTCAGTTCTTTTACATATGCTTTTGTGGTTGTCATTTTTTTTTTTTGGTGAAAAGCTTTTGTGGTTGTCATTTTGTTCCTCTTTTAGTTTACATTTGCATTGTATGAATTATATCATTTTGCATGACAATATTCAGGCCTAGCTTTGTTTCAGAGGAACAGTCTTTCATCAAAACATCATGGAGGGCTAACGGATGCACCTAGAGGACAAATCGAGGAGGCCGCCACTCTTCATAAGTTTGCTGAAGCTGCCTACACAGTATTTGATCTTCTGGTTTATTGAATCATCTCGATGAATATTTCTATTTCCACCTTATTTTTAATCACCATACTATGCAGGGTCCTTTGCTTGATTTTGGAAGAAATCCCTTCATCTTTCCATGTGCATGGCTCTACAGGCAGGGGATCTTGACTCCCTGGTCCTGCAACAGGTTCTTATTCCCTTTGCAACAGGATATAGGCTGCGTTTGGAAACACTTTGAGGAAAAGCCTTTGGAAAAATGCAAAAAACTTTAAGTTAAAGGAGTTTTGCAAAATGCAAATTATGTTTGGTAAGTTGTAACTTAAAAGTTCATTGCAAAGTAACTTTGGGTGAATTAGCTTTTGGGAAAATTATACTTGCAAGGCACTTTTTCATTTTTTATTAAAGAAAAGTTGAAACCCCTCGCCGGAGCTGGCAAAGGGCTGGCAGCTGCCAGCAACTCAGATTTGGCGCCGACGGCCGTCGTCCGAGGTCAAACGAACGAAGTGGAGATGTTTCTTAAACCATCCTTAAGCCTCTCTCCCTCTCTCCTGTGCTCTCATCAATGGCGGACGAAGTGGAGATGTTCTTCTTCCCCTTCGTTGGAGGAGGCCACCAGATCCCCATGATTGACGTTGCTCGCCTCTTCGCCTCCCACGGCGTCAAGTCCACCATTATCGCCGTCCCTAACAACCCCTCTCCTCCCAATGCTCCGTCACCTGCGACCAGGACTCGAGTTGGCTGCCTCGCCTGGGTTTTGCGTCGACCCCCCGGATCTGCACCAAGAACCTAGATCTGACCATCGCAGAGGGCCACCTCGCCTGGGTTTCCTGTCGGCGACCTAGATCTGACCACGAAGAGGGCCACCTCGCCTGGGTTTCGCGTTGGCGATCTAGATCTGCACCGAGGACCCAGGACGAGGGCCGCCTTGCCTGGGTTTCGCGCTGGCCCCGCGACCGGCCCTCGCTTGGGTCGCGTGGCCCCTCGTGGCGGTCGTGCAAGCCCAGGCGAGGTCGCTGGGTTGCACGACAACGCCGGCCCCCCTCCGGTCGGTCGTCGTCCCCTCACAGCCACTCCGGCCAAGGTGTAAGTGAAGAAGATGATGAACAGTGACAAACAAGGCCAAAACCGGAAAATCAAAAAGTAGATGAGGATAGTTTCGGAAGAATATTTTTTACTTACCCGGTATCGTTGCTTGCCGAAAATGCTGAAATGCCAAGGCAGCCTTCAAGCTGCCTTAGGCTTTCAGCCTTGTGAAGGCTCACTTTGAGCCAAAGATATTTTCAAAAAATTTACCAAACACCTAATCCTTGGCCCAAAGGACTTTGGGTGTCTAAAGCTACTTGGGAAAGTGGTTCCCAAACGCAGCCATAGTGCCTCTCATCTCCAAGGCTAATGTTGTCTTAGTTTCACCTCCTCCATCTATTTAACTTATGTCTTGCCAGGAGGCCAAAACTTCATGGCGATAATTGGTGGCGAGGTCATGCAGCTGCCTTCTTGAAGTATGCTGGTCTGCCTCCTGACGCACTTCGCCAAGGCCGTGTCTGTCAGGTACGTGTGATTTGTCTGAAAACTGTAATGTCATCTCCATGGATTCTATAAGATCTACAAAAAGATCAAAATGGTATGGGCACAAGTTACATTCCAAACAAAGCACAAAATTTTGGCTGCTTCCGCAATTTTCCAGTTAGAGGTGGTTACATTAAGTATGGACACGAAAGCAAGAACAATGAAAACACCAAAAAGTGAAGTTAGTTTGACGGGCCTCTGATTTTTTTCCACCAAAGAAGGTCATAAAAACTTTCTTTTGTTATCTACCGCTTTTTATGGACGTGCATTGTAATTTTCACATCCAGAGAATACTAGATGTGGTCAAATTAGATTACAAGATCCAAACTGATGTCTTCACCAAGATAGCAAGGAACTGTGAAGCAATCTAACCAAAGAGACTTACCAGCCTTTGCCTTTTGCTTTGATGGAACCTGAAACATGATGCCCTGAGCCAATTCTATTTATCAATTGTTCCCTACGCTTTAAAATTCAGTGAACCAAGTAGTGATCTAGATAACTTTGGCAAGATGCTAGTGAAAAGAAAGCAGCAGTATCCCCATTATTGAAAATTGTACAGCTGTGATTGCCTAACTACCATTGGGTGTCTAGATATAAGCGACCATAGTTTGGTGACAGATTCCCTTGACTCTGGGTTATAGGCGAGTTCAAGTCTAGATTTTCTGTAAAACACCTGTTGAGATGCAACACAGCATTTTGCTTCAGTTATGGCTGATTTGGATGGCAAATGATCCTTGCCTGTTGCCACTTATAGTAGGATAATGCTATATCTCACTAACTTCAAGTAATTGGGATTGGCAAAAATGAGCTGGCTTGCGAGGGTAAAATAATTGGTTTAAACTGCTTAGCTACTTTGGAATTGTCAGTTCAGCAGCAACAAGGAAGTTGTATTTCAATTTGAAATCTTTACTTGATGGGTTAATAATTTATGGACAATTAGCACCTGCAGGGTATGCCTTAGCGGGAGCAGGGTTTTTTATTGTAGCATGCATGGTTTTGGAAAATCACTCGGCTAATGTGGTGATCATGTGAATCTGCCAGTTTTCCCAGGAAATTGCTTATTGAAAGGAGGATGGAACCTTCTTTTGGAAGGAGGAAAGAATTCTGTAATTCATAAGTCAAATAACTGTAATTGAGCAGTCTAATCTCATTATTACCAGAAACAAAGTTTAGCTACTATTCCTGTTACAGTGGAATTTTCCCATACAATATTCAGTTTAATTGATAAACATTTAGCAATTGGTAAGTTGAGTTTTTTTAAAGGAATTCCCTAATATGCATTTGTGATGCGTTCACAAGTTATTTCCTGTCCTTGAAAATGAATTACAACTATACTGTTTCACTCATGCAAACATAATGCACCTTTGATGCCTCATTTGCTTAGGATAAATCTCAAGTTCATAAGGGAAGAAGACACACAGTTCTCTGTGTTATTTTTACGTCTACCGCAGCAGTGATTGATCGAGTTATGTCGCCATTTGATAATGAAGAAGTACAAGAAGCACAAACTCAAGTCTTGTTTGTCAATACCAAGTCTATTATAATTAGGAATTAAAATGCTTGAAAAAGGAAGTTGGATAGGTTGCATGATGTCGTCATATAGCTGAATTATCCTGTGCAGTGTTAAATATTCTTGCTTCTAAGACAAGGTCTGCTTTTTCTTATAAGATTTTGGTTTCCACCACCAGCTATAGTCCATATAGAGGCTCGTTACCATGCTTATGATGTAATAAAAGTGGCAATTCCTCCATAACTTGACAGTAAGGGATAGGCATGGGCCAGGCTGGGACTGCACCGCCGTCCTTGCCTTATGGAGAAAATCATGCCACATCACCATCCCATAGTGCAGGGAATCACTCCCCATTCCCATCTCTACGGGCATTGCTTTGCAAGCACAAAGTTAAGTTTCTCTGCAAATCAAGGGTGGAGAGAGAGAGAGAGAGAGAGAGAGAGAGCGCTTGATACCAATTCAAGGCACTACTAGGATGGTGATACTGTAGTGATGAACGGACTTACACAATTGGTGGTGATGGAGGTAATTGCAATATTAGAAAAGTTCAAGTGATTCTGAGGATGCATTCCAATTTCAAATTATGACTCGTGAGGAAGGAACTTGGATAACAGCAAAGGACAGAGAGAGAGTGATGCAGACTTAATTTCGGGCATTCTTGTAGAAGCGAGGGTGAGGGAGCTACTACCATAGAATATGCCCGGACCCAACATAGGGCATAGAGAGAGAAAAAGAGTGGTTTTGTGTGTGTGTGTGTGGGGGGGGGTGGTGGTGGTGGTTGGGTGGCGCAGGCAGCTATAACCGGAGCTGGGCACAGGTTGCCCATGGATTTTACTTCCTTGTCCAGCGGGGCACAGGACGGCTTTGGGTGTTCCGTGTACCCCACCCTGTGCTCATACCTTGACAGTATTTCCCTTGATGGTCTCAGTAATGATGGTGCCCATTCTAGTCAGGATAATGGTGGCAGAGGTGTTACTGGGACAGCAAGGCGTGTGATTCGCCAGGCAATGAATTTTGTGGACTCAACTGTTCTTAGCTAATGTGTGGTAGTGGCCACAGTTGTGCGGATTGGTTGGTTGACCTGAGTGGGAAGGGGGACCTGACCAACTGGTTAAGTGCTCACTGGTCCAATGGTTATAGTGGCCACTCTTGGACTAGCAGTGGTGATGGTAGCCAGTGGGAGCACTTGGATAAAGTATTTGGGTTTCGGTGACCTACGATGTGGGGAAACACAGGTTGGTAAATAGTTGTGCTTGTGTGACGACGTTGGCAGGATCTAATGCTGGCAGCATTCGGTCAATTGTTCTTGTTGAATGCTGTTTAAGCCGGTTGTGGTGACAATGGTGATTAGTCCAAAGTTGAGAGGTGCCAAATGCCAGCAGCCAGACAACAGTGGTGTGTAGACAACAATATGGAGGTGATAGTCATGGTGGCGGTCACCTACCAGTCGCGGTAGCAACAAGTGTCATCTGGAGACTGGCGTTGGACAGTGAACTGACGTCAGGCTATTTAACAGCTGAGTTGCTTCCATCCATTCTAGTCCCAATTCATTCTCACCCCCAGCAAAGTATTTTATTTCCATGAGAACATTAACATTAACACCGGCCACTCCATATATGAGAAACAGTATATGTTTTACATATCTTATAGTAAGACTAATGGAATGAGGTTTGATTCTGCTAATGCTAGTGCAACAAGAACATCTAAGCCATTGGTCAATCTAGCTGTCTGATTTGATATTCTCTAAAAGACGAACCTCTTCAACTTCTAGTATGGAGTGTATTTATGCTAGACAAGATAAATGTACTTAATTCATTGGTAACTTCACCTATCCTCCCTCTAGTCCTATCAGCTCATTACCATCTTAAACCAACTTTGGCTGCTTGCTCTGCAGGCAATACTCAATTGAAAAATTTATGAGCACAAAAAGTGTACGAGTTGCCTTGCATTAATCTCCTTCACATATGGTGTGCTGTGCTCTTGACTTCTGGCCCTTTTAATACTTGGATACTCAAAAGTCTAACCAAGGAAATCACATTATTGTGGTACTATAACATACCTAGGTGCCTTTGATTTATTTGGAATGTTATGTTAGTGTTATTGTGTTATTTATTTTTGGGTTCATCGACCGCCGACCCCAACTAGTTTGGGATAAAGGTGATGTTGGTGTTGATGTTGATGTTATGTTAGTGTTAGCATTTTGATTGCATGCTCGCCTTAAGAAAATATTCCAGTTTTGGAGAAAAATGGTGTTCCTTTTTTTCCCCATGTTTGGTGTCTAACTCAATTCTTTTGCCTAACTGTTGTATATCACTTTCACTGGGTCCTACCATTAAGTGATTTGTTCTTCTTTCCTTAAATCGTCCAGGCAAAATGTGAGGCTGCGTATTTCATTGCTGTTCTCCATCATGCAAGGACAGTTGTAGTTGCTGTTCGTGGAACTGAGACACCTGAAGACCTCATAACAGATGGTTTATGCAGAGAATGCACCCTCTCTGCCGAAGACTTGGATGGATTGATGAGGCAAGCACAACCACCCTCAATAGCTATTCTCTTTCTTACTTTCCCCTCTCAGCATGAATTGACTCTACTCTTCGAGCAGCTCCCTCCCCCCAATGCATGTGACTGAATAACTTATTTCTCTTGTGAGGGGTGTAATTACCAGTGTAAGAGACTGGAAAAGATTGGGGGCAATGAAGAACAATGTCCATTATCCTCCGTGAAGATTATAGGGTCACGAGAGGGGGCAAGGAAAGTACGCAAAACGGCCATGTTACTACTCAAATGGCTCGCATTGTGATGCAGCAAATTGCTCACTTCAGAATTGCATCAGAGAGCTCTAATTATAGAGCATAGAGAGACCCACACAAAATCTCAATTACTTTAATCAATAACCACTTGCCAGCTCATTCCTAAATATCTGGTGACAATTCTCGAACATTCTGTTTTTGTCTTCTTTTGGACTAAACACGAGGGATATGCTTTTGAGATTAAAATTTGAAAACATGGGACTCTGTTCTGGAATTTAGGCTTGCAGATTGATCACTTTTTTCAGCATTTTCAATTCATTTGAAAACATGGGTTCTCCAATTTAGCAATAATCATTTTACTGGACACCCTCAGTTCTGCACAGGTCTACTTTTGTCAGTCACCATTCTCTTTTGCATTTGTTCACTCCGTCTTCACCTTCAGCTGGCTACTCTGTTTGTCTCCAAAAAAAAATGAAGCTTAAAAAAGGATGCTCTGAAGCCTATAGATTAATTAGTCCTTTTAGGTGACTGAAGCACAAAAACATCTGATCATGGTGTCCACACATGCACGCAAATAAAAGGGGAGTCATTAGCCCAAGGAAGATGCTTTGAAGCTTTTGCTTCCTTCATCATGAAGGTGAAGCTTTGGTTTTAGCTCCCTGGAATATTGGATAAAGTTTCTTCATTAAAATCTGTGGGTTTGTGATTTGGTTTTTACTATATAAAGTTAATTTCAACATGTCCATTTTTTTATCAATCTGAATCTTTAGTGTGGGAATAATAAGTTGGCACTTCTCAGGATTAAAAACTTGAGGTTGTTATATATTATTCGTCAGTGAAAATAATTTGTTTAATGTGTGTATGAAGAATATATTAGTGTAAGGAGAATGAACACTAAGTTATTTAGAAATTATATTGATATCATGATAACTTCAAAATTTTCCAAACATGTTTTAATAATGTTACTTTTTAGAATATAATTCTTTTCCTATTTCAAATGCAATTAGATAACAAAAATTAGAATGAAAACTGTTTTCATACTCATTGCTGTGAAGACCAAAATAAAAGATGTTTTCATGAATGAAATATTCCCCAAAATATACTTGGTTGTGTAGAAGAATATCTAACAATATTGGATATATTTAGTGGTATTACCATACTGCCAATACTATTAAGTGCTACTACTGAATAAATTTAGTAGCATTGGAGGTATTTAGCAGTCTAGTCAATCCTACTAATGCTACTACTTCCTTTCGGTTTTTAGTAGTAAAGTTCTACTAGTATGTATGTCAAACTCTACTAAATACTTGTCAAAACATGAAATAGGTTTAGTAATTCAGGAATTAGTTGTGAGTGAGTTTGAATAAGGTAGTTAGGGATTTGAGAGTTTCTGCACGATCTATACATAAAGCTCTCTTATGTAATTTCTAGCCATGTAAGCCTCGTAAAATGCCTCATCACATCTCCACGCGACCTGTCACTTGGCTATTTGTCGCCATGACTCTTGAGTTCCCATGACCTACCCTGCTGAGTTAGATATCTCGTCATTCTAGTTGGCAATGTGAGAAGGATACACCATTTTCCTTTGAGATTTTGACAGAATGAACTTGAGCTGGTGATGGTTTGCATAACTAGAGAAATAACCGTGGAATCACCGTCATGATATTACCCATGCAAAGACATTATCATGTGACAATAAAGTATATCTCTATGTCTTTTTTTTTTCCCTTCCAATTGATTTAGTGTTCATGTCTACCTTCCCCGCTCGTCTCCCCCACAAAAAAAACCAAAAAAAAATCACACACAACCAAAACCAAAAATGGTTATCCTTATTCAGACTAATAGCATACTCCCAGTTGTCCTTGGCCTCATAATAATATTTGTACATCTATTAGGTCCGAAATCTCTGCTTGTAATGGAAAATGTTGATTGCTCTAAACATATCTTGCTTTCTTTCTCTCATTCTTGTGAAACAAGCTGACACTGAACTGGAAACTGCAGTCACCCTTGCTCTGACATCAGGCAAAGCATCAAGACCTCTTTTCCCCATTATGGGCACTCTGGGATCGTCGTGGCTGCACGAGAACTTTTTCTGCAAGTTGAAGGAAATCCTGGAAACAATGGTTAGTTTACTTTCTTTTGCTTCTAATATTGTTGTCTGCATTTGTCAGTGTAGTGAGTTGTGGGCCATCATTGGCTGTGGTCGTTGCATGTGGTCGTTACATGGAGTAATTCTGTTTGAGGTGTGGATGAAGATCTTTTAAGACGGGATGGTTAGCTGTGTTACTACTATCAAGATCTATTTGTGGGAAGGCATTGTGGCTATCTGATATACAGCAACAGAACAAAATAGCATCCTTTTTGCTTCTTTAGTTGGTCGGCGGATGCGAAATTCTCGATATTAGTTTCATAATCGTACTGTATCATCCATAGTAATTCTAGTCATTGTTTTACAGTGTTTAACGGTTGAATAGTGTTAACCTCAAATTATTTTCTAAACTGTTGTTTTCATAAGCTGTGTCCTGACAGACTCAATGAGGAGTTGTTTAAAAATGAGAACAAATCCTCTGAAAGTATGCTTAGTCCTTTCCATGTTTACATGTTAAGACTCTACTCTACTTGCTCATCTGCAATCCCTACCACGCGAAATTTTGACTCTTTTGCCTATAATTCTGCAACCAATTTCCAAAGTTTCCTACAAAGGCTTAGGTTCAGTTTGTCAGTCAACTTTACTATTCGAGACAGGAAAAAGTTGTCAACGTCTGCTGAGTACTCATTATCTATAATATCATTGAAGATGGATGGACTTCATGGAAAACAAGATGTTGGCCAAGGGGCTTTCCTGCATTTCATTTCTCATAAAAAAATAACGGAGGTATTTCATGCTTGTATGTACTGAAGGATAACTCGAAATTTTGGCTTGTTCTTCACTCGAAGAGCTGCTTTTTCCATTGAAAAACCATACGAAAATAAATTTAACTTGTCCTTTTTCTCATGCGTTATTGTGAAGCAGGAGACGAGGAGCCCATATTGAGGAGCCATCTGTCCTCATTGATGGGTCCAGGATGTGAGTGTGATGGTTACAATTTGCGGATAGTGGGGCACTCTCTTGGAGGTGCCATTGCTGCTATGCTAGGCCTTCGAGTATGGCCATTCCACTTATAGTTATTTCGTTGGTCCTCATACTGCTTTTTTTTTTTTTTTTTGTGGGTGGGGGGAGGGGGGGATCAAAACTCTCATACTGCTTTATCCATTATGTTTTTTATCATACTGAAGGAGACTGCATACGAAAATAGATGGCTCTTTTGCATTATATCGACACGGAACAAAACTTGGAAAGATCACCCATGTGTACATGCATTCTATTTACACATTGCAATTGGGGAAACTCAAGATTATGGAATATGACTCAATCTGCATATACCATATTTGTGAATTACCTTCAAAATATGTCTTATTCCTCATACTCCCCCTTGAGCTAGAGCACAGATTTCATGTATGCCAACTTGTTAAATACATGCTCAACTCGGGGACCATTAAGCACTTTAGCGAACATATCTGCTAATCGACCACTAGACCTAACTAATGGCATTATAACTTCCTGATATTGTGACTTTTCTCAAACAAAGTGACCACCATCTATCTCTTTGGCCTCCCATGAAAAGCGCGATTTGAAGCAATGTATATAGCTGCCTAATTATCATGGAATAGCTTCATCGGTTGAGGTTGCATCGTGCCCATCTCCTTAAAAAAATGCTTCGACCAATTTAATTCACAAGTGGTTATAGACATAGCTCTATACTCGGCTTCTCCATTGAAACAAGTTAAAAGATTCTGTTTCTTGCTCTTCCAAGATATCAAATTTCCTCCAAATAACACACAGTAACTGGTAGTAAGTGATCTAACCCTGTCAGCATGAATGTGACCAATCACTTGAGCATAGCCTATATCTTAATAGCACAATACTCTCTCAGCCTCTCTAATTGCACATTTAACATACAACACTTCAGCCCTCTACATTCCAAAGAGTTTTAGTCAGTGAATTCAAGAATTGACTCACTACACTAACAACAAAAGGTATGTCTGAGCTTGTAACTCTGATATAATTCAGCTAACCAAACAGCCTGTGGTATGTTCCCAGATCAGATAAAAGCTCCCCCTCTCCTGGTAATAACCTAACATTTGGAGCCATTGGAGCAGCAACAGGCTTCAAATCAAGTAGTCCAGTCTTGTACAAAATATCGAGCACATGTATCTTCTGAGATATATAGATACCACATTCAGATTCAACAATAGTGACAAATACTTCAGCGGCCCCAAATCTTTGGTTTGCAATTTTGAATCTAGATGGCTTTAAGCTGAGTGAGTCCAACTATGTCATGCGATGGCAATATCACTAAAATATAAGCATGTGTCGCGTGTCGTAATGTCAGTAGCATAGAGAATGGTTAGAATGACTGCATTTGGGACAAAATCCCGAACAACTGAACTGAATTGACTGAACCAAACTCAAGGTGACTGACGGGGCCCATAACTCACAGGTTGTGGGTTCAGAACCTTGTTTTGATACCGTGTGACAATAGAGAGTAGGAATTAGAGAGAAAAATCATGCGTGTCGATGTGAGCGCACATATCATATATCTACATGACAAACAAGGACACACAAGTTTATAGAAGTTATAAACGCCCCCTTATGCTGTGTCTTATTGTTAACATGCGTGAATAAACTTATGTAAAGAGGGCTAAACTAGAATGACAGATATTTCTACTTACCTCTAGATAGATCAGATCAACATACACGAGCCATATTTTATGCTGCGCTCTAAATGCATGGCCTGCATCACTTTTGCTTTGAATGGTACGTGAAAATGAAAGTTTGTGTCAGTTAGTGTATCATTATAGAGTGATATGATACCTTTTGACAGAGCATAGTCTATTTATTGAGTAATGAGGTGCCTGGCTCAGTTTTGTGGAATTTAACACGTGGGTTTTTTGATATAGTTGAGTACATATACAAGGCATTCATTTAGTGAAATAATATTTAACAGGAAAATATTAGGACTTAAAAAGCATGCATGGTATTTGCTGATTTATTTGGTGCATCGTCCTTGACTAATGAGTGGGGAAGAGATACTGTTTTTTGAGGCAAACCGCAAGTATTTAATGTGTTTTGTGGGTGTCTTTCCCAGGAGGAGTTGATACTTTTTTTTTTTCAATCTCTTTTAGTCCTTTTTCCCTATATATATTTATATATTTTTATTTTTACACATTTATTTTTATATAATTATTTCTTTTCCCTCAATCAGTCTTGCTTTTATTTTATTTATTTTTGGGTTCATCGACTGCCGACCTCAACTAGTTTGGGATAAAGTTGATGTTGATGTTGATGTTGAAATACCTGTGATGGGTCTTCACTATCACGTGATTTCTCTCCCTTTTTATTTAGATCCGGATCCAAAGAAAGTATAAATATGGGTCAGTTAGAATACAAACACTGTTTTAAAGAGAGACGAGAGTTATCAGGTTTGAACTTAATATGATTTTGATGATAACTCTGTTCATACCGCAGCTGTATCGTTGCTATCCAAATCTTCATGTGTATACATATGGAAGCCTTCCATGTGTTGATTCAGTGGTGGCAGAAGCCTGTTCAGATTTTGTGACAAGGTAACCTCATAATCTGCAAAACATGTTACGTTGTTTTCCTTTGACTTTCTGTTTTGAGGGTTTGAGCTTTTTACAGCATTGTATACGACAATGAATTTTCTGCGCGCCTTTCAGTGGGATCAATCCACCGACTTCGTGCAGCTGCCATTATGGCACTTTCTCAAGATTCAAAAACTGATACAGCATTGATGTATAGACTCGCCCGCCAATTTCTATATCTTGGCCAGTATCAATCCCAGGGAATTAGAAAACTGGCACCTGGCTCGGTATTTAACTCTGATCCAGTCTCAACTGGAGAATATGGTCGAAACGTATGTGGGGGCCAATATTCTAATAAGGATAAAGGTATAACTCTTTCATCGTTCTCAAACTATGTAGTGTCAACATGAATAGGATATGTCACTGTAGCCATATCTCTCCCATCTTGTTACCCCTTAATTTGGTTTTAAATTTGTGACTTTTAGTTCTGAGAGATTCTTAAGGTAAACGGTATATTTCTTTGGGAAGGAGGGAGAATTATATGTTGAGAGGCTCCAAGGGGAGACGGTTCTATAGAGAATTGTCTTAGGACTCCACCAGATCCAACATGAGGAGCACGAAGATTTGGTGCTATGGTGCAAAAAAGAAAATTAACTGTAATTTTCTCTTAAAACCTGTCTTTACTTCCCCTTCCTTGAAATCCTGAAGTTCCTACTGGTAAGAAATTGTTGAAGGATGGAAATAAAGCAAAAGCCGTCCTTTTATTTCTGTGAACTCTAACAGTAGCCCAACTCAACTACTCGTTCTTAAACCCTGACGCTTGTAAAATGCCATATGCATCCAAGAAATGCTGATTCAATGGATATAAATGAGCAAAAACATGAATCCTCAAGATTAGCATACATTGTTGGCCAAATAAATATTTAATAATGACAGAAAGATAATTGGAACTGACTGCATTAGTCTGTTAAAGGTTTACTACATCGAAGAGTCACACGTGTGAACTCCGATCTATGCCAGATGTTCTTAATTCATGGTATCCTTTTGTGCATTCCTCATTGAGCTTGAAGTGGAGCCGTGATTACTTATTTTAGACATGAATCTGAAAACTTTGGTGGTTCCTCTTAACGATAGCAGAACTTATTAGCGCAGTTTGAATTCAGTATAAATATCGATTCTTTTTGTTTTACTTGTTTCAATCATAATTTGATAAGTTTTTTGCAGGAAAGGACGAACGTTTCAGTGATTTGTTCCTCTTGGGTGAGGCAGTTGTGGAAGAAGTGGTTGTTGATGTTGAGCATGACAATCTCACCAGCCCTTTTAAAGATGACATTTCAATTGCAAATTCATTTGATGATCCTGTGACCGAATTTATGGAGACTCTCCCAAATTCTAACCATGCTTCGGCTGATGATCCAAAAGAGATGTTTCTACCAGGTCTCATTGTCCATATAGTGCCAGATAAGAGGAGCTTGCTCACTCCCATTTGGAAAGCTTTGACAATCAGCGAGATGCCACAGAAATTTAAAGCATATATATCAGACAGAGAGACATTCAAAGATATTGTGGTCTCCCCTTCAATGTTTCTTGACCATCTTCCTTGGAGGTACTTGCATTTTTTTCCCCCCTTTTTAACGGGATTGTGGTTTGTTGCCATCATTTTGACCGAGTATGTGTATACCAGATGCCACAATGCTCTGCAAAACATATTGGCTGCTCAAGACTGATTTATGAATTGGCATATCATTTGGGGAACTTTTGTCAGATCAACGAAGACATGGGTTATTATGTGCATAAGCTGCAGTGCTTGCCTTCTAGACTTCTGGACAAAGCCGTGTCATAACTCCTGGTAAGTGCACAAGCTGACCTGGAGGATTTCCAGGAGTAAACTTCACACAGTTCAAAAGAATTATCCGCGTAGGTTCTAGTCATTTGATTTCTTGTATAGGGAACTAACAAATTTGCATCTCCTCAGTGAAGTACTTGAATTACGAAACTTGCTATCTGGTGTATGCGCTAGTGATGTGTCGGTTACCTTTTTTCTCTTGAAGAGCATACATGTTCTCTGGGCTGCTGCAAGGCTCAACTCCTGCTACCAGTGCCAGTTGCTTTCACAGAGGAAAACCATCACCCGAAGTGTGATGTATGCTGCTAGAATTCGTGTGCTCTCAACTTCGATGACTATCTTGACCAAAAAAAACTTCGATGAGTATCGGTGGCTTACGAGTTAGGGAAATTACCAATCTGTAAACTTGACAAAATGTCTGGGTGTTGTCCTATTCATAATCCACTCATCAAAATAATAGTTGGAGGAAGTTTTCCCAACCCGAAAGGGTGGTTGCTTGTCACTTAATTAGTAGGTTGGAGGCTAACGCCTCAATTACACATTGTTGATTGAAGAATATTTATAATCTCATTGAATAATAAAGCAGTTATTACATTTGAGGCGCCTATGTCATATTAACTAACTATGGCCTGGAGATGATTTGAGAAAATTAATTTAAAAAGTCTTTAAAATATTGTATTATTGTCAATTCGGTACTAAACTTTTTAATTGTTTTAATTAGGCCATAAATCTTTTTTATGTTCTGTCAATTGAATTCATTCAACCAATTTTGACTAGAAATTGCTCACATGGATGTTAGTCATTTTACATGGCACAATCGGCGTTAATGTTGACATTTCAAAAAAATATATTTTAATCCGGTTTGAGGTTTTCAATTTTTTTTGCCTTTTTCCCCTTTTCTTTGCTTTTTTTTGGGGGTGGTTTGGTGAGAGCGGTGAACCTCCTCGACTTTGGGCGAGGGCGTTGCGGCCCTCTCTGGCTGTTGAGGGATTAGGCGAGGGCCACAACACCCTTGCCGGGCAAAACGAGGGAGCGCGAGCCCTCTTGCGCTAGGGCTCGGTTGCCCTTGTGCCCCACACACCCTCACTTGGCCACAGCGAGGGCCACGGCCGGCTGGCGAGAGTCATCAATCCTTACTCAAAAATAAAAATAAAAAAATAAGAAAAGGTGTAGAATTTAATTGACACTATTAAAAGATTTATAATTGAATTAGTAAAAGTGCTATAAGTTTAAGAGTTTTTGGTAGTTTTCTTTAGACAATATAGCATTATGACTTCGAAATACGGGAAAGAGATAACTGCCTTTCGTTAAAGTGCAATGATAAAGTACACTTTTATTTTTTATTTAGATATTAATAACAATAATTGAGTGTCATTGTATTAACCTTTTATAATTAGAACATTTCAAATATAATGTGTGTTCAACCAAAAAACGTGTATATGAAGTTACATCTTTTTTAAAAGTACCAAAAATTAAGTATTTCATTACTATTTCACTTGAGTTAAGACCTTAATTTTATCGGAGGTGGTGAGTTATTACTTGTACAAAGTAGAATAGACAGTGTTAAAGGACTTCCTAACTCTTTACGGGCGTAAGCGATCTACACTATAGTATACCTATTAAACGGGTGTTCAACTAAAGCAGTCCATAATAAAACTCCAATTGAAGCATGGAGTGGATGGAAACCTTCAGCGAAACATCTGAAAGTGTTTGGCTATATATGCTATGTTCACATCCTTGATCAAAAAAGGAGCAAGCTCGATGAGAAGATGGAAAAAGGAATATTCCTCGGCTATAGCAATCGGTCAAAAGGTTATCGGATTTACAACCTAAGAACTAAGAAGCTCATGATCGGTCGAGACGTTGAGTTTGACGAAAATGCCAATTGGAACTAGGAGGAAGAGAAGACCGAGAAGAAGTATGTTACCTTACCCGATATACCACCTACTCGAGAGGAATCAACATCAGAAGAAGAAGGTGGAACATCAAATTCCTCCACTTAGGATGTCACGCCACCATCCTCTCCAAGCCCGGCACAAGAAGAGTCAACTCCAGAATCCCCTATACTAAGAGTACAGTCTTTAAGGAAAGTCTATGAGACATGCAATTTTATGTCCTTAGAACCAAGCAACTACGAAGAAGCTTCCAAAGAAGAAGCTTGGATTAAAGCCATGGAAGAAGAAATCAAGATGATCGAGAAAAATGAAACTTGGGAGCTCGTTGATTGCCCCAACTACAAAGAAATCATTGGCGTCAAATGGGTTTGCAAGACAAAGCTAAACGCATATGGATCAATTCAAAAGCATAAAACAAGGCTTGTGGCGAAAGGATACTTGCAACGACTAGGTATCGATTGTACTGAAACTTTTGCTCCTGTTGCTCATCTTGATACTATTCGAGTACTCATAGCTCTAGCAGCACAAAAGGAATGGAAGATCCATCAACTAGATCTAAAGTCAGCATTCCTAAACGGATATCTTTAAGAAGAAATATATGTGAAACAACCACAAGGATTTATCCTCAAAGGCCAAGATGAAAAAGTTCTAAAGCTCAAGAAAGCCCTCTACGGGTTAAAACAAGCACCACAAGCATGGTATAACGGAATTGATGAATATTTCACCAAGCAAGGATTCAAGAGGAGCATGAGTGAGCCTACACTCTACATCAAGACCCAAAGCAATTATGATACTCTTATTGTCTCTCTGTATGTAGACGATCTTATATAAATAGGGAATAATGAGAAGATGATTCGAGAATTCAAAGAAGATATGATGAAAACATTTGAGATGATAAACTTGGGATTGATGAACCACTTTCTCGGTATCGAGGTGGGTCAAAATGAATGAATCTTTATCTTGCGGAAGAAATATGCAGAGAGCATCTTAAAGAAATTTAAGATGGATTATTACAAAGCAGTTGTGACGCCACTCGTGATAAATGAGAAACTATTAAAAGAAGATGGAGCAGAAAAAGCGGATGCTTCGCTCTACGTAAGCCTTATTGGCGCTTTATTATAACTTTCAGCTACACTACTAGATATTATGTATGCTACCAGCCTATTGTCATGCTTTATGCAGAGTCCAAGCCAAATTGATTTTGGAGCAGCCAAGAGAATCCTAACATACTTTCGAGGGACTACAGATTATGGTGTATGGTATCAACCTAGCACAACAGCCAAGCTTATCGATTGCATGGATAGTGACTAGGCGGGTTCAACCGATGACGGAAGAAGTACTACCGATTATGCATTCACTCTAGGATCTAGAATACTATCATGGGCATCCAAAAAACAAGACTCAATAGCACAATCTACTATAGAAGCTGAATATACCGCAACCGCTACGACAACTAGTCATGCAATATGGCTTAGAAGAATTCTAGAAGACATTGAAAAAACGCAGATATAAGGTTCTGATGTTGCACTAGTGTTTTGTTAGAGCTGTCTTCTTTCTTCCAACCTACTTCATATGTTGGGTTTTTGGTTCATTCCACATAGGACGGTGGAGAAAGTTTGCTTTCTTTTTGTTTGTTTTTCTTTAAAGTCCTCATCCTTAGTTAATTTGTATCGTAAAGAAAAGATTTTGCAACATCTTGCATCCTCTCTTGTAAAGGTCTGGGCTTTCTCACTTGTGTGAAATTCTTCATATTTGTGAGCGCATGCTCGGTACTTTTTCGGGTTTTGAATTTGGCCAGGCCAACTGTTTGGGCCAAGTGACCTACAGAGATTATTGTGCC
The DNA here is from genome assembly GCF_020921035.1 of Rhodamnia argentea. Taxonomy (NCBI): domain Eukaryota; kingdom Viridiplantae; phylum Streptophyta; class Magnoliopsida; order Myrtales; family Myrtaceae; genus Rhodamnia; species Rhodamnia argentea. The sequence continues at coordinate 9,918,320 of NC_063159.1, read as the reverse complement.
AGGCCCAATTTTTTAAAAAGGGCCGTCTCTTGGCCCAAATTTCTTGAGACTCTCTTTGACTGCGATTTCTAAAGGTGGTGAATGGACCAGATTACCGCTTTTCAAAAGGTCATAATCCTACGGATTTACTTAATTAATCCCTTGCAGGATATTACTTAATTGACTCTTCGTATACCAAATGACATAACAGGCAAAAATCATGGTGGGCGTAAGGTTAAATGGTTCAACCTAATATTAACTTTGAAAAAGAAAATGGGAACGTGTTATTAACTATTCTTCCCTAATGAACAGACTACTTTGGATGAACACTCTTCTAAAAGGGATCTTTTGATGTATAAAATGATTACTAGCAATAACTTAATGGAAGCTGCTAACCTGACAGTTTAATTTCCCAATTAGTGAGTGTTTTATGCAAAACGCGCGGTGATAGTTGTCGCAACCTAAAAAATCAGGTTTTCCAATTTTAGGTTAATGGATTGACAAATTAATTAATTAGATTAACTTAGCTCGAACTCTATCAAATTCTATCAAATCGTGACTTATGGTTCAAATGATTATCTTTCAAAAGATTTTTAATTTTTCGAGCAGACCACTAATCATTTTTGGTAGGTCGATTAGAAACTAAATAAAACAGCGGGAGGATTATTTTATTTCTATGAACCAGAGATTTTGGGCACGGGGACTTGATTACGCTAGATTACTCTAACGCCCTTTCGATACCATTTAATTTCATGAAAAAATTTGATCAAGCAGCTTTAATTGATTTTAACCTAAGCCACTAACGTAGATTATCATGCATGTGCACAATTAATTAAATGAACATCCAAAATTCATCGTAAGCATGAAGCATGCGCCAAGCAATCTGCTCTCCTTTTTGGATTTTCACTTTTAAATGAAATCTAATCTATATGCAATGCACGAATTTTAATCTAAATGCAATGGCATGAATGAATGCTATATAGCCTAAGAATGCATATAAATTTAATTAAAATACATGACTAACTCTATATGACATGCAATTACAATCAATCCTAACATGCAATCTACACGATGAATTCATTAATTAACCTAAACATGCAACTCTAAATGTGACATGTAATGTGACATGACGACAATGATTTTTTTATTTTCGGATTCAATTATGGCCCTAAAATAAACTATGCCTAATAGATAGTTATCTTACATATTTTAATATTTAAATTGACCTAAACCCTAACCCTTTAAAGATAATATATTTTTGGCATAATAATCTATCTATACATGCATATTCTAATCTAGAATGGAATCTAATCTAATTTATTCGGGCAACCAATTTAAACATGCAATCCTATCTATATGATTTTAACACTACAAAAAAACACAAATTTTGCGATGAAATTTGCCACAAAAATTTCAGCAAAATTCATCGCTAAAAGATTTTGCCACAAATTTTGCGATGAAACAAAATTCGTGGCTGATTCGGCGTCGCAAAATTTAGCAAAGAAAAATTTCAATTTCGTCGCTAATTTGCCACGAACAACATTCGTTGCTAAATTTAGCAACGAAATATTGATTTCATCACAAATTTGCAATGAATACAATTCGTCGCTAAAATGTGTTTTCGTCGCTAAATTTAGCAACGAACATGATCTTTCGTCGCTAAACTTAGCGACAAAAAGAGGATTTTGTCGCTAATTTTAGCGACGAATACATGTTTTCGTGGCTAATTTTAGCCACGAATAAATCTTTTCGTCGCTAATTTTAGCCACGAATATATGTTTTCGTCGCTAATTTTAGCCACGAATATACGTTTTCATCGCTAAATTAGCGACGAAACAGCATTTTCGTCACTAAATTTTGGCAAAATTCAATTCGAAACACAGACTTAGAGACGAAAAATTTGAATTTCGTCGCTAATTTTCCATGAAAACAATTCGTTGCTAAATTTAGTGACGAACAATTGCGACGAAATTCCTTTGTTACTAAAATTTAGCGACTAGAATTTATTTCATCGCTAAACTTAGCGACGAATAGCCTTTTTTGTCGCTAAAAGTAGGGACGAATATTTATTTCGTCGCTAGAGTAGCAACGAATTATTGTTTTCATCGCTAAATTTAACGATCAATAGTTGATTTTAGCGACGAAAATATGTTTTCATCGCTAAATTTAGCAATTAATAGTTGATTTTGTCTAGCGACGAATAGTTGATTTCATCGCTAATTTGCGACAAGTTCTACAAGGAGTTGCCATCGAAAGTTTCGCCGCTAAAGTATGTTGTGATGAAAATGGCGCCAATTCAATGTTAGAAAATTTAGCAACAAATTTTTTTTTTCCCACGAGCATTGTTATGGGATAAATTTAGCAACAAACTTCGCAACGAATATTATTCAGCGATGGATTTTGCGATGACCAAGCATGGGACGAATTTTGCAACAAACTTTTATAATTTGTGATCGTACGATAAAATAATTTCTTTTAATTTTCAATTTTAAATCTAATTAAAAGAAAAATTAATTTCTAGAATTTGTATTTAACATTGATAAAGCAAGATCTAAATATTATAATAATATGCAAATAAAATACGTTCATCTACCATTCTCTTTTTTTCCTACAGATTTAGCAAAAGATCAGAGAATGTCCAGAACTAGATCCATTTGAAAATCTTTCTAAAAGTCGTATCTTTGAAAAGATGCAGCCCAATTGGCCAGGTCTGCAATTAAGGAAGAACAAAGTGGAAAACATCACAAACATTGCAGCAGAAACATGCTCCCCAATGAAAGCAACACTTCTATCTACAAACTGCAGATCCATAGACTAATTAGGATTCTAAATATCGCCTATTGTCCCTAAGCAGATAAATCAAAGAAGAAAAGATGTCCTGCATCTCATCAAATTCAACCGCATTTATACTTGAAATTTTCTTTTCATAGATGAGTTTGAGGGGATCTTCTAACTCCTGCCAAAGCAAAAGACACCATCATTTGAGAGTGTTGCTGCATTAACATAGATAAACCAGCCAAACCATCCATAAAGATGCTTACATATTTCTGGTTCTTCTGATTGGTGATGAAATAAGGGGACATGTAACCTCTATCCAGCTTCATCCCCACAATAACCTCTAGTTCATTGTATAATGTCTTTCCCACCCTGCAACAAAAAGGAATTGGAAATCCATGGGCCTCAGCAATTAGTAAAAGATGCAGTTCACATCAAAATCATGCATATAGAGCACCAGCATGACAAATAAGTGCAAACACAAAAAGATTAAGATACGTTTCAACTTACGGAGATTGTGATAACACCCTCCTTGCCAACTTTTTCCATGGCCTTTGCGATCAATTCCCCAATTTCCCGCTCTCCATTAGCCGATATTGTTCCAACCTGTCCATATACAGGCAGCATAACTTGTAATGAAAGCTGTCTACATCAGTAAACCAACGGATGCCAACTGCTACTGCATAAACTAGTAAAAAGCAAGGGGTACATTACCTGTGCAATCTCCTCTGATGTGCTGATCATCCGCGGCAACGACAAAATTACACAATCGAGGCCCGAACGGACAAACCTGAGCGGCCTTCTAGGCGGTGAGAGTGCTCTCGGAGGCTTCCTTTCGCTCGGCGCCGGTCTTGAACTCGGCCAAGTACCGGTGATAATCTCCCTTCATCTTCAAGTAGAAGACCTTGGAGTCGCCGGAGGCAGTGGAGGGGATGAGGCGGGAGTCGAGGAGCTTGAGAATGCCGGCGCAGATGACGGAGAGCTCGGACTCGATCTTGGCGCGGTAGTCGCGGATGGAGGCGACATGGTCCTCGTTGCCGCGGCTCTCCTCCTTCTGCTCGATGGAGGAGATGATGCGCCAGGAGGCGCGGTGGGCGCCGATCACGTTCTTGTAGGCGATGGAGAGGAGGTTGCGCTCCTCGACAATAAGCTCCTCCAACTAGGCGGCGGCCGAGACCTTCTCCATGAACTCCAACATCTCCTCGTAGTGCTCGGCCTGCTCGGCCAGCTTCGCCATGTACACGTTCTCCTCGCGTACCGATGGTGCGGTCGCCATTGTTGCAGAGGTTACATCTGGACTTGGATTGGTCTTCCTCTTTCGGTTTTTGATTTCTGATTTTTGATCCTTCGACTCTTTTGAGAGCGTTTGACGGAGAGAGAAGGAGAGAGATTTTGTGAGGAGGAGAGTTTTTTTTTAGGGTCGGGGGCTAATTTTGGAGAAGTGGTCTGGTGGGGCCGATATTTGTGTTGTCGAGATTCAGAGGACTGATCTGAGCCGTTGGTTTAGAGAGAGATGGTAATATGGCCCTGTTTGGCGGGAAGTCCGGAAAATGAAAATTTTAGAAGATTTGGCGGGTGGGTTTTGTCGCTAATTAGTGACACATTTTGCGACGGACAACTTTTTGTCACTAATTAGCGACAAATTTAGCGACGAAATTTTTTGCAACAAATTTAGGGACGACAAAGCCATTGCTAATTTTGCAATGAAGTTTATTTGTCGCTAATTAGCAACGAAACTAACGATTCGTCTCTAATTAGCGACGAACAGTTGATGTCGTAGCTAATTAGCGACGAAAATAATTTTTCAACAAATGGTTTTTGCGACAAACTTTTTTCGTCGCCAATAAGCGACAACGACAGTTGTCATCACTAATTAGCGACGAATTATTTTTTTTCACTAATTAGTGTCGAATGAGTTGTGATGAATAGTTTTCATTGCCAATTAGCGACGAAATTAGCCACGACTCTTACTACGAAAAAGGAAAAAAAATAAAAACATACAGACAAATAATAATAATTAACAACAACAACAATAATAACAATAATAATGATAATAACAATTAAATTGTGTGGTTTGTCGCCAATTAGCGACGGAATTTCCGTCGACCTATTACATTAATAATAATGACAATAATAATAGTAATCAGCAACAACAATAATAATAACAATAATAGAAATAAATAAATTGATCGCTCTTCATTTTTGCTTATTAATGTAATCTTTACTTAATTAATAATATATTCAGTTTTTAATTTAAATAATATTCGCTCTATTTTCATTTTCTATTAAAAAAATGAATATAAATTAATAGAAAATAGAATATAAGAAATAACATAAATAAGCTAAACGACGTATCATAGGCGTTTCTTATTTTAATCATTTACCGTTTGAAGAAAGAAAGGATCCCAAAGAATCGATCTTTCTTTTATTTGTTGAATCTCTCTTTGATTGATCAATGTGTGGTATTTCAAATCCTCATTACTAATGGAATCGAAATGATCTCTGGATTGATCAGAAGATCCTTTCAATGGGCTAGAATCCGTTACTTGAAGGAAACTAGATCTTGTATAATCATATTGAATATTTGATGATACATTCCGTAACTTGATAAAAAAAAAATCGATCCTTATTTACCAACCACACATTGTCTAACCAAATTCAATTGTCTCTCGATATGTTCCTAAAAAAATCCGATTCAAGCGGACTCTTCCCCCAACTAACGCCTTTCTTAAGCTTTCATGATATTTTATTAGTCGAAATAAAAAAGAAATAATTTTTCCCAATTTTGAAATAAAACTTTTTTTTTCTGATAATGTTTTGAAAACTTCATTAATTGATTTAGAACATCTCTTATTCGCCGATAGTATCTTATCCATCTTAGAAGAAAGGATCAATCGATTTCATTTTTCTAGATGACACAATTACAATATATATTTATGGCAATTTAATATTACGCAAAGCAAATTGTTTTCGAATAGATCCTTACTATAGTCTATTTAGTATCTCATCGAAGTTGAATATTTTTCTAAGCTATATTTTATCAAAAAAATTGACCTCTATTTTTTGTTTGTTCACTACTTTATATGTGTAATAAATATAAAAAAAAAAGGTTCTAATAAACCTGGAAAAAAATACAAATTAAGGATAGTAATTAGTGACAAAAATGTCTGTTCGTCGCAAATTAGCGACGAACGACAATTTTCGTCGCTAACTTTTAAGAAGCGAATTTGCGACGAAAAACGTGGTTCGTCGCTAATTAGCGACGAAATAGGTTTTCGTTGCTAAATGCTTAGCAACAAATTTGCGACGAAATTTGATTTTCGTCACTTAATGCTCAATAGGAGGTTAGCGACGAAAAACACTGTTTGTCGCTAATTTTTTTTTAATTTTTGTTTATATCGTATTAGCGACGAATAATACATTTCGTCGCCAATTTGAATATTTTCTTTGTTATTTTTATTTCTATCGTATTAGCGACGAATAATACATTTTGTTGCTAAATTAGCGACAAAAATAGCTATTCTTCGCTAAGTTTAATATTTTCTTTGTTATTTCGCTAAATTAGTGACAAAAACCAAGATTCGTCGCTACGTAGTGCTAATTTTGCGGCGAAATCAACGTTCATCACTAATTAGCAACGAACGACAATTTTCGTCGCTAAGTTTTAAGAAGAGAATTTGCGACGAAAAACGTGGTTTGTCGCTAAATGCTTTGCAACAAATTTGCGATGAAATTTGGTTTTCGTCGCTAATTGCTTGATAAGAGGTTAGCGACGAAAAATGCTGTTTGTCGCCAATTATTTTTTCATTTTTATTTTTATTTTTATCGTATTAGTGACAAATAATACATTTCATAGCTAATTTTAATTTTTTTCTCTATTATTTTTATTCATGGTGCTAATTTTGTGACAAAAATAACAGTTCGTCGCTAATTAGCAACGAACGTTGATTTTCGTTGCTAACTTTTAAGAAAAGAATTTGCGATAAAAAAAGACGTTTGTCGCTAATTAGTGATGAAGCCTATTTTCGTCACAAAGGGTGTAGCGACGAATAATCTTTTCATGGCCGTTTTCGTTGCTAATGTGCGACAAAAAAATTTTTGTGGCCATTTTCATCGCAAATTAGCAATGAAATCTTTTTCGTGGCTATTTTCGTTGCAAATTACCGATGAAAGATATTTCATGGCCATTTTCATCGCAAATTAGTGACAATTTTTTTCCGTCGCTAAGTAGCAACGAATTGTTTAGTCACTAATTTCGTCACAAATAGCGACGAATCTTTCTTTTGTTGCTATTTTCGTCGGAAATTAGCGACGAATTTTTTTCGTCGCAAATTTTTCGTGGTTAAATCTATGGTTTTTTGTAGTGTAACCTAGAATGCAATGGCAATTTTATCTAGAATGATATGTAAATCTAATTTATATGCAGCAGTTATGTATATGCAATATTTTTTTAGAGATTTTCAACATGCATTCAATTGCAAAAAAGATAGCAATCCAATCAGTTCAATTCAAATATGGAAAGCAAATAAATCATCTTGAATATTTCGCAATTTCTTTCGAATCAAGTTTCAATCTAAAGCCTAATTGATCGACCCTAAAAATTCGAAATACCCGCTATGAAAACAATTTCAATTCCATCTAAAGCCTATAGATAGACTTATTTATGCGGTTGCGGATTAGGAAAAGATTTCCTAATTGATCACCTGTAGCTCAAAAGATTTGTCAAATGAAGATATAGCTCAAATAGGTAATGAAATATTTCAAATCAATAAAGATAAGAATATTACCTGATTTGCGGATTAACTTTCCAAAATTCATATTGTAACAAATTGGCACGAGATTGCGTATTGAATCGACTTGTGAATTGTGGATCGACTAGCGGATCAAGGCCGATGGAGGACTCGAACGGGTGATTCGCGGTGTGGTGTTCATCAAGGTAATATCGGCTCGATAATGGTCAGCAAGATGTCCACAATAGAGCCCCGACCAGCCATGAGGAAATTGGCGTTGAGAATTAAGACAATCCTACAGCGTTCATAAAGAACAATGAACCTGCACAAAGAAAAATTCTTGCACCCCCAAGCGTAAATGGAGAATTGGAAAAGTTATACGTGTGTGAGCCAATAGAAAGCTGCAACAGGACGAACTCAATGAAAATTGGATTAAAAAACGTAACTGATGCAAAACTTGTTGACTCCGCTAGCCATAAAAACAAAGAATCTTGCATGGCAAATATGTTGAACGCCAAGGAGTATGTCACGACAAGACTAATCTGCTCATCGAAGGGCACGCTATCACCGAGAAAACCTGTGAGGGATATAAAAAGAACTCCTGCATCACAGAGATCTTAGAACTATCAGGGAGAATTTGTCAGATGAACGTTGAAGCTCGTGTTCATTGGTTCGCTGAACGTTGAAGCTCGCCTATTGATGTGTGTTCCTGGGCGTAATCTGGTGACATCGCAACCATGGATGAGCTCAATAAGGTGCTGGACGTCACTGGTTCTAATGATTTGCTCGTGAAGGACTGACTGCCTTGTCGTTGGAGGTCGAGACCCTAAAGGCAGCCACCCCGTCGGACGGTTGCCGTTGATGTGGGTGTAAGGGACTGGAACAGCTCGCAGTTTGGATTCCGAGATCGGGTCTGCTAGTGAAGTGGCCCTCAAGAACAAGGCGTCGGTCTTCCTCCTGGTCGCCAGTTTTCATAGACATGATTGTGTGATCCTTGAGGATATGCAAGATGAAACCCAAATCATGACTGTCAGTACGAATTAATGGACATGAAACTAAGCTACCAGAGAGATAGTTAAACATGAGAGCACCCCCTTTTCATTCGCGTTTTCCCATCATTGGCCGCGAAGCCATCTTTGAAGAATGCAGCCCCCACGATTTCTCTTCCTCCATTCTCGGACAAAACCTCCTCTCAAATTCTGCTGAATGTGAATAATGTGTCGCCTCCCTATTTGTGAAACATAAGCATGCTTATATAGGAAAAATTAGGTCATGTTAGGGGCTCTAACTTATGACACTTTATGAAATAGACCCCAAATCGCAAGACCTTTTTTAATTAAACCCTAAAGGACTTAATCACACCTAATCAAGTTCAAATCAACCCATATTCCTTAAAAATTTCGGCACAAGCTCAATTCAGATAATTTAGTTAAGTTCAAAACCTTGAATTATGTCTATCCATTACTAGACCAATGAAAATGTGAATGCAATGTATGCTAAATTAAATATGAAAACTAAGTTAATTATTTTTGGTAGTAACTAAAGTTTAATTCCTGATTTTTATGCAAAATAAACGATTAAAAAGTTGAGATTGTATAATCCCCGACAATACTGTCGGGGAAGCATTTCTCTAATCGAATTGCCTTCAATTTTATCAAGTTCATAGAAGAAAGCATGCACATAAACTTTATTAATTTCTTCATTCCTTAGGGTGGCGATAATTTCAAGATCGAAGTAATGGGCAATGTCTTCTCTAAATTGACTTCCTGCGTATTTTCAATTGATGTGATTCATTTTGAGAGGAAACTTGCATGGATGTTGTCCTTGTCTTTGCGAATTGGAATAAAGAAGATATACCGATCAAAGCAATTAGCCCATGCATTGTTATTGTGCTTGATAGCGCGTTTGTTTTGGGTATAAAATGTCATAGGTTCAAATCGTGTCATCCTTACCTATTACTTCTCATCTTAGTAGTAACGATGGTTTCATTGAAATTAATTAAAATCAGGCATCTCAATTTGTTTTTCTAATAGATTTTACACGAGATACATACCATCAAAGCGGAGATAAATGAGCTCATGTATACCAAGCCGAGATAATAATTAAACAAAGTGATACCGAAGAGAGAGAGACTCGTGGGTGCGGTCACTCTTCCCGGTGGGTCAATGACAATTATTAAAGCAGATCACATCCTCCTCCAACAACGTTCCCAACCCAATACATTGAACCTTTTGCTAAAAAGCTTTTTTGGCTAAGGCAAAGTTCAGTTAACCTCGAACCCTACGAGACATTCACATATTATAATGCTAACCCCATTACCTCTTCTTGGTTGGAGACAGCGACGGATCAGAGAGATTCACGAGAATGACTTTTCTTTTTCGGTGTACATTTTGGATGATTGGTGCGTCACCGGTCCGGAAGCTGACAGACCAATCAGATCTCTTCTCATTTGTTCCTCACTGCCCAATCAGGTTCGATCGACATGTCCACGAGCCGAGCGAGGTCATTGGCTGGTACAATCCATTACTAAATTAGATGGTGGCTCTGGTTATTAATTGGAGCAAGAGAGCTGCCTGTGCTTCTGAGTCCACTTGGAGTTGCTGACCAGTCAAGAATGGCGCAGTTGCTCCTTGTCTCTCTCTCTCTCTCTCTCCAAATAACGACAGATCAGGCACTGTTGAGCCACATGTCCGAGTTTTGTTCTCGTTTTCGAGGTTTGCACATTGCCCTAAGAAGGCCACTGTCGAGCTCAAACCCTCTCTCTAGAGACGAGGCCCATCACCATATATTTCCCTTTTACATACCAGTAAAGAAGAGGAGGGCTTAAGGAAAAAGGCTGTGAGAGACATGACAATGGCGAGGAATAATCATTCAGACGAGAAAATACAAACAAGATATGGCTCCTAGCAGGCTTTCAGGAGTTGCGGCTGAGATAGAAGTACTCCGGATCACCCGTTAAATAGAAAGAAAGTATGCTGGCGAAAAGGTGAAAAGCCATGATAATGTCAATCCTCACATGTGAACACTCAAGGTTCCACATCAAATGAGAGGAGTCTCGCGATTGAATCATAATTGCACACCCACCCCAAAATGGTCATCACTTTATGTAACTACTTAAAATACTCTTGTTTAGACTTGTACTGTATAATATCAACCGAATGTCACGTTATATCTTAGCGTGATTAGATGCCACTATGGCATTCTTATCCCATATGTTCTCTTATTCAATCTTTTAGCTGTACTTACCTTAAGTATGGGATTAGATATAGGAAATGTAGCATTGAATGGTGTATAAATATGTACATTTAGAATACATAAGTGTTATAACGACTCACATTGAGTTTTTCGATTTTGTGCCATTTATCATGGTATCGGAGAAAATATCAATCCCTATGTAGTTTCTTCTTCATGGCCGATCAAGTCACTTCCGCTGTCTCTTGCACGATCGATGTAACTTCTCCATATTTTCTTCACTCAAGTGACCATTTGAATGCCCCTCTAGTTTCTCCTCCTTTAAATGGAGATAATTATCCAACATGGCATCGTGCCATGCTCGTGGACCTTGAGGCAAAAAATAAACTTTGCTTTCTTGATGGGTTTTTGTCGCATCCTGGTTCAACCTCTTCGGATTATCCCCTATGGGTACATTGCAATAGCATGGTGAGGTCTTGGTTGATTCATTCTACTACACCAATGATCTCACATAGCATTCTTTGGCATGGCTTTCCAAATGATGCCATGAATGATCTTCGTGAGTGTTTCTCACCTTGTAATGCTCCTCGAATTTTTAAAATCCATAGGCATTTGTCTACACATCAACTATGTACAGCTTTGATATCTGCCTATTACATTGTGATTAAATCTTATCGAGATGAACTATTATCATACCGAAACTTGCCGACTTGTAGTTGTGGAGCAATGTCAACCCTACTACAATTTCTTGAAATAGATTCATTGTTAGATTTTTCCAAGGCCATAATGAATATTATGCTACAGTTTAGAGTCAAATCCTCTTTATGGATCCACTCCCTACTATCAACAAAGCATATGCCTTATTACAAGAGGAATGACAGCACACTATTCGGGACAATCGCACTGTTATTCATGATCCTGCTACCATGGCATTGCTTTGTCTTAATAATGCTCACACTTATCCATCTACATTCTTCCAAACCCATTTTACATAATGCTCACCGTGGAAAGGATGGACATCTTGAAAGAAAGTGTTTTAATTAGCAAGGATATCCGGAATGATGAAATGATAATAACAAAGCGCTCCACTAATAATTTTGCCCGCTAACGACGTTCATGCCTAACCGGTTCTCCAACTATTGCCACAGCTGCCACTTTTGATTCATCCTCTCCGTTGACCGTTATTGCTACACAAATAGAACAACTCCATTTACTTTCAGCTGGTAATATCGTACCTCCTTCTCACCCTTACGTGGACTTAGCAAGTACTTCCATTTGCTCAAATTCTACGTCATCCTGGATCCTACACGCTAGTGTGACGGACTATATATTCTATGAAACAACCTTGTTTCTGAATTTTATGATGACACAACTTCCAACCGCGTGTCCCTTCCCGAGGGACTATGGTTCCCGCTTAACGAATTGGGCGGATTTCTTTTCCACAAGATCTAACTCTTGATAATGTTCCCCAATTTTAATTTAACCTTGTTTCAATTAGTAAACTTACTACTGCTACTTCTCTTAATATTGCATTTACTTCTAATGCTTGCCTCTTTCAGGACCCAATCTCGACAAGGACTTTAGCGATGGGTAAGCAACATGGTGGTTTATACTACCTTTACATACCCCAACCCACTTCTTTGAAATCCACCACCACACCACGTGCACACTCTAGCCTTTGGCATTGGTGGTTAGGTCATCCGGGTTCATCATTTCTTCATCAGCTGCAACCTTTACACAATAACATTGCATATTCTAATACCTTTCCTTGCATTGTGTGCCCATTTACGAAACAATCTAGCTTGCCATTTTCTTCTAGTACAATTTCTACTACTTCATGTTTTGATTTGATTCAATTGGATATTTGAGGCCCATATCGAACCACCTCTTTAACTAGGGCATATCACGTGGCCTTATTTTTATTTATTTATTTATTTATTTTTTTGGTGACCCAAGGAACTCTCGCACGGCTAGCAGCCGAGGGGTAAACCCTAGGGGTAACACATGCTAGCCACCACACACGTGCTACCGGTTAAGTCACCCTACAACGCCTCCGGGATTCGAACACTCGACCTTTTGCGAGAAGAAGAGTACGCGAACCGGCGGCGCCACCCGAGTGGGTGGTCACGTGGCTTTATTTAATGTCTTCTAAAGTTGACATAAATCATTTCTTCGTTAATTTCTTCTCCATAGTAAAAATTTCATTTGGTAAGCAAATTCGATGCATTTGCTCTGACAATGGAAAAGAATTTTCAATCATCTTACCATTTCTTATCTAGACTCCATGGGTGTTGGTCATCAATTGAGCTGTATGTTCACCCCTCAACAAAATGGGATGGTGGACCGCAAGTATCGACGCATTCTAAATATTACACGTGCCTTACGCTTCCAATCCAATATGCCCATTGAGTTTTAGGATGAATGCATCCTCACTACTATCTATATCATTAACAAACTTCCCATTGTCGTCTTGAAAAGGAAAACTCCATATGAAGTTTCACATGGCCAGTCAACAAATCTCACTCGCATTCGGGTGTTCGGTTGTTTGAATTTTGGGCACAACACCTCCATTCAAATCAAATTTGATGCTTGTACTACTCTGGGATTTTTTTGGGATATCCCAATGGTCAAAAAGGGTATCCCATTTTTTATCTCCTCAACAAAAAGTTATATGTAAGTAGAGATGTTTTGCTTCACAAAACAATTTTTCCATACTCGATGCTCTCCGACCCTACCTTGTCAAGGTCGCCTATATTATCATTACATGTTACTCAATGCGACGAGATAACCACACCACCACACCCAATCTCTACATCACCACAAACGCACTTACCTCCATCGTCTGGACAATCTACTATAACCCAATGGATACATCTACCTCTTTGCTTCTTCTAGGACTATTGTTGTTCGCTTACTTAAACGCTAAGTTCCGTTGAAGATAATGGTCCAAGCATTTCTTACCCCATGTCTACATTTTTTTTCAATATACTTGTTTTAAATAACTCCATTTGGCATTTCTTACTTTTCTGTCTACTACCACCGAGCCATCCACTTTCAATGGGGCAATGCGGCATTAGAAGCGGCGAGACGCCATGCATGTGGAGATCAAAGCTCTTTCTCAAAATCATACATCGTCCCTCGTACCACTTTCACCTGGCAAGATGGTCATACGCTTCAAGTGGATGTATAAAATTAAACGAAAATCCGGTAGTAGTAATGAACAATATAAGGCACGTATAGTTGCCAAAGGCTACACCCAGTTGAAGGTAAGTACTATCATAATACTTTTGCACCTATTGTCAAATTGTTTACAATTCGTGTACTCTTGGTCGTTACCACATCTAATGAATCACCTTTTGAACAAATGGACGTTAACAACGCCTTCCTACATTGCGACTTGGATGAGGAAGTATATATGAAACCTCCATGTGGTTTTCGGCATAAGGGGGAGAATCTTGTGTGCTGACTTCACAAATCTTTATATGGTTTGAAACAAGAGCATTCACGCCTTTTGGAAAGAGCCGCAAAACAACATTCCGTCAATGGTATTCTAAGTTTTCTACTGTCTTATGTGATTCAGTTTCACACATTCTTGGGCCGATCATTCTCTCTTTATCTTACATAATGGCGGTGACTATGTTTCCGTGGTATTGTGTGTCGATAATCTAGTCATTAATAGTACTAATGCTTCTTTGATTGATTCGGTGGAGACTATGTTGCACAATCAATTCCACATTAAGGACCCCATACCTCTAAAATATTTTTTGGGCATTAAGGTGTCTTAATCCTACTCTAGTCTTTATTTATTCCAGCGAAAACATATCCTAGATATTCTAGAATGTTGTGATTTTAGTGGAGCCCGATCAGCTGATACTCCCATGGAACAGAATATAAAATTAAGCATTGATATAGATACTCTATTGGAGGATCCATCTCTCTATCAATGCTTGATTGGTAGATTCATTTATTTGACTATTACTAGGCTAGACATCGCTCATAGTGTCAGCATTCTAAGCCAATTTATGCATGCATCATGCCAACCACATTTGGACGCAGCACACCATCTCCTATAGTATATGAAGGCTACTATATGCCAAGGCCTCTTTTACCCAACAAAAAATTAATTCCAACTCACAGCTTATTGTGACTCGGATCAGATTGGGCTACTCGTCATTCAACAACTAGGTATTGCATGTTATTGGATGATAGCTCCATTTCTTAGAAAACCAAGAAACAAAGCACAGTCTCACGCTTTTCTACTAAAGCGGAATGTCGTGTAATGGCAGCAATTACATGCGAAATTACTTGGTTATCATTCCTCTTACGGGACATCGGCATGCCTCTCCAAGCCCCGGTTTCCTTACACTATGATAACCAAGCTGCACTCTACGTTGCTGCCAACTTCGTTTTTCACGAGCGAATGAAACACATTGAAATGGATTGCCATCTCGTTCGTGAAAATAAACAAGACGGCCTCATTGCTCCATTGAAAATTGGTACAAAGTCACAACTAGCTCATGTGTTTACCAAATCACTATCCGAGATCAACGCTTGCGCTCCTTTCCAAGTTGAGGGGGAGTCTTAGCATGATCTTAGCATATCTTAGCTTTGATCATATGCCACGGTGGCATTCTTATCCCAAAAGTTGTCTTATTCAATTTTTTTGTTGTACTTCCCTTAAGTGTGGGAGTAAATTTAGGAAATATAGCGTCGAATGGTGTATAAATATATACATTTGAAATACAAAAGTATTGTATCGATTCACATTGAGATTTTCGATTCTGTGCCATTGTACATTATAGGTAATGATGATACTGGAGAGACTATAATGAGTTCTTGGTAAATCTTAGATAGAGATCTTGAGCACTGTGCTCTAATACGTATAATTTCACAAAGTTAATTAAGATTGATGACATGTATAAAAACACACTTAAATCTCAAATATAAATACCCGTGATACAATGCCATGGGGGTAACTTTCGAGCCCCGACCCGAGTATATTAGGATAAAGGTAGAATTTTTAAAGTTTTAACTTTACGACATGAATAATATACTTTTGTTTATAAACAATTATGTTGAACATCTTTAATGTTAATTGATGAATTTCTTAATCTCCCAACGGCACAAAAGCTTGAAATCGCAGATTTTAGTTATCTTTTTTTTTTTTCCTTTTCTACGGAAAGAAATAAGCTCATTCATTTTAAAGACATGACCAACATAAGTCAAAATTAGCATGGTTTGCCCACTAAATAATGCAATGACATATTCAAAAGCAAAATTATTTTAAAGAGAATCTCAGAGCAGGACTAATAAACTATTTCACCAACTATTGGTTGGCTTGGCTTGTCATCTCCCTTTCTCAAGCACGCCCCGCAAGCTACGCTAAATAAGATTTTCCTTACATACAAATCGAAACCCTAATTTCTCAATCTTACGAAAACCTACAAGACCTCACTCCAACTCAAGAATACGTACACCACCAATGGGAGGTTCCTTTTCGTTTTCATCACGTAATTAATTTTCATGTGGAGAAAGTAATAATTATTCCGTCCTTATGCTTTTACCCTTTTCTAATCAAGTTTATGCACTTTAAATTTATCTAATCAGGTCATACTGTCGGAAGCCCCGACCAAATTTTGAGTCAACTTTGCTCGGGCGAACCACGAAAAAGCTCTCTTCTTGATCATTACCTAATTACAATAAGACCGGTGAAGTATTGTGACGTAACAAATAGATTGAATGTCTTAAAGACCAGGAAAAGTGCCAAAAAAATCCTAAACCTATTGCATTAATACCAATTCAGTCTAAAACCTTTTACTTGGATCAATTTAATCTTAAAATATTTTGCATTTATATCAATTCAGTCCATCCAATCAATTTTGGCCCAAAATCGATGACGTTGACGCCGACGATGCAACGTAGGAAGGTCGGCGCTAACGATATTTTTTAATAATAATAATAATATTATTATTATTATAAAAAAGCTTATTTTTTTTTTTTGCCTTTTTTTCCAGGAAATTTCCTTTGGTCGACAAGGGTCGTTGAAACCCTCGACGGCTCTCGGGAGAGGGCTGGTCGGCCTTGCCGGCCACCGGCAAGGGTCGACCAGCCCTCGGTGACCACGAGCGAGGGCCACCTTGCCCGGGGTCATCAATACCTCGCCGGCCCTAGCGATGGCCTTCGAGGCCTCGAGCATGATCGGTGAGGCCTTGATGGCCTTGGGCGAGGCTGCCCTCACCAATGGCCTTATCCTCGCCGGCCAAAGGAAATTTCCAGAAAAAAGGCAAAAATATAAAAAAAAATTAATTAAAAAATAATATTAAAATTTGTTCACGTTAGCGCTGGTCATCTTACGTCACATCACCGGCGTTCATGTTGGCGATTTAGAACCGAATTGATACCAATGCAAAAAGGTTTAGGACTAAATTGGTCTAATTTAAAGATTTAGAACCGAATTGATACCACCGCAATAGAATTAGGACTTTTTTTTTTTTATACTTTTCCCTCTAAATACTCGATATCTTTTATTCCTTACCAAAAAAAAAAAAATACTCGATATCTTTTATAGGAGAAGTTATTGGCGCGCCCATCATGAGTAATGTACGATTTATGATATTAGAATGGTGATTATAGTGAATTGGGGTCCGTGTTTCAAGTGTAGCTAGTAATTTTCTCTCAAAAAGATTAAAAGAGGAGAGGAAGCGAAAAAAAAATGAATAATAACAAAAATGGTTCCCGAACTTTGGCCTAAAGTGAAATGTAATTTTTGAATTTTTAATTTGTTCATATAGTTCCTGAATTTTAGCCCAATATGAAATGTGATTAATAACTCTTAATTTGTTCAATGTGATTCATACACTTTTGGTACATATTCAATATAGATTATATTGTATATGTACAAAAAAAGTCCAATAACCACATTGTTCAAATTAAAAATTTATGGATTATATTGTGCATTAGATTAAAATTTAAGAATTATTTGTGTCATTTTTTCAAAAGAAAAGGAAGAGAGAAAAGAGGAGAAAATTTTTGTTTGGACACGAATCTATTAATCCAAATAAATCTCGGATGACTGATTATATGGCTTATGATCATCGATGACGATGAACTCGAGTCCAGGCAAGAACATGCGGAGAAAGAGGGAGAGCCCGAGGGGGGTGACGTGATAGGTCACCGAGCGGTGATGCAATAACCACTCCCAGTACTTTTTGCGCATTCAAGCATCTTGTCTTGTGTCCACCTTTACGACAAAAGAAGAGAGAGAGAGAGAGAGAGAGAGAGAGGAGAGAGGATAAAAGAGGAAGTTTCATTCGTTGTCCATCTCTCTGACATCAACCCCAACAAGAACAACGACGTCCATTTTCAGAGATCTTGCTCTTAGCAAGTAGCAGCTGCAGCAACTGGTTCGTTCTTTTTTTGTTTGTTGGAGCAGAGCAGAGCAGAGCATAGAGAGAGAGGAACCAGGGAGAAGCAACAGAGATTGGTTGATTCAAATATGTATCACCCATCGTCCTCATCTTCCTCCTCCCACTCCCAGAAATCTATGGGCTCTACCGGTGGTGGTGGTGGTCTCACCCGCTACAGCTCAGCTCCAGGGTCCCTCTTGGCCAACGCCGTCGATTCCGTCATTGGCAACCCCAACGGCGGCCGCGGCGACTTCTCCGCCCTCGGATCCTCCTCCGTCCAGCCGCCGCGCCGCCACCACCACCACCCACATCCACCTCCCCCGCCGTCCTTCTTGGGCCACTACTTCTCCGCAGACTCTTCTTCTCTGACCTCCGAGTCGACCTGCAAAGTCAACTCCCCTCCCAAGGACAACAAATCCACAGGGTTGCAGAGAGCCTTCGGGTTGAACGACTTGGGGGTGGGATTGGGGTCTTCCTCTGCGTCTCCTCCTCCTTCCTCTTCTTCTCTTCTGAGGCAGAGAAGCTCCCCTGCTGGCTTCCTGTCCCACCTCACTCCTGATACAGGTCCCTACTCTTTCTTGCTTCTCATTTTTTTTCTTTACTTTTCAAGGGGTCCGATGTGTGGTAGTTTTTGTCGTGGGCTGCTTTGAGTTTTTCTTTCTGTTTTGCTAATTCTGGTAATTTGTTCTGTCAGATGTTGCTGCTTGGGTTTCCTTAAAAACATTTGACTCTTGTTCTGCATCTTGTTTCGCTATTTATGGTTTCCACTGTTGACCCATTTCATTATGGGGTCGATGGCTATGACATTTATAGCTCCATATTGGACTGACTAGCTCCAGCCGCCCATCCAATCTCTTGTAAATTGGCTCCTCCGAGTGTCCTGTTCTCTTAACTTGCTTGCACCTTCTCAACACACGAGTTTCTTCTACTTCTCACCAAAACCACTGTGGAAGCTTTCAGTTTTCAAGGTTAACGAGGAAAAGTTTCTTCTTTGGGCTAGCTGGAATCTCTGCAACTTGTGGCTGAGTCACGTGTACAAGTATGGGGGCATCGCCGATCCATTCTATGAACAACTTGGGATGGGATCGCCTTTTAGTTATTTTATAGTTCCTTTTGTTTTCCTCTTTTAATAGTACGGCAGTGTTCAATAAATGATGCAACCAGTCCTGAGCTTGCTGTTCAGTGTGTGCTGGATGGATCATGTTCTGGGTCGTTAAATGTCGTTCCTGCTTTTGATACTTGTTGCCTACCCATTCTTTTCTATTTTCCCTCCTTTCTCTGCAATCCTGGGGAGAGAGCTTATGGAATAGAGTGCCATTTTGAAATCGAAAATGACTTCTATATCCACCTCCAACTAAAGAAAGAGGATCAAAAGAATATTCAAAGGACTCATCAGAGTGAACTTTGCAGCTGTATCTTGTTGAAGTTGATAGTAAACCCTGAGTTGAATTTTCACTTGTGCGATAAATGGCAATATGACTGAACAGTTGATCGGCCTGTATCCTCATTGTACAGTAATATCCGTTCAGTTTTCTCGAGCGTCACCTCGTTCCTTGAGCTTACATAATCCTCAAAATGCTTCCAAGGAGTTATAATTAATTTGAGGGCGGTTCAAGATATTTTTCTGTGATTTGCTACTACATGAATTGCAGGATTACCCCGATCCTCAAGGACCAGAATAATTTGGTTTGCTTCTTGTGTTTCTTCATGCTCTTTCCGATTTATTTATACTCTACTTTGCCGTCTAAGGAGTATATTTTGCTCCTGTAGAAATTGGGCTAAATCATGTGTTCATGTGAGAACTTCTTTTCCCAATATTCTGATGATATGTATTTATGACTCTTCTATGCTATTGCTGATTTTGATGTTATACTGAAAAATTTTATGATATTGAACAGCAGGTTTTTCACTTACACAAGGGGCCGGAAGCTCTAATGGTGGTCATGGATTTTCCCGGTTGAAGCCTCAGTTGAGCTTCACTAGACAAGAATCGCTTTCTCATATTTCTGAAGTAAGTGAAAATGCCGTCGAAGGTGTAAGCCCAGACAATGGCCACCAAGGCACTACACATTCCTATGCCACTACAAGCTTTGGCGTAGACTGGGAGAACAGTAACTCCATCGTTTTTTCTCCACCCTCAGGAAAACGTGCCAAGAATGTTGATGGAGATATGTACAGCTTTAACCCTTTAGAAACTCAGGTACTCATTTTTCCTTACTTGGTGTCTCTTCATTTGACTCCTTTTCCACCTTTACATATATATCCATATCCAGCAATCCACTGAATGAGAACAAAGTCTTAAGCAAATTTTTTCTCATTAAAATAAACTGATGTCTCAATACAAGTCTTTACACTTTCTTGTGGCAATATTTATCATTTTTGGTTTACATTTTGATGCCTCTGTCTATCTCCCTGACTCGTTTTGTTAATGACCAAGTATTTCTTTTTTGGGGGGGCTTAAAGCCTTGAGGTGTTTGGCAAACACTTACAGATGCAGCACCATGGAGTAACTTTTCTGCTTCACCCAGTTTCATAGGAATTTAGCTTCAGAAAATTCCAAGCACATGTTTAGTTGCTTTAATCATGACGTAATGCAAATCTGCATCAGAAATATTGACCTTTTGGCTCATCTGATTTTGTTCCCCTGCTTCGATGTTTATTTCAGTTTAGCTTGCCTCAGACAACACTTGAGATGGCCACTGTAGAGAAGTTCCTCCATATTCCTGAAGACTCAGTTCCGTGCAAAATTCGTGCAAAGCGGGGCTGTGCAACTCACCCCCGAAGTATCGCTGAACGGGTGAGTGACCTTACTAAGATTAGCCAGGCCTTATATCACCACATCAATCTAAGGGCTGCAATAGGCACTCTTTTGAGTTTGAAAGATTTGTGGGACCACAGCCAACTGTTTTAAAAACTTAAGCTGATAGAAGAATGCGTAGTTTAATATTTATATATTCCAACACTTTCCTTCACGCTTAGTCCGATCTTTTGCCTAGTACCAAGCGTGGACATATTCATTGAGGAGGCAAATAGGAGTCTGGAAAGTTTTGAACTCGAAACCTCCTATTCCGATACCATGAAAGATTTGATGAAACCATAGCCAACTGTTCTAAAAGTTTAATAATTATATATTCTAACACTCCCCCTCACGCTTAGTCCGGTCTTTTGCCTAGTACTAAGCGTGGACATATTCATTGGAGAGGCAAATAGAGGCTTGGAAAGGTTTAAATTCAGGACCTTCTGCTTTGATACCATGAAAGATTTGATGGAACCACAGCCAACTGTTTTAAAAGCTTAAGCCGATAGAAGAAGGCATGGTTAAATATTTATATATTCCAACAGAGTTCATATAGGTATAGTATTAGTATGGAATAGCATATGAGATATGGCTTGGAATAATGGTATTTAGTTCTAATAGTACGACATATTATACTTTCCTTGCAAGACTATAAGAGACATCCTTCCCTTTAGCAAATATCTAATACACTAAGTACTTAGTATGTACTAAAGTTCAGTTCTGTAGGCCCTTCTCCATTATTGAAATATCTACTTTATTTTATCAAGCCGCAAAACTTGTTGGAATCACTTCCAAGGTTGGACATATTGTTGTAACCACTTCTCAGGAGTATAATTCTTAAAAAAGCAAAGACGGAGAAGGAGTTTTTTTTTTTCCATGATGATTATTAGCATGGCAATTTAGAAGCTAACACCAAAGAACATACAGACCACAAATGCAACAAACAGAAGCTTTTCGTTTGAAGTGGTGTCAGCTAACTACAACACTGCAAAATTACATTGTCTGTGGTAGCAGTCGGCAAGTTGTTATTTGGATTAGTCACCCTAAATCCCTCTGAAACTGATTTTGGTTCAAGATGAATGAGTGAAATCATCTTCATTTCCATGGGCTTCTTCAAATCTTCAATAATTTTAGGTAGAGTGCCAAGTTCATGGAGGGTAAGATTGTGCTTTGGAGATTTGGCATTACAGTGCATTGTAATATGTGCCTAGTTAATGGGGAAAACTAAGCAATTTGCTCTAGTGTCTTTTATCTTTCCAATTTTCTGCATCTTTCGGAAGTGACTTTATTTTTATTTTTTTATGAGTTAACCTGGCCAGAATTGTTGGTCTACAAGAATTAAAGGGAAGAACCTGATGTGCACCCATAGTGCAGGTTTCGTAGAAGTAGGGGAATGAGGTGGAACGGATTGGGAGAAGAAAGGGAATATAAAGAGGATTATTTGGTTGTGGAGATCTTTGCGACTTTTGAGATCTCTTCTTCTTAGTCATATAATGTCTCGACGTCTCTTTTCTCATCTACAGAATAGCGTACTTTGGCACCTCGCCTGTTCGATTGTTTCAGATATGCAGTATATATATTTGATTTGCAGCTAGATTTGGTCTCCACTACAAGGCACCAAGCTAGTGTCATTCCATATTTTTTTGTGTGAGAATTAAGAGTTAATACTTGATGGATCTGCAATTTGAGAATGAAAAGACGAGGCTTTATGGTAGAATGAAAAACCAGTTTTAAGATGATGACTGTCAATGAAATGTTTCCTTATACTTCATGGAGAAAACCGATGTTATGGTGATATAGTGTTCTCACACTTTTATGATTTAAATAAAGTGCGATCAGTTAAAGTAGTTTGACAACATGCAAAGCACACAGGTTCGCCATTTAGCTGCAGATGTAGTGAATATCATCTTTGTTAAATCATTTCAAGTTGATTGTGCTGCTTGTATTTCTTATGCCAATTTATGGCTCTGCATGTGACAGGAAAGAAGAACTAGAATAAGTGGGAGGCTGAAGAAACTGCAGGACCTTGTCCCTAACATGGATAAGGTGATCATCAGTTTCTTTCTGATGCAGTCATGCGTTAAATTCCAGCACCTATTTACTTTAGCGCAGCATGCATGAATCGCTGAAAGAGCTGCCTGGCATAACTACATTTTGCGCAAAAGCATGCAATCTGGATTCCTGCCTCGAATATGTCTTCTAAAATCTTGATATTTGGAGTTGTACATGATTCATCACCTCTTTTCGTCCTAATGCTGCATGATGCTGCTCTTTGTTATTTGGTTCATCGAACTTTGATTGTGTTTGCGTTTGATCCCCTCTGCAGCAAACGAGCTATTCAGACATGCTGGATTTGGCTGTTCAGCATATCAAAACCCTTCAGAATCAGGTTCAGGTGTGTGCATCTCATCCATTCTCTGTTGACTGCTGAAATATGCCCAGGAATGACCGTTATAGGTCATGCGAAGTTTAAGTGAAAGTGGATGCATCATATCTGCCTGGATACATTGAAAATCTCTTTGCCAGATGAAATGAATATCCACTTCTCATACGATATGAACTTAACATTCCCAATGAACTTTGTCCCTGTATAGTCTAATTTGAGACACTTTCATACTACAAAGAAACAGATTGTTTAATGGTCTTCATAATTAACAGCCCAGCAGTCTGCCTGCTGATTTACTCCTAAGGAGACCGAAAAGGCTACCCCGTACTTTTGCATCATCGGTTATCAAATTGCGCGTAGTGAACTCTGCTTCAATCCATTGGAATGACTTTCTCCTATTTTGTGCAAATAACTTGTGCAGAATTAAGATTTAGTGATTTGCTGGGACACTTGCATAGGTGATGCTGAGACAAGGAGTCTAAAAATTGTTAATTAGAAGTAGAAATAAAATTGTTGGTCTCCACTTATAAGTTGCAACTCGTAAGTAAACCAGAAGTGTTATATTCAGCTTCACATGTCTAGTTGAAGTTATGAGGTTCCTGGCCGCAGCTTACTCTTACCGTGTGGTAATCAAGAAAATATTCTATGTCAATCTTTTCTTTTATAGTCAGTTTCAAATATTACTGAATTCAAGGCTCGGTACTGCTGAACCTCGTCTTATGGTTATTGAAAGTTTTCTGTGTTTCTTAATATTCCTTAAATTTGGTGTGGTCTCTGCATCTTCAGAAGCTTCGCCAAGATCTTGATGACTGCACATGCGGGTGCAAGCCAAGCTCATAGCATTTGCGGATGGAGCCAAGCTCATAGCATTTGCGGATGGAAAATGACGATGCAAGGTTTTGAAGCAAAAAGACGGTGGTGTTGCTGGAACCTAGCAGCAACTAATTTTTGTCATGCTGGCAAGTTAGGCTGAATAATGCAGAGTAGTGGAGAACTCAGACATGTACATAATTACAGTTCCGCGTGTTTTATGGTAGCCTATTGGGAAAACTAAGTTGATATATTTAAATTTCTTTCTCCAAGCGGATCATGTAAAAGCATCAGACCCTCCTTTTCCTTAATAAAATCCGGTGTAGTTTTGTGGCAGGTATACGTTCGATGACAGTGTTATAGGGATGTATGATAACCAATGAGCTGAGGAATAGAATGCATTTCAGCGACGAAGGAATCATTGCACCTCCCCTTTCTGGTTGAGGCTGATTCCACACGCATGGATCCATGTGCTTCTGTTCATGCCTGCTTGAGATTAGCTAGATGCTTGAAGATTTCCTATCATTCTGCCGTTAACCCGAAAAACCAATGAAATTGAAAAGAACAGAAGAAACTATGAGCCTCAATGCAAGCACCGGTTCGTGTGGTCCGCCCTGAACTGACAACATATCCATTGATCTGCTACACCAAATTGTGAATACAACACCTAAATAGCTTTTTAACCATCCACGCCCTGGCCAGTCAAAAGCACGGTTTCGATTTGGAGAAGGCATCTCTTTTTTCGAACAAACAAGAAGGCATATGATGCTTAGGAAGCACGTCGCATGTCTGGTTTATCTGCAAAATGAAAGATTCTGGCTACTTGACGTTCAATAACAGTATAGTAGAATATTTGTGATCTGAGGAACATTAAAGCGTCACACTCGGATGGTCAAAGACAATTGAAGTACGATAACGGCTTTGAAGGCATGTGCGGAAAACGAGCTTGTCATTATTCTAAGCAGGCTCCACACCCAGTGAGAATTGGGCAAAGGACAGACTGTAAATTTGCTGCAATCGGAAGGATCTCAGTTTTTTTTTTTTTTTTTTTGGGGGGGGCCGAAGGATCTCAGTTTGACTGTTAACTTAGTTAACATACAAGATATCATATATCTAAAATAGATGGTGTTGCTGTGCAACCTAAATTCGAATACACTTGTATTCTTATATAAATAAGGGAGAAAACCAAAACAGATTACAATTAAAAGAAACATGCAAAAGCACATGTGAATGGCCATCCCAATGGCTGACCTAGTAAATACTCTTCTCTGCCATGACGCCATCCTTCCACAGATATAGTTAAGTCAGCTCAGCTCATTTTCACGGAAAAAAGAAAATCCAACCAAGCAAAGTGATGGGATGTAATGCCGCACTTGTGCCAACCATCAAGTTTAACTATTCACTCGGTAGTGCGCGATGATTTCCATGTGCTCTAAAGATGTTAAAAGACTTGGCTTATGCGTTGCACATCTTTGGTCATTGCCCAGGTATCCTTTCGAGAACCGACACGTAGGGGCTACCGCCCGCCACAAATATACTCTTCAACGGTGCAAAGAATTCTATCTTATAACATTCAGGGTGCTGGGTGTCCTCTGCTACCTCCGCTTGTACCTGGAGAAGGGGCGCAATGAGAATTCTACTAAAAGAAATGATCAACTTCTCGTCTACTGAAAACTCAAGATAGAAGCTTAAACGTGCTTCTAATTTGCTGTTAAACCCACAAAACGGGAATCATTCTAAACATCAGGTGTTCTCAAACTCCATAGATAGCAATTATATACACAACAATTCCTCACTATCAAATTAAACGTGAAGATCCATACACTCAAACACTAGCATATAAAACATAAGCAGTTTTCCTCCTCTTAAATCTTAACTACAGTAATTCCAAAGCCAGAGGCCACCCTAGAGTTTGTAAAGGTCACAAGTGACAGTATACAAGCACATGTAAGGAATTAAGCATCTAAATGAAATATGGCAAACAGATCTTCCAAACTTCAGGAGACAGGAGTTTTAGGATACGAAGTGATAACACAAATTCTAAGCATACAAGCCCATTCTAACAACCAAAAGGCAAAAGCAGATTCTTGGTTTGTCAATAAATTCAATGAGTTGCACCGACAAGCCAAGTCCAGATAAAACAATAGAAGCATAATCTTTATTGAGGAAAAAAAAAGCAGATGGAGAATTGTCATGCAATTTGACACATAGGGACGAACTATTGGATTTCTAAAAAATCAAATGGGACCTGTGCATCTGTTACTACATCACCTACACCATAAGCAACTAAACCAACATCTGTTAGAGATTCAGTCTTATGCCACACAGGAAACATTTGCGATTGCATAAAGGAAAGTAATAAAGGATTCAACTACAATGAGCAATGAAAAGGAATACACTCATCCTGGGGGAAAATAATATTAAATAATTTTAGTGCTCTACTTATAACAGCTGGACGAGCTAAGACCATATCTAGGACAACATAATATTAAATAAGTTCAGTGCTCTACTTATAACAGCTGGACCAGCTAAGACCATATCTAGGACATCCACTAACGTAGCTTGAAAATAACAGAGGCAACAGGCATTCCAATTTGATGACGACATAGACATGTAGCAAACCTCAAGGACGTGTGCTAGCCATGTCAAAGCCGAGAAAAATCACGCTCTAAAACATTAATTTGTCACATGCTATCCAAGGAGACAGCTCCCAAAATAAGATTACCAATGAAAATAAACATGTAAGAGAAAGACGGTAAAAAATAACAAGGCCAACCTATCGTGAATTTAGTTATGCTAGTATGCTTTTAAACTAAATCTCAACTTCTCTTCATAGGTAAAAGATAAATGACTATAGGGCACCGAGGTGGTGCAAGCTTCCAAAAAGAGCTCAAAAGTCAAAACCAAGTGAAAGCATATACAACGTCAATCAAAGCAAATACACCCCCACAAGAAAGTTTTCACTAAACCAGACTTATCAAGAACTTGATCACAATGTGGTTCCGAATCCCTACAAGAAATCTTAATTTCCTATTTTTAGATTATCATTGGGGGTGGGACAGTTATCATACCTTGACTTGCTTTTAAATTTGGACTTCTTCTTTCCAGTTACAGCACCTCTCTTTTTGAGTTTTCGCTCACTCATATCACTCTGAAAAAGTTCCTTCATCTCTTCTGCCCTTGATGGAGTTCTTTCAGAAGTTCGTTTTGCCTTTTTGCTGGGTTTCCTGACAATCTTACCAGCATCCAGAGCCTTTTTAACTGACTTTGCTGCTTTTGCCCGACGGTATGCCACGTCAACAAGTGATAATGCAGATTTCTCCTTTTTACCAGTTCCATCACCCTATAAAAAAGTCAGTTTTTTACAGAACCACAGTAGGACATAAGAATAAAAAATTGATATAATGGCAGTGTGGGTCACCCATGTGAGAACATATTTCACAAGCATGTGACAGGCAGCAGAATACAACATTGTACCACATGAAATTTCATGTAATATGATTATTTGGTATATTCAAGCAAGAGCTAGAGGGAGCCCAAAAAACCCGGCCTTTGTAAGCTCTATGAAATTCCAACTGGAACCTAAACTTTGGAAACAGGGAAGAGATGTACCTCCAACTTGTCAGTCTGATTCTCATCCTCCAGCATTTCTCTAGCCGCTTCCAATCTTCGACGCTTTTTACGAGGTAGATTTTTCTGTTCAAAGATGAGAAAATTGTCTCATGTTAGCAGAAATCAGCAAACTTACCTTAACGTGAAACGAGGAATAAACATTAGCACGTACCTCACGTTCTCGCTTTCTTTTCTCTTTCATTTTAAGGTCTTCAGCTTGTTGGGCACTGATTACCACATCTGCATTTTTCTTTCCTTTCTCCGAAGAGGCCTACCATATCAGTTTCAAAATGCCAGAAGATCAACTTTAAGGTGAATTAAAAGTATAAAATCCATTATAAGGATGTCGACACCATAAATGGATGATAGACGTATGACCCAAAAAAATGGACGATAGACCAAAAGAAATTTAAGTATCGGAAACTTAACATGAATCAAATAAGAGAATACAAGCTAGATAATAAATAGCACCAGTACTCAATTTGACAGAAAACCTTGTAACATTTGGGTAAAAAGAATAATCGTTCCCTGGTTAGTACAGTTTGCTGATACCAATCAATAAAAATAATACTACTGACATAAGATGTCAGTAAAGGCGATCTGTGAGGAAAACTGTATATAGCTACCCTGGATGGACTTGTACATTTATGTAGTCTATGGAGAAGTGGCATATAATTGTCGGAGAGCAGGAAATAAAGATAGTTCTCGGTCAGTTCTGCAAGGAATCAAAGGGATGTCATACCTGTCTAAAGTAATACAGATTGTCCAAAAAAAGTGGTGTTGATACTAAATCACTTTACAAGAAATGAGAGGAAATAAACTCATCCAAAATACATAAATTTTTTAACACAGACAAACCACTTCATAGACAAAAGAGCAAGTGGCTAAATCACTTACTTGCATCTCACGGACAAACATATAAGTTATCTTTCCTTACTAAATAATACTATTGCTGCCAAAAGGACAAATAACAGCAGCAACTATTAAAATGACCATTACACTGTGCCTCCTCTGCCACTCTTAATCAATATATCCTATATGACATGAAGTTGACCAGCTAATGACCATCAAGAGAAGCATTACTACATGCTTTACTAGCTTCCGAGAAAGTTGACCTAGAGGTGAGGATTTGGTCAAAAATAGAAAGAACAATGTGACGAACTTTTAACTTCAGATCAATCTGGGAAACTATTTTGACCTTTCTAAGTTAATTTTGTCAAATATCATAACAAACTTGTCTATGTGGACAACAGTGTCAAGATTGTTCATACGGCAATGGATTAGGTTAACAATTTCTCTTATCCCCTCTCCTCGAGTAATCAGCTGATCAATTTCACAGTACAATTGCATGCAGTTGTTTAATAGCAATTAATTAAATAACCATATTCACACATTGGATGCTATCATATTTAAGGACAACATGAACAAATGAGAAAAAATTAACAAGTAGGTTAGATAAATAGATAACCTTCGCTGCCTTTGCTGCAAGTTTCTTCTCCTTTTCCGTCACAAACCATGTTCTTTTAGGACGTGAGAATATATCATCCTTATGAGCAATCAAATTTTCCGCCTGCACAGAATAATAAAAAGTTATATGACATTACCACCAAGATCCATAGCCCCAGCAAAATGTGACTTCATTTTAAGTTCTCATGAAAACGGAGTTCAGCTACGACACAGAACCCCCCATTAAATTGATTCAAGCATGGAAGATCCAACACATGGGAGTTCAAAATGATCCACAAAGAGAAGGTAAGGTCGCTAGCATATCCCAACATCCCCTGATCCACATTCTTTGGCAATCACAGTTGAATAATTCAGAAAAAGAGGCACCAGAACACTTGCAGAGAGTGATTATTTACCTTGGTGGCTTGCATTTCAGCTTTCCTCAAGGCCCTTTCTTCCCTGCACAAACTCTATATCAGCAATTCCATTATACACAATAATATGTCAGAGTTTACATCTAATTCATACCTCTCTTCTCGTAAAATGGCAGCCACCTGACGTTCCATCCCCTCAATAAGCTGAGACCATTTAATAATTGATTGCTCTCCAACTATTCGGCTCTTCAGCTTGGAACCAGCTCTCTTAGCCTATTAAATTAGAAAGACGAACATAAGATTAGTCAATTCTCCAAAAAAAACCAGTATGTTTTCAAAATTTCATCAACCTTCTTTATTTAAGTTTTGCAGTTCTGTACTCAAAAAATACACATGCCATAATCGTAACCAGAAAATACTAGCTTGCAAGATGAACAAGAGGAAACAGCACGCAACAACACAATAAAAAACAAAATAAGAGACCACTACCCATTGAGCAGCAGATAAGTTGATAAACTCATTTTTCTTTCGTAAAGGGCAAGGGCAAAAAGATGTCATCAAAGACTATATTCAGGAAATGAGAAATTGCGTTTGTTAGAATGATATCACCACACTTTAAACAACTCCAATCCAATTTTCCAAGTACTATTAGGAAGAAGACTCATTAAAAAGGCTGGAATCAAATCTTGTTAGCTCTTATAATAAGTCAAAGTACTAGATTTGATGACTAGTGTGGACCATGGACTTTGGGCACAAAAAAAGGGCATGGACAAATCTTTTCACCTATCCTGGTGATATATAAAATCTTGGGCATTTCCAACTTATTTGATTAGTAGACCATATCAGTAACATCCCATGCAATTAATGAACCAGAGTGTAAAAGCTTGTTTTCTCTGTCAAGGTCAATATTTATACTAATAGAACAAAGAAAATTTTCCAAGTATTAAAAATATCTTCTGTCAATGCAATCTGAATGGAAAATTAGTTCTTTAAAACTTTTTATTTCTTTCTCTGCCTGTTCAAGATCAGTTGATAAATCTCAAACAATTAATCGCCAACTCTACATGTGACAAAATGGCTGGTTACCAATGACAATCAATCTGTAAAGCTCATAGAACCACCATCAAAAAGGAAGTATGATGCTTACAATTGCTTTCAGTAAAGACCGGTCATTGTCAGTCACAAAAGTGACAGCACATCCTTCCCTACCCGCCCTGGCTGTTCGACCAACCCGATGAACATAACTGAGAAGATAAAGGAGGTGCTCTTAAGAGAAGTTTCCTAAGGGAAGCACACAGCATAGATAGAAGAGAGATACATTTGTATACATGCAAAGTCTAAGAACTTGGTCATTACCTGGTAAGATCTCGGGGACAAGCATAGTTTATAACTGTCTGGACACCAATTATGTCAAGCCCCTGAACAATTGCCCAGTATATAACATCATACCAAATAATTAGTCCTAGTTTAGGAGAACATTTTGTAGAGGTCAGATGAAGGGACCTCAAAACTAAAAGCTCACATAGGAATACAGGATTGATAAATTCTAAGCATAAATTTATTCTAATTATGAGGCTAGGGAGGAATGATTTACATGAATACATGCGTATGATTTTTTAAAGAAACCATAATAAGGCAACCCTCTTTGAATACTTACACGGGCAGCTACATCAGTCGCTATCAGAAAATCGACTTCTTGCCTCCTGAATAGCTCCAATGCCTACATATGAGAGAGGAAGACAGAGAGAGAGAGAGAGCAGATCAGTTGAGAGAAATCCAGATAATGGATGGACAAAATTGAGTACAACAATCTGTATGCAATACTTTGCTCTAAAAGACGAGGCTCATGGAAACATAAGGATTGACCATATTAAGGGGTAAACTTTTTTGACTAAACCATATCACCGAGCTTTCCACAGAATGCCAACGAAATTTTTAGGGTAATAAGTGACTCACATCAAGGCGTTGCACTTGAGTAAGATTTCCATGAAGTTCTGCAGCTTTATAACCAGCTAAACCAAATATGATCTTCAACCTATGTGCAGCCTCCTTTGTTCCACTGAAATTGAAATACAATAATTATGTTGAAATAGTAACTGTGACCTATAAAAAAAATGAAGAAACACACCCCAAGAAAATTAATAACAAATATCAGAAAAGCTACCTTTTGAGTTCAGTAATAGACTGCGTAAAATTGACGATTTGCATTCAATTTTGTGCACAGAATTAGATACAGATCAAACGTTCAGTCACCTCTAACAGTATCAAGCCCAAATTTGCCAACTCAATCTCATCGAACATCCTTACCACCATTCTGCGCCCGTGCGTGAGAGAGAGAGAGAGAGAGAGAGAGAGAGAACCATTTTTCAAGTTCCAGATTACTAGAACATATCCTATACTCCCATGAACGATTCTAGAACTTATCTCTATACCAGTCCTCTGTCAAAGATATTGTGATGTGACTATCACAAACTGTGATAATCTCCAGCCTTAAATACATTCAAGCATCAACATGAAACCATTGAAAAATATAAGGACAAATACAGAGCAGAAAAGGGCATCATTATCTAAATACAATCTCTGAGTGTACCTGAAGATTATGACTTTGGAAGTGAAAGTTTTTGAACACAAGGCCAGTAGAACAGCTTCCTGATTCGACTCACGCATCCGGCGTATCCTGACAACCCTATACAAGATAAAACCACCAACACTAAGTACGAAACACAAAATCAAAGCAAAAACCATGGAGGGCAAAGAATTGCATGGGGACGATCAGTATGTCACTTGCTTTATAATCAAGAATAATGTTTGAATTTCCACATAAATGAAACTCTTGTTGTCCATACAATCTTAGGCGCACTTAGACAAGCATCAAAGGTTATGGGGAGAGAAACACATATCATGGATTACAGGCCGATTCAAAAAGGACTTCAGAGCGAGGAATTGCGAAAAGACTGGAGAAAGAGCGGATTGAAACTTATTCCAAACAAAAGGGGACATCAGGACAGTACCAATTATATGGACTAATGATCATGTGTCACAAAATGGAAAGGGAGGAAGATCAATTAAGCGTTGACCCAAACAATGTCATAGGTCCCCTGGTTCAAGAGCCTGGTGAATAATTTTTACATATCCTATTATTTGATTTACATGGCTATCTAGACCTTCCTTCATGAAGAGACCAAGATTCTTCGAATGCACCGTCTACCTACTTAGCACAAGGAAAAATGTAAGAAAGAACTTCCATGTGATTTTATTGATATGGAGAAAGCTTAAAACAGATACCTAGAGAGTGCTTTGGAGGTTTTTAGAGAAGAAAGGAGTTTGTGTAACATATAAGCAAGTAGAAACGACGTGTTTGATGGGGGTGGTGACTTTTGTAAGGACGCATGGAGGGATAGCAAAGCATCTTTCAACAGCAACAGAGCTGCATCAAGGTCGGGCTTTAAACCCTTCCCTGTTTGCCCAGAGATGCCCGAGGTTACCAGCAAATCCATTTTGCTTCCAACATTGTGCCAGAAACTCAAACCGACATCAATGTAAAATGTGGGGAAATATTGTGATATATAGGCTGATAATGGAGAATGAGTATATTCACTAAAATATGGTATGGTGACAATTTAAGATGAGAAAAAATCATACTAAAGTGGTCTGGAAACATGAAAGGACAAACTTCAGATGCTCCTATGAGAGTTCTCACCTAAAACGAAGATTGAGGGGGAAAAAAAAAGAAGGGAAAGACTGCCAGCAAATAACAAGGATGGACGGCTGAGCAACCATGGATACTTGGATATCATGTAGAATCTAGTGTAGGAAAGTAAGTGAACAACATCGCTTACAGGAGAAAAGGTTTCGTTGGGGTTTTTCAATACAATCTCAGCAAAATTTCACTCCGATAAATTGCGAGCACTACTGGCAAGTTTCCATTCATCAGTCTCTATTCACTTTGTCAACATCAACCCATGAAGCACATTAAACCTAGTAGCAAAAGAAGGTTAAAAACTAGTCCTCTTATGGGATTAACTGTTAAAGTGCAGCACAGTTTCAAAATTCTTGAAGCCAGCATTGTGAGATATAATTAAGATTCTAAACAAGGTAGGCAAGAAAGCTAAAGAAAGTAAGCAAGTCGACAAATTTAAAGAAGCTTAAGCCCTGTGTGCCTGTCCATTAGTAATCCAGCAGAGATCAAGAAAACTGGAGGAGAAAGAAACCTAATATAGCACAATTCATGTGTGGTCCAAATAATTGTTTTCAGAACAAGAAGCTGCTATTGTGAAAGGGACATACAATGGTACTAGCTAATCTATATCAGCCAAAACCAACCGACAGATAACTGAAACACTGCTTACTCCTCAGTTAATGTCGCAGGCCGTTTTGCTGATGGGTCAGCTGATAGGCGCAAAGGTTTGACCAGAGAGAGCTTAATAAGCTCATCCACTTCTTCAGTCATTGTAGCTGAAAATAACATTGTCTGCCTCCTTTTAGGACATTGACGGACCTGAAAATCAACAGAAATGAGTCAGTCTAAAGTCGATGAATGGATGGCCGTAATAACATAGAAAGTGAGCTGATGCAATAGTCATATGTCTTAATTTTCTGTTTCCTGAAGCAAATTTTAACCATTCAAACGCAATCTCATGAAAAAGAGTAACTGGAAAAGATTATACCAGCTCATGAATTTCAGCACTAAAGCCAAGCTCCAGCAGACGATCTGCCTCATCAAGTATAAGAACTGCAAGATCTTCAAAGTCCACTGACATAGAATTGCGTAAGTGATCTATCATGCGCCCTGGAGTTGCTACAACAATATCTGGCATCGATCTCAAGGCCACTTCTTGAACCTATATGGAAGAAGCATTATTGTTGAAAGTTTCCTCCAGACAGAAGATTCCATACTACCACAACACTTCCATCAGCATTTCTACAAGTCATAATAGAAAGAAGAACTGCTTTCAACTGGAAAAAAATGTGGATGCACTTCACACATCAATCTATACATGCTGTCCCCCTATTCAGGAATTCTACTATGTCCCTGGTTTTAGTTGACATTTCACTTTCCAGGTTGAGAATCACAGTTCTGAGACGAGATCAGCCTCCAAGTCCCATGAAACAGACAATGTCCAAATCATAATATGCATGAGAAGATGCTACCTAAAATCTTCTTTGACATGTCCGAGCTTGTGTGACAAGATATGCTTCAATGTTTTGCAGAAAAGGAAAAACAAAAACGTCAAAGCATAAACACTAAGGACAGAAAATGAAATCAACCTTTGTTGAAAGCCCACCAACAATAAGGCAACATCTGATATCAGTAAATTGAGCAAGTTTCTCTATCATGCTGTGAACCCTGCAAAATTATAAGTAAATGAATTGAATCAGACAGATCAAACGTCAGAAGACTAGCATCACTGGAATAAAATTTTAGGTACCAGAGAAAGGAGAGCAGATAATCACTGTTTAACGTCAATCACCAAACAAAAGAACCATTCAGGAGAAATTAACAGCTTCGTTAGGAGACCGACTTCTTGGACCAAAAGAATTTAAAATTAAAAGCTCGCTACCTATTTCCCTTATCCAAAATTCTACGACAAAGCACAAACATCCTTCTCTTACAAAAGAGGAAAAATTAAACAAGACACTGCTAGGTTAGTCCCATGAACAAGCAAATACAAAGAAAATCCTTCGATAAGACACGTATCAGACGGTGACCATTGAAATACAAAGTGAATGGAAGAAATTGAATGCCCAAGCAATGATAATATCAAGTTCCAACAAGTTTTCTACGAACTGTTAGGGAGTGGGCATGAGAAAAAGAAACCAGTTACTTACTGAACTGCCAACTCCCTGGTAGGAGTAAGTATAAGAACCCTTATGGCTTTCACTCTCTTCGGTCGGAACAGCAACCTCTCCAAAGCAGGCAAGGCGAATGCAGCTGTCTGCATAAACAAACGTTGAAATTGTATTACTAACACGCACGGCACAATCATAGTAGTGTTTCGAGTACTAAAAACTTGTATACACAAACACTAAAGAGGATTTTCAATACCTTCCCAGAACCAGTGATGGCACTCGCACAAATGTCACGGCCTGTCATAGCTAAGGGAACGCATGCAGCCTGCAATTCATGAGGCCCCCAGCATGCAGACATGAAACCAGGTCACACTAGCAAACTATTACTAGGACAACACTGCAACAACAATAACACAAACGATAACTGCCTTTGAAGGGACCTGAATAGGAGTGGGCTTGGTGTACCCCAGTGCCTCGCAAGCCCTGAGAAGGGGGCGAGATAGATTGAGCTCCAGAAAGGAATTGGCGTGAAAGGAGGCTCCTTCAGCCTTCTCAAAGAAGGGCTTAGTTTCGAAAGCATAGCTGCCGCCATCATCCTCGTCGTCTGGCCTGTAATCTTCCTACCAATGGATCACGGAACAGGGCCATAAGGGGGGAGGAGCGGGAGTAGAAGAAAAAAGGACAATGATTGGAGAAACATCAGAACAGAAAAGAGGGACCCACCTGGATGTCGGGTTCGGAATCGGAGCTAATGTCGTCGGGGAGAATCGGGAGGGAGCGATTCTCGAGGACCCTGGAGATCTTAAAGTCGACGGAGGTGGTGCTGTGACGAGCGTGCTCTTCGGCGACGGACCCGGAGTAGGCGGCGAAGTCCCAGGGAGACTGCGTTGTCTCGTCTGCATCCTCCTCGTCTTCGTCCTCCTGGTCCTCCGGACGTTCTTCGTCGCTGGGGGCTTCAAACACGAAGCTCGGCGACATGGTGTGGTGATCAAGCGAGCTGCGGAGGGCGGGAGGGAGGGAGGGAGGGAGACTGGAGCGAAGAGTTGCAAGGTTGTTGCGGGAGGTTGAAACTAGGGTTTTCGGCGGGGTTTTCGGTAATGCTGAGACTGGGGAGAGCAGAAGTGGCGCTAACCGAAACTAAAAACGGGTAACGCTGGCCCGATTAGCCCGCCCCGACCCGGTCCTCACTTGACGGGCCGGACCAACCAAATTTTCGCAAGATGTCCGAAGGAATTATTCGTCACATGATATTTGGTCACCAAGTTTTGAGTGCGTTCTTTGAAAAGAAGGCTTTGATATATAAGTGAGAGAGCAATAGCATGCATCAAAATTCCTAAAGCCTAACGCTGAGGGATGGGGAAGTAAAAATGCTTCTTTTGATGATCGTAAGATGGAAACCCAAAATCATATTTTGTTTTCGAGATATCGCCATCAATTTATTTTCTAGTTATGAAAATTGATTATGATGCGGTACAAATACACCAAGTCCGTAGATTATTAGCGGGTTTCTCATTATTCCTTTCGTTTTCCTTCTTTTTTTTTTCGCCCTTTCCCGACCAGATTTTTCACGCTCTAAATGAATAATGAGTGACATTTCTTACTTAACCAAAAACTAGAAAAAAAAAAAAAAGGAAAAGATTCATCAGGAACAAAAAAATATATATGTTACCATAAGTAAACACACATCTCATTTTAAGACGGGCACCGGGCATCGTAAACTCGATCCCCACCCTAAGGCGGGGCGAAATTTTCTTCATCAAAATTGATTTCTAACGTATTTGGCGGGACACGAAATGGGACAGGATGGTACTAGCCTGGCCTCTCCCCAAGACTAGTATGTACATGTTAGTCACGTAATATCCATGCGTTTTAGATGGTGTTTACTTCGGTGGAGACAGCATCAAAATCTGGTCGTGCATGCAACGAGGAGGAGAGAGTATTTTTTTTTTTTTTGTAATGTAAGATCCTATCAAAGTATGAAAATACAGAAAGCCAAAAAAAAAAAATTATGTGAAAATACAGAGAGATGTATACAATAGATGTTGAAAAATTTTCGATTTATGGCCGCGATGAAAGGTAATGGATGATGCGAATGGGGTTGCCAGCTAAGATCATAGATTCATAGCATACCCATACCCATACCCATCCCTATCTCTCTCTCTCTCTCTCTCTCTCTTACACGAGAGCTCCTGTCGGTCAGACCACTTTCCCCTGTCTCTCTCTTTCCTCCTCCTCCTCCTCTCCCATTGTCCAGAGCCAGAGGCAGAGCCAGAACCAGAACCAGAGCCCAGCATTCTGAGCATCGGCCCCTTGGATCGGATCCCACTGAAGGAACAAGGAGACGGAAGAGAGAGAGAGAGAGAGAGAGGATGTCGTCGTCGGACGAGGAGGGAGGAGGGGAGGAGTACCTTTTCAAGATTGTCATCATCGGCGACTCCGCCGTCGGCAAGTCCAACCTCCTCTCCCGCTACGCCCGCAACGAGTTCAACCCCCACTCCAAGGCCACCATCGGCGTCGAGTTCCAGACCCAGAGCATGGACATCGACGGCAAGGAGGTCAAGGCCCAGATTTGGGACACCGCCGGCCAGGAGCGCTTCCGAGCCGTCACCTCCGCCTACTACCGCGGTGCCGTCGGCGCCCTCGTCGTCTACGACATCACCCGCCGCTCCACCTTCGACAGCGTCTCCCGCTGGCTCGACGAGCTCAATAGTAAAAAACCTCCCACTCTCTCTACTTGCTTCCTTTACTTCCTCCCTTCTCCAATGCGATCCCTGTGTCGTGTTCGTGGTGGATGTAGTGTAGTAGATCTGTGGGTTTCGCCTTCAGAGATTGCACAAATCTTACAACTTTAATTCACTATGCTTGGGAAATTAGCACGCCACTTAGTACATGCCCGTCGCGCCCATGTCAATACAGACCTCCCACATTGCCTTTAAGGAAACCATAAGCCAATTGAGTCTCTGGATGTTGACGCGAAGAACCCAATGATCTCACATGCCCTAAACCGCCGTTTTCACTTCATATTTGCAAATTTCCCCCTGCTCCCTCTGTTTCTACGTGGACATTTCAACTAATGGCGTCCTAGGAAGTCGAAGAGATCTGTCCGAACAGACATTAAGTTAAAAATTTGAGAAGCACAGAGTATCAGTTCAGCTTCAGCAGAAGGAAAATGCCATTTAGCGGCTGTTATGGGTCACATCGATAGAAATCAGATAATATTCAGGAGAAGTCAATGATTGCTCTAAATGAAGGGCGGTTGAGGTTGATGTCAAGGCAGGTCGTGCAGAATCATGATCATGAAAGAAACTGCGAAGCAGTTTAATAGAGAGAGAGACAGATAGGGAGAGAGCTGTTTCCGATCTGCCAGGCAGTTTCATGCTAAACTGTGGCGTGTGCAATGCCGGAAGTAGAGTCAAAAGAGTGATTCTAAGTTCCCATACGCAAATGTTGCAGTTGTCTTTCTTTTCATGATGTTTTGTCTACCGTTTTAGCCCCACCTATGGCCAAACTATTTGAATTCTATGACGGCAAAACCTGTATATAAACTATTGAGGAATGCTGCGCCAAATTTGGATCTCCCAGAACAAGGAGAATTGTGTCCTTGTTGCTTCTCTCGTACTATGAAAATTGGCTTTATCGAGTAGAATAGGTCTACCTCCCACCCACTCTTTCAAATTTGCTGATTAGAATCGCTACATGGAGTTGCTTATTTACGAATCTTCTCAGGTTACATCTTCGAATGAAAATAGACTTAAAACATGGGCAAGAGGGGTTCAGGCCACCTGGGGGACAGGGGCGTGGCTTTCCAATGCTTTCGTCAGCGTAATTTGATTAGCGAATTAACAACAATTTTTGTGGTGCTATGATCATCTCATTCGAAACGGCAGCTATAATTTGGTTTTCTTCACCTACATCATTGGTTGTATTCTTTGTTCTGATATCCATCTCTTGCCATGTCTGCAAATCTTGTATTTGCCGAGAATTCTCCCCTTGCTATTAACTGGAATGAAACCATATGCAGCTCACTCCGATACAACAGTTGCTAGGATGCTTGTTGGGAACAAATGTGACCTGGAGAGTATTAGGGATGTGACAGTCGAGGAGGGGAAGAGTTTGGCAGAATCAGAAGGGTTGTTCTTTATGGAGACTTCTGCTTTGGATGCCACAAATGTCAAGACAGCATTCGAGATCGTTATAAAAGAGATATATAACAACGTGAGCAGGAAGGTTCTAAATTCGGATGCATATAAGGCAGAGCTATCCGTTAACAGGGTAACCTTGGTTGGTAATGGGACCGACGGATCGAAGCGGAGTCAGAGCTTTTCTTGCTGTTCGAGGTGATTCTGTAGGTGCGAGATTCTTCCGAGTTCGATGATGGAAACTTCATTGTCGATTCTACTGGTCGAGCTGTCTGTCTGGTTTTTTGCTTGTTTTTCCTTCTCATCAGGGGGGTTTTTTAAGGTGCTGTTACGGGAAATTTTATTCAAGAATATTTAATATATCGAGTTGATTTAGTTCAAGATATATGTAGTAGCAAAGAATAAGGTGGACCTGAGTTTTGTTTGTGTGGTTGGGAATTATGTCTGCATATTTTTGCCGAGAGGTATGCATATTTTGTTCATGACAGAGGCAAGATAAATGTAAGTTATTTTCTTATGTCTGATCCTTCTTTTCTTTTCCGTTTGCGCAAACATCGGAATCACAGGACTAGTAATTTGCTGATGGCACGAATTGTTACATGACTTGGTACTCGAAGCTGCTACATGTAGCATATATTGGGGTATACGGTATAGTGTTAGAGTGCGATTGTTTTGCGGAGCATGAAAGATTTGAGGAAAAAAAAATCCAAAAATTATTTTTCTGAATTACTTACAGAAATGAATGGATGAAAAATATTTTCATTATGCACGAAAATGTTAACGTAAATATTTTTTATTAGCTTCTTATTTCGAGTAATATACAATTCACAAATTTCTTAAAGATAGTTTTCAAACCGTTCATTTTTTTGGTGAAACGAATAGAGCCTTGGTGTTTGGATGAATTATTGGGAAACCTATCGGAAGGAGATAGTGCACACAACAAGGTACATTGGCGACCGCGTTAATATATAAACACTAACTGGAATTATAAGTACGACTTTGTTGATACCCAACCGGATATTAACATGAGTTGTAGCCAAGTCATTCCAACAACCTTTTTTTTTTTCTTGTGTAAAGTGGTTCAAGCAATTCAGTTTTTGGTGGAGGGTCAACTGTGGTTGTGCAAAACCAACCCTACCAACAATTTTTTCTCAACCATCAACACTCAAAAGAGGGGAAAGAGAAGAGAGAAGAAAAGGAGGTATATTCTTAACCAAAATGAGGTTTGATCCATCATGACTCAAATGATCACTTAAGATTTGCTGCATCATCTGCACTTTAATCTTCTAGAAGCCTTTTGCTCCAATCAGGAACGCATCTTTCCTTTCCCAACTTCTGCTCTCTGTGGGCAGAGACAATGACACTTTAGGACGAGAGAGAGAGAGAGAGAGAGAGAGAGAGAGAGAGTGAGTGCTGTTTTTATTTCCTCTTAAATCTTTTTTTGCCTTAGCATGATTTTTGGGATCTTTTTCCAATTTCAACCCACTGATCGAGACGTCCAGTACTTGGCCATTTCAAACCCGTTCTTGCCATGTTGATAGTCGTCCATGGCTTGATCGATTTGAGCGGGCGTGTTCATCACGAATGGCCCGTGCTGGACCACCGGCTCATTCAGCGGCTGCCCGCCAATCAACAAGAATCTCAACGGCTTCGAGGACTCGTTCCCCACGCTCACCCCGTCCCCAGGACCTAAAACCAGTAAGTTGTGCGCCGGCACTGGAGACGAGTCGCCGGAGCCGAAAACACCCTCGCCTTCCACGATGTACACAAAAGCAGTCCACGACTCGGGAATGCTCTGATTCATTCTCGCTCCTGGCTTGAGAGTATAATCGAGGTACATGGTCGGAGTTCTCGTGTAGACCGGAGATCTCACTCCCATTGCTTCTCCTGCGATCACCCGCACTTCGACCCCATCATCCTCTGCCGTGCCTATGTCCTCACAAAGCAATTCTTGATACCGCGGCTCGATCCTGCAGTTCAACCAACAAACAAAAAAGGGTTTCATGCCAAAGTCATCATCTAACTTGCATATTCACCAACTAGCCAACAAAAGAAAAGAGAAAAGTTGCTTGTTTTCTCCTTCCTTTAATGTTTCTATAGCAGAAACTAAGCGCGAGAGAATCTACAGGAGTGGTCAACAGTAGCAACCATACGAAATTTGGAATCGAACCTAAGAACATATGAACTATTCACTCCATCCCATTGTCATCTTATATTCAAGAACGAAAAATCCCCAATTTCCATACCAGAAAAGGAGATGATGTCACTCTTTTTTTCCTTTTTTTGCTCTGTTTTGCAGAGCAACAAGTAATGTCATTTAACGATGTTCAGTATCACCATCTAAATTGGCGCAGGGAAAATTCAATGAGCAATCCATATTGTGAGTCCTCCCTTCTAAGGAAAATATCGGCGCACAAATAAACACAGTCGATTGTTATCGGTGGGAGCGAAGAGAAGTTGAAGGAGAGTGATGGATGCTCATACATTTTGTCTCTGGAGGAGAGATTAATCCAAAGCTGGAGCCCCTTATTCACTCCTTCTGCTGCAGGCATCTCCGAATGGATGATCCCTCTTCCTGCCGTCATCCACTGCAGAAAGGTGGAAAAGATACATTTATATATCAGGAATTCAATCCCTTTCATTTCATTGGATTAACAGAGGAAACAACTTTATTGCAAAAGCTAAAAACAGAGAGAGAGAGAGAGAGAGAGAGAGAGAGAGAGAGAGAAGTTCATTGACCTGCACATCGCCTGTTCGTATGGTTCCCCTGTTCCCGGCGAAATCTTGATGAGTGAAGGCACCCTGAACGCCCCAAAAGAGAGAAAAATGAATGATTCAGCATTCTTCGTACTTGCAAATTCAACGCGTCTCGCCAGAATACGTCCACTCGATTAAACAACTCACCTGCAGCATGTAAGTGACTGTTTCGAACCCTGTAGAGATAGAGATGGGACAACAGCAAGAATCGGAGTCAACAACATTTGAACATTCTCGTGTCAATCCAAGAGTAGTACTCAATGAAACCGAAAAGGTGTGAACCTCTGTGTGGATGATCAGGAAACCCAGCTGGAGGAGACACTGCAAAATTCGACAAGCCATTTGGGGTAAATTGGAGAAGCATAGTAATCACCAGAACCACACTAGACCACCCAACCCCAAAAAAAAAACAAACAAACAAACAATAAAAAAGACGTCTTTCTGTGAGAGAAACCTGAGAACTCATCCAGCATGAGAAAGGGGTCCAAGTTCCTCAATTCATTCCTGAAAATCCAACCAGCCCATGAGAGTTCACAATCTACGGATCTCGCAAACGGGAACCCAGAGAAGAGAAAGCTTCGGACCCACCAAGTTGTTGAATTAAATGTAGGGAAGAAAGAAACAGAGAGGAGGAGGAGGAGGAGGGAACGGGGAAAGAAGTCGAACCTGCCAATGCTTCTGCGGACGACAGCACCCTGGCCCTCGTGCTGTTGCTTGGCCAGGACCCTCTTGACCACCATCCGGGGCGTGCTGAAATGGGATCCAGACATGGCGCTTCTTCTGAA
This sequence comes from Rhodamnia argentea, assembly GCF_020921035.1. NCBI lineage: Eukaryota > Viridiplantae > Streptophyta > Magnoliopsida > Myrtales > Myrtaceae > Rhodamnia > Rhodamnia argentea. Next base: position 9,875,342 of record NC_063159.1, on the reverse strand, counting down.
CAGAGCCGGGCTCGGAGAGGGGAGACGATGGAACAGTAGAAGCCTGTGGGCGATCCCAAGGAACAGAAGCATCAGTAGTAGGCGGCCATGGCACCTTGCTCGCAATCGCATAAAAGATCCTCGCGAATCCCCTTTTTGTGAGACGTTCGAATCCACCAAGGCATATTTATAAGGGAAGGAGAAGGGGGGGCAAGATTTGAAGGAGGAATTGAATGTGGGGAGGGGGAAGAAGGCAGAAAAGGAGGAGGCAAAGCGAGAAGAAGAAATGGGAAACGGCCGAGAAGGAAGAGAGAGAGAGAGGGAGAGCCCGGGACGGTTGGGGGGGTGGTGGACCAGTATCTTTTGGTGGTGACGTCACCCTCGCGTCACGGTGATGTCGCGCTTCTTGTCTTTGCGGAACTTATTGCCCCCACCCGCGCGTGATTAAAAACCATTTTCCGCAGTGTCCATTTGCTTTTTCCCAAACAGGCAAAAACGTGCATGCGGGGGGGCATATTTTGGTACTTTTCGCCTCTTTTTTTTTTTTAATCCAATCTCAAATTGGAAATTTTGATTTATTACACATGGATTGAATATACGATAATTAAGTTTAACCCTTTGAATTGCTCGTTTAGTGATGTGGCATGGCATCGTAGCTACAAAAATAAGATTCCGGAGGGTGCTCGTCACCGACAGCTCGAGATTTCGACAATCGATCGCGGATCTCAATTCGAAGTGGGCATCGATCACTTTGGAAATGAACGAAATTCTCTAGCCAAAAGAAAGAAAAAGAAAGAAAAGAATGGATGACGAGATGATGACAAGTAGTTGATTCTCGCTCTCTCTTTCTCTCCAATGGCCATTCACATCCACAAAAGGTACAATAGAAGAAGACGTTGACCCCGTGCTGTGGGGAGTTTCCGTTGCGTGTCGTATCGAATCGTACATTCGCCTGTGTTTTGCTTCCCTAATCCGATGGTTGGCTGGCTTCTTTAGTGCATCATTGGCCATTTACAAGGTCTTCTCAAAGAAAAAAAAAAGGGAAGATTATTATCTACCATTCACATATATATATATATATATATGTATATATATTTGTATGACATCATAAATGAATAAAAAAGGAACTAAACAAATATAATCAAAAATCTCAAATTATATCTATTGTGTACAAATATCCCTGATTTTTTTTTATGTCAAGAAAAAACTCAAACTTAACCATGTATGACATATATAATCTTCACTGCAGTTCCATCCATGTTATATTTATCACACTAGCATATATTTTGACGACGGGATGTTTTCCCTTTTCCTCTTTTGATAGCAAAAAATAGGCATGGCTATCAAGAAAAAAAAAATACATTTCTTTGGCGGTTCCGTTTTAGAATTAGCACAAAGTCATTCCTTCAGTTCATATTCCTATTTCAAAAGGACAACTATTGACCCTGGCAATCCACGTGTTTTTTTTTTTTTTTTTAATTAAGATTGTGTTCCCATGCTTTAAAATAAGTCAAATTCTGAACGCGAAATGCAGATTTTAATGTCTTGGGTCAACTCTTGCTGTGTTTAGCATTCCAATGGATCTCCTCTTCTTCTTCTTCTTTTTTGGGTCAAATTTTCAAAGTGAATCTGAGTAAAATTCATACATGACGTCACTCCCTATCTAAGCATGGCGTTTGGGCTTTTAAAGCCCCCCACACTTCCAGCAAAACCCTCCCTTGCATTTCCCACCCAGTCAAAACCTCATCTTTAAATAATGGGTAACTTTGGGAGGAAAAAAAAAGTTAATCAAGACATTAATTCATATTTGTCCCCCCCCTAAACAAGGATGAGGATGTAATCGAGAAAAAAAAAAGGAGGGGTAATGATGAGGTATAAAATCTCATCCTAAAAAGCCATGAAAATAACATGAATGCAATTGTCTATTCTCAATGCCCACTTGCTAACTTCATCGATATAGCTCTTTGGTAACCAAAAATCGGAACGACTTACGAATTTCTGTCAAATCGGGTTACGAACTAGTTATGGGTTACTACTAACTCTCGATATCGATTACTTATCGATTTTTTTTTTTCAATTATCTTTTGTTAATTTTTTATTTCTTTATTGAGTTACCGGATTTTATTACCATGTTTCGCAACTCTTTTTAATACCCCGTACATTGGCAATTCTCGAGTTCAAACTCGGAAGCTCTATTTAACCACTTAAACAGAAAATATTGGAACCTCGCTAGAAAATTGTTTGTTTACAATTACACCCAATGTCTACAAATATCAACTTCTCAATATTCAAGCACCTTCAAGATAATTCTAAGTCTTATCACTTGTAGGATACGAAAATCAGATAAACCCCAAACTCTATCTCTGCAATCAATTCTCTACTCCAGTAATCGTCCATTAATCTCCTTTTATCCCCGCTGACAACCTCCACCTCGCAAGGAAATATATCTTACCTTAGGTTCCTTAAATCATAGAACAATCACTGCCAAAAGAAAAAATTGTCCACCTGAGAGCGCCAGCCAAGCCACAGATAGCCACGTCAATGTTTCGACCAAAACCTGGCTGGAAGGACAAAATTGGTAAATCGTTAAAAAGGATAGAATTAAATTGAAAAATCATCCAAATTTTTATAATTTTATATTGACCAAATTAAAAGGTTTATGGCTATGTTTGGTTTGCTTCTTGGAAAATGCAAAGGATTTTCAACTAATGGTGTTTTTCGAAATGCAAATTGCATTTGATAAGTTGTAACTTGAAAGTCCTTTATAAAGCGACTTTGAGTTAAATAATGTTTGGAAAAATCGTTATTGTGTGACCTTAGGCGACAGTCGCTTGGGTTGCACGACCTCGCCGGCCCTTTGAAGCCAGATTTGGCCTCGTTGGCCCCTCGCTGACCGCCTTCGCATGGAGAAGAACACTAACAATGAGGGCAAAACCCGAAAAATGATAAAAAAAAGATTTGGTGGGGATAGTTTTGGAAGAAAAAAAAAATTATGTAAGCCCTAGAAATAGACTTTGCCTTTCAGCATTGCCAATGTTGATTCATAGCACAGGCCTTAGAAATATACTAAGATTGAATTAGCACAAGGGCAATATCTTCTATGTGAAGTCATGTTTTGTATGGTCTTAATGAAATATCACGCCTACCAAGTCATGTTCGTTCGTGCATTCTTCAGTCCCACACGATTTTGATTCAATTTGTACGTGATAGATAGAGGTAAGAATTGAGAAAAACCGATGTAGGGCTTGATTCTCTTCACTTGAAGCTTATGCTAATCGAAAATTCTCTGGCCGTGAGGCGAATTAAAACACATGAATTCATTCATGGGGGGCGGAAAAAAAAAGGGTTTAAGTGAAGAAGTTTACCTGCACATAATCATCTTGCAACCTCCAAGACGTTCCACATATATCTTATGATTCGGACACCGCTTCCACCGCCGCCTCTTCGCAAGCCGGTGAACATTCACGTCCTCCGCGTCGCGAAAACGGCGGCTTCGATGGCAACTGGGACACTCGAATCTCCCCGCACCCCCATCCCCTCCACACTCATTTATGATCATCTCTCAGCAACTCGAGTTCTGGCAGTGACACCTCGCGAACCCTCGGACGGCCGATTCGCACAGGAGGTCGCACCACCGGGCGAACCGTGTCCTCGGGACAAGCTGTCAGCAGGCGACAAGATCCAGCATCGCCTTGCAACCCGGCAAGGGAAATCACACGTCCGCCACTCCGACGTTGATTTTCGCGGCGACGCAATAGGAGATGCAGCGACTGCAGAAGGAGTGTGGTCGCACCGATCTGTGGCCTTGAAGATTGAGATGCACGGGACAAGTTCCATGCATACTCCACAAGTGAAACTCCGCAGTGATTAATGGCTCATGGTGGCTGACCTTCAGTTTCATTTTTGTAAGTTGCAATGTGTGTGTATATAGATACATATACTGTAATTAAATCCGACTTCTAGCAGGATTCTGTTTACTCACCAAATAACCATTCGGAAGATACAAAATATTATTTCAAATTTTCTTGATGAGCTTCTTAATTATAATAGATGAAGAAAACTTACGAAAAGGATATTTTGCTGGAACATTAATATCAGTGAGTGAGGTTAATTTACGTAAGCCAAAGAAAAGTTACAATCGAATTGGTAATATGGTAAAAAAAAATAGGACAAGCTGGAGTTTACTATCTGCTCAAGCGAATTACTAATGTTTACGAATGAAAAATAGGCACTTCATTAATGAGAGCAAGACCATTGTAGAACATGCGATGATTGTGACAATAACAATATATTGTGAGTCGTAAATTTTTAAAAAAGTAGGCCTCACACTAATTTTTAATTAAGTATGATTTATTTTTTTGTGACCCAAAACAGATTATTAGTTTTGTGACCCAAAACAGATTATTAGTGTTACAGCCAATCAATTCTCTATGACAAATCCCACCTTCGCACCACATATTAATAAAAAGAAAAAATTATGTCGGCATTTTCCGTTAGCCTAATTAGGACGGAATTAACCGAAAGATTTGACGGCATTGATTTGGCAAGTTATTGTAGGATTTGATCACATCGTTTGAAAGTTTTAATACTGAGAGTTGCACTTTCATGGCAAGTAGTAGGATTTCCGATCCACTTTATCCCTTGGAAGACAACTTTGAAAGCAAGGGAACTAAATGTCATAGCCCCACCCAATCCCCTCAAATTAAGAGTTTGAAAGGAATTTTATGAACCAAAGAACCCAAAATACGTCTACCAATGAAAAGTTACAAAAAATATATGCACCAGGATAACGTTACAAACATTGGAAGTGAAGATTATTAGATCAACAAAAGTTGTATAATTAAACTCGAAAGTTCATGAGCTTTGTCTTTATTCATAATTTTGAAATAGCAAATCAAATGCACATATATATTCATTCACTTTGATTTTCCTTTTTTTCATTTTAAAGAATCCGGTTACTTTTTAAAAATGTTTCATTTTGGTTCTTCGTTAAATTATTTCCTTTTTTTTTTTTACACTTTACGTTATGATCAATACAGAAAGGTCAGTTCCTTTCAGCAGCATCGTCAAACAATTTAAACCTTTTTCATGCAATTGCGCGGTTCCATGGCACTAACTATATCGGTTCAAGGATTTTTCTCCTGAAACCTTCGGGCAACAACATGAAAGGGAAGGTCTTAACACCACCCGTCATGTGAAAAAAATTATTTTTTTTCTGTCCTAAATTTACAAAATTATCATTTCAATCCTAAATTAATTGTACAGATTTTTATCTAACAGGAATGCTCTTAATGGTTTCAATGTAATTTTACGTCTTTGCCGTTATATTTCAATGTGGCCTTTTCGGTTATTATCTCCTGAAATTTGCTGACGTGATGGTATAATCATCTCCGGTTGTGCTACGAGTGACCTGACATTGACAAATTTACTCAACAATTTTATGAATTCCATGAACGATCTTGTCCTTCCTCTCTCTTTTTTTTTTTTTTTCTTTTCCTCTTTTCTGCTCAGCCGATGGTTTTAAGTGAAGTCCACAAAAATTTAAAGGATGATCATGATAATAGATATTACATTCCCAATTTACAAGTCTGATTAATTGTCCTCATTGCTATAACACACAGAGAATCTGAAAAAAAAGAAACTCGACGACACTTCTCATGAAAGTAGGGTAACTCGAAAGTTGCAACATCCTTTGTTTTGATCGCCCAAAAAGTGCCTAATGACACTCTTAAATAAATACTTTCATTGTTTATAGAAAAGAAATCTTAACTTGCCTACCTAAGGAAAGAAAATAATGTTACTTCCATATATGATTTTTTTGGGGGGGTACTAAATATATGATATTCAATGCGTCCATAGGTTGTCCCATAACCATCGCCCATTCCTTCCTTGAAAGGGAGAAAGGTCATTTGCCTTCGTTTGATAAATTCAATCGTCTCTCGAGTCATTTTTACTTGGTCCAAAATCGGTGCTTTAGTTCAGCGTTCCTTTCAAATTTCATTCTCTCCATTTCTCTCTATCTCATGTCCCTAACTCATTCTTCCAATTAAGTCGCTTTTGTCGTTCCCGCTGAAGACGAAAGACAATGCCGTGGCCAAATAGCAACGATAAATTGGTTCTTTTCTAAGGGAGGCGATGACAATGGCAGCCAGCCACCACGAACAAGGGTGGATGGTGGTGGCAAATGCTGCCAAGACTGGCTGAGTCGACACTTGAGCTTCCATAACGAGCTTCATTCCCTTGATCGAGTTAAGAAAGGGTTCAACTATGCCATCTAGCACCGCAAAACAGGCAAGGCCTGAGTTTCGACTAGGGAGCTCAACCTGGCCTATTCGTGAGCTCAGGTACAACACCGGCTGAGGGTCCCTCCATTTACAGTACCCAGGATTACATAGAGCAAAGCTGTCTATTGCTTTCAGAGATGGAACCCTAGTATCTGCGGACCAAGTTCATACTACTAGGATCTCATGCAAGGCAAACCCAAATGATCCTATTCAGGGGAAAGAACCAAAAGAGAACATTCACAAACTGAACTAAAAAATTTAGATAGCAAAGGAGTGGGCATACAATGTTTACACTTTGCTGCTTTACAAGTAGCTACCTATTCATCATGGACTCTACTTTCACCCTTTATTTCTTTCTTGATATTTATTGGACCAAAGAGGCAGATTCGCAGATTTCCTTCGACTACCCGTTCATGAAAGTAGTTCTTATACAAATCCCAGAATTCATCTCTGCAACACAATGTCTGTATGAATGAGGACTATGCTCAAGAATGCATGAGAATGGGAGTTCATCTACATGCAGTTGAGCAAAACATGTACCTGACTTGTGGAAGTGTAAAAAGGGAATAGCCCTTCACGTCAGTGTGCATGTCCAGCAGTATTACAGATAAGCGAGAAAGCCCCAATGCTTCAATGTCAATTAGTTTCTTTATTCTGCAATCAGACCAGTGTCATCATCAAGAAAGCAGGTCGTGAATCATAAACAAGGAATGACAATGTTTTATCAGAGTGTCGCAGAAACTTTGAATTAATGTGTCTATCTGAGATAACGAATTACTTACTCAAGATCATCCAACAGGAGAACTATAGTTTGATGGGTTTCAGACGGATTTCAGGTTATTGGTTACATAAATGAGCTAGGTTTGACATTCCATTTTATAACCAAATTCAAGTCTTGGTATTGTTAGGTGTTGACAGTATGGCTTCAGTCAAACCCAAATCTGCCTCCCTGACATTAATTAGCATTTCTTTCAACCTAATACCAAAAGAGAGAAATTATCAGCCCTGCCACCCTCCACCATTCAGTCAATTAAGAGCCAAAAGGGAACAGAGCCACCCATCATCTTCAAAAGTACCTGAACAATTACTATAAAGAGACTAGTGTTGGAACCTTCATACTTAGGTCAACTTCAATCTACTATACTGAATGCCTAATAGTATCAAACAAGACTTTCAAAGATGGGGAAAACCTCAGCTGTTCAGGGTGGGGCACGCTCCTTTGAGCATGAGGCACGCTCCTTGGTATCACAGGCGTGTGCTCTTCAGGGCCATGGGTAACCCCCTTGGGTGGGTCACGGGCATGCTCCCCAAGGTCAAGAGCATGCTCTTCAAGATGAGAGGCGTGCTCCTAATGTTCAGGGGGGAGCTCTTCACAAGAGTTCTGATTTCACAACTCATGTGGGTCCAGAGGTAATCAACTACCAGGTATGAGGCGCGGACAATACTAATGGAAGAGGTGCTCCATCAAGCCTTATTGAACTAAAGGAATTGAACTAATTTTGGCTTCATAATCGGAGCTCAACCGTGCTCAATGCAATTTCACGCATGTCCCAATGCATTCAGAGACGGATGGACCTAGATTGCTACGTTGAGCAAGCAATTCTCCATGGAGTCAATAGAAAAACCTGCGCTCCTACTCCTAGTCTATCTGTACACCTTGGATTTTTCAACTACTCATTGAGAAAGGATTATGGCCCAACTTCGTTTTTAAGACGAGGACTTTCTCCAGTGCTTTCACACTCCAATTGGAATTTACAGTTACACAAATACTCATTTCAAAGAAACACAAACCTGTTTGGAGTACCACAAGCAATATTGACACGATTTTTTAACATGGCAACCTGCAGGGACCAAATACCCAAAATATGCTTAGATAATGCCTGAGTTAAAGCTTAATGGGTAGAATATATAGATACAATTCCACTCTAGAAGCAAAGAGTTAGGGTAAAGAAAGACAACTCCAGAGTTGTCACTAATAATGAACCGCCAAAGTGAAATATGTATGTAATGTATAAAGAGACTGCTCTTCATATGAAAGGAACTAGGGAAGACATGTATAGGCAATAAATCATCCCATTCTCCCTACCTAGGAATCAATATAACAAAAGCAACTGAGCATCCGATAAGTTGTATATTGGATAAAATATTCATTCATCAACACAAAATATCGTCGCTCAGGCATCAGGTTCTGTCTCTGTCGTCAGTTCATCATAAAGGTTAATTAGATGTGCAGTATTCACAAGCTATGACTTAAGACACAGCACGTGACATAGAGGATTCCCCTAGGACTGAAATTTATGCACTTCTGGATTGAGCAAAATGAGTTGTAGTCATCTGTTCAATGCTGCATGTGAACTCTATGCATCTTCAACAGGTTTTGCAATGAAGAACACACCCTACTTTTGTGTAAAGAAAAGTGAAGCGGTAAGATAAGCATTGTATCATAACATTTGCTCACTTTTTCTGTCTTCCTTAACTTTTCCTTGTCTAATAATGTACGCGCTAGGCAGAGTTTGCTGTCCTTAGACAAAGAATCACTATATCTCATAACTGTAATATTCAATAAGACCCACTACTCCCACAGATTTTACATTTACACAAGTCCTTACAAAAGGGAATCTATTGGACGACTAGAATCCTAAAAGTATTCACATACCGATCCACATTAGACACTGACCAACCAATTCTGTCCTCACAATTATTGCCAGCATCTAAATGATGGGCTCATCATGGAAGTACTTTGATATTCCTGAGTTTAATAGAGCTATACGTGCAACTATTGAACTTCTATTCATGCATGTACGCCATAAACGAAATTCAAAACTGTGAAGCCCAACTCAAATTAGAATCTGATACAATAAGTAAAACCATAGAATCGACAAACCGGTGATGATGAGGAATTATTGATCCCAAGAATGGGCAGTAAAAAGAAAAATGGATTGATATGAGGAACATAAATAGAAAACCAAGAAGCACCAGGAAGTTGGGATCAGACTGACGTGCAAATAATGTACTCAGCAGTGCTGCTGCCTTAGATAATTATATTGTGGTGGCATCATATCCCAAACCTCGAACTGGCACAAAACAAGAAAACCAGAAAAAACTAGAGGGAAGATAATGTGGGTGCTCGAAAAGATATTTTGGAATAACAGAAACTTAAGACCAACTAGACTCCTAAGAGTATTTGTACACCGATCCACATAAGACATTAAAGAAAATATTCTGACCTCACAATTATCGCTAGCATCTAAATGATGGGTTTATCATTGAAGTATTTTGATATATCCTCTGTGTTTAACAGAGCTATGATGATGAGGAATTATTGATCCCAATAATGGGGAGTAAAAAGAAAAATGGATGGACATGAGGAACATAAATAGAAATCCAATAAGCACCAGGAAGTTGGGATCAGACTGACGTGCAAAAAATGTACTCAGCAACGCTGCTGCCTTAGATAATTACATTGTGGTGGCATCATATCCCAAACTTTGAACCGGCGCAGAACAAGAAAAGCAGAAAAAAAAGCCAGAGGGAAGATAATGTAGGTGCTCTAAAAAATATGAGAATCGATCACATCAAAATCACAATTGCATCAGTGGCCCCCAATGTATCCACACTATGGAAAGAACAGAAAGAGAGAACTCAAATCAAATACAGAAACAATTACTTTCCCATATGCTTTCTTAGACAATATCATATCAGCAGGATGTTCCACTCACAAGCTTGAAGGTAATAATCGCGAACACCCCAAACCCCGCACGATACTATCAATAACCAAGTAAGGTATGAGCACACACAGAGCAATCAGGGCGGCTGAACAAACCTAAATATGGATAACCTACCTGTTCCTCTACTTTTATATGCTTTGAGAACAATTTGGCTGCATGGCATTCCCTAGTTAGTGACCTAAAGCCCCTAAAGAAACACAATAAAAGCGTTAGTGTCCAGTAAAAACATTAAATAATCATGCCATACAATTTCTAGAGGTTGGAAAATCATTTTGTCATCTTATAATTGAATCGTGCCAAATTCTATAAATAACACAGTTTTGCCCAACAATAATGAAAAAAAGAAACTACAGAGCACAGCACGTGTAACATGTTAAATAATGACTTTGCATATAAAACATGTAAAGATATGTTCTAACGTACATAAATATGTTCAATGCAGATAAAAGCATATCCAATACGATTAATCACTTGGATAAATAGTTAGCATCGCAGATTGACAAACCTAACACTGCTCCAATTTCAACTCAGTTTAGAAGCCATGAAGTTCTCAGGTCTTGTAGAAGGTATTAATTCCCCGTAAGAAGTGGAAAGGAGAAGTAAGTGGACCTTAGAAGCTCTATCGTTCTTATGGCAGATGCCGTAATGGCAATGATGGCTGGACTTCCTGGATCAATTTTTCCTTGATCAAGGGTTCCCTCGCAGAGCACTCCCTTCCATGATGGGCCAAAAGCCGCCTTTACTTGTTTCCCCAAAGTATTAACATCTAGTTCAGTGCCCTGAGATAACTCCAGAATGCATGTGTCTGCGTATTCGTACAATGAAGCTCGTAATAGTTAGATAAATCTCAGAGACCAAAATAAAAAGAGTATTAAGCACGACTCAATCATTGGCATGGGGTTGTGCGACCTGAAGAAACCCTCCCTCCGATGAGACAGAAACAGCAACGAATTCTCCCCGGTAGCTTCCCTCTTAAAGGTGTGCGACTAGCCTAATGAAAGGAAATGCTTTTCCGAAAATCTAAAATTTTGTCTGATTCAGTCTAAATTTCTCATTGGAGTCTCACAATCAACCAAACAAGAGGAGAAAACGAACAGCAACATGAATCTTCTGAAATGAGCAGAACAAATAGATGCCGCAGAAGGGAAATGCATCCACCAATCGCGATCGATTCACGAAGCAAGACCGTGAACGAGAGACTGGTAGAAACAATAACGAAATGACATGGAAGCAAAAGCAAACCTCTGATGGAATCCAGCTCGAGAGAAGAAAGATGGATGCCGTTGGCCGACTGATACTGAGCTAGAAAGAAGCCGAGCTGCTCTGAAGTCGATGCCGGAGACTGCCCAGCCGTGTTCTCGCTGCTTGGCATCGGTTCTTCACCGTCGACGTCGACATTCCGGTTGGTCTTCTTCTGCTTCTGCTTCTTGAAGCGAGGATTGGATCGAGAAGAATGAGGGTTTTGGGGATAAAGTCTCGACGATTTGCGACCTCCTCCTCTTCCTGCCGCATTCCTACTTCCCATGGCTGCCCTGCCGCTAGGGTTTTAGGACCATCCCTCGCTTCGCTTTTAAAACCCTGGCGCCAACTCCCATTGCCAGTTGGAGTGGGCATCGGGCCGGGTCAGGACCCGGTTGGCCCGGTTTTTTTTTTTTAAAACTAATCCAAATTTTCTGATGACAAATATTCGAAAAGTAATTAAGAATAATTGAAATATTTATAAATGAATGAAACCGGTAGCCGGCTATTCGAGGCCACTCACCAATTTAAGTGGCCCCCATATTTTCATTTTAATTTTCGTTTGTTTCGTCAAAAATAGATGATTTAAAAAGCATTTTTTTAAAAATAATTTCTCGTACCATTTAATATAACAATTTATGTCTAGACATTGTCATAGAAATTAAAAATATATGTTTATTTTTTTATTTTTGAAAGTGTTATTAGCGATTATTTAAAAAAATATTTTTTTAAAAATCATTTATTTTTCGCGAAACAAGTTCATCTTTTGGACTGAAAGGTTGTCGGATGTTGGGTCACTGCAGCAGTGACTATTATGTTCTATGGGCCCGATCGAGCCTAGGCCCAAAACGGGGCACAGCTCGTTGCCAAGCCCCAATGGCGCAGACCGTTGGGCTGCTTTCTGTAGGGCCCCCACTAGTAAATAAGATGAGAACATGCATACATTCATCAAAACGGCAACGTTTTCATCTGGCGGTGGTCAACAATTTACCCATCAGAAAAAATCCGCGTAATACGCATGCACTACTATAACAAAAAGTCTGAGGGATTTCTCCACTTTTCATATTGCGAAATCGCTTTTCTCAATTATGAAAAAAGTCATGTCTAAAACGTCCAAAACTTCGGAATCTAAATTCTGTTCATTTGCTTTGTATCGGACAACCATTTCGCCATTCTCTTAAGCATCCATTTGCAATGATGGGCCTTTGATCGTGACTTTGCGGAATTATCGTCATCCGTCGTTCCTTTACATGAAGTTTATCCATCTTCTCCACCTTCTAAATCTCGATACTAATGTCCGTCTACCTCTCAGACAATAATTAAAAGCAAAATAAATAAATAAATTATATAGAGTTTGAAACTAAAAAATTGTAGCCTTTTTGCATGATCTTTTCATATTTTTAAAATTTTTCATAATTGAGAAGAGTAATTTCGGAGTATTTAAGGTAGAGAAACATCTCGGATGGTTCTAATTTCATCGGTTATGGATTTTCTATGGTCAAGCTGCCTACTTTAATCAATAATTATTATTTTTATTATCTCTAATTGCAATTTTTCTTTAAAGTAGCTTTTGATTCTAAAGCCATCTTAGTGGACAAAGCTCCATTTCTTTATTCAAATTTCCAGATTTATGGAGACTGATTAATCTAAGTTGATATGCTTCCACTTTACCGCCATTTGCTCAATGATTTTGTCTTTGGTTTTCCCAATTCATCACAATCAATTAAGATAAATGATATATTCAATCAATCTCGATGATTGATTATGGGGAAGAATTTGTTTAAAAAGCAAGTGGGAAGGGGGAGGTGGGGGTTCGATTCCCCACCTTAGGAGAGAGTTGGGGCAGGAACACTTGAGGAAATAGTAGGGTTTCCCAATCTGCGTACACATATAGCACACATGGTGGCTTGTAAAATAGAATAGAATATGACTAGATCCAAAACAAAACAAAACAAAAAAATCAACACTTTCCGATATGAATCATGCCATGTTTAGGCCAAGAGAACCAACTTCATGCATACGCTTAATTTTGCCTACATCTTCTAAGAAAAGATCGTTTTGGCTTATTAATTTTGCAGATGTTTTGATTGACTCCTAGATGTAGGTGTACAAATTTGTCATTGTGTGATATTTCGATTTTATGTAGAAACGTTCCCATTTGAATACAGCATTAATTGTCATGATCTCCCTGATTCACCAAGTGCTCAGGCCCGTGTATTTAGTGAAATATAGTTTGTGACACGATGATCTAAATAGTAATAATTGATGATTAGTGATGGGATATTGGATTATTTTAATATTCTTGAGATGATTTAGAGTGTGCGACTTGACGGGCTCGAAGTGAGGCTGATTAGAAAAGGCCTAGCAAGATCTACTCCTAACTTTTTCTAGTTGGTTCGTTGCCCGCTCGTGTCCTTCTAATGTGTAGTTACCTCATGTCTTCATGACACGTGGGGGCGCCCCATTCGTCGATCTTCTTTCGATAGGAGTGCCACTTGGTAATATCTCGCTCCCTTACCGTGTGGGCCACAAATCCGTAAGTGTTGCGTTTGATTATTCGGATTTTTATTCATGATAGGATTGGATAGGAATTGTCATATCCTATCTACTGTAGGTGAATTGCGGATTTTAAAATAAGATATTTTTATATGCTATTATATGTATTGTGTGGTGGAAACTGGATAATCAATATAAATGACATACAAGCCCCACCATGGCACATCAAAATCAGGCCAAGAATCGAATGTTGCAATGCGAACTGATTTCGAGTCAGTATTCCAGTAGCTCAAATGAGCCCAAGAATATCAAAATCGACTTTCATGCGATTTCGAAATAGCCCAACATAGCTTTGGATTATTATTTTTTTTTTTTCCGGCTAATAGTTTAAAAGCAGACGCGGACCCAAAAATCCAAAAGTTGTTCCTTCTTACAATTCGGCGAATATCCAACTATCCAAATTTAGGGAAGAAAAATCAATAGCTGTAATTCACAAAACTATTTCACGTTTAGTCTAAAAGTATCTTTTTCAATGGCAAGGTGACTTTCGATGAGCAAAATGGATACACCGGATTGGAATACAATGTTCGACAGTGATTATAAAGCCAAGAATTCAAGCATAGATATCTGACAAAACCAAAGAAGAGAAAAAATGCATATGCAACTTTTCTGCCAACTCGTGATTTTTCCTAAGAAGTGAAAAAGAACACTGGAAAGAGGGGATTGATGAGAGAAATGGTCGGAGATTTTTCGCTCTATCTCTTCCTGTTTGATCCAACCCAAGAAAGAAAAAAAAGGAAAAATCAAAATAGCAGATGAAGATTTTGTGCATTGAAACTTGAACTCGGAGCTTGAATTCGTTGGATTAGATCTATGGAGAAGAAGATGCTTCGACTCTTGTGAACTGTTTTCTTGAAACTTAGATGTGAGAAGAGTCGCACGTGGGAAAAAAGAAGAGTTCATAAAGAATAGCTAGATAAGAGAAACTCTATCGGAATCTATCACACCCATTCCTTGGATATTTTTATCCGTTCTATATTCTCTCTGTATCAAAGTTTATTCTATCTTGAACAGTTACCAAACATAAGATAGGATAAAATATATGTATCCCCGACTTTTATCCGGAAGTCCAAGCATAAACAAAATAACTCACTTGTTATTCATTCAAGGAGAGGGAATTTTAGACTTCTTTACTTTTTTATTTTATTTTATTTTATCACCACCATTTTTAGCTTATCAAAACATAATCCCCACCTAAACACTAATCAAATCTACCAAGTTTAGACTCTCTCTAAAACTAAAAATTACTCACCCTTTAGCAATAAAGTCACATTCTAGCAAATTTCTTTAGCTATAGAGTCAGATTCTAGCAAACTTTTTTAAATTGATGCTCCATTGTTATGAGAAGAGAATTTCATTGAGGAGAAAAGAAAGAAGAAAAGGCCAAATTAGAAGTAAAAAAACCATGAATTCAAGTTTGAGATTGGAAGTTGCTTTTTCAATCAATTTGATTTTCTAACAATTACTTTTTTTCAGGAATTTTTGTCCAGCTTATTTACCTAAACTAAACACTTTTCTAATGGTTGCGGGGTTCCTGTTGTAGATTTTTTCAACTAGATACATATAAAAAAGTTGATAATGAAAGAACGAGATGAATATTTTCTTAAAAGAAGTGTTATATGGCATTTGCATAATCTTTTCGTTTTTTTTTTTTTTTTTGTGGTGGGAACTTTGTGTACATCTTTTCAAGGGTTAAACAAACATAGAACTTTCGATCAAAAAAAACAAACAAACAAACATAGAGCTGAGAAGGCAATAGCAGAAGGAACGGAAAAAATAGAAAACATTTGTAGATTTTAGTTATTTTTATTTTATCTATTATCTTTTTCTTTTCTTTTTTAATATTAAATCTGATTTTTTTTTCCAAGCAGCACTCTCGGAGAAGGTGAGTACAAATGACAGACAAAAGGCATTCAATATTGACTGTGAACATACCTCATCAGGACTATTTCACCTGCATATTTTGCCAAATGTAACTTTCAAGGTCTTGGCATCGGGGCTTGCTATGTTAGGCAGGTTTTTCCTATTGTGATAATAAATGCAAGAATGCTAATGAATCTTACAAATAAGTCAATACGAAATTACTAGAGATATAAAGTAAGATACATGACATTTACCACAGAAAATTAGAAGCCCATGTGTTGTTCCTCTGACTTCACACCAGCTGATTCCAAAATATATGTTTACATAAAATATATATTGAGCCCCTTTGTTTCCTTTTTGGTTTTGACTGTAATTGAAGTGTGGGAAACACTCGAGCATATGAGCGACTGTAACTCTAATTCTTCGATAATTGTGGATTATTGCAGCTGACTCTCCCCTTGGATGTAGGTATCGACATTCGGACCGAACCATATAATATCTAGTATTGTTTATTGTTGTTCGTTTATTTCTCTGGTTATTTCGTACTAACTTATTTGCAAGATCCTTTAGTGTTTTTGTATTTTATCTCAACATTTCTTCCGATAGTGATGATTATTCTTGCGGTTGCGTTGCACAAGAAGCCTTAATACAAATTTTGCTCCAATTTTCTATGTTTTGTTCCCAGTTTTATATTATGAAAAATCGGCAATTACGATATATAGATCCTGCTCCGATTGGCTAAATAAGCACAAAATATTAACCTACAAATTATCTGCATCACTCATGATTTATCCGTTTAAGATATGATTTATATTGCGAGCAGCTAATAAGGCCCGAACGCTTTGATTTGGGGTTTACAAGGTCCCCTAAAAGAGGAATCGATTAGCAAATTAGGAGAACAATGTGAACTTTGGATTCGTTGGTACTTCCCTCTATAGAGAAATGACAGAGAACCGATTTTCCTTTGCGTCGTTTCATCAATTCAATAACAAATTGTACCTATTAAGCTGTTTTTGATATGGAATTAGCGTCATTTTTTCGATTAAATCATGTATCCGGAAAAAGAAAAGAAGAAAAGAAAAGGAAAGAAAAGGGTCGAGGGGCTCGCCAATGAAAGAGCATGGTCTTGTGTTGGTTGTGGTGGACATATCAAAGGATGTAAAGTAAGTAATTTAGGCTTTAGATTTTGGAGTTATGTCCAGGCAAGACGTTGACTTTCCACCGCACATTTGGATGGGATATGTACATATTTACTAGAGCATGTTAAATTTTAACTTTTCATGATGGTGGCAAAAATTATTCCCGTCAAAACCTGGTGTAAAATAATTAGAGCACGTTTCCGACAACAATATTAAATTATATTCCCGGGAGAATTGGAATTCGATGTGACAATGATGTCGGTTGAAAACGTCTAATTAACCCACATCACGCGGATCCTGATTTGGTTCATCTAATTGCAGTCTTTAACAAGTGATTGATTAAGGATTGGATTCCACCTGATGTTGATCCGCGTGATGCGGTGAATGACGGGACATAGCAACGAACACATGAATAGGATCCGATCAAGAGGAAAGGTGAGATCCTTCCCATTGCATTTGTTAAGTGGGACTTACAAATGTGTCAATCATCATTTATCGCGCTTAATTGCAAGCTGTTTTATTTATTAATCAATGTTGTGAATTCTTATTCGGTTTCGAATATGACCCACTTATTTAAATATTCACTTGTTAGCTGGAATATCCGGACCCTAAGCATGTCCATTTTGCTCATGGTATCGAGTCCAAAGTGATGAATCGAAATGATGGAAGAGCATTTTTTTTGTTTCACTTGCCTTTTCTTTTAAAATCTAAAGCCAGTTCGGACGAAATTCCACTTTTGCCGAAGGAATGAAGTCGGTATAGCACGTAATTTCACTTTGTATCATGTATTTCTCTCCAATTAATATCGTTTATAATATTCAAAATATTAACGGATGCTTTCGTCTAACAAATTAAATCTTTTAGAATAGTCGACAACCGTCCCACAAAATCTCACACGGTATCAGAGTTGCGTTATGCTTTGGTTTATTTTGCCCGCGCGTCCACCCTGTTCTTCAAATTTCATGTGTCATTTCATAGCTAGGCTTGCACATGAGGGGGTGTGAAAATATGCTACATCAATTGACTATCTGGTATATGCGTTTTTTATACACATGTCTGCAAAAGTCCTAATTTTAGAAATAGAGGAGGCAAAGAGACCCATATCTGTAAATCGCAAGTGCCTAAGTATCTAAAAATATTCAATTTAGATATTTGTACCATGTCTGGCGAGGAAAGTTAAAGGAGATATATAGAGAGTAATTCTCACAAATTCATCTTCTTGGTTAACTTGAGAACGTGGGAAGTGAGAAGAACAGAATAGCCTGCAGCTTCAACTAAATCTAAATCCTTCAAGGCTGTTCTAACTCTGTGCACTCATTGGCTGTCATGTCAGGCGTAATTACACTAAAGTGTATTGTTGACTTCAACGTAGGCCTTGCGGAGTATGGAAATTGTGTGGGTGGAAGGGACGAAGACATGTTGTTTGTTTTTTAATAGGTTCCGACATTGAGAAAGTGGTAAAATCTCACTTACAGAAAAAATTCAGAAGGGGTAAGAATAAAAAAAAAACATGTTGATAAAACATATTACCTGTTCCCTTGAATTCCTGATAATTTATAATAACTTACCAACACTTTTATGAGATCACTTATTTTTCTTATAGAAAGCAAATTACTAAATATTCTTATACTTCACCAACTTTCTATTAATTCCAAAAGGGAAGAAGGAAATATTTCAACGGTCCGATGATTCGTCCGCAAGTGTATTTTATCTGAGAAAATATTCAGTAGTTGTTGAGTTTCACGTCAACTGCACATATGGCACAAAAGAGCAAACGTGGACCATTGAAAATGCGACACGTGACAGCGAGGAGAGAGAATCGAAAAAGGAAAATTTAGCCCGCCCTGATTTACCTTTCTCATCTGCAGCACCTCTGCTGCTCTGCAAAATCCACTACAACACTCAAAAAATTAAATGCCATCCTCCTCTCTCTCCATCTCTCTCTCCTCTTTTCAAATCCCTTTCTCCTTCGAGACATATCTGAACCCGAAATAGACACTTTGGCCTTCAACCCCGCCGTCCCCGAGCTCGGTCTCTTCCTCTTTCAAAGCACTTGCACAGGCCGAGAGGCAGCGAGGTTGCGGAAGAGGACCCTCCTACTTCCTCTTGCCTCTCTTCAAGCTCTCGCCTTCCACCCCACCGTCCCCAAGCTCGGTCCCTTCTTCCTCTTTCACAGCACTTGCGTAGACCGAGATGCGCGCGAGGTTGCGGAAGAGGACCCTCCTGCTTCTTCCTCTAGTAGTTCTCTTGACCTTTGTTTGGGGGCCTCGATTCCTTTAAATGGCAATGGCCCTTTTGTTCGTTATCAACTGTACCATTATTTGTATCTACTACTTGGGAATAATTTGATAAGGCCTATGTTGTAAGTTTTCAAAGGGTGTTTTCTTGAGAAAATTGAAAGTACGCGGTCACCGTATCCAATTAGCCAAATCTGCGTTTTTGTTTCCTATGGTGGAACAAATTTGAAGTCTTTAGAGACCGGCATTTTCAAAATTCCACATCAGAATTTATGCATCATTAGTCCTTTGAAATGGGTCATTTTATCTGGATGGTTTGAACTATGGAGATTAGAATATAATCTATTGCCTACTTACATCTTGTAACTGTTCTCTTGTAATTATTTTCCTTCTCAAGGATCACTCTCTTCTACTCGTACGCAACCGGGTCTTCTGGAGTAACTAGCTGCTTCTAGTTCGAGCACAGCAGTGAAGGTGAGTAAATTTTTCCCTTTTAAAAGACATTCAGGTATTGTGCATTTGTTGCGAATACTGGAAGGAGGAACCATTGCTAACTTTGAATTCATATATGGTCACTAGGCTACAAGAGGTAGATAAACTTTAAGCTTAAGCCAATTTCTGTATAACATTGCTAACCATAATATGTTACACTCCCATTGCATGGATCAATCGGATCATTCAGTATGTCAATAATGGGATTTGGGTAATTGAGATAATATTAGATGTCTAAAAATTTGTAAAAGAGTGCTGACCGTAAGAAAATGCAAGTTAGTTCTGGTTAACTTGGTGGAAAGCTTATAATAAACCGATTCATTGTAAAATCATCATTCTCCAATGAAATATAGCAAAACCATGCCCATTCCCGTTAAGCTTATTGTCAGAGCCACAAGGCTATTTATATCTTTTACATAGTGTTTCTTTTGCAACTGTATGGTAAGAGTTGGGTATTTATCCTTTTGAAGAATACATGTTCTTATATTCTCCACTAATTGTGCTTCTAATTAGAATGTTGTGCTTGATTATCTAATCTAAATTTGATTATATGATATTATTGTTTCAGTATGACATCACGAGGATCTTCAAATTGGTCGATTGACTTTCCATCGAAGATATGTCCATGTCCTCAAGGGAAATTATGCACGGTTAAAAAAGTGCAAAAGAATCCGATTAATTGAGGAAGATTATATTATGCCTCGACTTGTAATGTAAGTGTACTGATTTACAATATTATGCATGTAGTGACATATGTAATACTTGATATTGATTACCCTAGTTATTTTTTGTTCGGACAGATAATTGTCGGGGGTTTGTGCAATGGGTTGAAGATTATATTGAGGAATGCAGGATCTATTCACCTAAAAATGTGGACGCGGTCAATTCTGGAGAGGCATCGAGCCAAAACGAAGAATGGACAATCATGAAAGGAGAATTGAAGGAAGTTAGAGGAAAACTAGTCTTTATTATGCCACTACCGATAATATATAGAGTCATCTTATCTTTCCTTCTTGGAATTGTGATTTCTTTGTTACTATATATATGTAATTGCAATAGTCAATCTTGATGGTTATGTAGAACTCGTTTTACTATGATCTCAAAGCGAATTAGAGGATAATGAATTTTTGCCTTTCTTGATTCCATAATCTAGTTGAATTGAACTCACGTTCGATATTGGTACTATGCTAGCTCAATTCAATTTGATTATCCTATCACCACTATGCACAACAAGAGGACTTGAAACCAAGCCCTTGAATAATGCTCCCAATAACGACCACCACTTCGGCTCGGCCATCGCTATCAAGCCCCGCTTTCAGTCATTAGATAGGTACTATAAACCGGATGCTAACTTCAACCACTTGTTAAATGAATTTATCAAGAGCCACGAACCGATAACCTTCTAAATTCACATTGATGCATCAAACTATGCAGTGTTATGTAGACATCAATAGGGTCTACGAATGTAAATCTTTCTACTCCAAAATAGACATCAATAGGCTATGTCATAATTCTTTCTACCCCAACATTATCATCTCCCAAAAGCAAGGCAAAACCAAGTTTCTGCAACTTTAGAAAAATGTAACATGACAAGACAGGTTACAGCCAAAAATCCCTCTTCTTGACAAATGAAGAAGGCATGTTTTCCTCATTTCTTCCTGCCAAAGAGCTGAACGTATGCCGAGTGATTCGTGCATCATCTTGATTATGGTAAGAACCAGCATAAATTGTTGCTTCCGTATCACAAAAACAACATTAAGTCTAAATTGTTTCTTCCTGCCTTTTGTTAATGTCCTCCCATTAACACATGCTCTTGTCATCATCTGGAAAAAAAAAATGAAATTAGTTGCTAAACAAAATAAAACACGTAACCATTTTCAAAGTAAATTGTAGCTGGCAAATTTGAATACGCTTTCATGGTAAACAACGTCAAACAATACCAGGCAAAAGAAAAAGTAGTGACGGTTTAATCATAAAAAGAAAAACAAAATCCAACAACAAATAATTACACATCAATGAACCACAAACAGAAAGAAATGATTTTTCTCACATCATGCGCCCGGGGTCAAGTCCCTCCTCTTGATGAAGATTCTTTTCTCTTTTGCTTCTCACTAGCGCCCTTCAACCGAGTATTTGGTATACCTTTTGGCCTTCTCCGAAGGGGATCGAGTATTTCAATCCCACAATTTTCTGCATATTCAGATTCGTCATTTTCACGCAAGAAATGAACATCATCTTTACCTATGAGAGATTGCATTTTGTTCATAATACGGGAGTGGAGATGTAACATGTTTGATGTTGCCATCTTCTCCGTAATATCATGATTCGCATTGATGCTCACAACACTGAAAGACAATTGCATCAACCTCTTTAAGCGCAATGTCTTTAACTTCATCGCATCATGAGAACTTTCCCCAACATCATCACAAAGACTAATTTCTTTTGTAGCTTTTGTCCACTTCTTTAAAATGTATTGTGATGGAATGCATGTAACATTTACAACGTGTGTTAATATACATAAAACATGCCTGCATAACCATTCTTGCATCTCAAATAACTAGTAGCTACATGTAATGGTAGAATCGCTTGGAAAAAATCGACAATATGCTTTCTTTCACTAATTTCAACTCCCAAGATGTAAGTGTGCAACGGCCCATCAATATCCGATCTCAAAATATGTTCAAACATGGCATGCAAGAACTCAGCCTGGAATTTTCTATAAATGACATGACTATAGACAAGTGCAGCATGTTTCAATATTCCACTATTTGCAACCATAATCTGCAGCCTTCCTTGAGCACACTCAAAATCATCAGTAACTTTAGCATTGCGCATTTTTTTTGCTTGCTTCTCATAATGACTAACAAATTCAGACAAAGTCATGGTCTTACATGCCATATCTTGAAAGACACTATTAGTGCTCTCACTTCTTTGCGTTGATCTAATACTCACAGAAAAAGTATCCCGACCAAATGCAGGACATCATTTATGACACACGCGATACAAATTATCCAACCACTTGTTGTCCCCCAAGTTCAACTCGTGACACATAGCCTTCCAAATGTTCTCCATTTCAAGTTCAGATTCGCATTGATATAGAAGCTTATGCCAATACTTATCACGAAAGCCCGACGATCTCGGAAGATGTGCTATATGATGTGTAGCATTTTTCCCAATATGCCATATACATAGATGATGATTAGTGTTCGGAAGAATAGTGTTAATGGCATTTTCCATTGCATGATCTTGATCGGTGAAAATAGTCTTGGGTGCCTTATTACCCATTGCCTTTAGAAAGGATTGAAATGCCCACACAAAAGAAGCGATAGTTTCATCCAATAGAAATGCACATCTAAATAGAACATTTTTCCAATGATGATTCAAGCCAACAAAAGGTGCACATATCATATTGTATTTATTTGTACGGTAAGTAGTATCAAATACCATAACATCTCCAAAAGCTTCATAATCCAGCTTGGATACACCATCAAACAAAAAAAATTGGTCAATCTTTGGTCCTCATCTAATTGAAAAGTATAAGAAAAATTGCTTCCATCTGTTTGTAAACAATTAAAATGATTGATGAGCCTTTGACAATCACCCGCACTAATCGGGTCCCCTCTCTTTGATTGGTAGAAATTTTGACAATCACGAGAAGTAAAGCCAACATTCTCTTGTCCCCCCACTTCAACACTAACGTATGAATACGCTTGCGTAGCCCTTATACCATCCCCAGCCAAAGAAGTCAAAGTATTCTTATCACTATCTCTTATATGCCGATATGACCGTATGAGATGTTTTTGTTTATCATCAATGAATGGATGATTATGAACCTCCTCAAACCTGGTAACTACCCAAACTCCATCTTCGATTTTGAATTTTATGCAAGCTTCGCATCCGGTTCTTTTCACGGTTCTATAAACATCTCTTTGTTCATGAGGTAAGATTGGTGACGAGTATCCTTCACAATTACACAAAAATGTGCATATTCGCAATATTCCTTTGCTATTGTTTGATTTTTGTCCTTTTCGCACTCCAAATCCCTTCCAAATTGCATACGCATTGTATGCATTATAAGCTTCATCTTCATTAGCAAATGTCATGCCAATTCTAAATTCAAATTCTTTATCAACGTTATGCACGATGATATCATCCTTTGTAGACTCTACAAGTTTTTTTTAATAAAAAAATATAATCATTTTAAGAAGAAAGATAAACTCTAGACAAACTTAAAATGAAAATAGATAAGTCATACCCATTTTTCTCGAGAACAAGTCGAATTAGCTACCGACAACTAGAGATTATCTGCTGAATAATAGTAAAAATGTAAGTCGGTGTAGAAGTTTTTGTTTGTCCATAATTTATTTCAGTTATGATAGATCAAGAGTGGATTTCGTGAAAACAATATACGTAAAACAATAATCGCACCTTGTGAATACACGTTTCTAAACCAGGTGCACATGTGGACCTCAACGTTGTAGCCTTTCA
The DNA here is from genome assembly GCF_020921035.1 of Rhodamnia argentea. Taxonomy (NCBI): domain Eukaryota; kingdom Viridiplantae; phylum Streptophyta; class Magnoliopsida; order Myrtales; family Myrtaceae; genus Rhodamnia; species Rhodamnia argentea. The sequence continues at coordinate 9,851,337 of NC_063159.1, read as the reverse complement.
AAAACTGAAGCAAAAAAAAAAAAAAAAAGTTGAGCTAAGACGAATTAAAGCAGCCCACAATTTTAGAGTACAAAATAAACTGAAGTTATTTGTTTTGACAATAAACTTAACAGGAATAGCTCAGCCTAACATATTATGGTTAGCAATGTTATACATAAATTGGCTTAAGCTTAAAGTTTATCTACTTCTGTAACCTAGTGACCATACATGAATTCAGAGTTAGAAATGGTTCCTCCTTCCAAGATTCGCAACAAATGTACAAGACCTGAATGTCCTTTAAAAGGGAAAAATTTACTCGCCTTCATTGTTGTGCTTGAACTAGAAGCAGCCAGTTGCTCCAGAAGATCCAATTGCATACGAGCAGAAGAGAGTGATCCTTAAGAAGGAAAACAATTACAAGAGAACAATTACAAGATGTAAGTAGGCAATAGATTATATTCTAATCTCCATAGTTCAAACCATCCAGATAAAATGACCCATTTCAAAGGACTAATGATGCACAAATTCTAATGTGGAATTTTGAAAATGCTGGTCTCTAAAGACTTCAAATTTGTTCCACCATAGGAAACAAAAATGCAAAATTGGCTAATTGGATGTAGTGACCGCATACTTCAATTTTCTCAAGAAAATGACCTCCGAAAACTTGCAACGGAGACCATATCAAATTATTCCCAAGCAGCAGATACAAATAATAGTACAGTTGATAACGAACAAAAGGGTCATTGCCATTTAAAGTTTTGCGCGGAACAAGCGATCAAACAATAAAATAAACAGAACAAGAAAATAAATCGAACACCGGATGTACGTGGTTCGGTCGTAGAGACCTACGTCCACGGGGAGAGCAACAATGAATTCCACTATAGAACGAGTGATACACGGAGATTACAGAACCACACTCGAGTCACTCAAACACTCTCGGTGTTTCCCAGCCTCAATTACATTCAAGAACGCACACAGTGTTTAGCCCCCAATTCCTAGCGAAAGAATCTCTCAATCTCGTAAGGAATTAACACAAATCTAACCTCAAGATTTAATTGGCTTCGACACTTGAATTCTTGATGTAATTGCACGGAATAAACCCCACAAGTAAGCACTCGACAAACGGCGCTTCAAGAAGTCCCTCTTCGTTGGATCAACAACTGGCGCTATTTGCAAAACTCATGCAAGAAAGCCACCACAAAAAAATATGCTGCCACTACGTAACATATATCTAATATATTCAACTTGACCGGTCCAAGAAGAAAAACTCATCACTTCGTCTTTTGTTGTTATCTGTTGACCTTATCTCTTCTTCTTTTTAATTTCCTTTTCTTAATTAACAATGCAGGAAATCTTTGACTACCGAACATGGAGTATATCTCCACGACAGACCCCTACAAATCTTGCATACATATTTTATATCCACAAATATTCGATTCGAAATATTCACAATTTCGCTTCGCAGGATATCCTCTGAAATATTTTTTTATTCTCCAACTTGGGATATCACCGAACGGAGGATAATTATCGTGGGTTCGAAACAAGCTTTATCCAATCTTGATCGCGTCTTCAAAATAACATCCGTTAAGATAACTTTCACGATCAAGATATAATTATTTCGAAATTCAGATTTTCGTTTCGAGCTCAAACTCGAGACATATTTCTAACATAAAGGAATCGAGGCCCCCAAACGAAGGTCAAGAGAACTACCAGAGGAAGAAGCATGAGGGTCCTCTTCCGCAACCTCGCCGCATCTCGATCCGCACGAGTGCTTTGAAAGAGGAAGAAGGGACCGAGCTCGGGGACGGTGGGGTGGAAGGCAAGAGCTTGAAGAGAGGTAAGAAGAAGCAGGAGGGTCCTCTTTTGCAACCTCGCCGCCTCTCGGTCTGCGCGAGTGCTTTGAAATAGGAAGAGACCGAGCTCGGGGACGGTGGGGTTGAAGGCCGTAGTCTCTGTTTCGGGTTCAGATATGTCTCGAAGGAGAAAGGGATTTGAAAAGAGGAGAGAGAGATGGGGGGAGAGGAGGATGGCGTTTAAATTTTTGAGTGTTGTAGTGGATTTTGCGGAGCAGCGGAGGTACCGCAGAGGAGAGAGGTAACTCTGGGCGGGTTAAATTTTCCTTTTTCGATTCTCTCTCCTCGCCACCACGTGTCGCATTTTCAATGGTCCACGTTTGCTCTTTTGTGCCACATGTGCAGCCGACGTGGAACCGAACAACTACTGAATATTTTCTCATTTTATCCAAAGGTAACTTTAAGGGGAGAAAAAGCCGGCTATATTAGGCTGCTTTAGTGCTACAAGTCGTTAAAGATGGGTGTTGGATATAGCTGCCGGAGCGTTTCCAACGAAAGGAAGATCTTGTCATTGGTAATTCATCATGCTTTCACCATGATCTCACCATTAGGGGCAAGCAATTTCCAAGCGGTCCAATGGAACCGGGTAAAATATCATCTTCTAAGAATATGACTTTCAACTCTCTAGCCATACTTCATTGCATAGCATATTTCGTGCCTTACGTAGGACTTGGGTCTCGCAATCGCATATAATTTTAGAACAAAATGGTTGAGACATACAATGCATAAGATTTGGCTATACGGATGAACTGCTGCAATGCATTAACTCCACTAAACCAACTGGACAGCCAACCCATTCATGACAGGAAAAAGGAGACAATCGGTGAACGCACATGAATGTTTAGACAATAAGGAACTACGAGAATCGTGAACAGGCAACATTAGATTTAGGGTTACTTTAAAAAAAAAAAAAAAAGACCGGTCGGGTCCAGTCTTATGACCCTAGAACTAGGAACCGGACCGCCCGGCCACCGGTTTCAATATTAAAAATCGAGAACCGGACCGCCGCCCTTTAGAACTAAGAACTGAATCACCGGCCCGGTCCGGTCGGTCCGATTTGCTTACCTCTACTCACCATACATCGTGCTCTTTTTATCTCTTGACCTCTCAATAAACCTATTCATCTTTTGCTAGATCAAATTGATAATGGAAGAAAATACTATAGTTTCATATCAACTCCGAAAATACGTCAGTAGGTTACTTAGTCAAAGGATCAGCTGCTCAAAATTCGTATAGATCCAGACTTTTGCATGAAAATGTCATCTTCTAAGCAAGCACATGAATCAAACCCCCTAAGAACATGTTCATCAATTGCCAATGTTCTACTCCAATTACTTTTCATAATTTCCCAGGAAATCGCCAAAATCATCACTCAAAGTCTCAATCCGCAACCAAAGTGATTACCCAATGAAACCGAATCAAGCTATTTCCATGCGAAGAATTGCAAATTCAAGTAAAAAGAAAATGGCCATTCTTCTTTTGTTTCTTTATTGTTTTCAGCTCGTGAAATTTAGACAAAAACAAAAGGCTTCTCGGCCTAGATAATTAGGAATTATTAGGAAAGAGAGATACCTCGGGAAAATCTGAAGGGAAATTTGTTGAAATCGCAAAGAAGATTCACCGAGAGAGCTGGAAGATGTATGTGTGGTTTGCGCTGTTAAATAGGATCAAACCACACAGAGGCTTGATATTGAAGATGTAGACTTAGCGGGAGATTCGCACGATAGGGTGTTAGCCCAGTGGTAGAGATTGGCCTTGATAATTGGGTTGTTGTGCTTGGGCCGTGAGGCTCTTAGTCCCATGAATAATTCAATGTATTCATGAGCGCCCGACCCGAGACGTGGATCATCCAAGCCACATTAGTATGCACTTCTCCTTTCAAACAGGTTTGAAACCAAACATCTCCTCAAGGATAGATTTAATGTAGATCCAACTTTCGTTGGACCGGACGGTTTGAGGACCAGCAATTTATGCATTAATAACATAGAGATTATCTGTATCACTCATGATTTATCCATTTGAGACATTGGTATTTTTTTCATTTTCACATTCTGAATAGTTGATGTCAAATTTAGATAATTGCAACTGTTTTTTTTTAATGATTTGTTGCTTATGTCAAACAGAGCAATATATGCACCAATTTCTTTAAAAAAGGCATTAAATCACATATTGCACTTTTCAATTTTATTCTTTTCCTTTTCTTTCCCTACCGGCAATAAGCAATGGACGCCCTTGCCAAATCTGTGGAGGGCGTTACGGCCCTAGCCGGGCCTCTCCCGTGGCTAATCACCGACCATGGCAGAGTATCGATCATACGCCAACGAAAAGAAAAGGAAAGAAATTTTTTTAAAATGCAAAATTTGTCCATGTCGGGCCCAGCTATACCACGTAAGATGGCCGGTGTCTAGTTGGCTTCCATGTTGGTGATTTCCAGTCAATTTTGGCCAAAATGAGTAAATTGACAAGTCGTCAAAAGGTTTTAGACTAAATTGACAAATCATCACAATACTTAGGATTAGGGAGAAGTGTCAAAAAAGTCCTAAACCTATTGCATTAGTGCTAATTCAGTCTTAAACCTTTTTTTGGTGATACTTCAATCCTAAACCTTTTGCTTTTGTGCCAATTAAGTCCTAAACCTTTTATTGGTGCTAATTTAGTCCTCAATCTTCTGTATTGTTGCCAATTCAGTCCTAGATCTCTTATATTTATATTAATTGAGTTAATCTGACCAATTTTGATCAAAAATCGCTGGCGTGGACATCGAATGTCCTACATGGCACGGCTAGCGCTAACTTGGACTTTTTTACTATTATTTTAATATTTTAAATAATTTTTTAAGCATTTTTTTGGTTTTTTTCAAAATTATTTTTAAAAATTATTTAAAAGTATCAAAAAAATATTTAAAAAAATATCCACATTAGAGCCAACTGTGCCACGTAGGATAATTGACGTCCATGCAAGCGATTTCCAATCATAAATGACCGAATTAACTCAATTGACATAAATGCAAAATTTTTAGGACTAAATTGGCACCGTTGTAAACGGTTTAGGACCGAATTGGTATTAATAAAAAGTTTAGGACTTAAATAGCACAAATACAAAAGGTTTATGACTGAATTGGTACAAAAAAAAGGGTTTATGACTGAATTGACACCGATGCAATAGGTTAAGGACTTTTTTGATACTTTTCTCCTTAGAATTAAATCGGCACAATTAAAAGGTTTAGAACTAAATTAGTCACCGTATAATAGATTTAGAACTTTTTGAACAATTTTTCTATCCATGGAGTCAACTTAATGGTGGATATGGAAAAAGCTCCTCATATTTTCTTCTCAAATTAAAGTTCTAGGACAATGGATGCAAAATAAGTAATTTAGTCTAGATTTTGGGTTACGTACTGGCAAGAAGTTGACTTTGGACACCAGTACCGACCGCACACACAGAAATTTATGTACAGCATGTCATATTTGACTTTTCTTGATGTGGCAAAAAGAGATTTTGACCATTCTGACACAATATAATTAAAGCACGTTCACACAACAACAACATTACGTTACATTACATTCCTGGGAGAATTAGAATTTAATGGAAAGATAATGTCACTTGAAAATGTCTAATTAACCCCATGTTCTAAGGATGTTCGGATCTCGATTTGGCTAGCTAATTGCAATCTTAAGTGATTTAATCAGGATTCCACCTGATTTTGATCCGCGTGATGCGGTGAATGGATGATGGGACACTGCAACAAACATTTGAAAGATCAGCTACTTCCCATTGCATTGTTAAGAGGACTAAAAAATGTTTCAATCATCATCGATTGCGCTCAATTTAAAAACTAGTTGATTGCTTGATTCTTTTTGTAAATTCTTAAATAGTATTGAGTATGACCCATTTGTTTGAAATTCACTGAAGGTTTGGAAACTTAGTGAATATATCCATTTTAGAGGATAAGTAAGGAGTTATATAGAGAGCGCTTCTCACATTTGTCTAGTTGGTTAACTTTAGTAAATGGAAATGAGCGGTTCAGAATTATAGATATCGGAAGGAACGATCTTTCCCTTCGTTAGTCAATAACTTGTAAAAACAGAAATGGTCTGAAGGGAATAGGAATGCCTCTTCCTTAGTCAATTTCATTTGATGTCATCTAAATTCCTCAAGACTGTTCCATCTGTGCAATTATTTTCCGTCATGGCGGACATAATTAAACCGAAGTCTATGGTTGATTTCTATGTAGGCCTCGTTTAAAATGACCAAATTGTGTAGACATGAATCAGAATAATGTGATGGACTTGGACTGGCAATCCCCAAAATCATTTCTCTGTCTTTGATTAAAGAATGTTTCTGACCCAAAAAAACAAATATAAGTTTCACCCTCAAATTAAAGGAATCTTATTTCCCACATGGCCCATACAATAATGGATCTCTTACAATTTTCAAAGATAGCTCTATCTACACAGACATGTGCATGTGATAGCAAATGATGCTCCCAGCTGTTTGATGAGCGGTATGCTAGATATATGTTAAGGGGTTTAAAACATATAGAGATAAATTAACATTGGCTAGAGAGATTACCAATCCTTTTTGGGTAGCTTACTATTTTTTCCCTTATTTGATTACTAACTAATATTTATCGATTTTTGTTCCAAGTTAACGACTTTTCTTTTGAGCTACTAATTTTATTTGCCTTACTTCCCAACATCTAAGATTTACCAACTTTTTAAAGAAATTATCTAAATCAATTATATTACCGACTTTTCTCTGATTAAATTATTAATTAGTTATGCATTTGCAACTTTTATTTAAGTTAGTTATCGATGTCCGTTTGTTTATTTTTAAATTACCAACTTCTCTTATCTCTGACAAAAAAACCTTCCCTCGTCATTTGTTAACTTTTATGAAATTACCAACTTTTATTTGTGCAACTTACAAAACTAAATGACTCTATAGAAAAGTTGATAAATTATTTTTTTTAAAAAATAAACGTTGGAAACTAGTTCAAATGAGTTTGGATAACTTGGAATCAGTTGATAACTTAATTTGAGAAAAGTTGATAAACCAATTAAACTAAAATTAATAAATACCGTATGAGAGTTGGTAAATATAATGTATAGCTAGAAAAAGGTAAATAAAAGTTTCTTAAAAAAAGAAAAGCTAGTAATTAAAAGAAAAATAAGTTTCGTAAATAACTCAAATAAAAGTTGGCAATCCAAAAATTAGTAGGTAACTTAGTCAGAGAAAAATTGACAAGTCACTCTAATAAGGGTTGGTAGTTGCTAAAAAGACTTGGATACTAACAAATGTATATAAAAGGTCCAGTCTACTTGAAGGAAAGAATAAGATAAGTAACTTGAGGAAAAAAGTATAAAAAAAGTGTTAAATCTATTGCATTGGTATTAATTCAGTCTTAACCTTTCAATTGTATTAATTTTGTCCTAAACATTTTGTATTTATATCAATTCAATATACCCGGCCAATTTTGGCCGAAATTCGATGACATGGGCATTGGCCATTCTACATGGCACGACTAATGTTGACATGGAAAAATTTTGTAATTTCATTATTTTTTTTCTTTGTGGTCGGGCAAGAGTTGCGGCCCTTGCCAAGGCGAGCCCTCGCCGGATCACGAGTGGCGGCCCTTGCATATGACCGGCAATGGCCTAGGCGAGGGTTGTGAAAATTGCCGATCAAAATGAAAAAAAGAAAAGTAAATAAAAATTAAGAAAATATTAAAATTTATAAATTTTGTTCACGTCACTATTGGCCGTGCCATGTAAGACGGCCGGCATTCATGTTAATGATTCTAGTCAAAATTGGCTGGATGAACTAAATTGGGACAAATGCAAAAAAATTTATGACTAAATTTAGTTCAATTGAAAGGTTTATGACTAAATTAGTATCAATACAACAGGTTTAAAACTTTTTTGATACTTTCTCCATTACTTGAGGGAGAAATTGTAACTTTATACTATGCGATAATTAAATAGAAGAAAAAAAGTTAGCGAGCACACTAATTTGGGTTGCTAATATCTACAAAGATTTATAAATGTAACTGATTGATAATAAAAGCAAATGCAGGGTGATAATTCCATAAAAATGTTGATAAAAACAATTAAATGTGGGTAAGTAACTCAAATGAGAATTGACAACCTAAATTTAAATTGTTAATTTTTTTTTGGTCAGAAAATTGGTAATTTAATATGTGGAAAGTTAGTGAGTCCCTCCAATTTAAATTGGTAATTTCATTCAAGAGTTAGTAAATTCAAAATGTCAGTAAGTTAAATAAGTAAAAGTCGGTAATTTGGTACATCAAGTGCTAATTTGAGAACTATAAAGAATAGTCGGCGATTTCATAGAAGTATTTGTAAGTTACAACACACCCCCAACCACCCCCCTACAACAAAAAAAGTCACCGTAAGTTTTTTACAGATAGTTCAGGACACTCACCAACATATCTTGGAATTAGAAAAAAATATGTGTACAGAATTATAGAACTATTTGTAGAAGCGGCTTATCATAAAGGGAAATGATTGTGTGACGGTCTGGTCACTTTTAATGGAGTGATGGAACCGTTTGCGTCACTAACTTTTCATTTGTTTTTTTGTACTTAGAAAAGAAAGAAAGAAAGAAAGAAAGCAAGCGAGGCTCGCTCGTGCAAAATGAAGGGAGTGGTTCTCCTTTGCACCGTTATCGGATGAAAGTGACGACGGTACCATTATGCAAATTCAGCTGAAAAATAGATGTGATCTCTCTCTCTCTCTCTCTCTCTCTCCCACTCTTGTTTACTTTCTCACGAAATGGGATACTACGGAGAGGTGCGAGGCCAATCATGGACGCCACATGCACATCTCACAACCGAGAGAGAAGTAATTCCCTATTGACCCCAAAAAAAAAAGCACATGAATTTGCAACACAAGGCAGAAAAGTGAAGTGCAGCGTAGTGATGAACGTGCATCCTTCTTCTGTGACTGAATGCTCACGACGTGCATTAAGATAATATGCCAATCCAGAGATGAGATGAGATGTCTTCTAGATGAGATTGCTTGCTTCCATGGGCTTCTCTTCTTGACTTGGAAATGGTCGATTCCTACCCCCTCCTTCTGGATAATCGTGAAGGCCATGTTCATACTATACTCGGCTTGACTCGACTCGTTTGAAGCTGATCCCGAATCACTTATTGACTATCTCATCCCGTCCAGTCCGTGGATTTGAAAATTGGGTTTTGAGGCCAGCTAGAAAAGCCATTTTACTTGATTAATCTATCAAGGCTATTGGAATTAGTCCTCTCTCTCTTTGATAGCTACTGCCCACCCCGCTGCTTCCCCCCCACTTATAAATTGCCCTCTTCCCCTCCCCAATACCTTACCTCAACCGAAAAGCCACTTCCTCCTCTCCTCTCAATTTCCCTTGTCATCGGCAGTGTCTTGAAAGATTAACCTCATTTCAAGACACTTTTGAGGAGACTGACTAGCTGAGGTCGCGAGCTTTCTGGCCATGGCGAATCTGGGCGGCGGCCCCACCGGGGGTCGTCTTTGGTCGGTACTAGCTTTGGCGCTGGCTATATCTGTAGTTTCGAGCAATGTAGGGTCCGCTTTTGCTTCCGATTCCTACACTTACTCTTCTCCTCCTCCACCGTCTCCATCACCGCCGCCACCTTACGTTTACAAGTCCCCACCCCCTCCTTCGCCATCTCCTCCTCCTCCTTATGTCTATAAGTCTCCACCTCCACCTTCCCCTTCTCCACCTCCTCCTTACGTTTACAAGTCACCGCCTCCACCATCGCCATCTCCACCTCCTCCATATGTCTATAAGTCTCCACCGCCGCCCTCGCCATCTCCACCACCGCCCTATGTGTATAAGTCTCCGCCTCCACCCTCACCATCCCCTCCGCCACCTTCCTTGTACAAGTCCCCTCCACCTCCTTCTCCTTCCCCACCACCACCTTATTACTACAAATCTCCACCACCACCATCTCCCTCACCGCCGCCTCCATACTATTATAAGTCCCCTCCTCCGCCTTCACCATCACCCCCACCTCCTTACTACTACACATCTCCACCACCGCCTAAGAAGTCTCTGCCGCCGCCATATTACTACAAGTCTCCTCCTCCGCCTTCGCCATCGCCTCCACCACCCTATTACTACACATCTCCGCCTCCCCCCAAGAAGTCTCCTCCCCCGCCTTACTACTACACCTCCCCACCACCACCAAAGAAGTCACCTCCACCGCCTTACTACTACAAGTCCCCTCCTCCTCCGAAACATGCTCCTGCACCTTATTACTACACTTCTCCTCCTCCACCGGTCCACCATCATCACCCTCACTTGGTCGTTAAGGTTGTCGGAAAGGTGTATTGCTACAAGTGCTACGATTGGGGACACCCTATGAAATCCCACGACAAGAAACACCTCAAAGGTGGGTAAACATTTTTATCTATTGACAAAACAAGTATATCTTAATTATATCGTTGCTAATTTTTGTTTGAGTAAATCAAAGTACTATTACAATATGGTTTTAATATCGCATATACCATTCCTTGGCTGACTTTTGAATTAGGATTAAGTTTATTCCTTCTGATTATTTTTTAATAAATGGAGCAGATGCCGTGGTGGAGGTGACATGCAGGGCCGGTGCAAAGCAGATCAAGGCCTACGGAACCACCAAGATCAACGGCAAATACAGCGTCACCGTCCCGGGCTTCGACTACGTCAAGTACGGCCCCAAGGCATGCACCGCCAAGCTCCATGCGGCGCCCGAGCATTCTCCTTGCTCCATCCCCACCGACTTGCACGGCGGCGTGAAGGGTGCCAAGCTCTCCGTTAAGTCCAAGACTTACTACGAAGTCGTGCTCTCTGCCGACTCCTTCGCTTTTGCTCCCAAGACCCCCTACCCAGAGTGCAAGACGCCCAAGCCAGCCCCTGCCCCTTACGTCTACAAGTCTCCTCCCCCGCCGCCTTACGTGTACAAGTCTCCACCACCCCCACCTCCCACTTATGTCTACAAGTCACCTCCTCCGCCTCCTTACATCTACAAGTCTCCTCCGCCACCTCCACCAACTTACATCTACAAGTCTCCACCCCCACCACCACCTCCGTATGTTTACAAGTCCCCTCCGCCACCACCTTATGTCTACAAGTCTCCTCCACCGCCGCCCTACATTTACAAATCTCCTCCCCCACCCCCACCATCCCCATATGTCTACAAGTCTCCTCCACCGCCACCTTACATCTACAAATCTCCACCGCCTCCTCCCTACGTGTACAAGTCTCCCCCGCCACCGCCCTACATCTACAAGTCTCCACCACCTCCGCCCTCACCTTATGTCTACAAGTCTCCTCCCCCACCACCTTACATCTACAAGTCTCCCCCACCGCCGCCTTACGTCTACAAATCCCCACCTCCACCACCGTACATCTACAAATCACCCCCACCACCATCTCCATCGCCGCCTCCTCCCTACGTATACAAGTCTCCACCACCTCCTTCACCCTCACCTCCTCCTCCTTACCATTACACCTCACCTCCACCGCCCGTGAAATCGCCTCCTCCCCCGGCCTACATCTACGCGTCGCCTCCGCCACCAACACACTACTAAGCTCTAGAAGCTTAGCCACGAACCAGTCTCAATTAAGTAAGTAGCCGCCTAAACCCTCGAATATGCGCTCATAAATGCATCCAGAAAGCAATACTTCAAGCGTTCATTTACTGAATTCTAAGACTTAATCTCACTAATCACATTCGAATGCAGATTCTAGTTTCAAAAGTGCAATAAAGGAGGGTGATAAGGGTGCAAGAATCAATCATCAATTTCATCAAGCTATGTCGAATAAGGGTCTCAAAGATCCATCATCCAAGAGCAACCGAGTGGAAATGGATCGCCATTTTGCTTCTGCCCCTTTGATCGTTATCTTCCAGCTTCTGCTCACATTACGTTCAGACAAGACTGGCTCCAAACCTTTATGTCAACGGAGAAAATGGTCAGAGCACGCCGCAGTATAACAGGGCGCAGGATTTGCGGACTTTGCTTCCCTTTGTGTTTTTCCTTTTCACCTTCTAAGGACGTAATCTCATTCATTGGCCATGTGCTTGTACAACCACATTTTTATTTGGACCCCTCCCTTCATTTGTTTGTTGGATCCTCCGGTTCTTTGTGTAATAAAATTTCATCTGGCAATATACTCAGCTTGATGATTTTCTTACTACTTTCTTTTCATTGCTTCTATTCTAAATTACCAAAAAAGTCCTAAACATATTGCAATTGTGCCAATTCACTCATAATTTTTTTTTTTTGCCAATTGAGATCTTAAACCGTTTACAATTGTACCTATTCAGTCCATTTGGCCGACAGGGAATGATATGGACAATTTTTTGATAATATTTTAATATTTTTTTGAATTATTGTTTTCCTATCTTTTTATTTTATTTATTTTATTTTTGGTTAGGGTCCGTGGGCCCTAACCAAAATATAAAAAAATAAAAAGACAAGAAAAAATTAAAAAAAATTACTTAAAAAATCTGAAAATTTTATTAAGTTATTATCAACAAATTATTCACGTCGGCGCCAATCGGCTAAATGGATTGAATGGGCACAATTACAAAAAGTTTGTGATTCAATTGATAAAAAATAACTTATGACTGAATTGGCACAATTGCAATAGGTTCATCACTTTATTGGTAATTTTCCCCACCATTATGGGTCGGACTTAGATATATTGATTATACACCCAAAAGATATTGAGATCTGATTTTTTGAGCAGATGGGGGACGATTTTACTGTTCTGGTCTAAAAGGACGATTTTTTTTTTTTCGTGCTGGTAAATTTCTAAAAGAAACATACGTCAAAAAAATGTTAGTAAAAAGGATTACTAATCACTTGATTTCCTGGTAACTTGTGACTTGTGAGTAACTTAAAGACAATTTTAAGAAATTACTAATCTCTTTGACAGTACGCAAATTACCATTATTTCTTATCTCTTACCAACTTTCATTTCAAACACCTTAAAATTGCCAACACTAAGACGGATTTGTCAATGTTTATTTGAGTGAGTTACCAATCTTTTTAACACTTTGTTACCAATACTCTCGTTCGAGCTACTTACCAATAATATTTAGTTTAACTTTTGTAAATCTAACCGGACAATGGAAAAGGAATCTTAGGGCATGTCTACATCCGGTTTTTTTTTTTCTCCATTTAACTTAATCAAAATTTTTCCGGTCAGACACTTTGACATCGGCCAACTTGGAAGCACCTGAAATTTTCAATTCTCAAATGTCGAAACCTAATGCAAACAATATCCCCTATCATATCAGTAGCAAGACAGAGAACAACGAAATTCATCACAGGTAGAAATCAGGAAATTGTACACCAGAAGGACAACTTTCGACATCTAATTCTCCAAATTGCTGCATATTGCCCTGATATCTGTACATAGCGCCGCCGCCTTCGAACTCTTTCCTTTAAAGGAAAGTGAGGGGCCGAGGAGAATTCTCGGTTCCAAGCCCGGGTATGTTCTAGCAAAGCAGAAGCAGGAATACCATTCTCTCCCAAATATGGTTTTTCCAAAAGAAGAGCACTTGAAGGAACAGACGCCCTCTTGTATCATCAGCTCCCTGCTTACATAATAAAGCACTTAATAGAACATCACCTCCTCATTCTATCTTCGGTCTGGAATCTGCTTAAGATAGCAAAGCCATTGGGCCTCAACAAGTTGAGGGCTAAAGCCTGCCAGGTACTACAGTCCTTCAGTAGATAGCAAGGAAGGAATCATATCATATGCTGCCAATAGAGAGCCACTATTAATAACAGTTTTACACCTATATATTTTTGTTGCTGATGAGGATATTTTCCCCTACCATGTTTCTTGAGTATATATATATATAGGTCACACTTTTTCAAATCATTGGTTTTTCGTGAAACCATCGAAACCTAGGTGTGCATGCATTTTTCCTACCTTGACACACAAGTCGAATATAATTTCTCATAACTTTTTACATTTTGAATAACATATAGATTTTAACAGAACTAGTGAAAACTGTCCAATGTCTATGTGAAAACATCTATTGGCTTCGATTATTCCTTAGAATTACTTTCCATTTAACAGTGCAAAGTATGCTAAATCATTATATATTTGGAGTGTATTAAGATATTAGCTGATATATATATATTATAAATTAGAAAATTTTAAGTTAATTTTCATTATTGTAACGGAGTTTCGAGTTTTCTTTTCTGGCAAAAAAAGTAGAGAAAAAAAAACTGTTAATTTAATAGTTTGACATTACTATATGTTACTTTTTATTACAAGATTTTTTAATTAACGAGTGATTACACTGTTAGGAAAAAATACAAGCTGGGCAATGAGGGGGGAAAAAAATAAAAAAACAAGTTGGGCAAAACTTTTTCCGTTCATTCGCCCTCTCCATTTGAGTCTCATATCGACGCCGCAACTCTGTGCGTGTTACCGCCGGTTCGGGGACGGTGCGGAATCTGTTGGTGCGAGGAGAAAGTAAAGCAATCGCTGATTAATCCCTGAGAGGAGTCGCTTCCTTGCCTTTGCGGCGATCATGGTATGTATCGTGTCGATTGGTTTCTTCAATGTTTGTGGTTGATGAACGTTTCGCATACATACTCTCTGCTATCTGTTCTTTCTGAAGTTGAGTTTTTCTTTTTGCCCCACGAATCGATCGCCCTGTTCTGGGTTTCCCTGTAATTGCATCTTATGTTCATGTGAGCTGCAATCTCCCCGCAAGTTTGTATTTTCTACCTGCACGATCGCTTCGTGTTCTTGCATCTGCCACCGAATGGCCTTGGTCCTGCCGAAATTCCGTTTGCTCCTTGCGTGATGTGTTTGTCGGAATCATGCCTCTTCTTTTAATCGTAGTTTAGGTGGATTTAGAGATTTCTTGATTGGTGCATTAGATTTTTTACCTATCCGACCGTGTGGAGACGAAACGTCGACGAATGAGACTTGCCGTGTTTGTAGCGATTCTGGGGAGGAGAAAGTCCAGCGGGTTTGCGCTTGTGTTACTAATCTGTTTTGCTCTCAATGGTAATCTATTCTTAAGGTTATTGGAGAACAAATTCTTTTACTTATAAGTGGGTGGTTAACGCATCTATCTTTAAGTTGGATGTAAGAGGGAAAACATTGTTTGCCAACTTTTCTTTCAGAAGAAATTAGCTGCAAACAATTTGCTTTTTTTTTTCAGAAAGATGAGAGTGGCGACTAGCGGGTCAGGTTGCAATGGTTGAGAGAAGGAATAGTTTGGCAAAATGGAGCCAAATGGGCAAGTGTTGCTGCTGATAGATGGGGTTCTCTAGATGCTAGCTGTAGTAAACTCTTTCTCGGCACAGAAGAGTATGCCCACGGAGGGAGAGAGAGAGAGAGAGAGCGGGGAACCTGGGGAAGTAAAGGAATCCTGAGTACTTGGAGGCTCACTTGGATGGGCAATTGACATTTGGCTGAATGCTTGCTCTATATATGGGCATGACTTCTGCATCCTCTTTGCTATATTGATCAGTATTTGTTTCTGCAGGCAGCGAAGATTCTTGCTAACTTGGTTGTGATGGGTGGGGGTATCTTAGCCAGGGCTTTTGTGCAGGCATATCGTCAGGCCCTCGCAAGTAAGTCTTTCCAGCCTCTGTGTGGTCAAATTTTTACTGTTTATTTTTATTTGTCCATATCATAAAGATCTTTCTCCTCTGGTGTGCTGATTGAAAGCTAAAAATCAAGAATGTAAGGCTGAGATTTTGAACGCATTAAGTTGCTGCCATCGTTGCTAAGAATATAGGGAATTTAAGTACAATGATCTTATTGAAGATATGGTCATAAGTGATGCACTACATAGTAAAAGGACTGCTTTGCCTTTCCCCCCTTCTTGAGTGACAGTCCTTGCAATCTTCGGTAATCCTCTAATGCTCAACTAGAAAGCTAAAATGTAACTATTCATGGGGACTGATTGACTACATTTTCCATCGGACGCTAGAGTTTCTTGTCATGCCGAGTGTACCCCTTGACAGAAAGGAATCATTTTGAACATTTTCCCTCTGGGCAATGACGGCAACTTGTTCTGGCATCGGTCAACCTATATATCTTGGTTGGATGCTTATATGTAGAGCATTTGGTTGAAAACTATACCATTTAATGGTTCAGAATGTCGAAAAGAATATTATCTAAGGGAAGTACAACAGTTGTGAGGAGCAGGTGATGGCGGTTAGTTTACTCCCCATCTCCTTTTCCTTATGTGTGGCTTTTTACTAAGGGGAAAAAAAGGAGGTTCCTTAGTTGAGTCTAGTTTGAATGGGGGTGATTACTATATGGAGGGATGATTGTGTTTTGCTTATGTTTAGAGCATCTGGTTGAAAACTATAACATCTAATGGTTGAGAATGTCGAGAACTCAAATATGGCAAAAGAATTTTCTCTAAGCTGAAACTGTATGGGGAAGTACAACAATTGTCGGGAGCAGGCGATGGTGGTTAGATTACACCTTCTGTTAAATATGTCTTGAATTTTATGTACTCGGTCCGGTTCATCACCTGACCCGACATATTTTTTTGTGTGGCCCAAAAGTGGAGAAAAAATTGAGATTTAGTTCGTAGCGCGGAGAGTTGGGCCGATAAGCCCAACTTGGAACGAGCGAACAAATTTCTATAGTGGTACGAATAGATCTTTATGGGGGTTCGGGGGCAACGCCCCGCAGAAAAATTTTGTTTGGGCTCTATTTATACTGCGGCTAGGGTTTTTTCGTTAAGATTGAGGATTTTCCTCACATGAGAGACTTGTGAACCGTGTGCTTTTATTCAGTCGATAAGACCGACTTCTGTAATCTGTACTCTCTTTGATTATAGTGGAATCTTGTTTTGCCTCGCCTGTGGACGTAGATCACCTTGATCGAACCACGTAAATACTTGTGTTCTGTATTTGCTTTTCGCATTTGTTACAACACCCTCCATCTTGTCTTCCTTATAGGCATGGGTTTTTTCAAGGGGAAAAAGGAGGTCCCTTAGTTGAGTCTAGTCTAACTGGGGGTGATTGCTATATGGAGGGACAATTGTGTTTTGCTTTCTATCTCACTGGTATATAGTTCTTGTCTCTGATCCTTACATCTTACAGTTGATTTAGTCAAAATGGCAATGTGAGACCTCTTGTCATTGGAGGCTCTCTAAGAACATGCAACAATTTCTTTGTCTCTGTCTCTCTCGCTCGGATCTGAACAGTTTTTCTTCATTGATCATTAAATGGCCTGTTAGGATCTGTCCTAGACCTGAAAAGAAGAAAAAAAAACACATGTTACCCTTTCTTCTTCTTTTGTGGATTGTTTAATCAAAATCACTTTTTAAAAACAAAGACACAGCAATTTAAGCAATTTTTCTAACGAATTTTGTTTAGTCCCATACATTCTTAGTACATTTTGTTCTTTATATTCGTGCAAAAAGGAAATACAGACTGTATTTCCCAAAGGAAAAGGCGTAGCATCAATGTTTTTCTTGTTAAGTCACCTGTGGCTGTGTAAATGGAAGGCATCCCCTGGCATCACTTTGTGAAACTGAGAAAGAATAAGCGTAGGAGAGAATAGGAAATTGTGAACTGTGATGCAGGAGCTTTCTGTCCAAATAAAACAGATTTGTTAACATTAGACTCTTCTCTGAAATGCTGAAAAGAGTGTATCGTCCATTGCAGATGCTTCAAAAACCAGCATCGCCCAGGAGACGGTACAGAATGCTGTCCATAGAGCACGAAAGGCCATTACAGAACAAGAGGCGAGACAGATTCTTGGTGTCTCTGAAGAAACCGTGTGGGAAGAGATATTGAAGGTCGCCAATAATTGTATTTGTGTCATGTACTTTGGTTTCTTGCTGTTGCTTGCTTCTCAATAGTGTGAACGTGTTCTGTTTGTGCAGAAATATGATGTATTATTTGAGCAGAATGCCAAGAATGGTAGCTTTTACATTCAGTCGAAGGTTCACAGAGCTAAGGAGTGTTTGGAGACTGTATATCGCAGCAAAGCGGGTGCTTCTCCAAGTTGATGAAGGAGCCATTTCTTCTTTTACCTTCTCCTCCATTTGAGTGATGTTCTCTGATGATACTTGTATCATTCAGCTAGTTGTCAGTGCAACAACTGACTTGTTGACATAAGATTTAGCTCATTTTGTACATTTAAGAATGTATTCGTTGTTAGCACTTCACTTAGTGAGGTCACAATTTTGGAAAAAGAAAGGCTTATGAAGGAATTGACGGTTACTTTGTACGAACGGAATGACGGCCACATTTTACGAACGGATCCGCATTATGCCTTTTACTGGGACCTTTCCACATCCACGTTCCGGCTTTTCGAATGGATTCGCCTTACCTCTTCGTTTTGTTTTGGGATATCTTTAATAATGAACTTTTGAAGGGGTTTTGTTATATTTGGAGATTGTTCTTGAAACGTTCGAGTCTTACTTGGAAGCTGTAAAGTCTGGATGAAACCAAAGACGGATGACTCCATGGTTAATATTAACTCGAGGCGCAGGAGCACAGAATTAACCAAGAATTTTGCAATAAGCATGACAAAAAAGTTCAATTCCTTCAAATATGAACTAGCAACGACAAAAGTTAGAGATCCAACTCGGTTTTTTTATTCAATTAGAGGTCACCAATCTTGTCTTATGACATCCTCGCCAGCAAGAAGCTAATTTTTGAAAGGAGCAAAAGGATCAAAGCCAGCCAAATTGGCCTGCGAAGGCGAATTAGCTGAGGAAGAGCCACTCCCTGTTGACGACCCAACCCCATAATAAGTGCCCATGGCCGCTGCCGCCGACGGATCCACATACCCCATTGCTTGGTGGTGAGGCGGCGCATAAGGAGGAAGCATCCCCAGCGTTGGTGGAGGCGGCGGCAGCAGTGGCGGTCCATAATAATAATCCATCCCGCCAGTATTGCTAGCGTTACCACGCCTGTTCAGATAGAACGCCTCGCTGCGTAAACTATGGCCAGCGCGGTCCCCCTCGATCTCGCGGTAGCGGCTCAGAAAAATAGTGAGTGGCTCGACGTAGTCGTCGAACCCTAGCTTGCCCATGGCCCAGAGGACGTCCTCGGCGGTGATGGTCTTGCGCTGCTCCTGCTGGCAACGGTCGTTGGCCTCCCCCGTGATGAAGCTTATGTACTCGGACACGCACTCCTGGATGGTCTCCTTGGCGTCGTCGGAGATCTTGGCGTGCGTGGGGAGGATGCGGCGCATGATGCGTATGACATTGGCTATCGGCATGTACCGATCCTGCTCCCTGACCCCGCTGCCTCCGCCTCCGCCGCTCCCATGGCCACCACCGGGGCGCTCCGTGGTTTTACGATCGTTGTTGTCGATCGGCAGTGGTGCGTTCGCCGGCGGCAACGAGCTCTCTGTTGGAGAGAGGGGTACCATAAATACAGCTACGGCAATTAGTCATATCGTTATCCAATGCTAAAAGCAAAAGCATTAGTCAAAAGGGAGGACCAGAATGGAGTCTATTAATGGGCAGATTTGCTCATAATCAAAGACGGAACTCAAAACAGAGAAGCCAGGGGTATCAACTGGAAAAACACTGCTGGTGAAGAGTGGGAGTGGAGGAGGAGGAGGAGGCGGAGGCGTTACGTGACGGACCGACCGACCGGCCATGCAAAAATGAAGTGAAAGAAAGCGATAAGAGAAAGATGCTACTGAATATCCAAATCAGAAGAAGAAGGAAGGAAGGAAGGAAGGGTCAAAAGGGGTTTCTTTTTATTCTGGTGTCTTTGGTTGTGTTACGGTCCAAACGAAGGAAGGGCAGAGTAAAGGAGGAGCAGACAAAACATCCCAGCACAGCTAAACCTACCAAACCTCTTGCTGTACCGTTCAGATTCTCCTCTTTTTTCGTTTATTTATTTTGAAATTTTTTGAAATTCTTGTGAGGGAGGAGGAGTTAATGAGGGTGGGGAGGGTCAAAGTCTTTTTTTTTTTTCGCACTTCTCAAGGCTTTTTCTCATGTTGGTTGCCATTGCCATTAATGGGGGGGGATTCTGTCCCACTCTCCCGCATGCAAGGCTTCTCCCTGTTTCTCCTCCCCCAAACACCGTCAAGTAAAAGGAGAAATCTGGAAATGTTCTTATCTTTCTTTCTATCTATCTATCTATCTATCTATCTATCTATCCCCCACTTTACAAACGAAACGATATTGTTCAGGAAAAGAAGCTTTGGCTTGGGCCTTGTGAGATCAAACTTAAAAATGGGGTTTAAAACGTGTTTTGAGACACTTCCGTCGCCTTGCATGCACCCCACTCCATCGACATCAGAACCCCCGACACCACCCCCAGCCCACAAAAAAACAAAAACTACTACAACTCTTCTTAAGGATTTTGCCACTCCAAGTGGAGATGCATCCATCGTTCCCACGTAAACAAGACACAGAGATGGACGTTGTCGGCCAAACTGTCCGTCACCACAGCCACAGAAGATCAAGCAGAAGAAGACCGCCGTGGCAAAAAGAACAGACAAACTCCGAAGTGGTTTTTGCAGATCATGGCAAATTCATGAAAAGAAATGATACGGGTAAAACAACCGCAAGAAGAGGAATCTAGGAGGGACCCCTTCTCGATTTTTCCTAAAAGAAAGAGCAAAATGCATGCAAGCGATGAAGGGCAAAAGAGAAGGGGGAAAAGGATATGTCGATGTAGGGAGAGTGAAATGGCATTACCCGGGCCAGATTTTGCATGCCCGCGATTCCCATGGAGCCTGCTCCTATCTTCACCTTCCATCTCTCTCTCTCTCTCTCTCTCTCGGAGACAGACTAACACACGCGCACACACAGAGAAACATGCCCGGAGGGCAACTTATATGTAGGGAAAATTATTAGATAGACTTTGCCTACGTCAGACAACTTGAAATAGGGCCCACATGACCAATGGTTATGACGATGTTGATTTATGGAAAGAAATCGCCCTCATGGTCTCGAGAACATCAGGCCGTACGGGTGTCGTGCCGATGTGCTTTTGATGTTAAACGAGAACCCATTGCCAAAATTAGACCGTCCACTTTCGACAAGTCATGAAATGAGTTGACAGATTATACGATATGCTATCGCTATTAAGACTCGTCTGCTAAATTTTTTGTACTGGGTGACGTCTTGACAGCCTACCAATCGGAGCACTTCCAATATGGAAGCGGCACTAGTCATGTATTCGCTATCACGTGTTCTAAAGTTGCAATCCCTCAACGTTAGGCGAAGCAAGCTTTCGAAAATCTGTTGTAACGCAATTGAAGCCGTTACGGGAAGACTGTACCAAATGGGCTCTAAATAACCATTCACATGGTGTCAAAATATTCATCGATCCATCTCTGTCTAATAACATGCTTTACAAACAAACACATTCTAATCCAAAGGAAAAAAATAATAATAATAACATTAGCTCCTAGAAATAGAATCGATTTAGTTATCACCAGGAGCACGAGTAATTAAGCTCATGCTGTAGTAATGATGAAAGGGGATTCATCCGAATCTGCCCTGATTTGTAGAAATCAAGTCTACTGTCATTGTTGTTTTCGGAGTTAGAGAACCAACAAGGTTTTAAAATTTCAAATCTAGAATGTCAACCTAATGAAAGGACACAATCTGGACATCAATTAGATGGTAATAAATGCTGCTTTTTATTAACTAAATGAGACTCAGCAGCTAGTTATTGATCATTAGGGTTAGACAAATTCAGAACTTGGATTGTGATTTGTAATTTAAGTACAAAATCTACATTGTAATCTAAATACCAAACCGCTTCTTTAATGGCCCCGCTGGCTCTTTTTTTTTTTTTTTGTTGTCTATTTTTCTCTTATTATTGTATACATTGTTTTTCATTTTATATTAATGCCAGTCAAAAATTATTTCAATTACTTTTGCAGGATTAGTGGCTTGATATATGGAAACGGTTCATTTATTCCTAGAGTCATATGATGTCCACAAAGTAAGAAAATTTGACCCTCCCATTGAAACCCAACTCTTTGTTTTAAATGAAAGTAATAAGTTGCTTTCGGTGTCTTGTATAAAAGCGTTAGTACCACGAAAAACTCAAAGCTATTACACATGTGTTAAATTTATCTCAAATTAATTTTTTGACCATAAAAAATTCCAAATTAGTATAAATGTGACAAATTTTCCTCATGTTAGTTTTCATTAAATTTTATAGTCAAATTGCTGAGTTAGATGACACGTGACGGTTGTAGGGTGTACCAGTTTGGGGGGTTTTTACACTCCGTTTATCACAGGCACACCGGTTGGGGTTTTTCGTGGTATTAACTAAATTTAACAAAAACTAATTGAGAGAAAACTTATCACAAGTGTACCAGTTTGAGGTTTTTGGTGGCCAAAAAATTAGTTTAGAGTAAATTTGTCACAAATGTGTTAGTTTGGGATTTCTGTGATAAAAAAAAAAAATTAATTTGGAGTAAATTTATCACAACTATACTGGTTTAGGATTTTTCGTGGTATTACCCTAAAGAAAAAGAGAAAACTTCATAAGAATAGATCTAAGCCTCTAACTAAATTTATCACAATAATAGTCTTGAGCATACACTTTATTCTTTTGATGTTGGGCTGTCCATTATTGGCACAACGCAAAAGTATGGCATGAATTTGCTATAAACAAACCAAATTTGATATGACATATGAGCATATGCGGCGAAAACTCACACGACTTGAGATACGTTGATTCTCTTTTTATTAGTTAGAATAATTTGTCATCATACTGAAACCCTTCATTCTTACAGTAAATAGCACGAATGACAGACATAAATATAGTGGCATCACACGAACTACTAGTCCTATCTCTATAAGTCTATGTTGATGCCAATTTGCCGATGTTGTTTCAATTTCCTACACATATTGACATCGAAAGGTAATAAAATAATAAGTGAAGCAGGTTAAAAATTTCGTTTCCCTAAATGAAATTCTTTCTACTTTATCGCATTTTCAAATTCGAACACTTAAGCTCGGGCTCGAGTTTAGACTAAAATCTTACCAGCACAACCAAGTCGAGCTTGACCCATTAAAAATCTAAGCGAATCAAGCTCGATCAAGCCTAAATTGAGTATGAGGTCATGAATGACAAGTTGATAAGTTAGATGACACGTGGCAATTGACGGGTGTATCCATTTAAAGTTTTTGCCCTTTGTTTGTTACAGGTGTATTAATTTGAGATTTTTCAAGGTATTAAATTAATTTAACGGAAATTAATGGAAGATAAATTTGTTACATGTATCATAGTATAGGGTTTTTGGTAGTCAAAAAAATAGTTTGAGATAAATTTGTCACAAATGTACCAGTTTGAGATTTTTTATGGTTAAAAAAATAGTTGGGAGTAAATTTGTCACAAGTATACTAATTTGAGGTTTTTCATGGTATTAACCTTTTAAACTAATAGGAAAAATTACCAAAAAAGTCCTAAATCTATTGTAATTGTGTTAATTCAGTCCTAAACCTTTTGCATATATGCCAATTCAATCCTTCCGGCCAACTTTGGCCGGCGGCTCTATCGACATCGACGTGACAATTTTTAATAATATTTATTTTATTTTATTTTTCTTGTTTTTTCTTTTCTTATTTTCCCCTAAAATTTAGGGTTGTCTAGGGCCTCGGCCCTCAAAGTCTAAAGGAAAAAATAAAAAGAAAAGAAAATTAAAAAAGAAAAAAACTAAAAAAATTTCAAAAAATTAGTAAAAGAATATTGAAAATTGCCTCATCGGCGTTGTTTTGACTTAAAGGACTAAATTTGTACAAATACAAAAGTTTTAGGACTGAATTGGAGCAATTGCAATAAGTTTAGGACTGTTTTGGTAATTTCTCCCTAACTAATACATCACTTAACAAGTAAAGTTAGAGTATATTTGATAACCACATTAAGTGTTGAAAATTAAGCTTTTGATAATCTCCATTGCACACAGTTTAATGATTAATTTAAGTTTAAAACCACATAATGCGATAAGTAAGTGACTTTCCCATGTTTGGTAAGAAATTATTAAAATCTACTATTCAATCATGATCAATGTGTTATCAAACATTCTTCTTTATTTGTAGCACTGAATAGTCAGTGCTTAAATTTTAGTGCTAATTTTTCTGGTTCAATAAACAAGCCCTAACAAGTTTTAATATGTGTAGCATTTTTCAAAACATTTAGATTCATCCCATTCAATTAGATAAATCATATATTTCTTCAAGAAGCGTAGAACATATATCTCATCGAAAGATTAAATATTGTTCAATGTCACCTATTGCAAAATTTTGACTATGGTGAAAGCACAAAAGAAATCTACACATGCCGAGTTACAAGTCGGGTTAATCTAAGTTGACCCGACCCAATTGAGCCCGAGATGGGTTCACCCATACACTATTTCTCAAGATGGGTTGACCGGGTCATCGTGTCCAAGTTTCGTTTTACCGAATCAATGCACATGCATAACTTCAAAAAAAAAAAATGAAGGGCTTCTAAGGGTTAGCATGGAAACACTTCTGCTTCAAGAATCAACTTCTAGCCAAAAGTTAATTTTTCTACTTCCGCTCCATAAGTTGATTTCTGATCGGAGAAAGACGTTCGATAACAGGATAAAATTTCTGTTTCCGGAATAGAATTCGATTGGTAACGGTTGAAAATTTCTACTTCTGGAACATTATTAACATAAAATCTTATGTGAAAAATTATTGATCCAAACCTAAAATGCATGTTATTCAAGAAAAGTAAAATGCAAATGCTGACGGATTTATGTATAATTTGTCATTTAATTATTTATGCAAATGGGGACCAATTTTATTGGAAAACTGTATTAATGAATATGATTGTCGAGCTCATATATCCATGCTAAAAGCATGGGTAGTTTCGGTGTTTCATCGCTCGTGCCTAGAGGGGTCAAATGGGTGGGTCGGTCAGGTCGAGTTAAACATGATCCGACCCATATTGACCTATTTAATCCATTTTGACCCATTTCATACAGTACAAATGTAACAACTCATACTCTACCCGACCCGTATTACTTAAATACTTATATATTTAACCAAATCATGGAATATTTGTTTATTATAACTTATTAAGAAAGATGATATTGCTAAAAAAACTCTCCCGCAATTGAAATTATTTTAATTTTTTTTAAAAATAATTTTATTATTAAAAATGTTATTTACTTTTTAAAAATAAAAAATTATTATTTATTTTTAACTCCCGCGGCCGGAGGAGGCTACTCGGCAACAGTAATAGGCGATGGCAATGGGCGGTGGTCGACAGTGATGGCAGCTCACGGCGACGCCTAAGGTGTGGTTAGGAGTAAGTATAGAGATCGATTCGCAATGAAGAGAGAGAGAGAGAGAGAGAGAGAGAGAGAGAGAGAGAGAGAGAGAGAGAGAGAGAGAGAGACGTTGAGAATGAAAAGAGGTCGAAGTATGAGAGAGTTTGGGTGAAGTGAGAGAGATATTGATGTCGAGAAATTTCTACTTCTGAAAGAAAAGCAATCTTTTTTACTTCTGAAAGTGGGTCGAACATAAATTCTGAAATAAAAAAATTATTTTAGAAGTAGAAAAATGAAGTTGTGTAACCAAACAAATTTCTATTTCATAAATTGTGTAACCAAAACGGATTTTAGCTCCAAAAGTGTTATCATTCGCGCCTAAGAGAGTTTGATTGCCTTCTTTGGGTATTCCATCTTGGACAAATGGAATTTCCACTCTCCACTTGCCGATAGATGCTTGTAGGTGGTTGAACCATGAGAATCATCATGTTCTCTTTAAATTTCTTGGCTTCCATGTTTTTTTTTTTTTTTTGGGTTGCTGCTCCACGTGAGTACAGAATATTATATTATTGTCTTTATTCCATTTGCGCTTTATCATCTCTTTCACGAACGAAGCTTGCCAAGCTGGCTAAGCATATCTTCGTCGTCTCTATAGAAACCCTCGATCCGTAAGACTGGTAATCAAGAATACAAGACGAAGAACTCATGGCGGAGAACACGTCTTCATCTTATATCAAATCAGCCCCCTTCTCTTATCTTTTGCAGTGAACAGAACTAATCACACTTAAGATTGGTAATCGAGAACGTTTGCTCGGTATTTCTCCACTTTGCTCTTTGGATAACGGTTGTTTTGGTGGTGGTTTGTCATGTTGCATTACTAGCTATGAAAAGCTGGGGAGGCAGTAGAGGTCCACCAGAAAGCATTGGACGATCTGATGAGCGTGAACTCACTCTTCACTGCCGCCATCTTCGTCGGCCTAAGCGGCGGACAAGAGATCATGGAGGGTCCCGAGCAGTGCCGAGCAGGAGTTCAGGTGGCGAGGAGGCTGGTCAGGAACGAAGTGATATCGTTCGCCTGCTATCTTTTGTCCAGCCTCGTGGCCAAAGCCCTCAAGACCCACCCCTTCACCTAACTCAAGAACCCGCCCCCACTCTTACGCCAGTACATCATAAGCAGGTCGACCAAGGCTCTGAGAGGGTCCTTGTTCGCTCTCTCCGCTTCGACCTCCATCATCCGCTGCGTGCTCCTCTTGTACTCCATAATCGACATGATTCAGCTCCGGATTGGCAAGCTCTCTTGCGGAGGTACCGAGACGGTGAATGCCGTCGGCACCCTGATTGCAGTCAACACCCTCGCGCTGGTCATCTACATACCCTTCGTCGCAAACGCCATCCTTAACTCCACGAAGATCTTCGACCACCTAGACTAATGAAAAAGATTGCTCTTCCGAACCTTCGGCAGGTGCAGAATTCTAAGTTCGATGCTATGTCTTTACTTACAAAACTAGCTAACATAAGGTCGGAGACGAGTGTTCAGTAAAGGGCAGCTTTCTTTTGCTTCCCGGGGTGTGAGTCAAACATTTGTTTTTTGTGTTCTTTTTGTCAGCTTCTTTCCTTTTTTACAAAGTTTTGCAACCAATAAAAGAGGCAGATTCATCAACGCACTGTCGTCAGCACAACTCGTATTGTTATCTACCTATCAATCGTTGCTGGGCATGATCGACAATCCTGGCATCAACACCTGACATTGCAGCCAACCATCAAGCCAGGACTTATCAGAAGATTATAGCTTCTACGAATATTTTAAGGGGGAAGTAGAATAAGCAGCCTTTCTCCGACATTTACGATTGAATAGCGGGAGTGACGCATATGAATTCACGCTGCCAGAAGAGAGTATAGAGAAGTAGAAGATAATACAAGTCAAAACTTAAATAAATAGGTCGTTCGCCACCCGTAGGAACTCAAATATGTTTTTTTTTTGGTAAGGATGTAGGAACTCAAATATGTTAATGAATCAAACAAGTCTGAATTTTTATTCATCATAGCATACTTATACAGATGAGCATGGAACAATACTTCAAGAACGAGTAAACTATTACATAGAAAATAGACTAAACATTAAAGATGTGGGAACTACCCGAGCATCAAAGACATAGGTACTAAAAACACATTAAACACATAGAGATTTTGAACTTTGACTTTTGATAATTACAACACACTTAAGACTCTTAAAAACTCGGACTCAAATTCTTTCACCATCTTGGGCAGCTAAATAGACTCCTTGAAAGATCAACAAACATTAAAGGAAATCGTCCAGGATAGCTCCAACTGTTAGCTAGTTGATAATTAGTCTCGGAATCGACAACGAGCTTGTAAATCGAGCATTCCACTCCCTTCCCTCGAATATAGTCTACATTGGCATTTATCAAGCTCATAAGACGCACATGGATGGTTTTATCAATTTCGAGGCTTTCCCAACGATCTCACATATGTTGATGGTGACGAAACTTCTCATGCTGATATCAAGATAATTGATTTGCAAAGAGTTGTGCGGAAATAATTTAAAGTTGCTTGCAACTATTAGAGCTCGAAACTGAGTATGAGCAAGCAAGTTGATATAGTCTCAAATATGAATAGAATCAGTAAAAAACGAGACTATGTTGATAAGAGAACTGAATATGAACTGCAATGAAAGTATAAGCAGTTTCTTATAAAGGTCTAGATAAGTATAAACTGGTATAGTACCGGTTCAACTCGGTTCTGTATATACTCCAGTACTTCATGCAATTGAAAGCGCCCTGTATTCACATAAAATACATCTTGTATTCACATGTATAAAAATGCATGTACGAATGTGTTGGCGTGATTGGTGTTGGTCCCTCTATTTGGGAAGAAATTATGTAGATTTGTTTGATTTCTGTAATTTTTTGGGAGTTGCCTTTTTGCTGGCTAAAGAACACTAGAAGTGTCAAAACTTGTGTATGGCGCTCACTTTAGTGCCAAAACTTTCAAAACGATCACTTAAGTGCAAACTTTTTTAAAAAACGATCACTTAAGTGTCAACTTCTTTTAAAAACGATCACTTCAGTGCCAACTCCAATTTCGGTTGACGTGGCTTACCGGAAATCCGACACGTACTTTTTTTATTAATATTTGAGCTGACGTGGCTCGGTGGAGTTGGCACTAAAGTGATCATTTTTTAAAAAAATTGGCACTTAAATGATTTGTTTTAAAAAAGGTTGATACTTAAGTGATCGTTTTGAAAGTTTTGGCACTTAAGTGATCGTTTTAAAAGTTTTGACACTAAAATTAGCGCCGTACACAAGTTTTGGCATTTATAGTATACTTAAGCCCCTTTTCGCTTTAAGATTTCTTATTGTCTTCCTTTCCCGTACTTCATCAATAAATGGCAGTCCCTCTCCCTAAAAAAAAAGAAAAAGAAAAAAAGTGTGAGAGAGGATTACCCGAAGACATAGGCACATTGCCGAACCTCATTAAATCGTGTCTTCTTTTCTAATTTCTTCATGGTATCAAAGCAGGTTTGTACCTATTTGTGTGTTTGATCCATCCGTGTCCTTTTTCTTAGTGTATGCACAGTTGTAGTTCAAATCATGCTTGATTCAAGTTCGAACAATCCCAAACCCAACTCCACCGCCACCGGCCAACGACTCACCAACATATTGTTGAATGAGAAGAATTTTCTTCCATGGTCTCGTGCTATTACAGTGGCCCTCGGGGGTAGATCGAAGCTTGGTCATATCAATGGCCAAATAAAAGCGACTCCCGAGAGGGATGCGAAATTTGATGAATGGCAAACCAATGATAGTTTGGTTATGTCTTGGATTTTTAACTCTATGGAATCTCAAGTGCATGAGATTTTACTTATTCCCCTACAGCTCGAATCTCGTGGGAATCGTTAAATAAGATGTATGGACAGGCTCAGAATGTATCGTGGTTTTTGAATTGTAGCAAGAGATTGCTAACTTTAAGCAAAAACCCTCTCAATCTTTCATCAACCATCATGGAAGTATGAAGAGAAGGTAGTATTAGAGCCAACTCCGAACAACATGTGTAAACCGTACTTGGCGCTCACTAATGCCGCCGAGGGTACAGCGGGGGCGCTGTGCCACTAAGGGAGGGAGTATGTGACATCCTTGTCCCACATAGCTTAGGGAGTGAGCCTTGAGACGGTTTATATGGCCTTGGACCTTCTGAACTTGTAAGACGCGTTTTTCGGGAATTGTATGGGCGGCCCTCGAAAGAACAAAACCGTGAGGAGTTAGCAAGCCTTGTGCTGCGCTTCAAAGTGGACAATATCTTGCCAGCATGGTGGGCCCAGGCCGTTACAATTCGGCCTAAGTACGAGGACGTGAAAAGACAAATTCTGATGAGCCCAAACTTGCCTACGTTTGATGAAGTTTGTAGCTTGATTCAAGGAGAAGAGACAAGGCGTCAAGTGATGAATGTTTCGCATAATCTTGATAAACCGATCTCTGAAAATTCTGCTCATAATGTTGTGATGAACACCCAACGTAGCGAATTTGTGGTGAAATTAGTGAAGGGAAAAAAATAAAAGGCCCGTTTGGTTTCATTGCGATCATTGCGATAGAGATGGTCACTCCAAAATAGATGTTGGGTGCTCCATCCTTCATCAGATTCGGCCTACATGGTTAAGACATCGGGTACCGCTCTTTTAAACCAATCTTGCACTCAATTCATCATAGATTCGGGAGCTACCGATCACATGTGCAACTCTGCAGATTTACTTTTTGATGTTTCCTCAAATGCCTCGTATCCACCAATTACTGTGGCTAACGGAGTGCAGGTTCCAACGCAAGGAACAAGACATCTTAAGTTGTTCTCACGGAATTATGATGTTCTAGTTGTACCTAATTTATCTTCTAATTTACTCTCTGTGAGCAAGTGCACTGAAGAATTAAATTACAATGTTGTTTTTTCTTCTTCAAAGGTGTTGTTTCAGGATTGCAGCACCAAGAAGACGATTGGTGAAGGATGCCTGCAAAATGGCCTCTACGTCCTTGACTGTTATACGAATGCCTTGGTGGCAAGGAAGAATGCAATGGAGGCTTCAAAGCTGTGGCACATGCGCATGGGTCATCCTTCTGACCGTGTGTTGCAAGCTATTGAAAGATCTTTATTTCATAATTGTAGTACTTGTGACTCTTGTCATTATGTTAACAACACAGATTACCTTTTCTTCAAAGCTCTGATTTAGCTTCTGAGGTATTTGATCTAGTACATTCGGTTGTTTGGAGTGCTCCAATTGACTCGAGAGATGGTTTTAAGTATTTCATTTCGTTTATTGATGACAAATAGCATGCTAATTGGCTATACCTTCTCAAAGCTAAAAGTGATGTGGTTACTGTTTTTCAAGAATTTTCTAGCATGATTCAGAATCAATTCAAACTTGCATAAAGGTCTTACGCATTGATAATGGCACGAAATATTCTAATCAAACCTTCTAATCTTATTTGAGCAGCTTGGGCATTATTAATCAAACTTCATGTGTAGATACCCTTCAACAGAATAGGGTGGCCGAACGAAAGAATCGACACCTTCTTGAGGTGACTCAAGCTTTATTATTTTCTGGAGGCATGCAGAAGACTTATTGGAGTGATGCCGTTTTAACGAGTTGTTATCTTATTAATTGACTTCCTAGTTGTGTTGTGGGTCACAAGACGCCTGTGGAAATCCTTTACGGGCGCACCCTTAATATCCTGCATTTGAGAGTTTTTGGGGGTGTGTGTTATGTGCACTCTCGAAGTGGTCGTAAGCTTGACCCTCGCACCAAGAAGTGTGTATTTATGGGCTATTCATCAACAAAAAAAAGTGTACAAGTACTTTGATCCAACCATTGGGCGGATGTATATATTGCGTGATGTTACATTTGATGAATATACTATGTTTCTTCGCTCCAGGAGTCCAATTCAAGGGGAGTACAATGAGTTGACAGTTGAATTAGCTCCTATTCCTATGGTGGATGAGTTGAACAGTGGCCCTAGAATTGGAAGTAACTCGCGGAATGATCCCGTAGGAATATATGAGAATGAAGAAGTACTCAGCAATGATAGCTTGAATCAATGCCCACACCAAGGACAACTTCGCATGGGACAGCTACCGAATTGGTTCCCACTGTGTCTGGCAGCTCCAGCTCCGGTTCGGAGATCTATCCGTGTGTCTAGGCCCCCAACACGACTTCGGAATTTCACAACTTTTCACACGGTACATTATCCCATCTAGAATCACATTGGCTATAACAAGCTATCTTAACGTTTTGTTGGTTTTTTATCTGTTCTTGAAGACACCACAAAACCTAATAGTTTTGAGGAAGCTAACAAGCAAACTATATGGGTTGAAACCATGAAAGATGAGCTACAGGCACTTGATAAGAATAATACTTGGGAATTGGGATGCAGTTCGCTTGCCTGATGGAAAGTGCACTGTTGGGTGTTGCTGGATTTATAAAATTAAATATAATAGTGATGGCTCGATAGAGAGGTACAAAGCCGAGTTGGTTGCTAGGGGATACACCCAGACTTATGGCATTGACTACAAGGGAACTTTTGTCCCTGTTGTAAAAATGAATACTGTCAGGGTTCTTATGTCGGTTGCAGTCAATTGCAGGTGGCCCTTATGTCAAATGAATGTAAAAAAATGCATTCCTTCATGGTGATCCCAAAGAGGAAGGTTACGTGGATCTTTTGCCTGGGCACTGCCTGCAAAGAGTAGAAGGACTGGTGTGTAGACTCAGGAAGTCTATATATGGACTCAAACAGTCCCCAGGCTTGGTATGCAAAACTTAGCAGTTTTCTTCTTAAGTTTGGATATAACCGGAGAGCAGCAGATCCCTTTATGTTTACCAAGGCTGATGAAAATAGTCTTGTGGTTCTACTTGTGCAAGTCGACGATATTGTCATCATTGGGAGTAATTAGTCAGGGATTAATGCGCTCAAAACTCAGTTGCGCTAGGAGTTCAATATTAAGGATCTTGGACGACCGAAACATTTCTTGGGTATTGAGATGGCAAATTCTAGCAAAGGCTTGTTTCTTTCACGGCGAAAATATGTTTTGGATCTGTTGAAGGAGACCGGCAAGATAGATGCAAAACCAACTAGTGTTCCCATGGGCTACAGCAAGAAAATGGTTTCGGATGATTTTCCTTTCGTAGGATGTGGGTTGATTTCAGCGTCTTGTTGGCAGACTAATCTACTTAACTATTACCATACCTGATATTACTTATGCTGTTAGTTTTGTGAGTCGGTATATGCAAAATCCTACATAATGACATATGTGTTTAGTCGATTATCTACTAAGATACTAAAAAGCCACACTAGGGAGAGGTTTATTGATGAAGAACAATGGTCATACAGAAATAATTGGATATACAGATGCAGACTGGGCTGGAAGCCCTCATGACCGAAAGTCCACCACTGGGTTCTGTATGTTTGTAAGAGGTAATGTTGTCACATGGAAAAGTAAGAAACAATCTGTGGTTGCCTGATCAACTGCTGCAGCAGAGTATCGGGCAATAGCATCTGCTACTAGTGAAATCGTTTGGCTACGATCGCTTCTTCAGGAATTGGGTTGTAGGTCTTTAAATTCACCCACAAAATTATTTTGTGACAACCAGGCTGCTACTCACATCGTCTTAAATCCTGTGTTTCATGAAAGAACTAAACACATTGAGATGGATTGTCATTTCGTACGGGAAAAGGTTCAGATAAAACCATTGAGACAACTTATATCCGGAGTAGAGAACAATTGGCGGATGTGTTCATCAAAGCTCTTCTAAGGGACCATTTCAAGAGATAGTGAGCAAGTTGACCTCGGATGATATCTTCGCTCCAACTTGAGGAGGATTGTTGGCATGGTTGGTGTTGGTCCCTCTATTTGGGAAGAAATTATGTAGATTTGTTTGATTTCTGTAATTTTTTGGGAGTTGCCTTTTCGCTTTAAGATTTCTTATTGTCTTCCTTTCCTGTACTTCATCAATGAAATGACGGTCCCTCTCTCTAAAAAAAAACAAGAAAAAAAGCTTGAGAGAGGATTACCCGAGCACGTAGGCACATTGTAGAACCTCATTAAATCGTGTCTTCTTTTCTAATTTCTTCAGAATGTATAAGCAGTTTCTCTGCACATATCAGATGAGCTGCACATTGTGCTTTATGCTTTGCAAAAGATTTTTATCAGCTGATATCTCCTCCTGCTTATTGTCTGAGAAGAGACTTTTATGGGACCAATCACTTATTCTCTTCTTCATGACGCTCCCCCATAATGTTATAGGATTTGCTTTTATTGACAGTTCATTATCCTAGGGATTATATGCTCTTTTTATAGCACTCGGTCGGCCAAAGCATCTCCCCGCATTTGTAAGACACCAATCGAACTCGTATCTGCCTCACCAAGATGACGCTTGGATAGGTTTCCGTAAATCCAAGTCCGACTCCGTCAACATATCCAATCAGACTCACATTCACTCAAAAGCTTAAGCTAATGAGTCATAGGCCAATTAGGATATATTAATTACTCCATACCGCATCAATTCTCAAATGTGAGATTTCTTTAACACAACTCACTATACATCGTTACCATGATTGGATAATCTTGTGGTCGGTTCGGTTTCTGTTCGCACAATTACGGTATGAACTAGAAGGCTGCTACTTCCGCTTGGCATCGCATGATAATTAAAGGAATCTGGTCACCCAACGTGCTTCACGAAAATTGCAGCCAAAGCAGCAGAATAGGATTCAGACATTTCATCTTTTTTAACCCTTTTCCTCTTTTCTAATTTTTCCTTCATTTCTTTCTCATTAATCTTGCTTGTAAACTCAGGCAAGGAATATCTCACGGTGGCCCCACACCAGCAATATATATAACCAGTTCAAACACCTCCTGCCTCCTCCATTCCATCCCTTAATCCCGGTGAAGTTGCTGAATGATAATGACTCCTAATCTAGCAACTGGTCCTGATACACAAACTCCCGCTCATTCTCCAAAGTTCTCTCTCTCTCTCTCTCTCTCTCTCTCTCTCTCTCTCTCTCTCTCTCTCAATTCCCATGCAGTAATAATAATAATAATTACGTATGATTATCTGCATGCATTGCAATCCTGTGAAGAATTTGATTTTGGTACCCTCTTCATTTTGTTCAATTTGGTGATATCTGAATGTTTATATGTCAAGGATTTATGGTTGTAGTGCCAGCGACGAGTTGCTGAAGAAGACGATACAGCATCTGCAAAAGGCGCTGGACGATCTGGTGAGCGTGAACTCCCTCTTCACCTTTGCGATGTTCGTCGGGATATCCTTCGCCAGCTCCAACGTGCACAGCCTCGAGTTGCGGTCCGAATGCCAAGCCGACAAAGACACGAGGATGAACCTCTTGGTCAACGAGGTGGTGTCCTTCGCGTGCTTCCTCCTCTCGAGCCTCGTCGCCACGGCCCTCAAGATGCACCTCTCCACGTACCTCGCCGTCGGCCCCGAAATCATCCAAAAATTCCGGAATCCTTGTTTGAGTATGTTGAAGAACCTGATGATCCTGGTGTCAACGTTGGGGTCGATCCTCGGTTGCATCTACTTGACGCTGTCGATGGTCGATGTGGTCCGCGTGCTCCTCGGGAAACTCAGTTGCATGCGAAGCGATACGATTCAGGCCGCGGGGAGCTTGATTGCCATCAACGTCCTGGCCCTCGCCATCTATGTGCCCTTCATGATGCTGGCCATCTATCAATCCTACTTCAATCTTGACAAAGCTCAGAAGTAATATTGTCTTCGCCAATATCATCATGTGGGGATGCCGATGATGTTAATAGTTATTAATTATCGCGATGTTCTTTTTCTTTCATGTGATGGATTATCATTGTGTGACTGGATTAGCCACAAAGCATGCATTTAACTCCTCACAATCGTTGATAAAGTGATCATTTCCGTCTTTATAAGGTTCGATATGGCAACTGGGTTCGGGCCTAGCCTCCCTCTCTCGCGGATAAGAAATTCAGCGACTTCGACAAACGAGAGTCCCATGCTTGCGTTGGGTAGGTCGCCAAGTCATATGCCGACCGGACCGAATTAAGGACTAAATTGGTTTATTCAAAAGCAAAATGACCCAAATTTTGGCCATAACTGAAGTTTATGGACCAAATTAAAGATCGAAGTGGAGGTTACCTTCCCTTCAAATAAGACCGAAGATCAGTTAATTAGTCGGGGCTTAAGAAATAGGAAAACACATCTCACAGAAGATATTAAAATGAGGGTAATTTGATCCACGACTCTTTTGGTTATCTCATATTCATTACTAACTTAGGCAGCCAATAGTTTCCCAAAAGACGGTCCCAAGAAGGGAAAGTTCTTGTCTATGGTGTGCAGGTTCTTCACGTCGTTATAGCTTTGCTTTATTGATCAAAATCTAACTCCTAACTTAGAACTTAGGTCCCTGCATGAAACTTTTCTATAATGACCTAGAGCAAGAACACTTTTCGATATATAAAACCAGTGGTTGCACACATAGACTTGCCAATCGGGCGGGTCTTCTAGGCTCGTGTCAATACGGGTTCGAGACATAAAACCAGTCCGGCTCATACTCTACCCTATTAAAACTAGCTTGACAACGGAAGCACTTAAGGGTACGTTTGTTTCGCGAAAAATGAACAATTAAAAAGCATTTTTTTCTAAAATTAATTGCTTGTATCGCTTCCAAAAATAAATGAATATACAATATCTTCATCGTCCATGAAAATGTTTACACATAAATTATGGTCGATAACGAAAAATTTTTCATCGATTAATTATGTCACGTGATATAAGCAACTATTTTTTTGAGAAATATTTTTCATTTTATTCATCTTTCACAAAACAGATGGAACCTATGTCATCGTATGAAAATTTTTTGTCCTAATGGGAGCGGGTGCCAAAATTACGAAACTTTTAGTGTCCTTTTTCCCTTGTCAAAATCTTCCAATAATGCTCACTTTTCAGTGTTTTGTACGGAGCTATTAAAAATTTGTTACTCAATTGTATCTATATATTATCAAACA
This sequence comes from Rhodamnia argentea, assembly GCF_020921035.1. Taxonomy (NCBI): domain Eukaryota; kingdom Viridiplantae; phylum Streptophyta; class Magnoliopsida; order Myrtales; family Myrtaceae; genus Rhodamnia; species Rhodamnia argentea. The sequence continues at coordinate 9,815,206 of NC_063159.1, read as the reverse complement.
AGAGAGTATAGATTAATTGTGTATTTCTTCAGTATGTATAATACATAAATCTTAGCTAACAAGATTGAATATTGTGTAATTTTTCACTAATACACAATTCTAGGGAAAATTATGCAAAAAGTTCTAAATCTACGATGCGACAGCAATTCATCCTAACCTTTCAATATTTCTAAACTTTTTAATGATTTACCAATTTAGTTTCAACATTTCAATCGTGTCATCTCTTTAACCATAAAATTTTTGAAGATTTGCCAATTTGATTAGTCCTTCTACCCAATTTTTGTCAAAAATTGCTGATATGGACGCCGACCAGCCGTCGACCATCCTACGTGTTATGACCGCTATAGACGCAGACAATTGTTGCATTTTCTTAAAAAAAATTCTGAATAATTCTTTTATTTCCCTTTATGAATTTTCTTTTCTTTTCCTTTCGCCTGTGGCCGGTACTCAGCCATGGCCGGCGAAGGCCGATCGGCCACACTTGCTAAGTCTTTTAGTTTAGATATCAAACCTCACATCTTATGTGCATGTCTACGCAATAGGCATTCTCCCTTAGTAAAGTAAGTTTTCCTTGGTGAAGAAGAGTTTCAACTCTTCCCTTGCCGAAGGATCCTTGCAGGTGGCTGAACCACGAGAATCATCATAGTCCTCTGATTTTCTTGGCTTCCGAATATAATTAACGAGCTCCAAACGTGAAACACAAAAAGAAAAAGGAAGAAGAAGCAGAAGAAGAGAATATCATACACTTATCTTTATTCCCTTTGCGCTTTATCTCTTTAACGAACGATGCTTGCAAAGCTGGCGAAGCATAATTTTTTTTTTTTTAATCATCGCTATAAAAACCCTCAAATTCGAAAGGTTGGTAATTAAGAACACAGAGCGAAGAAATCATGTCCGGGGGCAATGTTAAAGTGCAGTTAGTCCCTTTTTCTCTGGTCTTATCTTTCGTAAAGTAGATTGATTTGTCTCGACTTTGCTCTTTGGATAACGGTTGTTTTGGTGGTGGTTTGCCATGTTGCATTACTTACTAGATATGACAAGCTGGAGGAGGCAGTGCAGGTCCATCAGAAGGCACTGGACGATCTGGTGACCGTGAACTCGCTCTTCACCGCCGCCGTCTTCGTCGGCCTGGCATTTGCGAACCCTGGAAAACAGATCATAGAGGGCGCCGAGCAGTGTGAAGCGGGAAATCACGTGGCGAGGAGGCTGGTCAAGAACGAGGTGATATCGTTCGCCTGCTATCTCTTGTCCAGCCTCGTGGCCAAAGCCCTCAAGACTCACCTCTTCACCTACCTCATCGACCCGCCCCTCGCCGGGGACATCAAGGACAAGTGGAGCAAGGTGCTGAGAGGGTCCTTGTTCGCTCTCTCCACATCAGCCTCCATCGTCGGCGGCGTGTTTCTCTTGATTTCCATGGTCGACATGATTCAGCTCCGGCTCGGCAAGATCATTTGCGGAGGCACCCAGGCGGTCCATGCTTTCGGCGCCCTGGTCGCAGTCAACATCCTCGCGCTGGTCATCTACGTTCCCTTCGTGGGGGACACCATCTATAGATCCACCATGATGTTCGACAACCTAACCTAATAAAACGGGGCTCTTCCGAACCATCGGCAGGTGCAAAGTTCCAAGTTTGTTGCTGTGTCTTTACTTACATAACTAGCTGGGAGACGAGTGTTTGAATAAAAGGGGCAGCTTTCTTTGCTTCCCGTGGTGGGTGTGAGTCCAAAATATGTTATTTGTGTTCATTTGTCAGCTCCTCTGCGATCAAATAATGGCATGTTTCTCTTGCAAAAATAATGAATGAGAATCTTTTTTTTATTGTCCATTAACTATCGTCAATGATGAAAAACATTTTCCATCCATTATTATTTCAAACGAACACAAGCAATCTTTTTTAGGAAAATATTTTCCAAATTATTCATATTACGCGACACGAACAAAGGATCAATCAAAGATAATCATATAAATGGTCAATTGCGCATGGCAATGCTTTTATTTTAGAAATCAACTTATGAACTTGATTGTTCTACTTTTGCTTCTGAGTACAAGTTAATTTTTCTACTTTTTCTCTAGAAATTGATTTCTAATTAGAGAAAGGCATTTGATAATAGCACAAAATTTTTTCTTTTGGGACAAAAATTCATTTTGTAACTATTGAAAATTTCTACTTTTGGAATATTATTAACACAAAATCTTCTACAAAAATTTATTGATACTAACCTAAAATGCGTGTTATTCGAGAAAAGTGAAATGCAAATACCGATAGATTTACGTATAATTTGTCATTTAATTATTTATGGAAATGGGAATCAATTTTTTGGGAAAATTGTACTAATGAATACGATGGCCAAACTCATATATCCATGCTCAAAGCAAGGGTGGCTCTGGTGCTTCCTCTACTGTGCCTAGAGGCGTCAAACGGGTGGTCGGGTCAAGTTTGTGTTGAGTTGAATATGGTCCGACCTATATTGACACATTTAACCAGTTTTGATCCATCTTCGTACAATACAAATTCAACGACCCATATTCAATACAACCTATACCCGACCCGTATTATTTAAATACTTCTATATTTAACCAAATTATATCATATTTATTTCTTGTAATTTATTAAGAAAATTGATGTTGCTAAAACACTTTCATGCAATTGAAATTGTTTTAATTTTTAAAAAATAAAAAAATTTATTATTTATTTTTTCTCAAGTGATTGCGGTGGGTGGCGACGGCGGAGGCGTGGTTGGGAGTAAGTATAGATGTCGAGAGATTTTTGCTTCTGAAAAAAAAAAGTTTACTTTTGAAAGTGGATAAAAACAACTTTTAAAGCAAAAAATTACTTCAGAAGTAGAGTTTTTGGTCGCTAAATTTTGTGATGCCGAATTGGCGACAAATATTTTTCCGTCGCTAATTTTCGTCACAAATCGGTTTAGCGACGAATTTTGGTCAATTTTTCGTGATAAAATCCATGGCTAAATCCTTGTTTTTTTTTGTAGTGATCCCCGACCACCCTCGATGTCCTTGTAAAAACTCCGGTGAAGTCCGCACCAAGTGTTTACTCAATTTTTCGTTAGCTTTTCTTTGGTGGTTCACCTCTTAGAAAGTCGTGAATATGCCGAGTTAAGTCGGGTTAGATAAGGTTGGCTCGACCCAACTCGGGAATTCTGAGTTGAAGACGGGTTGACACGGGGGCTTGTAAGTTGTAGCGGATCAAAGAAAGGTCCATCCATACCCTATTATTTCTCAGGACGGAGCCCGGTTGTCGAGTACAAAAGTTCATCAACATAGTCCTCTAATTTTCTTGGCTTCCGCATATAATTAACGGGCTTCAAACGCGAAACACATAAAAGAGAAGAGAATATCATGTTATTACCTTTATTCCATTTGCGCTTTATCTCTTTCACGAACGATGCTTGCAAAGATGGCCAAGCATATTTGTTATCTCTATAAAAACCTTCGATCCTCAAAGGTTGGTAATTATAAACACAAGACCAAGAAATCATGTCCGGTGCCAAAGCGGAGTTAGTCCATTTCTCTTTCTCTCTCTCTCTCTCTCTTGTAGTCAAACACAAAAGATAATATGGGCTTCTCTTTTATCTTCCCAGATTAGATTGGTTTGATAGAGGAGAAAAAAACTTTTTACCCGGTATTCTACGCTTTGCTCTTTGAAAAACGCCCAGTTTTCTTGGTTTTGGTCTTTCTGGTGATGGCTTGTCACTTGCATTACTAGCTATAAAAAGCTGGAGAAGGCGGTGGATCTCCATCGGAGAGTACTGGACGATCTGGTGAGCATCAACTCGCTCTTCACCATCGCCATCTTCGTGGGCCTGTCGTTCACGAGCTTCGGGGGCAAACAGCATTGCGCAGGAGGAGTTCGGGTGGCGAGGAGGCTCGTCAAGAACGAAGTGATGTCGTTCGCCTGCTATCTCTTGTCCAGCCTTGTGGCCGAAGCTCTCAAGACCCACCTCTTCAGCTACCTCATCAGCATCCATGAACCCAATGACATCAATGGGAAGTCGAGCAAGGCGCTGAGATGGTCCATGTTCGCTCTCTCCACGGCGAGCTCCATCGTCGGCGAAGTGTTGCTCTTGCTCTCCATGATCGACATGATTCAGCTCCTGTTCGATAAGCTGGATTGCAAAGTTACCGAGGGGTTGAACCCTGTCGGTGCCCTGATCGCAATCAACATCCTCGCGTTGGTCATCTACGTACCCATTGTTGCACACGCCATCTTTAAGTTCAGGAAAATCTTCGACAACATAGCAGAAACGAAAGATAGCTCTTCCTAACCACAGCACAGCAAACAGCCGTGGTTTGCTGCCGTGTCTTTACTTATACAACTAGTCTAGCTATATAAGACTTGAGAGATGAGTGCTGAATAAAGGAGGCTTTCTTTGATTTCCGGGATGTGAATCTATACATGCATTTGTGTTTATTTGCCAGCTCTCTCCTTTGACAAGTTCTGCAACAGTAAGGCAGATACAGTGTGTCATCACCATGCATATCGTTATCTACCTATCAATTGTTATTCGACGTGATTAACAAGCCTGGCATTTACACTTGAAATCGCAGCCGCAGAAAAATCCTGAGTCAACCATCGAACAACAGACTTATCAGAAGGTAGCTACTGTGAAAATATTGAAGAGGCAAATGAAATAAACAGCATTTCTCCCACATCTACAATCAACTAGCGCTTGCAATGGATATGAATCTAGAGCCGTTATTGAGGCTGAACTCCTGAGGATGCTTGACAGAGAAAAGGCCAATCATGCCTCCCTTCAGATCTTTGCCAGCTATAGCGCAATTTCGCTGTCACACCGATTCTTCCCAGCTGAGTTGCTGCCACTAGCGATTTCATTCTTTCTTATGACATCTGCTTTTGTGCCAGAATTTCGTTCCTGACTGACTGAGCAGGCCTCCTCATCGAATCTCTTGCTCCTCTCGACATTCTCATCCACAACATCTGCCCGTTTTTGGTCGTCTTCTTTATCTCCTCTGCCCAAAAAAGCCAGGCACGCATACTATTATCAGTTTTACACAATAAACCACTTCTGTACAAGCATATCAAAACACATTGATGGACCTTGAAGGACCACTAGTCACTACACCCGAAGATATCCTCTTTTATCAAAATTAAAGTAGCTCTAATCTATTTTTGACAGCAGAAACCACAGAACCAAAAAGTCACAGAAAAACACCATATTGCCCAACATCTTGAAAGTAAAGTTTAAAATATTCTAGAAACCTGCCAGAAGTACCCAGAAAAAACACAGAGAAGACTGGGACATTACTCAAAGTTATAAAGCAATCTGTACCGCTTTAATTGATTTCCAGTGGAGACGGAACAGTTTTACTTTACTTTTGTGAGGTAAGGTTATCAAGAGATGTGATTCCTTAAGTTGAACTGCTTGAACAAGCTACTGAAGGCAGGCTGACTAAAGTGGGTCTTTCAAAGAGCAAATGTGAGTGAAACCAACTAATAGTTGTGAAATCCATTAGTTGCTCACCCGGAATAAATAACCAGACCGACTGCGACAGCAGCAAAGGCCACAAAGTACATCCAGTCAACCTGTAAATGAATTAAAATCAAGCAAAAATCAACACAAAGAGGCACAGAAAAGGTCTACATCCCAATCACGATAAGTATCCTGTGAATAAACCTTCTCATGGTAAGCAAAGATGCGAATGAAGACAGCCCACATGTCTGACGTCAAAAGAGACAGGTTGAGCATTGTAGAGCCGTTTATCTGCAAACGAACAAAATTTTTTGATGGATATCATGTTGCAAACAAGTGAACAACTGCACAATCAGAAAATCTAATGTCTTGAAATCTAACCTTCAGCAAAATTGGGACAAATGAGTAGAACAGGAACATAGCCAGTGAAAATCCCACGAAAGGTACTGCCTGCACCAATTAAAATATTGTCGGAAGTGAAGCTTCCTTAGAAAAACAAAAACAGAAAACCTTTTCAGGGTCTGAAATAAGCATATCAGTAAAGTTTTAAGCATGTTCATTTGTTAAAATCCAACAACAAAGTAACTCTGATAATTGATAATAGGCTTAATACAGAGGCAACTCCCCAAAACTGATGGAGTGCAAATATAATCCCCATATTTCAGACTTACACGTTTAGTTTGTTGATTATACGATAAAAGATTAGCACAAACAAAGCTGAAAAGAGAAACTCCCCCCACAAGCATTTTTTCCAAATTTCCCAGCTCTTACTCTTGTTCTTTAATTGGGATAAACAAATAGTTTTTGCAATGAGATTTGTATCCATGAAAACCAAACAACTGAACAAAATATAACAGACATTTGACACTTATATGCTCGATTCTTAATAGAGGGCAATAACTATCCTCTCTAAGCCTTTTCCCAAAGTTCTGTAAACAGTGCAAGAATAAAAATTAAGTGGTTATCAAAAAGCCCACTGATTCAAATTCATGTGATTCATCATTTCCTGCTTCTTGCATCAAGCTATTCTGAAGATCTCAGAGTCCATCAAGTGTATTAAATGATGAAACAGTCTGAAGCTAATTACATCTCAGCTAAGTAGCTTCTAAACTAGTTTACAAGTACAGATCAATTCAAAAGGACTGAAGAGAGTGCAGCGCAGATGGCAACTCTGTACAGGTGTCTGCTTGTGCATGTAGGTACACATTGATATTCATTAGAAACATAGTGGACGCATGTGTATGATACATATATTTACATATACACGTGGGGGAAGAAAGAGAGACTTACTGCTCCAGCTGACCAATGAATAGATTTGAGCTCATTGCGCTCAAGAATGCTTCTATATGAACATTATTAAGGACAATTTCTGGAACAAGTCGACTCCAAAAACATTGTCTACCACACATGGAGATGAAACTACTTTGAATGATAGCATAAGCAAAGGTAACATTACGCAAGTCCTAAGAGGAATGAGTGCGTACGGAACAGGCTAAATTCAACCAAATGCAAGACATTTGCCCATGAAACAACACGTGAAATAAAACCAGTGAAAATGATGGATCTTTTGACACCTGTATTAGTTCAAGCCCTAAAAGGATACATTTGTATAGCGCTAATAATGGCACCAAAAAGTCCAAGCATTGACATTAATTCCACTCTGTCAGCATTCTTCACAAGATATTCCTGTCCACGGAGAGAAAATCAACATATCGATACTCAAAATAAATATCAACTATCCACATTAAGAGAAAAGGAGGCAAAAAAATCTCTTGTGACAAATACCTCAAACTCCCAGTGCAGGCCAACTTAATTAGTTGGGGAATCACTGACAGAGCTTCCCTACACTGACCTGACCTTTCTTCTGACTGACAATACCATTAAGTATGGTCTGATTCAAATATTAGCAATGTCCTTTTTGTATTTCGCTAAGACGAAATAAATAATGTCGTGTTTTCCAGTCCTAGACTCAATGAAAACTCGAAAATACTTGCTCAACATTGAGAAAAGGCGAGTGGTAATGGCATAAATCCTACTAGAAAATTCCTTCCCATTATGGTTGTGCTTCCTCTACTGAAGGTAAAATGAGGTTTTGCAACTCTGTTTCTTTCTAATTTTATGACTAGATTCGTAACAAACATGCAAGCAACAAATGGGCTCTACAGCACGTAAGACATGATAACAAAAGCTTGCTTCATGCACAAGACAATTCAAAAAGTAGAACGGGCAAAATGTTCAAGAACAGAAACCAAAAGAACAGAAGACTTTGCATACCTCACTGACATTACTGACAGCATAGAGTGTTGCCCCAGCAAGAACCAGTGCATCCCCTTTCTTAGGGTTACTTCCAGCTACAAAAGATAAAAGATGTGTATAAAATGATAGATTCAATCGCTTGGAGGGCATAAATTTCAATTATGACCCTTGAATAGAAGAAATTCAAGTACAGGATAAAGAGAGTAGTGCAAAATAATTTGCTTTTGCTATCATAGCCATGAACTCTTTACATCAAAGTGAGTTAGCAACTATTACAAATTATGTGAATAAAAGAACCTTGCATTCATTTTCTATTTGAATAAACATCCACTTTTGCGGTACACCTCAATGCTCACGCCTTCTATTCTCTCGAAACAATCTTTACAGATGAAGCTATCATATTTTCATTGCTAAGAAACTCGACTTACGGAATCTATATATGTGAATAAAAATTCAAAGATCACATGCCATAGGAATATATCGACATAGGAAGCATCACAAGAATGGCTGCTCAACAAAGACCACACATTTGAAAGATCAATTTTGTAGCAGCACGAGAATTTCTAAGAACAGCAATCAACGCTAGACAACATAAAGGAGAAAGATAATAATAGTGGTGGGACTGTAGCGTGCTTGATTACATTGAAGCAGACGTATGTTTTAAGTACCTGATCTATCACCCGCATGAACATCTGAAAAGACAACCATAACAAGGCCAGCAACACAAACAAAAACACCAGCTATTTTCTTGAATCTGTACTTTGTGCTCAAGAAAAGCCAAGTAAGAAGCATGACCGATGGGATTGACCAACAATCCAGGAGCATGACACTCGTTATGGATGTGTACTGATAGGCCTTCACCACTGTAAGTATAGTGAGAGGATTAGACAAATAAATAAGGTACAACATAAAGATGAAATGTCAGCAGTGGAGACACATTTAGACTTGGTAGCAGAGCTTGTTCAAGCCCCGTTTAGTAACAGTTTTCACGTGTGGTTTGCTGTTCATCTATTTGGAACTTGCCTGACTTTTTTCTTTTGGTTAATACATGATTCATGCTAGTAAAGAGAGCAGCCTATTTGAATGGCACGTCCACACTTTCAGGATTTTGATTGGTCACTCAATTTCAACCTGGAGCTCAGGTCAACCAAAGAAAGATATGAACATGAAAACAAATTTTCCCATTACTGTATGAAAGTAGCAACCAACAAAGCATCCTACCATTTCATTATGAGCAAGGAAGCAACAACATAGAGCGCAAAAGGATGCGATTTGATCTAAATAAGCAGCAACCATATTAGTGGCATAATAATTGGTTCGATTGTTGGAAAATCTCGTTCACTAGAAAGGGTCACTCATAGACAACAGATTTTAACAGATAGAGAATCAGATTCTATAAACACCTGGTCTCTGTTGACTATGGATTTTAAAGGACAAAAAGTTTATACAAACAGTCAATAAATACAAACAGAAAAAATAGGAGCAATAATGTAGTCAATATGCTATTATCACGGGAGACTGAGAGACACTCACCAAGAAAATTGGCCTCTACATCCACAACCGCAAGAATAACATAGTAGTACCACTTAGCCTGCACCAGTTTTGAAGAATCAAGTCGAATACCAATGAATGGAGTGATTGAAAAATATAAAAAAGGAAGAAAGCAAAATCATCTGAAACAAAAGTTCTCTAAAACAATCAGAATATCCGGAACTTGTCTCTTCTCAATTCTAGCTTCCACCAGCAAACTATCGATACTAGATATGCCTTAATAGATTATCAAAACAGATACTCCATTATCCTCCTATAAAGGTTCGGAGTACATCTCCAATATCTTGTTCAAGAGTTATGCCTCTTTGGAACATGCTCAACTCTTCAACAGTCTTCACATTTCTCACTCATGAAAACCCAATATGGAATTGTCACATGTTGGTAGCATGACGTTTGCTATATAACCAAGAAAAGAATATGATGCAAAATGCCAAAATTGTTAAAGGAAGACGTGGTTCAATATTTGACTATCCTAACACTCCCCCTCACACATAGGTTGGCCTTGGGCCTAAGACTGGAGCATGGAAGTATGTAATTGAAAAGGCAAATAGGGATAAGGAAAAATTTGAACTCGGGACTCTTGCTCTAGTACAGTGAAAAATTTTATGGAACCACTGTCAACTATTCTAAAAACTTAAGTCGTTCGATAGAAGTGGTGTTCAATATTTAATTTTTCTAACATCAACATTGAGGCCATGAAAATTTGTTTGGAACTGCCTTCGCCTAATAAAAAGAAGGTCTTTCTTTCTCGAAGGCTTGTTTTCCCTAAAATCAGCATTAAACTTGTCTAGCAGCAAGTTTGAGGTTCTCTTGACAAAGTTAAAATATAGCAATAAGCTTCCCTATGATTAAGAATATTAGATCATACATGACATTTAAATGCTCCTCCTATAAAAGTCTTGATCATATTCTTAGTACTCTATGACAGGAATTACTAGTCGCCTAACATTCTGGTGAAAAGTTGTCAAAAGTTTAATTAGTCAATTCTTTAGGTTTATCTTTCACTTGGATGGCGAACTTACAGAAAACAAACCTCAATTAGCAATTTACTTCTGTACTTCCAATTAGATGGCAAAGAAGGAGCATAGTAGATAAATCGTCGATCAGCAAGGAATTGATAGAAACTAAACAAGCAAGTTCAACATTATTCAGATACATTCAAAACCAACATTCCTCTGATCCTACATAAAGGAGGCATTTTCAGACAGGAGCATGACTTGTTTGTAAAGGGTTTAAAGAAAATCATTGCACATGGTTATTTTAACAGACCTGACGTCATCGTCAATAGCTTAATAACCTTATGTCATCAGAAGAGCAAATGTCCAGAAATTGTTTCCCGGCCTAATATCAGTTATAATAAAGAAATCCATTCCATACACATATGGACATATACACATATCTAATCGTGCTCCACGGATGATCAATAATCAACCAGCAGACAGTAACAACTAGCTAGAACAAAATAACAGATCAAGAAAAATAACCTTGAGAGGATGCCTGCGATGAAGCATCATACTTCCATAGACAATTGCTAGTAACATGTAGTTTAGGAAAGACTGCGAAGTTGGTGCATTGATTCCTGATGCTTGCAAGCACAGAAGAAAAGCAGTGAGAGGCGGACAGATAGTGAGCGCAGCAGAAGAACAATTTTCAATTAAGATTAGAGCATCCCGATAATATTTATACCCATGTCCATTCAATCCTTAATATGCTAAGCCAATGCAAACATTATGGTAATTTCGAACTATCCACTGATAAATCAATTCGAGATATTCAGTAGAATGTATTTATTCAACACCCCTAGATCCTGACTGAAGGAAGGCAAAGGAGAAAAAATTGGTGAAATAAAAAAGAATTTCATCGTTAAGTAGACTGCAAAGAAGAAGGCCATGGGAAATTATGCGGGAATCAACGAGTTAATATCAGGATCAAAAGAGCTCATAGTTGCGGTACAACAAAATCAGGAAAACTAGGACAAGACGTGGGAACAAATCGAAATTCAAAATAAGGGGTGATGAGAAGAATGGAATAATCAATGACAAGAAAAGGGGAGAAGGAAGGACCTTTCTTAGCGAGCTCGGAGGAAGAAAAGCCAGTGGAAGTGATGAGAAGAGAGAGAAACTGGCCGAGAACAAGGCCCACCAATGTCTTCTTCGTCCAGAACTCCTTCAAGCTGAAACCCATCCTCTCAGTCTTCTCTCCGTCTCTCTATATATATACGAATCAAACGATGAGTGATGATGAGCTAACTCAACCAAATGGGGTGTTTCCAAAAGAGGAGCAACTAAAAACAAGGTATTGCAGGAACCGCGGGCCAGAGTTGGACCAGACGAGGTCGACAGTTTAATGGACTGCGATCGAAAACAAGGTAAAAAATCGAATACCCACTTCGAGTTTCGACGGGGCAAGCGAACTCTACATGCGGGGAAGTCGGATTTCGCGGGATTCCGAGATTGAATGGGACAGGCAGAGCGAGCAGAAGAGGAAAAAGGAACGATTGTCCGGTTGAAATGGGAACTCAGCTAGATTGGCTGGTTATGCGGAGTTCCCCTAATTCTCCTCAACTTCCCCACTGAGGCTGAGAGAGAGAGAGAGAGAGAGAGAGCGAGAGAGTCGGAGCGTCTGCAGCCGTTGAACATTGGAGAGCTTGTAGCAGAAGACCCGTCTCCGGCCTTTTGCTTGCGACCCCAGATTATAAAAAGTTGCGGTCTCGCTTTCAGATTCTCACCACCTTTTTGTACTATTTCTGGGTTTTCCACGGGCAGTGATGGTGATGACGAATCTGTGATTGGGATTGACGGACGCTTTCAGGGATACGGACACCTAACCCGCTTGGGAATGTCGTCGCCCTGCAATCTGCCTCTTGCTCTGCTCCGCCGTCAGTTTTTCATGGAGCATATTTCAGACGCCTATCTCCCTTAAAAAAAAAAATCTAACATTAGGTCCACTCTCATCTTTACCTTAAACTTTTTTCTTTTATCTCAACAAAAAAAAAAATTTCAAACTTTAGGGACAATCTTGCATACGTCTTTGAACTCCTTTTTGTTTCAAAAAAATATCAAATTTTAGATCCAGTCACAAATCTGTCCCGTAGTTGATTTTGTCTAAAAAAATCCGCCAACTTTCAATCAATTATCAAATCCGCCTTCGAGATCCTATTTCAACTTGAGTAGCATTTTCACATCAATATCAAATCATCATCAACAAGTTGACATGAAAAATAAATGAAATTGTTTCAAGCTATGAAAATTATGGAGGATCGAAAGTAATTTTTGGATGGATGGCTAATCAGGGCAGATTTGAGACTGGAGTAAAAATTGGCGATAATTCTCTTAGATAATAATTAAAAAAAAAAAAGGGGAGTAGATGTGGGATTTGACCTAAAATTGGGATTTTCTTTAGACAGAAAAAAGTTCAGGGCAAATTTGAATTGGATCTAAAATTTGAAGGCTTTTCTCAAACAAAAAAGAAAGTTCATTTCGGATATGAGATTAGACTTAAAATTGAGGGTTAGACCACAAAAAATAAGAGAGAATACGTATTTTTGTTTATAATTATCGAAATATAAAGAGGGAACCGCAAATAAAAGCGGTCAAATCCATAAATTGTTGGCGCTGGGAGATTCGGCCTAACTTCAGATGTCCACGTTGATATCTAGAATTAAAACCCCCATCAACTTAAAGGCCCGAAAGCCCCCCCTTTCAAAAAACAAAAGACAACTCACATTTGGACATTCTCTCAAAGGTAGGTAGGCCTCTCTCTTTCTTTCATAATGTTTGACCTAATTTTAAAGAAATTTATCAACGATTACTTTTTGACCTTATAGTCAATGGGAAGTGGAGGTGATGATGATTGTTCTGAAGTAGAACAAGACTGATTAGTACTAGTAGTGGGTTTGGCTCTCAACCTCAATAAAGTTGATGCCTTGATTAGGACTCGACTTTTTTTTCTTTTTTTCTTTTTTTATGGCTAGGAAAATGAACAAGCTTAGGGAAATTATGAGATTAACAGCATCCTTTCTTTTTATTATAAATTGTAAAGTCGAGTCATATTGAGCTAATATGATCCGTGACTCGTACCTTCCGACCTTGGGAAAACGTTAGCCCTCAAATATGGTCTTACGACTTTGCGAGACCTTCATTTTCGATAAACAGTTGCCCGGGCCTGGTCACTTTGCCCTTTTGCCGAGTTCCTTTGAGAGAGTTACCTCGTATCCCCTAGATGTTCTCTACCTACCATTATGTGTCGGTTTCGGATGCATATGTCATTTTGTTGAAGGTCGTTCGAGCTTTTCCTAGAAGTACGGCATGGGTAACTTCGGCGCCAAAATGGCAAGTATCAAACATTGGATTGGGGCACCCCTCACCCATTCTATAATTAGTGGGAGATTCGTGTATGAAAGGAAAAATATAAATGATGCAAGAAAATTACTCATAATTCTTCTTTCTCGGTTCTTGACATTGGCTAGAGTGATCGGTTCCCGGTCCGATTCGATCTTACCCAAGAGCAAGGAACCGATTCGGTTCCCAATTTTTGAGATCGAGAATCGAACTTGATCGGTTCGGTTCGGTTTGCAAACGATCCAATAGAACCGGGGATTATTAGTAAGGATGAGCAACATGGACATTAATTTTAATACATTCAAGAAATAAAAAATAATAATAACCGGTGAATTATTAAGTTTATATTTAAGGGAAAAAATGAGAAATAAGTTGTCCGGTCCGGTTCCCCTTGAAACCGGACCTAAAATCATCGGTTTCATGTCGAATTTCACGAAACCGGGAAGCAAGCCGATGCCCCTCAAAACCGGATCATCCTGTCCGGTCCGGTCCGGTCCCTCCATCTTGCTCACCCCTAAACATTGTCAGTTTTTGGAATTGGCATGCTGGTCTTTGTAAGGGCTTGACGGTTTGACCCATTCTATATTTGCTTGTAGGGGGCTTCAGATGATGAGTCCCCTCAGGTCCCCCCTTTTCTCTCTTCTTTACTTTAATAATAAAAAAGAGGGTTAAAACTCCATTAAGCTCTCGAAAGAAAGGAGGATGTTAATAATTTTTTTTTCCTATAGCCGAATAGAGTCCTAAATCAAGTACATATGGATGAATTAAGTTGCTTATAACTTGGCTCTGTAGTTTCTAAGATTGGCCCTTTTAAAATGGTGTAGTGTCCTCTTTATGTATACGGCTCATGGGTGCAACTAACGTGAGCTTTCGCCACTTAACATGCTTATTATATCAATATAGAAGTGACAATATGGATAAAAATTCATTTACTAACTCAGTTTTAATGGGCCCGGGTTTAATATGGGTCACTTGAAATTTTAAATATGGGTCTAATATGCGTTTGATACAAACCCATATTCAACCTCTTTAACTTGAATCCAAAATGTATGTAACCTGTTAAGGCCTCGGGCGAGCCTCGAGCTTGCCGATCCTCGGTCGCCACTTACCGTTGCCGGACGTAGAGGAAAAAAAAATATAATTTAAAAATGAAAAAAAAAGAATTTTTTTCAAATAAATAAAAATAAATTATGCACAGCATTTTAGCAATTATATTTTAAACAATTATAAGAAATATGTTCTTATAAATTGGAACTACTGTTAAAGTGTTTTAGCAATATGAGTTGGGTCGGGTTTAAGTCGGGTATGTGTTGGGTAGGATGGGTCGTTAGATATGTATTGTATGAAAATGGATTAAAACGGGTTACATGAGTCAATATGGGTCAAACCATTTTTCACCCGATCTGACCCACTTGTTTGACAAGTTTACATTTATATATACTAACTTATCCATTAATAATAGCTTTAAAGAAACAATTAAATTAAATATAACGATATTCGGTAATTTTCCCTAACTCGAAAGTGAATATTTCTTTGTGATTAGTGCTTGGGCCTGCGAAACGGGTCATGCCAGCTAGGTGGGCCTAGCTTGGGTGGGCTACAAGTGATCATTGTTGATCTGTATATGAGAAACGAATACCCATAGCTTCTAACTTTTTCCGTTAGTTGGTAATTTGGCGTGTGAAAAGTTATATTTCAATCCATCATGAACACCAATAGGCATGCGGTCTTACTGGTAAAGAGATTGGAGGATGAGGATGCTAGAATCACAGGAACGGAGTTTGGCTCATCAAAAGTTAAGAAAAAAAAAATCCATCATGAACTACTAATTTTCTTGCTCTTTTGTGGAGAATGACAAGCTATTTACCAATAGGGAGCTTATAGTTCATTCATGGACACTACATCATCAAGTTCAGACCATGAAGATTGAACAAGGATTGATGTCCACGTCAGGGATATACATGACTCATTGATCAAGCAAACTAATGAGGTAAAATATTGCAATTCTAAGGATTAACGATACAAATGGTTCATAAACTTTGACTCAATATACAATACAGTTATTGAACTTTTAATTTATTCAATTGTGATCCTTCAATTGTAGCCCAACATGAAATGTGATCACTAAACTTTTAATTTGTTTAATATGGCCTCTAGACTTTGTGTACATGTTCAGCTTAGCCTATGAATTATATAGAAATGTTTAATATTGCCCTTCTATTAATTCAAATTCCGATGCAATATTGAACGGTTTCATATAATTCATGTATTAAATTAAAGAATATACTAACGATCCAGCGATCATATTAAATAAATTAAAAATTTAGGGACGATATTACATGTCGAACTAAACTTTTTTTTAAACTGTATTCCATATTTATTCAAAGTATAACCAGATTTGTCCTAGAGGACCCCGCACCGCCCAAAGCCCACATGGGGATCCGTGCTCTTCTTTGGATTTTTATTGACCTTGGTAATCCCCACTCCCAGGAGCAAAAGAGTGATTGAAGATAAAAGGGAAAAAGAGTGCACCAATCTCGATGAACTTTCCCACCGGCAGGCACCGGCAGCTTCTGAGCTCAATCACTAGCAGCAGAGCAGCATTGCACATGGCAACTCCTCCATCTCCAACGCCATTAATGAAGTTGCTCGCCGTCTCTCTCCTCTGCTCTCTCTTCTTCCTTCTTGGCTCTTACACCAAGTACTCCATCACCATTTCTCCTCCCCTACAAGCTCCCCACTTGCCGTCGCCCTCTCCCTGCCTTCCTCTTCCAATCAACTTCACCTCCATCCACCAGTCCGCTCTCTCTCCAAGGCGGCCCCTTGACTTCGAGCCTCACCACTCCATCCCTCTCCCTCCCCCTCGAGAAAAGGCCGCCCATTTCTTGGCCCCCTGCCCCAAGAACTACACCAACTACTGCCCCTGCCACGACCCGTCGAGGCAAAAGAGATTCGCCATTGAGAGGTTCTTCCACAGGGAGAGGCACTGCCCCGAGACCCATGAGCGACTCCGGTGTCTGGTCCCGAGGCCGGTGGGCTACAGAACCCCCTTTCCATGGCCTAAGAGCAGAGACTATGCCTGGTTCAAGAACGTGCCTTTCCCTAGGCTCATCCTCTACAAGAAGACTCAGAACTGGGTCAAGTTGGAGGGCGACCGCTTCTTCTTCCCTGGTGGAGGGACTTCGTTCCCGATGGGCGCCAAGGGTTATGTCGATTTGATTAAGCGGGTCGTGCCTTTGAAGTCCGGGGCTATAAGGACTGTTCTTGATGTCGGTTGTGGGGTAGGTGTGCAAAAAAGTTTCATGCTTCCTAGTCGGAGTTTCTCTGCTTTGTGCTTCTGCTTTCCGTTGATTACATTATACTTTGAGCTCTCCTTCGTTTAGCAAGTTGATTAGTGATCAATATATGCTTCAGTTACGCTGTCTCTACAATCCATTTTTAGTATTTGCCCTGTTCGGACCGGTTTTGAAGTATAAAATGCTTGTCTACTGTGGAAATGGCTCTGAGTAGGATAACACCTTTCTAAATTGGTAGCTTGCGCACATTTTACTGGTGTAATCAAATTGCTTCTTAACTTTGTTGTTCTTGTCTGCTCTTCAAAATCCCACTGAATGCTTTGAATTCCCGCAGGTTGCAAGCTTTGGAGCTTCTCTGTTGGATCTCAACATCATCACTATGTCCATTGCTCCAGTAGACATACACGAAGCCCAAGTACAATTTGCCCTGGAGAGAGGACTTCCAGCGATGCTCGGCATACTAAGCACCTACAGATTACCGTACCCATCAAGATCTTTCGATATGGCTCACTGTTCTCGCTGTCTTGTTCCATGGACTAATTATGGTACTCATCCTTACATCCTCTGCTTACATTGGAACTAAACTCCTTTGTTCCCTATTTTGGACTTTGGAGCAGAAGCAATTGGATTTTTCCATTAATATAAGAAGACATAGTAGAACCGGCATAAAATGTTGCCCTTCGTCTTTCGAATTTTTGCATCTTCTCTAGAAATGCTTTTTAATTTTGGTTATGTTGAATTCTTCTAGTGGAAATCACAATTTTATGGGGAGAACTGGACTGGATTCTTTACTGCTACTGAATACTATGAGTGATGAATCATAGCACTCCGTGTATCGATAGCTTTGTACTCTCTTTACTAAAAAACAATCTGTTCTTCACCCTTTGTTCTCTGTTTTCTACACGTCACTCTTATCCCAGGGACTTCGTATTGTCTACTATTAGTGATGAATCATAGCACTTTGTGAATCTGTAGCTCTGTACTCCCTTCACTCAAATGATCTGTTCCTCAACCTTTGTTCTGTGTTTTCTGCACGTCACTTTTATCTAAGGGTGCCAGACGGTTTCAACATCCATGCAAGTGGTAGCAGGATGGAATAGTCTTCTTTCCACTAAAATACTGAGATTCTCTGTTGTATCTGGGGCTTCAAAATAATCCTCTCGCATGCCATTTGTTCATACAATTCTATACTCCAATTGTTCATTCTGTGCTGTTGCCTGCAATGTGACAATCTCTAGATGGACAATATCTGATGGAAATCGACAGGGTGCTGCGCCCCGGTGGTTATTGGGTGTTATCTGGACCACCTATAAGTTGGAGGACCAGCTACAAGGGTTGGCAAAGAGAGGCTAAGGAGTTGGAAAATGAGCAAATTGGTCTGGAAGATCTTGCCAAGAGGCTGTGTTGGAAGAAGATTGCTGAAAGGGGACCCATTGCCGTTTGGAGAAAGCCTACCAACCACGTGCATTGCATTCAAAAGTTGAAGGCTTGGAAATCGCCCAAGTTATGTGCTCTCGGTAATCCGGATGCTGGTTGGTGAGTTTCTTCAGCTCATACCTTATAGTTTACTCTTCTAGCCTAAACTTGAAAGACCTCATTCTTTGCTCTTGATCAACGCTATAGTAAAATGCCCATTGTCATTTGGCAATTCAATGTGCTGCCCCTTGCGGGCAGCACGCTTCTGATGATAAACTAATTGATATCTCATTTGGCTGAGCAAAAAAGGAAAAAATGCACAACATAAAATGTTCAACCGATAGACATCTCACAAGTTGCAGATGATCTATTCATTCATGCAAAAGCAAATTACGTTTTTGATGATACACGCATTTATTTTTATGGTCTGACTGGTGTTCTGATTGTAAGTTCTGTACTTATATGGATGGTATGAGAGCATGGACGAAAATGGCAATTTCATACGTTTATCTGCTGTATCTGACAATTTTCTGGTCCATGCTTATTCTATTTTTCTCCAAAGGTACACGAAGCTAGAAAAATGCATCACCCCTCTGCCGAAAGTCAACAACATCCATGAGACATCAGGCGGTACCCTTGAGAAATGGCCGAAAAGATTAAATACTGCTCCTCCAAGGACTAGAAGTGAGATGAAAGAACGAATTGCAGCTAAGGCCTTCAATGAAGATAATCAGTTATGGAAAAAGAGAGTTTCTTATTACAAGATAATCCTCAAATCCCTTGCCCGAAGGAAATATAGAAATGCCATTGATATGAATGCTGGCCTTGGAGGATTTGCTGCTGCACTGGCTAAGTATCCAGTTTGGGTGATGAATGTTGTCCCATACGATGCGAAGAATAATACACTCGGCATTATCTATGAGCGTGGCCTTATTGGAACATACATGAACTGGTAAGAGCTGTTGAGACTTGCATATGAGTGTAGATGTGTTTTCCCTCTTTTCTCTAATAGACCTGGAAATTTCCATGATTTATTCGAGATCTCGCCTTTTCTGGTCTCTGAGTAGAGACCACTGAACTTAATGTGATTTGACATAAGAAATGCTCTTGCGACACCAGTTAAGAATCATTTATCTCTTGATTATAATTTAGTGACTAAATTGCCGTAGAAAATATATGCTTGCAGGTGCGAGGCCTTCTCTACATATCCTCGGACTTATGATTTGATTCATGCCAATGGTCTGTTCAGCGTGTACATACACAAGTAAGCAGTTCAGCTCTGTCTCTGCTCTTTTTGAGGTACTTGGAGTTAGATGTTACTCATGAACCAAAAGTACGAAAAATTAGGAAACGAAGCAGGATGACTGTTGCTTGACGTATTGCGGAGCACTTTTGCACTGAATCTAGCATCCATGACATGCTAGTCTCTGGTTCATTATCTCTGCCTGTTATTTAGAGGCATACAATTTTCATCTACTTTCATTCCCACAGAAGCCATGCATTGTGCAGCGTGTACCAGTGGTTGTTTCTAGTCAATCCAGTTTATGGGTGGTAAATGGTATGGCATGAAATAGGTTAGGGACGTCATCATCTCTTTTTGGTGCATTGAAACGGATAGGACACAAGAAAGAAGATTGCGTTATAGTGCTTCTAATATTATGATGCCATATGCAGGTGTGACATTCTTGACATCCTCCTCGAGATTTATCGGATTCTTCGCCCTGAAGGTGCGCTGATCATAAGGGATCATGTTGACATAATTGTCAAAGTGAAAGATATGGTGGATCGAATGAGGTGGAATGGCAAGGTATTTCACAGCGAGAACGGGCCATACCATCCTCAAAAGGTTCTTCTCGTCGACAATTCCGAACAGATAAGTTCGTGAGTCATTTTTGTATCGCGTACTCGAATTAAAGCATCTGTATCATTTATAGGCCTAGAGACATTACCTCGTTTAGGTGCATCTGTTTCTGAGTTTTTGAGAGGAAGCTACTGGCAGTGTGTCCGGGAAGGTACTGATTCCCAGAGGCATCAAATGCCAAGAAGTTGCTGATCACTGATGTTGGCTGGCAAATGCAAAGGAACATCCTGACTGTATCAACGTCCCGAATGAATCAATGTTAGGAGAACGTGTCACGGGCCGATACTTTACATCGCGAACTGGGCGGCGCTTAAACCTTGATTTACCTTCCTTGGTCTAAGTTTGTTTTTTGCGTTTCTAGCGTAGGAAACGCGATCAGCATCTCCACCGCTCTGCCATCTCGACAGGGTTTAGCAGTTCCGTTTCCTGTGATGAACCAGAGCACATTGTTAATCGTCCAAGCAACTTAAGAAAGTTCCTTGCGGCAGAGCCGATGTCGCCCCCGGACTTGTTTGATGCATAGAAAATGTAGCATAAAAAGAACAATATTCCGGCATGTATCGACCGATCGTTGGTTTCCAGAGAAGCTAAAGGGACATAATTACCATTTTGGAAAATTAGAATTGCAGCTGGTGAAATGAAATTACGTGCAGAAGAAAAACGAACATGCCATGTCTGTAGATCTGAGCGTTTGATATGGAAGGAAATGATTGTTTGACGGTTGGGTTATAATTGAAAGGAAGTTTACTTTGTGAGGTCTTTTTTGAGATAAAATTAAAAGATGGGGCTACTTTTGAAAAATGAAAACAGTGCTATATCCTCTGCAAACAAGAGAAAGGCAAAAACCCATCCAAAACCTCCCACTCCGTCTATCACCATGACCACCACCACCACGCTCCTGCGCCCTCCTCCGCCTCTCGCCGCCGCCAAACTCCCCTCCCTCGCCGTCCCCACCTCCGTCGTGGCCACGGCCTCTCCGTTCCTCTCCCTCCCGAACCTCACTCCACGTCTCATTTACATGAGGCATGCGAGGCAGAGCCCCTTCCTCGTGCGCGTCGACGACGGCGATGCCGACGGCGGAGGCCCCGACGACTACGACATGGACGAGGACGAGGTCGAGGAGGTCGACAACAAGAAGGATTTCGAGGTCGAGTACGACCCTCTCGCCATGGCCTCCTCCCTCGCCGCGGCTTCCGGCTCCGGTGACGGCGACGACGACATTGCCATGGTCCACAGCAAGAGCTTCGTCTCCATACAGGGTTGGGACTCCGAGATGGTGGTCGATTACAGGATCAACGAGGATGAGTTTCACAAGATCAGCTTGCTTGACTGTGATTTCTTCATCCGGAAGCCTCCCGACCCAGATAACGATGTCTATGATTTCAGAGAGGTCTGTTAACTCTCTCCCTCTCTGGTTGAATCGAGCTTGTTCAAGAAATGAGGAGTAACTTTTATCATTTCCGCAGATGTATGTAACTCCTCCAGACACTGATGTTTATGCGATTCCTAAAGTGCTCGCACGGATGCCTCAAAAGGTAATTTAGCTTCTCAGAGTTTACTTTTTCTACTTATGCGGTATGGATGTGAAATTGTCACTTGAATGGCTGAACTACAATATATGCCTAATTCAATCACTAGACTCTGTAATTTCCTTGATTGGCAAAGTCTTGTGCTTGAGATAGAACGCATCGCGATGTTTGGGAGGTCTTGTGCTGATTACACGGATATGTGTTTTTGTTCTACGTCCAATTCGCAGTACATTCGATGTGCAATGAGCGACTATGGATGCTACAATGTCACCGAGCCACCCATTGATGCACCCCGAGATCCTATGTATAAGTCTGAGAGGGAGATCACAAAGGTAACATGCTGGAAGGAAACCGTGTTTTAATTACCTTTGATTGTATTACCTCTAGTTAACTATTTGTCATTTATTCCAATATTGACATGCACTCTTTTACAATCTAGCATTTCTTCTGTACTGCAATGCACTTAACGATAACCTTCTGATCAAACAAATAGAGGTAAAGAGTGAAATTATGGAAGAGCACATAATATTGAGATTCTAGGGGGAATGCAGTATTTAGACAATGAGATTTTTCAGAAATCTGATTCATTCAGACCTTTTTCGTCTTTATTTATCTGTTATTGGTTGGAGAACAGCGGCATCTTCAGCTTGATCAAGGTAATCATATTAGACATCTTAGCTGATTTGCCTCTCTTCCCAATCTAATCTGAAACTTTTATAAGACCGGTCGTCTTTGCCTCCTCATAGCGAGATGAATAAATAGATGATGGTCTGATTAAGGAAGAGTCAAGGTTCGGAAAATACTTAGTGATACGTCTCATGGTGTACCCTAGGAAATGAATCCTCGGCACTTGAATATCTTGTATAAAGAAATATTTGTTAATGCTTTCTGTTCTCTGCGAAATTCAGACAAAATTATATCCTGATTATCCTCCCTGGTTTTGCCTTCTTGTTTGTGTGCCTCTTGTTGTATAGTATTTTCCCCTTTCTGTTCTTACCTCTTTATTTACAGAAATTTGCGGGAAGGAGTTCTTCATAATATTTTATCGAATTCTTGTTTTTTTTACTATAATTATTCTAGTGAACGACCATTACTTTTAATTGATGGCATGACTTATGTCTTCTGCTGCAGGTTTTCCTTACAAAGCACTACAGGAATCGGAGGCTGGGTGACCCAGAATTTGTTCTTGACTTTGAGGAGATATACGTGATTGATTCGAAAACAAAATCAATAACCAGGGCAAAAGTGATTGTAAGATATTCTTCTTTTCCTCAGATTACTCGTGATTTGCTATTTCAGATATCAGGTAATTGAGCGTACACTGTAAATGAACACAAAAATGGTCCCTGTAAAATTGAGTAAATAGAGGTGTATAGGAGGGTGCTTTCTTCCTTCCTTTTTTGTCGTTTTTAGGTGAGTCCCAGTTGGGTGGAGGGTTTGGCCAGAGGGGGTTGGGTTTGCAGAAGCCAGCACACAGATTGAGTTGTGGCAAGGGTTATCTCATTAGTTCGTCTCTAGTATGAATCCATTTGCACCGACTTGGCAATACAAGTACTGTGACAAATTTTGGGCAAATAGAAGACTACTGTGACAAGTGGAAAGGAATTCTCAAGTGTGTAATAGATATGTTTAACAGTATAGTTCTAGCAAGTATTATTTATATTAATCAGTCACATGCCTAGCCAGGATATTTACTACCTCGTTCTTCATTCTGCAGGTCACAGTTCCAGGAGGAAGAACTAGGGATAGGAAATATGACTTGCTCGTGATACGTGATAATGGGACCTCCTTCAAGATAATTCATGCTGTGAGTATCTCGGATTAAGTCTTGTCGCTTTAATTTGTGCAGTGGAAAGAGCATACTATCATCCTTTTGAATGTGCATTTGAGTAATTCATCATCCTTCTCTCATTCTTTCAGAGTGAGAAAGATGATCCCACCACAGTTATAGAGAGGGAAGAGTGGGTGAAGACAAGGCAAGACATGGAGAGACATCTGAGGAAACTAAGAGACTTTAGCATTTCAAATTGGTTCTAGATTCACATAATCTAGAGAGCACTTGTTGTAAATTAGGGAGTCGGATGGTGAAGTTTTGTATCTCAGCCATGCCATTCGACACTGACCTGTATCGCTTTGGAGGATCCTCAGTATGGCAATTTCAATTGATTACTCTGCGATTGTGTCGTGACTAAATGATGTTCATCCTGTCAGGTTTGAAGTTTTTCTCTGTATGTTGATCGCATGGCAGCTATGGTTTTGCGGGTGACATATGCTCACCCATCCTCGATACTTTGTGCCTCGCTTAATTTTTACCTGGATTACTTGGAGTAAAATATGGGGATAGTGTTATTCTGTAGGTAAAACAATGGGATTGCAGTTTTGCTTGGCGACATTGTGAGACCCGCAAGACTTGGAGAGAGAGAGTCGGTTTATGCCAACGACGAGAGACGTACAGCGGGGATGAAATTATATGAATCAAGAATTTGTTGCTTCTCAAACTCTCTGCATTGTTACTCGCTACTGCTCATAACACCCTTGCTCATAATTTAGCAACAAAGCTATGTGCTATGACTATTTTTGAATAAGCATCAATGTAGGAAAAATTACGAAAAGCATTAATCTATTGCGATTGTGTCAATTCGGTCTTAAATCTTTTATATTTATGTCAATTCAGTCAATTTTGACCGTTCAGCTCCGACGTGATATTGTCAACGTTAACGTGGATATTTTCTAATAATAATTTAACACCTTTTTCAATGTTTTATTTTGTAGTTTTTTGGACTTAGGGTCGGGGAGGGCTGTGGTGCCCTCACCTAGCCATTGGCGAGGGTATCGCGGCCCTCACTAGATCTAGGCGAGGGGCTGCGCGCTCCCACCCTAGCCAGCGAGAGCGTTTCGGCCCTAATTCTAGAAAAAAAAAGTATAAAAGATTCAAAAAATTATTAAAATATTTGGAAAAAAAAAAAAAGAGGGTCCACGTTAACGCCGACCACTAAAATTGGCCGAGATAGATTGAATTGGCACAAATGTAAAAGTTTTGAGACTGAATTGACCAAAAAGAAAAAGTGTTCAGCAATGAATGGGTATGATTATAATAAATTTAAGACTTCTTTGATAATTATTTCTTGTAATACATATTGCGATTAACCCCTGAAGATTCTGCAGCAAGTAAAAAAAATGTTTGTTCCCCCGGTATTGAAGTTGCTGCCCTTCGCATCCGAACATAACTAAACATGGCAGCGGAAATCGCCCGAAAACACGTCAAAATACTCATATACTTTTACACTAAACATACTTGACTACGTGATTTTCAAAATGCCTTTAGACCCCGTCCTTTAAGAGGGAACCGAATCACACGCATGTAAATCATTTGTCATAAGTACTCGGATAAAATGTTGAAAAAAGAAAGAAAAAGAACTTATCTATTTAGTTAATTGGTTAATAGGATGACATGTCACCAATCATCTATATATGGAGAGAAAAGTAGCAGAAAGTACCAAAAATCTCGTACGGTGCTCACTTTATCGCCAATAATTTTTTTCAGGTCACTTAAATGTCACTCAAAAAAATATGATCACTTAATTGTCGATTTCGATCTAGGTCCCTGTAAATCCGACATGACCATTTTCTTATTAATTTCTTTGTCCGACATGGTTCGCCGGCGTGCCCAATCAGCATATATAGCCTAAAATGATGTCGTCTACGTGTTTTGCCCCAAATTGAAAATCCAAAAAGTGACTACAATCCCAAATCAAAACCCTATCCGATTTGCCCCCAATGCAGATGAACAAGTCGATGGACCTTCCAACTCTGAAGTTCTTTTGTCGTCTCGGATTCCAACTCGAAGAGCCGCTTCAAGTTCCGGAACTTCTGAGGCAAGAGTTGAGGAGGAAGAGGGCGATGTCACTGCGTAGGCCTAGCTCTTCCGTGAAATATCCAAAAATGTCATTGTGATTGAGATCGATGCCAGCGACGGTGCAGACGTTGGGGTCATTGGGGGCGGGCAAGCAAAAGATGTAGAAGTAGTCGCAGACGAAGGGGCCAACCCACTTGGCAGCAGAGTTGTTGGTGGGGTCAGAGATGATGGCCCGCTTCGGGGCTGGGAGGGTGACGTAGGCGTTGTGGAGGCCTGGTTCTAGAAAGAGGTGGATGGGTCGACAGTGATCCTATCGCCGCGGCCGCCGAACTAGTCAAGGAAGTGAAGAAGGCGGCTCCGTCGGCAGCAGTGAAAAGGACGGCGAAGGAGGTAGCGAAGAGAGAGAGAGAGAGAGAGAGACCGAGCGAACAACAACAGAACTTTGAGCGAAAGACGTCGTTTTACACGATCCCATCACATTGGATTATTCCACGTCGTTTTAAAATGTCTACATGGACCGGTCTTCAAAATGAAATGCCAGCTCAGCTAAAACTTTTAATTATAAAAATCCATGCAATTTTTTTGGGCCGAAACGCTTAGGTAATCATTTTTTCTTTGATTTGATACTTAAGTGAGCGTCGTACGAAACTTTTGGCACTTCTACTATATATGGACAAATATGACTTTTCCACGGAAAGGAATATAATATCAATATTCTTGCTGATTTGGGCTTGGCTTCAAGGGATAAAGTAGCAGGCACGACCTTTGTCCGCCCTGTGTGTGATTGCTCCCTGTATTTCCTCGGGACTAAAAATACGTCCCTCCTCGTCATCCAATATAGCGAGGGGAGTAGAACAACTATGGAAAGCATAGAAGGGCCCAATGAATTAGTAAAGTATACTTCAATGACCCCTCCATACGACTGGATAGACACCAAAAGACTAGGATTAAAGCAAGAAAGGAAGCAGGGACAGTTCTTGCAAGGTCACCTAGCACAGAAGCTCTTAGCCTTGGCGCCACAGAAACGTCCTCTTCCCTGCGATTTTCTCAGCGATGATAGCTTGCTCAGCTGCACAATGGCCTTAACCCCAGAAACATCTTCAACCAAATGGCCGTCTGGAAAGTTTCCTACTAATTCTTAATGTTCATTCCCTGTGGAGGCGACCAGGCAGAGCTCCCTCTCATGGCATTGAAGAAACTTCCCAAAAGTAAGCGCTGTGTCCAAGGGCCCTTCTCACCATGCTACGGATCCATGTCTCAGTAGAGGGAGGGAGTAGATCTGAGCCAGCCCAGTCTGATGATCTGGGCACTTCCTGCACCACATCCCAACCTGTTGCTATTACTTGCTAGCAAACTTGGGCAATTCTTTGATTTCACTTCGGCGACAAGTCACCCAAACCAAGCCTGAAAAGGAGGAGACAACAAATAAAACAATAAAAGCAGTCTTTTATAGGGGAATGGTCCAACTGGCAGAACGCAGAGTGCTATATATGCAAGCAATCTTCCAGATTCCAAAAGCAACACAAAGTGAGCTAGGATATACCTGCACATTGTCACGGTTGGATGCTGCAGCAGTGGCAAGACTGTAGATACTGCTGCATAAGCAAGCTGCATAAAATAAGTATCTAAGATGCCGGATACGCAACGAGAAAAGAAAACAAAGAGGTCAGCATAGGATGGTAACTGGAGAGAGCATAATGTAGTCTGATACTGCCGGAATGTTGAATTTTCACTCCATCAGCAAATCACTATTCACTCCTGGCACCACTATATTCTATCCAGACACTGAAACTGGAAGCATTGAACAAACTCAAAGATATAAAGCCAACCATAAGGATTAGAATAAATTAAGCAGACTACGTACGCACAGCGATCTCGATAAAAGACACCGATCTAACCGTGTATGCCTTTCTTTTCCATCGAGTCGCTTTGTGGTTTGCACCCATGACCCTTTTTCCTGGTTATAATATCATCAGCAGTCCAACACCACAGAAATCTGGGGTTTCCACACAAGGCTGGAGCCAGTAGGTTCAACAGAAAACCGTAGAAAAGTAGGTGACGTCAACCTTTTACAGCTGTTTCTTCATCTTTGACCCACACAACATGCTGTTTTTGAAAGATCGAAGATGATAAATTTTGGGTGATGACGGAAGATACAATACGAGAACAAGTTTTTTAAATGGTAGGAACAGAAGCTTTGAACAATTAAAATGCTATGATGTATCTGAAGGACAGCAATAACAGGCTTCAACAAAAATCTTTCATTGAAATAACAAATCCTATTAGGGGAAAATAATGAAAACCCCAAGGAATTAAATTTTGAACATTGCATCTAAGTATGCATGGGAATGACACGATCATGATAAAACCAATATTCTGACATTTTACCCACAATGTTATTTTATGCATACGAAACTAATTTTCTTAAGAGACTTCCACCATAACAATCCCGAACAAAGTTATAACTGTTTTGAAATATACAGCTTCGAAAATTAAATGGCAACATACCGCCTACAGGACATGTATACTAATGTGTTTGGGTAGAAGACTTGAAAAGAACATTTTCATCATGAGTAGACATAACCATGTATTTCCTAGCATAGGAAGGTCAAAGACAACTCCACCAAAAAGTATCTCACTGAAGCACTGACAATCCTACATTGGTGGACACAGTTTACATATTCTACGAGCAGATCGACACAAATTGCATTCTTCAATTCTGCCCGTACAAATTACAACTCATTACAACTGTAACAGACTACAACAGAATAACAATATCAGTGGGTGTTACACACTGCCAATATGACAACTAGGGATGAGCAGAACTGTTCACAAAGGGATGGCAGACCAACGACAAAAATCAAGGCAGCTGATCAAACCAACAATTGTGTTAAAACTTGTGCGGCTGCTCTATACATTCTTTGTTACTTTGTCTGCACGCATGCATGTCAAGGATATTAGCGTTTCTGTGTGTGTGCATGTGACAGAGAAAGAGGGAGAGAGTAACATGTGTAGAACAAATCGGAAATTTGTAAGAACCGCCCACCGACATTTACTATAAAACTTGGCATGCTCGAACAATTAATAGACCAAATTTGATGTTCCAATCACCAAGATCTTCAGTGCTCTAAAAGTTCAGCAAAGCTGCTCTTTCTTTTTCTAAAACTACCAAGTTTTTCAAACAAACTAATTAGTCCAGTAACATCAACAAGGTAGTTTCATCACCATAACATAATAGGATTTCATGAAGCAACAGATAGATATCTAAGTTCACTTCACTATCTGGACTATGCATAAATAGTGAACAGAAACCGTGCATGTCCTAAAATTGAAGCAACATCATGAGAAGAGAGAGAGAGAGAGAGAGAGAGAGACAAACCATCCGGCATAAACTGTCTGAAAGCTGCAGAACTTCATCCCATTTATTGACTTTGACAAGGCCTCTTATGAGGTGTATAAATGTGCTTAACTTTGGAATATCACCCTGCTTTATCAAGTCTGCATACAGCTCAAAGGCCTTATCAACCTTACCGGCAAGAGAGAGACTCTCAATAAGTGAAGCATAGACTGTTTTGTAGCCGGCTAAACTAATTAAAGATGATCTAATCTCTTCATGTAGATCCAAAGCTACCTCCAATCGTCCAGCCTTGACAAAATTATCTATCAAAACATTGTAGACCGGAACAAGAGGCACCGAATTACCAGCGCCCATTTCATCTAAAAGCCCAAGAGAAACTATAAAGTCACGATTAAAACCTTCAATGACTTTACGGTACCCAGCTACATGCATAGGCCAATATGTTAGTTTCATCTCATCCAAAAGTTTATAAGCATCATCAAGAAGGCCGGCAGCACAACAATGGTTTATTAAAACCCCATAAGTCACAAAATTTGGAGCACAACCCTTAGAACGCATCTGTTCAAAAAGCTCAAAGCATTTGTTGATGTTGCCCGCTTTACCATTACCATCTATAATTGCTGTATATGTCACAACGTTAGGATGACAACCCTTTTCCTCCATCATCACCAGAAGTCTATATGCCTCATCATTCTTTCCCACTTTACATAGGCCATCAATCATCTCTGTGTAGGTGACGACATTAGGAACGCAAGAGTTCTCTAGCATTTTGGTTAAAACTTTTAAAGCAAGATCGAGCCTTTTATCCTTAAACAATCTGTCAAGCAAAGAACTGTATGTATACACATTGGGACTATAACCAGACTCCGACATCTTAGCAAAAACCTCTTGCGCTTCATCAAGTTTTCCAACCTTACAGAATCCATCTATGAGAGCATCGTAGACAATTTGGTTTGGTTCACAGCCTGCCACTGTCATGGCATCTAATAATTCACGAGCTTCTCTGACCTTGTGAGCCTTGCATAATCCATCAATTAAAGCCCCATAAGTGAAAACATTTGGTTCTGCCAATTCATTTTCACTGACTCTAAAATACATATTGATATCGGCGAGACTTGGATTTCCCCTCATTTTCAAATATATTCGGCATGCCTTTTCAATTTCTCCAGCTTTACAATGACCATCAATTAAAGCAGTATATGTAACCACATTAGGAGGGCAACCTTCAGATAACATGGACTCAAAGAGTTGATTTGCAGGAGAAAGCTTCTTTGCCTTGAGATGAGCATGGATGAGAGCGGTGTAAGTCACGACATTAGGCGCACAGCCATCTCTCACCATCTCGTCGAACCAGTGACATGCCTGCTCAATCAGTCCAGCCTTACAAAAATTGTCAATCAGAATTGTGTATGTATAGACATCGGGAACAACACCATTACTCTTCATCTCTTCGAACAGTGTAAACGCTTTATCAACCTTGGATGCATCGCACAAGAAACTGATCACTTTGGAGTATGTGCTACAATCAGGTATAAATCCTTTACTCATCATCTCGCGAATGATGCCATGTGCTTTCTCAAATTTTCCAGCCCCACATAGACAACGAGTAAAGTTAGCCACATTTACTTTGTTCAATACGACCCCAGCATCCAGCATTTCATTATAAGTATGCTCAGCTAATTCTAGTACATCTGAGCCAGGGAATTCCTCATTACCACATAATCCACCAAGCAATACGTTGTAGACCACATAACCAGGACGATACCCACATTTAACCATTTTTTTCAACAACTTATATGCATAAGAGTAGTCCCTCGAATTACAAAAGGCATGAACGAGAGAAACAAATATTTGGTGACCTGGATAACAACCCTCGGGAATCATCATACTGATAATCCTCTTGCACCTGCCTAACTGTCTTTTCCTCAAACACCCAGAAAGCAAAACATTGTATGTCACAACATTAGGAACGCAAGAACTAGAGCGCATCCTATCCAAGAACACCATAGCTTCGTCAAAAAGCGAAGCCTCACATAAACCAGCTATCATTTTTGTGTAAAGCACAGTGTTAGGAAGGAATTCTTCATTCTCAACCAACACGAGGGCTTCCCTCCACTTCCCTGACTTGCAGAGGGAATATGCAAAACAACCTAAGGTATGGCCATCCATACGAAACCCTGAGTCCGACATTTCCCTGTGAACTAAATAAGCTGTATCTAACCTATCAGCTTTAAGAAAAACTTGAACCAAAGCGTTATACGTCGATTGAGTTGGTCTGTACCCAAAGTCCTTAAGCCTCCCTAATTCTTCCAGCGCTAAGTTCCACAATCCATTTCGACAACATCTTTGAATCAAAACATTAAGCAACTTTCCGAGGATTTCCATATCTTCGACCCCTATATCTCTCCAAAACGAGTCGGGTATTCTCTCACTATCATTGCAACCGAGTCTTTCCAGTAATGCATTATACACAACCACCGGATGAGTGTATCCAATTTGTCTACCCGCCCACATAAAGAACTTAACAGCCAATTCGGGGTTTTTGACAATCTTCAAAACCTTTATCACCAGATATGGATTTAATTTCTCTCTAAACTGCCTGAGAGGCTTCTGAGTTTCGTCACCAAATCCATCCTTGCAACTTTCAACGGCATGTGCAACTAAAACAGCATCGTCTTCACAGGTATGTTGACCAAGATTGTGCGCAGAGGACTCTCCCCCATACCCCGAACCCGACAATGATTCGCGCAGGAACTCAAACTCTGCACCTGAAAAGGCCTCAACCCGCGAAGCTCCGGCCAAAACCGGGTCGTCCGGATGAATCAGACCTTCGAGATCGTCAGGCGATGAGGTGGAGAAGAATCTGGTATTGTGGGAGCCAAGCAAGCACTGTATGGGGAATTCAAGAGAGGTAAAGGGGCGAAAGCGGGACGAGGGTAGTGCACGTGAAGGAGGGAAAGCGACCAGCTTCTTCTCAGGCTCGAGAGTCGAAAGAGCAACGGGAGATGACGGACGAAGCAGGTGTTGGAGCCCTCTTCTGCGCATATCTGGTTTGATGCTCCAATGGGAATGTGCAGAGAAGTCCC
This sequence comes from Rhodamnia argentea, assembly GCF_020921035.1. NCBI lineage: Eukaryota > Viridiplantae > Streptophyta > Magnoliopsida > Myrtales > Myrtaceae > Rhodamnia > Rhodamnia argentea. The sequence continues at coordinate 9,783,207 of NC_063159.1, read as the reverse complement.
TTAAAACCCCGGGAAGCTTTCCTAGGGTTTAAAAGGTGGGGATTTGGAGAAGAAGACGGCATCAAGTTTCATCCTTTTTACTTTGGTAATACAGTATCAAGATGTTGTCTTCCTGTTTCAATGTGTGCATTGAAAGGAAATGACATGGGAGGGAAATTTACTTAAATGTTTTTTTTTTATTTAACTTGCTAGGTTTGAGAAATAGTGAGGGGCAATAATAAATAAACAAAAAAAAAAAAGTTCATTAGCCTTCAATTCTTTCCATTTTTAAAGAAAAATAAAATAAAAATTGTGGATGAAATACTTGCTTCCACTACCCATTGTTTAGATCATTTTCGTTCAACCTTCATCTTCTTTTTCAACCGAGAAAAAGGAAATATTTCCCTAAATTTTTAGTGCGACTTCAAATACGCCTAACTATGATACCGCTTACCTTCTCGTTACCTGGGTGAAATTTCATTAGTATGGAATGAATCCTGAAAAGAGAAGAGGACGCTAATAAGCTGAGTTTTTTTCTAAAAAAAGAAAAAGGCCCCGCTATGGAAAAAAAAAAAAAGGTTGTAATCTACATATGATTTTTTTTTTTCACAATTTTGTTGAATCATTCGCCAACAGATGCTAGATGCCGTTTCGCATATTGGATAAAAATGCAAATCCATAGCTGTAGAAGTAAAAATAACGTATTCTTGAAATGCCGTGAGATGTTCACTAATTTTTAACTAATCGTCATAATTCAATTCGATCGTTTTGTTAAAGGTGAAAGACTCTTGACATCTTCAATTCTATCCACATTAATTGCCCTTTTCAATCTTTTTTACGGTTAAAAGAAAACTCCTTTAAATCAAATATACCAAGAAGACGAAAATAGCACATATATATATATATATATATATATTATGCATCCATAATCAGATGGCGACAGAAAAACTAGAAAATTAGTGAACAAAATGATAGAAAGGTAATACAAAATGTTGTGTTGCAAGACCATGGATTCGATCATGAAATTTAGCGAACTCATTTCATGCAAATTGATTTAAAATCGTGATCACCTATCAATCTTACATTTTCATAGAGGAAGGCGACTCCTCGGACGTCAGGGTAACATTGCCTTTACCATGATAACCAAAATGAAAGAGTCGAAAGCAATTTGGTTGGATATTTTTTAGCTAAAAAGTTAAGAAAAGCAAGGCACGCTTTCGACCGAAGGACAATGATCATCGCCGACTCTCACCTTGACAAATTTCTCTCTCTAAGTCACCATCGTCATCGTCATCAAGAGGAAGAGAAGTAAGAACTCACCCCTGACCTGACTTCCTCTGCTCCTGCGCGTCGACCTCAACTCTGCTGAATTTCACTTCGGTAATCCGATGCTAATTTCACTCCTCAGTATTTGTTTCGATCTTCTTTGGGCCAGATGGAATTTCGGTTGATAGACTCTTTCGCAGCCTGGAATCTTCTCTTTGCGTCCCTGGATTCTTCTGATAAACTTCCATTGGTCATCAATTCGGTTTTTTTTTTTTCCACTTTCCCTTTTTAGGGTTTTCTATTGATGGGCACTCAAATGGATGTTTGTCACTTGTCCGGTTGAGTTACTTGTGATTCCGATATGATAATTCGATGCCTATGTCCATGTGTCCGTGAATTTTACTTGTGATTTCGTGGATGTTGCTGTCTCATTGTAGTTTGATTGCCGGTGTCTTGATTTGAAAAGTTAAGGAGACATCCTTTTTTAATTCTGTTGGTGATTTCTGGTTTTGATATCAAGCTTCAATATAAAGTTGCATGCTCCTGCTTTTCGACAAGCTTTCATTCCCCAAAATATAGTTCTTAGCTATTCAAGAATTTTTTTAATTTCTTAACACATGTCTGCAAGAGTATGTTTAGAGTTCTAAGTATCTTTTAACGCTCGACAAATTGAGATTTATGTGTTCTTACCTGTTCTAAGTAGATGGAGCAGTCTCTCTTGTCTCTTACGTATAAAGGATCAATACTAGAAGCAATTTCTGAAGCCAAAGTGCAGAGGAAGCTATTTGTTGTCTACATTTCAGGTAATCGCTCTTTGATAATGAGGTCATATTGCCTCTGTGAATAGCAATGAATAAAACTGAGATAGGTGTTGAGACTCTTTTATTCTTGCCACTGCATATTTGGACCCTCTTTCAATTTCCTCATCTTGTATTCTCTGTCTCTTCCTTTTTATCTTCCTGCTATATTCTTCATGTAGCGATGTCACGGTCTCCGTGACTTTTAGCTGGCAGCTGTACGTAAGCTGCACAAATATCTGTGTAGAGGGAAGATTCCAGGACCTTTTTCGCCACCAGCTAGGCTATTCGATTGTAATTGATTTGTGGATAAGGACAGTTGATTTGCATTTAGGATCTCACTAAATGTTTTCTTGTTGCCTCAAGTCGTTATAATGCCAATTGCTTGTAATCCTAGGTTGGGGTGCATCCTGTGGATATAAGATTAAAAGCATGTGGGTACTGTTTAGTTTTATCTAGGAGTTGAACTAGGAAGATCCATTGAACTTATGCTTTGAAGGAAAGGGAGCAGTTGATTGACTCTTGTGTACATTACTGGCTCATGGATGTGCTCATGACTTGTTGTCCTGGACCCAGTTTCTTTTCTTCTCTTCCGTTGTAAAATTTCCCTTGATTGTGTACACTGCATTTATTTTATATCTATGCTTTTCCCTTTTCCTTACCCTGTAATCAGTACAAAGTATTTCTTTCTTGTCAATGCTATATTCTTTCTTCAAAATTCGTTCAAAAGCAAGAGTTGGTCCAGGGGAGACCTTATGTCAATCTAACAGCAATAGTCACATGATGTTAAGTTTACATGACCCTACCTTTTCATCCAATAACAGGTGAAGATGCGGAATCAGCACGCATGGAAGAAACTACCTGGAGGGATTTCCATGTAAGTTCTACAGTTTACTGCTCAAAGGGTGTTATCATCTAATGACAGGTGAAGATGTGGAATCAGCACCTGATTGACCCCTGGCGGCCTCCACCGACGGCTTTAGCCCTAGGGTTTGATTTTCCATTTTTTTTTTATTTTTTTATTTAAAAAAGAAATATTGTAGCAAAACCCCTCTGCAATAATTTTTTTTTTTTTTTTGGGCCAAACACTAGTTAGCCCAAAGTTGCTTTTCAAAGCATTTTTTACCAAACGTTATTTGCATTTCCCCAAAGCCCATTTCCAAAGCCAAACTGAATGCACCCTAAGTAGTCTCAACCCCTTTCATGCCATCAGTCTACTTTTTCTTTCAAATTTTTTTGTGGCTAACCCATTGTACTGTTGGTGCTTTGATGCTTAATCAGGTGTCGGAGTCACTGTCCAAGTACTGCATTTTTCTTCATGTCCTTGAAGGAAGCACAGATGCCTCTAACTTCTCAAAAATATGTATCCTTTTCTTGGAATGCTTCCCATTGAAACCATTTATTTGGGTTTTTAGTTTTCTTTTTTTTTGCTTACTATGGCTGCTATGTTCTTATGGTTTTACAAATTGATGTATTGATCACTTTCTGCACTTTTTTCCCTCTAAAAGATAGTTTTACCTTTTTTCCAAACGATGAGCAGAGGAAAAGTTTTTAGCCAAAGTTTTTAGCCATGTTTGAAGTTTTTTGTTCATGTGCACAGTGTTATCCATTTTCTGCAGAAGTCTGAATCCCTCCCTAGATAATGTTTCACCGTGGCATACATTTATTTAAGCAAAAACCCTATCCTTACATCAAACTGTGCAGACCCCCAGGGATCTGTTCCTTGTATTACAGCCATTGGGTATAATGGCGTGAAACTTTGGGAAAACGGTATGTTATATCTGATCTTTTTCTCCAGTATCAATTGCATTATCTGATGAAATTCTTTCGTGTGATATTTGTTACTCTTGTATGTTTAGAGGGATTTATCGGTGCTGAAGATCTAGCATTAGGTCTTGAGAAGGCATGGTTGAGTCTACATGTTCAGGTACGCCACTGCGGTCCTTCTTACTATGGTGAAGACTCTCTTTGATGATTGATTGCTGCTTTAGTTACCCTTTTAGTATAATCCTTCAAAAGTATGGTGCTCTTTAAAGAACTTATTGCCTAGTGTTGTTTTCCATAGTTTATAGAAGAACACTATTTAGGTCAAAATGAAAATGAGGGTGGCATTTTCGGAGCTACATGAGCTTATTGTTTCATAGGATCGCTTCTTACTCTCAGTCCCTCCAACATTTGAAAATTGAGTTGGTTTGGCTAAGTAGTGGTCCTTTATAGTGCTCTTTGGTTTTAAGCCTAGCTAGTGTTTCCATAATCTTTCTTCATGGACAGTCTTGCTTATAAAATTTGTTTTTTCTCTTTTGCATTTTCTAAAGTTCAGCTGAGGACTTTTTTTTTTTTTTTTTCCAAAAGCTGAGGGCTTCAATTACGCTATTTTGCACTTGTGCAATTCAGAATATCGAGATTATCTTACACTCTTTATCAGTATGTATTCACTTGAATTGAATGAGATGTCGAGAACACTAAGGCATACTTATAGGTTGGAAGGCCTCTCCATCTTTTGGTTACGTTGGGAAAATTTTTCTGTCCATCCAGAACAAATTTCAATGGGCAATCTCGAGCTCTCCTTTGGGGCTCAGCTTGTCCTAACTCACCCAGACCTGATTGATAAAATATACCATACATAATAAGAATAAGCTGTCTAGATACTCCTGTCTTTTGAGTGTTGCATCCGGCGACGCTGCATTTTTTCAGATTGACGGTATTTGTCATTGAACTGAGTGGTATTGGAAAAAGTAGTTCATTCATTCCACTTCCATAAGCGCTTTTAACAGAATTTTCTTGTGTGGCAGGCTCAAAGGATGCCTTGTCATATAAGCTGGTTGGAAACTCTAATGGAAGTTGGATGTATGGACTATGTTCTCAAATATGTGGTGTTGAAACACTAATAACACTGAATTGAAAACCAAGGGGTCCTTGGATGAAAACAACAATTTGTCCTATACATTACAGTAATGGGCAGTTTGAAGAATGCCCTCATGCTTAGTGTGGGGCCCAGCTTGGCCTGGGCCAATTTCTTGGCCTAATAATTCCCAAAATAGGCCCTTGTTGGGTCTTTATTTGAGCTGATCCACATGTGAGATATCAAAGACTTAAAAATCCTGACTTCATGATATCTTCGCGAAAATTAGAGGAGATTAGACTTGTCTAAGGAGTTTTCTTATCGCATAAGTTGCCCTCTTGATTCCATATCTAGTTATCTTTCTGTTTGGACGATGCCCATGAACAAAGCCCGTTCCAGGTTATTTTGGAATGAGATTGTAACTTTGCATGCCCTATTACAGTCATAGGAAGTTCATGAAATCTTTCAGCAATCGTTTCAACTGTTTCCTTTTGAATCATGTGCGGTAAATCCATTCTTCATCATGATGCAACAAACTCAGGCGCAATGTTCAGGAGCTTTGGCTTTGAAACCTACAATGAACTTTTAGCCATCTTTAAAATGTGTTTTAATGAAAACTATTAATGGGCCAGAAACAATCGTTGACCTTTTTCATCCGCATGTTGTACTGTATCATTGATCTCTTGGATAACGTATTAATAGGGGTGGAACAGAAAAATGTCAAATTACTTGGGTGCGTTCTTTTTTCACTTGTCCTGATTTATGGATACATCTAGTTTGTATGTAGTTCTCCAGTACCTGGTCTATGAGAATCATATCTAACATTCACAATTAAAGAGACAATCATAAAGGAAGCCATATATTAGTCAATGAAAGGTATTTATGTTACCCACTAACAGTTAAGTTCTTTGCCAGTATTGACTATCTCTTCAAAACTGGCATTAGACCACCTTTAGATCATTATTAGCTGCATCCTGACTTCATCTCTAGATTTTCACTCTCTTGAGGGGTACTAGTTTTCTATCAAGGTGGAAAAGGATGTCTTGATGTGCAAATTAATAGGTCAATCATTCCTGGTAAACTCTTAGCAGAAGTTTTTTGGATGGTAAAGATTGAATTTCCTGATCATGACATATGCATGTGCAAGTGCACTCATATATTCAATTTGTGATCCTTGTTTTTGTTCCATGTGAGGCTGGATTAATTAACTTCGACTGCCTAGATGAAATAATAATTACTGCTGGCTATTGTAGGAAACAGCCGCTAGTGTTTTTACTGCAGCACTCGCTGCTAGAAAATCTGAACAATCTGGTTCTCATGCATCAAGTGCGGCTTCAATAGAGCAAGGTAGTTCTTCAAGAACAGCTGCTAATTCTTCTTCTGACGAGCACAATCAAGGATCTGATACAATACCTTTGGTGTCCTCTGAGATACTTGAAGAAAAAAGATGCTGTGAAGACATTGCTGAGGTTTAAATTATATTCCGCTGTTGCCTTTTGTATACCTGTTTGTTTATTTATTACGATCCTCATATTAATGCTATGCACAATCCGTCATGATATGGCAGAAAATTGATGATGAGAAATCATCTTCTTTGGCTGAGGCAGCTAAAGGATCAGGAGATCCTAGCTCGTCTGATCTTGGCAACAACTCAGATGATTGCAAGTTTTCCCACATTGGAAAGGGAAATTCTGTCTCAGAGGAAGCTGCAAAATGCTCATCAGAGATTGCAGAACTCCCAGAGTCAAACTCTAACGAATCAAATGTAACTTCATCACAGGAAAGGCCTCGTTCTGTGGAGGATGTTGACATTGATGCGACTTGCAAACGTCCCAGTGGTAGTCAATCAATGGATGTCCATTTAAGTATCCGCTTGCCCAACAGTATAAGTCTTCAACACAAGTTCTCTGTGACAAGCACTTTGAGAGTGGTCAAAGAGTACGTGGACAAAAATCAAGATGGTAACATTAACTCCTACAATTTGGCCATTCCATATCCTCGAAAGGTATTTACTGATCAAGGTATGATTATGCAGATCTTTTCTGAACCCCTCGATAATCAGATTGGCTAATTCATCAAGTCAATCACTTTATTTTCTGGCTAAGCGATTCTTTTAGCTTATCTGGAAGCATCATTTCTTACATTCTTGTGATGAAGGAACTATTTCTAGTGCGTTCACTTATCTAGATTTGGCTTTGTTTGGCTTGTATGTCTTGGTTCATCTATGAAGCGCGAGTCTTGCTTTGTCTTAGAAGTGGTAAGCAAAACGTAGCCGAGTCTGCACATGATGTCTCTTAAAAGTGTTACTGATGTTGGGTTTACCTTTCAAGTCAAGTATTTAATTGGGTAAGCTTAGTTTTCCTGGGAATTTATTTTTTACAGGTTTCTGTCTAGAATGGTAATCAATAAGGATAGGGTGGCGGGAGCATGTTAAATCCTATAGATATGACTCAGCATTTGGCCACAGAAAATATCAGTGAAAAGCTATTATGGAGTTTCCTCAACCCAAGACTGAAATTGATCAAGGGAATTGGGACATGTTACAGGGCCAGGAGGACAAGTCTTCCTGAGTTTGATAATCTGAACATTTTGCTAAGACATGAGTTTGAATCTGGCTAGAAACAATTTTACCTGAAAACTGAAGCAGTTAGGTAAGAAATGATAGTTGAATTTTCACTTCAATCTGGCCAGGGTGTTTTAATTTCTCAAGTGTGGGGTGATAAGAAGGGTAGTTGAATTTTCGGCTCAGTCTGGGCAGCCTGTGCTGGTTTTTCGTTTGTGGGGTAATTTGCCATCCAGAGGGACCGCTTAACAGTAGTGGCATGGTGATGAATGATGTTAAGTTTAAGAACATGGCTGTCCTAGTGCTGTTGTGTACACAACAGCTAGGATGTTACTTCATGGAAACGGTTGATAGCAAGATGATCGTGGCGCCATTATCCTGAGGTCAAGGGATGGATCTGTTGTTTCTGCCTTCTGGAACACTTAAGAATATCTAGATGTACTTGGTATAGTAGGATCATAGAACCTGACATTTGGGATATGTAAGCACTCAGAGAAATCTGAAATATCTATGTTGAACGTGACATTGTAATATCTGCTTCTTGAATTCATTAGTTACTCAACTTAAGGGACAAGATTTGTGATTTACCCTCCAGTCAGGTAAGTAGCATTGAAAAGGATGTGCTAATGTGCACTGTCTTAATATTTCTGTAGACATTAGCAGTGCATGTATTGTTATTTAATAGGGAGAGCACAAGTGTTATTGGTATGATGACACACTTCTTTCGTTGTGTGTGGATATCATAAGGTGGTAACGCCTGTGAAATATTAGATCGGATTCAAGTGTAATAGAAGTGTCTCCATTCCATGTGCCTCCCTGCAATGCCGTCTCTAATCCATGTCCACAGTCCTAAAGTTTTAGTGTTAAAATGTCCTGTTTGGTTTGTCGCCAATTTTTTAGCCTGTAATTTTTATTTCATTTACATGGGTTTTATTTTCTCTTACAGCAGTGTGCTTGCCATAAAATGTCGTCCTCTTCCAGCTAAAATGCTGTTTATAAGTTCACATTGCAGCTTTTATGTTGTTAATGTAGATTTGGACAGATCTTTGTTGGAGCTGCAACTGGTTGGTAGACAAGCATTGATGGTGGTTCCACTAGAAAGAGGCACTAATCATAATAGAGGAGGTTCCCTGTCCCAGCACCTACCAAGTCCAACTGATGATTCTTCTGATGGAAATAATGGAGGGTACTTTGGAATTATGAGAAGAATCTTGTCCTACGTGAATCCACTTTCTTATCTTGGGGGCACGTTCCGCTCATCAGGTTCGACATAGGATTAAATAGCTCATGGCAGTACCCTTAGTCTCTCTAATCTCGAGAAATTGATCTTGTTGTGTTGGCTTGGTTTGATTTTGAGAAGATGTTCCTAGCCCTGGCATAAGCATCAAAATGAGGCATTGATGTGGTCAGCACATTCAAGATTCTTCAAATTTTTTCGGTAAAAAACTGGAAATTCATTTGAAAGGACTGGAAGCATTGTCCACGAGTACATCAGCGCCATGAGGAGGCATCATAGAAAAATCAGAGTGCAACAAAACAGCATTATTGCTTACCAGATGGTTCCTAGATAGATTACACTTGAACCTGCTATTTATGAGTAAATTATGGATATGGTTTTTGGATATGATGTGCAGTTTCTCATGCAGTCAATTTTATTTGTGGCTTTGTTGTTATTGATTGTTGGAATTTAATTAGCATAGGAAAATTTTTAAAGTGATGGATGAAGTTCATTGAACTTTCATGGTCCTTACCTTTCGGACTGACGCGCTCCTCTTCTTTAGTTTGCTGGATGGATGTGTGATTGCTGCTTATGTTTTTTTTTGGTAAAAGTGATTGCTGCTTATGTTGAGTGGGTCATGCACATAGATTGTACTTGCTGGAGCCGTAGTATTACCTGTGAATGCCAATTGCTATGGTAATGATAGGTGCCATGCCTGGCAAGTTTTGCGCATTATGTCGTCCTTTGGGAGCAGAAATTTTTGGTTCAGTGCAGTTTCTGTCATTGCTTTCTGAGACTAGATTTTGCTTATATAGCTTAATTGATCTGGAAAAGAACCGTATTCACTTGTTTATATTGTCATTGATGTTTCAGATCCTACTCCTCCTCCTAATAACTTGGCAAGAATGGAAGGACCAAATCTCCGTGCCTCGACAAATCAGAACACTTCTACGGGAATCAGAGCTGAGGGCGGGAGCAGGAGACCGACATCATCCCCTTTCGGTAGCAACATACATACTCTGAAGCGTGACGAAGATGATAATCGTTTCGGCGATAGAAATTCTTTCTGGAATGGGAATTCTACACAATATGGCGGCGACGGTGATGGAAGATAGGATGTAATTACATGAGGAAGTTTACGTCTGTTTTTCCTCCTTTTCTCTTTTCAGGCCAGTGTTAAAGGTATAAAGAGATGTGAAATAATGAAGTCGGGATGGATGGTTTGGTCGATCGGTGATGTTCAGATCTTGCAATAGTGAAATTGCAAAATATCATCCAAAATTTGTGAAGTTGGTTGGTGCTTCATAGTTTGCATTCTGTGATGGACTGGGTTTTGAGATTGCATGGCAGGGAAAAGGCGGTGATGCATGTTGGGAGAGCATGGCCGAAATCTGGGTAGCAAGGATATAGGTGGCATTTGGCTGCCGGTTTGTATCGACTTAGGTTGCGTTGGGGTCAGCTGCTCCGCCTTGCATGCAGATTTAAGGGTCTTCACGGATTCTTCATCTTTCTTCTGTCTTTTTCGACTTGTACACAGATTTAATGTTCCACATAGATCCCTTCTTCCCCTCTGGTCTTAGTTTGTTTCCTCTCTGAAACATACCCACGATGAAATTCTAATCAGAAGCACACGAATTTCTTTTCGGTCTTCTATGCACTAGTAAGAGTATACGTGTGCTTGTGAACTAGACCGTCGCAAACGTAAAGAACTCAAAACTGAAATGAGTTACAGTTCTGTTCCTCCGTTTCTACTTTTTCTTGTGTTTTGTCCCCTTGAATTGTCCACTCTTGGGGTCGGTTCTCCTCTTTCCCGACTACGGGGTTTCTTTTCCGTTGAAGAGAGACAATTTCAACTGATTGGTACAACCCCAGGGGATTAGTTGAGAACGCTAGAAAGGAAGTCGGCTGTCCCCACCTCCATCGATGAGGACAACAAGCCTCGAGTCTCACATTTGGCTGCCGCCGCTGCGAGCCCAGGTGAGGGCTTCGAGGTCGGCAGACCCCAGCCACCGCGATCCTAGGGTCGTGTGACCTTGGCGAGCCTCGCGACGAACAAATCTGGAGCAGCAGTGCAACTGTCGACGCTGCCACTGAGCATGGATCAGACAATCGGAAGCCTTATCTGCAAATGGTTCCCATAAGCAAAGGGAAAATTTGGTAGAAAAGAGTCCTTTGGGCTGTCTCAAAGAGACGATGAACAGTGCCTAATGTTAATGAGGGCAATAAAGGCAGTTGAAAATTTTCATTAGCAAAGCAGAAAGTCCAAAACCTGACTTTGCAAATCTTAATCAATGTTTAGACCTTTTGACCCAAAAAAAAGAAAAAAACACTGTTTGGACCTTTATATCTATCAATTTAACGCTTCATAGCAGCCAGGTTGGGCCAGACCTAAGCAATAATAATACACAGGGCCTATGACCCCCCAATCTAACCCTATTTGACACAATTATTCTGCAGATAACGAAAACCTACTCTTTCACTCACGTGTTCCCACCCCCACCAGCCATCGCCCGCCGCTACCCATCGTTGTTGGATCGCCGTCTTCTGCCGCAAGAGTAAAAATAATAATAACGAAGATTTTGGGATTGAACTCAAGCCCGGAACTTCACTAAAAGCAGAAGGAAAGAAGTGACATCATATATAAAGAAAAGGATTCGAATGCAAGCTCCTATGGACCTGATCTTTTGATCGTCTGATTGAATCGTCCTCCAAATCTAAAGCTTTGTTGAAAGGGTTAAGATAAACTATGAACAGAAAAAATGAGTGAGTACTTTCTTTATAGGTTGCGCGCTATTGGATGGTTGGTTCAACTTTCCTCCTTCCATCTATCTGCTGCCACAGAGCAAGCCTCTTTCTTGTACTTTGAGTGCCGAAACAAAGAACTCTCCAACAGTACCACATACCACCGCCCCCTCTTCTTAGCAACTACGGTCCGAAAAGAACATTCATGCATCAACCTTTACAACATAGGTCGGCTGAGAGATATTCAGAAAACTCGATTTCCTGTCCTATCTTATTTCACAAGAACCATGGCACGAGGTATCCGAATCCTCAGAGTAATTTTAAAGAAATTTTAAAAAATTAAAAATGAAGTAGAAAATTTTCAATCGCTGATAATAATTTTTTGCAAAAGATTTTGTATTAATAATGTTTTAGAAATTGATTTTAAACCGTTATCGAACGTTTTTCTTTGATAAAAAAAAAATCAAAACTTTTGGAGTAGAAGTTGATTTTTGATTTTACGAAACAAAAGTGTTGCCATCCGCGCCACCGGTCAATGCTCGGTGACGATCGCATCGACGCTCCGGATACGTTTGTCGCGAGGCTCGCCAAGGTGACACGACCCCGGTGTTGCCGTAGCCGGGGTTTGGTGAGCTCGGAGCCCCTCTTTTGGGTTCGCGGCGGCAAACGAGTGCAAGACTTGGAGGCGTGGTTGTGAGAGAGAGGCGTTGAAAATGAAAAGAGATCAAATCGACAGAGATATTGATGTTGAGAGATTTCTACTTCCGAAAGAGAAGTAACTTTTTCTTTTTCTTTTTTATAACGGTTGGAATTTACTTCAGAAGTGGAAATGCAATGTTACGTAATCAAACGGTTTACGCCTTCAGAAGTTATATTGCTAAATTAATTTACGCTTCGAAAGTATTTCCGAAACATAAATTCATTTTCAAAAGTGTTATAATGGATGCCTCGGCAACTAGAAGCCTTATATGGAAATTGGGTGCAACAAGCGAAGGGAAAATTTGGCAGAAAAAGAGTCCTTTGTCGCTGTGAAACGATGACCAGTGCCCAATGTTAGTGAGGGGGCAATAAAGGCAGTTGAAAAAAAAAAAATTCATTGATAATGCAGAAAGTCCGAGACCTGCATTGGCAAATCTTAGTCAAAAGGCGGCCTTCATTAGCAGCCAGGTTGGGGCTAGACCTAACCAATAACAATACGCATGTCCTATGACCCCCCCCAATCTTAACCCTATTTGAATCCAATTCTATCATATCCTATTTTACACAGTATGCTATATATGCTGTGTGGAGATTGTGAAAATCTATTCTTTCATTCACGATTTTTCAACCCTAAACTTTTTGACAAGACTGGGGAACGAAATTCTAAACGCCTTTTCAAGCTCGAAGGATGGTTCACTAGGGCAACCCTAAAATGGTGATTCAATTAAAGCTGTCTATCAACAGCTAATTTAAAATTTAAAGGCTTTCTATTGGCCCTTCTTCTTCACTCCCACTCCCCACTCAGTCCTCTTCTCTCTCTGTCTCTCTGTCTCTCTCTCTCTATCGCCGATGGCCATGGCTTCCACCTTCATCAACCCTAATTTCTCTTCCATCTCCATCTCCTCCTCCTCCTCCTTCGCTCCCAGACTCTACTCCCTCTTCCCCTCCTCTCGCCATACCCCAACATCATCATCATCATCATCATCCACCTTCCCTCGCTTCTCTTCCCAATCTCCCCCATCGCCACAACCACCCTGCTCCGCCATCCGATGCTCCGCCGCCGCTCCCCCTCCCTCCCCCTCCCGCCGCCCTCCGTACATCCCCAACCGCATCCCCGACCCCAACTACGTCCGCATCTTCGACACCACCCTCCGCGACGGCGAGCAGTCCCCCGGCGCCACCATGACCTCCAAGGAGAAGCTCGACATCGCCCGCCAGCTCGCCAAGCTCGGCGTCGACGTCATCGAGGCCGGCTTCCCCACCTCCTCCAAGGACGACTTCGAGGCCGTCAAGGCCATCGCCCTCGAGGTCGGTAACGCCGTCGACGCCCATGGCTACGTCCCCGTCGTTTGCGGCCTCTCCAGGTGCAACGAGAAGGACATCAGGACCGCTTGGGAGGCCGTCCGCTACGCCAAGCGGCCGAGGATACACACCTTCATCGCCACCAGTGGGATCCACATGGAGCATAAGCTGAAGATGAGCAAGGAAAAGGTTCTCGACATTGCCAGGAGGATGGTGGCCTTCGCCCGGAGCTTGGGCTGCGATGATGTCGAGTTCAGCCCTGAGGATGCTGGCAGGTTGTTACCAAGTTCCTGTCTTTGCATGTCCTGCATGTCCTTTGTCATATATTATTTGGTTCCTGGTGGCAGTCGAGTTTGTTAATCATCCGATTGATCATTGTCTATTTACTTTCCATACAATTTGTAGGCCACCTTCTTGTAGGTGTTACGTATGGTTGCTTGCATTTGGGTATAAATAAGCGGCTTTTCTACTCCACCTCGAGCGTGATGACGTGCTTTTTTCCTCGCACACTGCTACATATACTCACCAATGTGCATATCTATTGAATTTGCAATTGTGGCCTAATATCGTAAAGATTCCTCTTTGTTCGGAGTCCTTCGCCAATCTTGTGGGAATCATTTCTTTCTTCCCTCTTGTGCTCGTTTTATACGTTTCCCTGAGGATATTTGCAGCTGCATTTCAGTATTTACTATTGTTGGTGTCACTAGCTTTGAGTGACAGGATTACTGCTGCTTGCACCTCCTATAGTGGATGAATATGATTTTCTAATGGGTCGTATGAAGCTTCGGAATGGTACAAAATCCTATTTGTTCTTTAATTTGGACTTTTTTAACCTTGATTTCTAACTAGATCGGAGAGGGAGTTTCTCTATGAAGTTCTGGGTGAAGTTATCAAGGCAGGTGCCACAACTCTCAACATACCCGACACTGTGGGTTATACTATTCCTGAAGAGTTTGGTAAACTGATAGCTGACATAAAAGCGAATACCCCTGGAATAGAAAATGTTATCATTTCCACACACTGCCAAAATGATCTTGGTCTTTCAACAGCCAACACCATAGCGGTATGTGGATATTTATCCTCCCTAGTTGAATGAAAAACTTTTAGCGACCATGAACTTATATCTAAGGACCTCTGAAATCAGGGCGCATGTGCTGGGGCAAGACAAGTGGAAGTAACAATTAATGGCATTGGTGAAAGAGCTGGAAATGCTTCTTTGGAAGAGGTGACTGTCAGCTCTGGCATGGATATTTGATTTTCCCTGAGTGATTGTGCATATGAGGAGAATGGATATGTAGGAAGGGAGGATGGTCGTAATCAAAAGATTCTCTTTGAATTGATGCTTCTAATTCAAATGACACCGTAAACAAATCTATTCATGTTATCAACCCTGAATTTTGTGATATCAGTTTATATTTAAGGACTGTAGTAATGTTTTCAGTTATTTTATGATATGCCATATATAGATGAACTAACAGGCGCTTTTTAGTTTCTAGCATCAATGAAATTATCACAGGTTCTGCTTTTTGATAAGGGATGTTTATAGAGAAGAAGCTGGGTATAGTGTCAGTACATTTGAAGTATATTGGCAAGGATACCAAGAAACAAAAGGGACAAAAAGGAAAGATATGAAAACTTGTGTGCTGTTAATTCATTTTTGCTCCTTCCTTTCTCTTTCTCAGTTTTTGCAGGTCTGAATGGTCCGTGTCCTTTCAACTATACTTTTCTCTTAGCATGCATTTTTCACTATTGAATGGGAACTGAATGATGCTGGAATATGTAAAGTTTTAACTCATTTCGCTGCACCGCTGCTAGTAATGATCAATTCTTAGACTGTAAGATGAGAAAAGCTTGTTTGATGTGATCTGGATACATAGAAGCGCCGGTCAGAAGCTCTGGCGAGAGATAGAGCTCAATGACGGGATTTAGGGTAAGCCGTATGGATGGCCCTAACCTACAAGGGTGTGGTTAGATCTCTCAAGATAAGACTTGAGTATATGTATCATAGTGAGGACTATATAAGCTGGAGAGAAACAGCATAATGAGTTCTATGCATGTAATTGGTGCTTGTACTTATGAATATTCAGTTGCAACAGCTAATAATTTCTATGGATGTCATTGGTGCTTGTACTTATGAATATTTAGATTCAACATCTTCCTGTTTGTTTCCTTTTGCAGTTTGGTTGAAAATCGTTTGGAGTCATTTTCTGTTCTTGTTTTGCTAATCTTCCTTACCTTTTGTCTTTCCTAATAAATTTTTTTTATAGGTGGTAATGGCCTTAAAATGCAGAGGGCAGCACGTAATGGGAGGTCTTTACACAGGAATCAATACTCATCATATTGTCATGACTAGCATAATGGTATATAAATTTGACTTCATATTTCTCTTACCTTAATCAACTGTACTGCTAATATCTGTTTAACAATTTTATAGGTAGAAGAGTACTCGGGCTTGCATGTACAACCTCATAAAGCTATTGTTGGAGCTAATGCCTTTGCTCATGAAAGTGGCATCCATCAGGTCAGTGGCTGTGAACTTTGACTTTGTGGCTTCTTCTCACCTATTTGCTTCCTTTTCTTGAATAATTTCTTCAGCAGTTTATTTTAGATGCCTAACTGTTAGTGTCCCATTTCTTTGGTGAGATAAATCTCCTTATTGGTTTCTTATCATGTGGCTTGGAAACTTTTGCCATCATTTGAATTGTGGTCCCTGTCAAAACTAAGGAGCTTAAACTGATATATTATGGTCTTCTAACATTGCCCTGCCAATTTTTCTTTTTTCTTTTACTTCTTTGCCTAGTTCACTGCTGGATGTGGAGTTTAAATATATGATTTTTTTTACCTCTTAAGACATTGATTCTTGGAGCACTAAATGCTATTCTTCTAGCTTTTGATCTCTGTTCCAGATGATGTTTTCTTTAGCAACTAAACTTGAAGGAGATGATTTAAGCTTTGGTGGCATTTTAAGGATATTTATCCTAGGTTTTGTAGAGACTGACGGCTGGTGGTTGTTGATGTGGGTTATGAATGGTGGATATGCTTGGAGGCGCAGTGCACAATCTAAACATATATAATAGATAAAAGAGGATTAGTCAATATAGGAAGGAATAGAACAAGAGTAGCACTAAGCGTTTGCATAATGAACACCACTTTTGAAGAAATTAATTGAGCCATGGTAAGAATCTTCGAAACTGTAACCTCTTTAGATTTTTCAAGAACCAAACAGGCCTTCAGTTTTCTTCTTGTTCCTATTGGAAAATATTGAGAATATCATTTTGTTTGTCTCCTAGTTTACAGAGGACTTGTTTCAATTTTCAGAAAACTTTACAGCAAGGAAGATTGCCAAATGCGTCCATTTTGTTGGTCGCTGCTCAAAATATAAGTGCAAAACTTAAGCAACTCCAGTAATCAAACTAATTTCTTGGGATTTTAGTTCGTATATTGATTTCTCATTCTAATTGACATCTAAATATATTTGAGGAAAAATCCTTGACAACTATGATATTGCCTCTAACAGTGTTCTTCTTTTCCCCCTTATAGGACGGAATGCTGAAACACCCAAGTACATATGAAATTATATCTCCTGAAGATATTGGACTCGAGCGATCCAATGAGGCGGGCATTGTCCTTGGAAAATTGAGGTGAGGGCTTTTTGTGGTAATTGTGTCAATTCCTTTGCAAAGGTTCTGGTTTGCTTTAACTTATCAAATGTAAGTACATAGTGCAAAATTTCTCAATGTATTGCTTACTAGAAAGGTTCACGCTAATTCCACCACCAGATTAGCTCCGTACAAACCCCAGAAACTTAGGTGACAAAAGTATCCTTGTGAGTCCTGCACCCATCTGTGTCACTTAGCCTGCTCAAACTAGCCTCTCAGCCACATGCCGCCGCTAATACTGGTCTTCGTGCACTGCCGCTGTAATACGTGACTCGTCACTTACCTTCGCCACTACACATCTGCACCATCAAATCTGCTCTCTCTCTCTCTCTCTCTCTCTCTCTCTCTCTCTTATGTGCATCTGCCGTCAACCACCAACCCTTGCTGCTTCAAGCTTTAAGCGCATTCCGCCATGACCACTCGGATCGAGGCTGTTTGAGGTGGTCAACCTTTGATCGGCCTAGGACTGTGGTTGTGAGGTTTTGGCAAGCCGACCATAGGGAGGTGCGGGCAGAGAGAGGGACAGATGGAGGACAGTGAGAGATCGGGCATCAATTGCAGTCAAACAAATTGAAATCAATGGAAACCCAACAGTGGCAACTAGCCACTCGTAGCTTGGTATGGCAGCAATGTTGTTGGTCTGGCCAAGTTGGCCAGCGAAGTCAGTGGCTCTGGAATTGCACATCTGCTGGTGTGGTGCAGCTTTGGTGTCCAGGAAGATGAGGAACTTGGTTGAGAATTTGTGTGTTGGTGATGAATGATAGCAGAAGAAACTCGTTGGCAAAGTGATGATGATTGTTACAAGGATCTCAAAGGTGATGAGGGAGTGTGCGTCTGTTGGTATTGTGATAAATGTAATTTCTTGTGTGGAAAGTGGACTTGCAGATCATCTAGGTTTGCAAAACACACTTCTTGAAGGGGACTGTAAAGTTTTCTCATGGATCTAAGAGGAACGAAACAGATTAGACAAGAATCCATGACCTCCTGCACATAGATCTCCTTGAAATGGTTCGAGTGTGCTGCAAAACCATTCACACACCAATCTGGCCATCATCAGTTCAAACTCTAGTCCAAATAGAAGAAATGGTGGAAAGTACCTGCCAGAAACCATAACCAATGGATATTTATGGTATGCGTATACCCAAAATGAAATTGATGAACAGGGAGAAGCTAGAGGACAAAGGAAGTAGATGAACGATATCAAAGTGTGGGTACTTTTGTGGTTTTACTTTATTAGCGTGTGGATGGAGCTGATATGGGGGTGGAATTAGCATGGCTCTATCAAAAGTGGATGGTAAATGGCAACATTTTCTGAAATTAGCAGCCCCTTGCGCTATTATACTTGATAAAGTTAATGCTTCAGAGAAGATCACAAAACTAGAAAAGATCAAATTCGTCTCGTATAGCAAGATAAGTGAGGGCAATCTATTTTGTGAATTGTCAGTGTATAACTTGGATAAAGGGTGTTAATTGATATTTGATGTTTCTAATCTGTCACTTATTTTATGAATTATAAGTGAATAAATTGGAAAAAGGGTGCTAATTGATAAATACGTTTCATGGAATGGTGGGAAAATGTGCCGTTGACATGTAGTTCATTGATGTGTTACTGTTATTTTCCCCTCTCAGAATTGTGTCACTTTCTTTGTGCATTTGGGTTGTTTGAAGTTTTGAAGTTTGCTCTCACACATTCAAGTATGTCTTAAATTTATCCTCTTTTTCGTCAAATCTATCTGATACAGTGGGCGCCATGCTTTGAAAAATAAACTTCACGAGGTAAGCAGCATTTTTTTCCCTACTTCATGTTTGCCCTAGTTGCGAGTTTCCTTATCGTGATCGTTTTCTCATGTTCTATCTGTCCTCTCAGCTTGGTTATGATATTGATGGTGAACAACTGGACAATATCTTCTGGCGGTTTAAGGCAGTAGCTGAGCAGAAAAAGGTGGGTAAGAATAGTGTCGCTGTGTGTTTGATCTTCTGATTTTACTAGACTAGAATAAGTCCATAATTTGACCATTTTATAATTGGTTACTTGCATTTATATTAATTATTCATATTCATGGTGTCACTCTTTGTGTACATATGCACACACATGTTCAAACTTTGTTTGGAATAATACAAAACAGAACGGTCATACAAGGATGATTGCAACTTTTTTCCTCTGGGTAAGAGGGTCAAGAGGAATGTGGGCAGCACTGCTGCATATCCCTTCCATCACTGCAACGTTTAATTTAAAACGTTTTCCGATTATCTTGTTTGTGTAATGATTTTTGTGGAGGTAGTTCCTTGTGAATCCATAAGGTGGTCAGAGCAAAATGGATGGCTTAAGTCTCTGTTTCTTGCCATGTTTAGTTCACTGGATGGTTGGTTCAGATCTGCTTAGTTATCCAATGTTTCCGGAATGCGAACCATTTTGTACTCCTTTTGTCTCAGCATGCATGCAGATAGACTTAATACACACTTCATTGGTAGCATGAATACTGAGTTAAAAATAACGTAAAGACCATCCCCCACCTTTTACAAATGGTGGAACTTTTGAATCTGTGGAGATGATTAAGCAGCAATTGAACAGTTGACAAATAAAGTACTAGTATATAGAGTCATACGTTGAGCCGTTAAAACTCGCAAGTTGAAAAAGTGATGTAAAGTTCTCATAAGGAAAGACAATAGTAAGTTCTTTTTATCCTCTTTGTGAGTTGTGGCTTTGTATGCTTGCTTCTTTTGGCTCTGAGGAAGGCGTAGTGCGTGACTGCTTTCTTTGTTGCGCTAGAGAGTTGCTGATGCTGACATAAGAGCCCTGGTATCAGATGAAGTTTTTCAACCAACGGTTGTATGGAAGCTTCATGATTTACAGGTATATCTGCCTAGTTTTTCCAGCTTTTACTGTGGTGATTTCAGTTCCAATCTGTCTGGTGAGAAAATCAAACTCAAATGCCTTGCAGGTTACATGTGGTACTCTTGGTCTGTCGACGGCAACTGTGAAACTTATTGGTGCTGATGGGAAAGAGCATATTGCTTGTTCTGTCGGTACTGGACCTGTGGATTCAGCATACAAGGCTGTTGATCTAATTGTTAAGGTTTGAATTTTCGATTTTATCCTGAGACACCCATATTTTATTGAAAAGTCAGTCAAAAAATACCTCTACCAAATATTATTTTACTTTTGTACTATCATTGTCTGAGAAGTAGGATATTTTCGGTGTTAATTTAATAAGGAATGAATAAGGAGAACACGTTAGAATCTTGTCATTGTAATCAGGTATGGAAAGCTGCTTCCTTTTACCACCAAAAACATATTTTTGATCTGGTTGCTTTCAAATATAGGGTATAGTATAATCATTAGTTTATTATCATAGTAACATTGCAAATAATTACAAGTACCAATTAAAGTGGACAAAATTAGAATTCATTTTCTCGAGAGTTGACTTTCAGAACTGACAGATGTTCTCCTGCATTAAGCTGAAGATTCTCACTTTATCTAAAAGTTGGGTAGTCCTTTGAAGCAATCACCATATTATTGCTGCAGGTACCTGCAGCGCTTCTTGAGTACTCCATGAACGCTGTCACAGAGGGCATTGATGCAATAGCCACAACCCGAGTTTTGATCCGTGGCGAAAACAATCACACATCTACACATGCTTTAACTGGGGAGACTGTACACAGAACCTTCAGGTACAGCCTGTGTTTAATATGTTTACAAACCATGTTAATTTACTTCGCATAAACTTTAAGTATTGCATTTATTGTCTAAATACCAGTGGTACTGGGGCGGGCATGGATATTGTCGTTTCAAGTGTGAGGGCCTATGTTGGTGCATTGAACAAGATGTTAAGTTTCGTGGAGCAGACTCCGTCAGAGGTTCCTGCAGAGAGAACCCCAGTGTCCGTGTAAACATGCCTGACGATTGGTTGTTGCATCTTCCATATGACTGGTGACAACACGATGAGCTTTTGGGTCTTCTCCATGCATCCCTGGCCAAAGGTCTTCACAAATCTATCTATTAAGGGTTAATATTTTCAAAAACTTCGTTCCCAAGAAGCAGTGAAGAAAAGTCATTCCTTTGTTGGTGAGTTAGTCTGAACTTCTTGAGCATATGTCTGAGGAGTGTGTAAGTAGTCTTTTACAGACTAGACATAAGTTGGTGTGTCCAAGTTAGTAAGCTGTTTAGATGTGCCAATACGTCTTAGTTTCCTTGTTCCCCTTTTCTGTAAGGATTGGATTTTTAACTTGTTTTCGAAGTTCTCCTAAGTGTTTTTTCTTTTACCTGCAATATTTTACAGAGTAGTGTTGCGTTTGTTGCATTTAAGAGAACCTTTTCATCATTATTAGATGTGCAATTCCAAAACTACTCTCTGAGGTCTGCCGGCTTTATTTTCTTCTCCCTTCACCAAATTCAAAACTCCAAAGCTTTGTTCAACCATCACATAGCTGGAGGTGGGATGAAGATCAGGTGGGCTAAGTTTTGGCAATGAACATAAAGAACTTGCCTATGTTTTCTACTGTCATTTCTTCAGCATATGATTCTCCTTCGTGTTGGTCTCTGAGGTGCTGTTAAGAAACATCTTGGAAGAACTGTGCTTGTTATGACAAGTGGAGACGGCGATGGACCTAACGGGCGCTGGCGGGTGCCCTTTAGTGCAACTTTCATGATTTCTTCATTGTACTTTTATGACCATTTCGGTAAAATTTCTTGACCCTATGCCCTTGCGCCAAGATTTCATAAAATTTATTTGGCTGCAAGTGATTCTGGCTTGAATCCGTTGTAATTCTTGGCTTTTGATTTGTGACTGACAATAGAGAAAAAGGTGGTGATTGTTGGTTTTGGGTGTGTTTGGGGAGAGGCTTGGGGGGGGGAATAGTGGATGACCAGATTCATAATGCTTTTGAAATGAATGATAGTGTCAATAATCACATGATGTTCAGCAGGATCAGAGTTGTTGAAGCCTTTTGGCTATGCTTTCAACCTGCACATTGCGGTTCATAAATGCCTTTTGCGACTTTGAAACTGAAAGCATAGAGAACTAACAGTTGGCTCTCTTCCTTTGAAAGTCGAAGTTCAATGGGAAAACAGAAAGATATTGTGATAGACGAGAAAATAATCGGCGGTTGCGTAGTGTCACATCAGCGTATTTATGTAGTCAAGTCCTGTCATAGATTGATGTGGAGATGTTCACGTGGAATAAGAGAAGTAAAAATTTGATTCTCTTTCTTCCTTCTTCATCCACAGAGCACCGCCCGACCGGTCATCCAAGAGGTCCCCGACGTATTTTCCCGATTTTTCATTGGTCGTTCCTTTGGTTTTCTTTTTCAGTTTGAAATCGAAATCCTTGATGGCCGGAATCTCGAGCTCGCTATCGAGGTTTGCGGCCATGGACGAGCCATGGTCACTACCTAGATCTGGGAGGAGTTGCCTTGGAGCCATGGATGAGCAAAGCTTGCTGTGACATTTCAAGATGAACTCATTCGGGATATTATCCATTTTAGCTTTTCTTATGCCGAGCCGTGAGGAGGATATTCATCCTAGTAGTGCTCTAATTTCTGCATGTTTAATTTTAGAGTTTCAAATCAAAGCTTGTCGTCTTTCTTGAATTAATTATAATTTTCACATAACTATCCCGGACACTCTTTTCTTGTTTGCTTTGTAATTTGGTTTGCTCTTGAAGGGTTTTATTGGAACCGAGTTAGACGATCATACAGAGAATCAAGAAAAATTGGAATGACGCACGAGATTACCCAAGTTCACCCCAAGATTAGGGCTATTTCCCGCAAAGAGATTTCACTATATTTTTCGGTTTACAGCCAATTCAACTAATACAATGATAAAATCGAGCAAAATATATATGCCCCAAAAACGGGTTAAAAAACGTAAAACCTCTTAATTCCAATCATACGAGCCAGCTTAAATAAAAGCCTAAACCCGTAGAGGTTTCGGGCGCGCTGCCCCCGAACCTCCGCATCCCGCGCCCAGGGGTCACATGTCGTTGGGTAACACTTCGGTTTCCCTAAGTTCGCATGGGCGTACCCGGTGTGAGAAACAAGGGTCCCCGAAGTATTCGCCAACTCCAACATTCTCCCACTTGGTGGATACTTCGCGCAAATGAGAGCCCTTCCAATATCATTCTTCTTCAATCCAATCGCAGCAGAGCACCATTCAAACTTTGCACCTATAACGGCTTTAGTAAGGAAGTCCGAACTATTTTCTACCGTGTCGACCTTTACAAGTCGAACCTCATTCTTCTCCACTTATTCTCTGATGAAATGATATTGAATTTCAATGTGCTTTGTGCGTGAGTGAAACGCCGGATTCTTGGCTAAATAAATAGCCCCTTGATTATCACATCTCACATCTACAACACCTTGCTCAAAACCGAGCTCCGAGCACAACCGCCGTAACCATACGACCTCTTTTCCAGCATGAGTAAGAGCTATATACTCAGCCTCCGTAGAAGAAAGCGCTACCACGTTTTGCCTCCTACTCATCCAACTCACCGCAACACCAAATAATGTGAAAACAAACCCGCTAGTGAACCGTCTACTATCAATATCTCCACCCCAATCTGCATCTACATGGCCTACGATATCAAGCATGTTTCCATTCCTTGTACCTTCAAAACATAAAGAAAAATTTGAAGTTCCACGAAAATACCCGAAAACTCTTTTGATCGCATTCTAGTGTTTTCTACTTGGGTTAGACATATATCGGCTCAAGACTCCCACTGCTTGGGCTATATTAGGACGCGTGCACACCATAACATACATTAAGCTACCAACTGCACTCGCGTATGGAAATCGGGCCATCTCCTCGCCTTTCTCATCCGTTTTGGGACGGTGTTCCGCAGATAACTTGGTCCCTAGAGGTATAGGGGTACCAACAGGCTTGCGATCTATCATATTGAATTTCTTCAAAATTTCTTTGATGTATTTCTCCTGCCCTAGCCACGACTTCCGTTTCTCACGGTCCCTCCTAATCTGCATGCCCAAAATAAAATTTGCGGGCTCCAAGTCTTTTATTTCGAACTTTTTAGACAACAAACTCTTCACGAACTTCACCATCTTCACGCTATTCTCGATCAACAACATATCATCCACATATAGCGTGAGAATGACAAACTGATTGACCGTCCTCTTCATATAAACACAATGGTCAGAATTTGAACGCACAAAATCAAGCTGGAGCATATACGTGTCAAACTTCTGGTACCACATCCTTGGTGATTGCTTCAGCCCATATTTGCACACCCGATTCTCTTTTCCTTTTACTTCAAAGTCTTCCGGTTGCATCATATATATCTCCCCCTCCAAGTCCCCATGAAGAAAAGCCGTCTTTACATCCATCTGTTCTACCTCAAGATCATATGCAGCTGCTACAGACAGAACAAAGCGTATCGAGGTCAACTTCGCCACGGTAGAGAAAATCTCGTCATAGTCAATACCTTCGATCCGAGAGTACCCCTTGGCTACAAGCCTAGCCTTGTACTTCTCTACGGTCCCATCCGGTTTCAGCTTTCGCTTGAACACCCATTTACACCCAATTGTCTTTCTATCTTTAGGCAATTTACACAAGCTCCATGTTTCATTTTTATCAAGCGATCGCACCTCATCTATCATTGCGAGCTCCCACCGATTCGCATCATCCATGGATCTCGCCTCTTTTACGGAACTAGGATCATCTCCGGTAATGCTCAAAGCATGAAACGTACTCAAAGCACTAAGGGAGTATCGAAGTGGTAGCTTTCTTTCCCGCGTCGATCTCTTGAGAGCCGGCATGTTATCTATATCCGAGTCTTCATCCGAATCTACATCCTCGACTTCATTAATCGAGTCCCCTTACTCCGATTTAGAATCGGATTCTACGGGCGTGCCTTGTGGAACCATCTCCATAGTTTCAGCTTTAGGACTTTCTTCAAGCACTACCACTTTCTTGGGCTCATCCCCTTTACGTGTGCCAACCTAGGATTGTGATTCATGAAAGACGACATCCCCGCTATATACAATGGTCTTTGATTCTGGATTCCACAACTTATAGCCCTTGACCCCTTCCTTGTATCCGATAAATATGTTCTTTTCGGACTTATTGTCAAGCTTACCCCGTTTCTCCTTAGGTACATGAACATATGCGTCACACCCGAACATGTGACAGATTCGGCTTCTTCCCAAACGCTGCCTCATATGGTGTACGATCCTTCACCGATGAGGTCGGTGACCGGTTCTTCAAATAACAGGCCGTGGCTAGAGCTTCCGCCCAAAATTCTGGTTCCAAACCCGCCTAACTCAGCATGCATCTCGCCTTTTCTATGAGTGACCGATTTAACCTTTCGGCCACCTCATTACGTTGGGGCGTATATGAAGTCGTCTTCTGTCTTGCAATACCATTATCCACACAAAATTGCTTGAACTTATCCAAACAGAATTCACCTCCGTTATCTATACGAAAGACCTTGATCTTCCCGCCCAATTAATTTTCAATCAAGGCCTTAAATTCACGAAATTTCGCGAATACATCCGATTTACTCTTAATAAAATAAATCCAATTATATCTCGAAAAATCATTTATGAATGATACATAGTACCTGGATCCTCCAATAGATGGAGTCGGAGTAGGTCCAAAAATGTCGCCGTGAATCGGCTCGAGAACCTCAGCTGCTCTAGTACCGGTGTGTTGGAAGCTAACTCGGCTCTGTTTTCCATGGAGACAGTGTTCACAGAACCCGAAACCCATATAGCATTTTGGAACTCCTTCTATCATCTGACTCGAAGCTAAGGTAGATAGCCCATTTTCACCGATGTGCCCTAACCTCTAATGCCACAACATGGACATATCATGTCCATCTTCCTTGGCATTTTCAGAAACAAATCCATTACCAACAATCACTATTTCCCCGAGCAGCTTGTATAATGTCCCGTAACGGACTCCTCGTGCAATCACAATAGAACCTCGAGTCATCTTGCATGAATCCTTATCACGACTAAAAGTAACCCCCGAATCAACCATCGTATTGACCGATAACAGATTTCTACTCATCAAGGGTATATGCATCACGTCCGGAATAGTCTTCACGGTGCCATTACTCATCCTCGACTTCACCCCGCCACGCCCGACAATTTGAACTGCAGTATCATCTCCGAGCATGACATCCCCACCATTATATTGCTCATATTCACAAAATCGGTGTCTATGAGGCGTCATGTAGTATGAAGCACCGGTATCGATCAATCAGATATCTTTGTTTGACTGCGCCATACATGCAGCAGCCAAATACATATCTCCCGCATCGACCTCTTTTTTACCCAAGGATGATTCAGCTTCTTTTTTAAAAACTGGCTTGTTTTTACGGTCTCGCTTCACATGGCCCCATTCTTCATATCTCCAACACTGTACCCTCCTCTCCCTACTCTTCGATCGCCCACGAGATTTGAACCTGGACCCTTTCCAATTCAGAGTCTTCTCTGCTGGCCTTCCCCTAGCCGCCAATGCCTCTTTACCGGAATTTCCCGATCCCTTTCTTCGTGTCTCCTTCGATTACAAAGCAGAGCACACACTTTCATATGATAATTCCTTATCCTTACAACCGATCACCACAATCAAGTTATCCCATGAATTCGGCAGTGAACAAAGCGGTGTTATCGCTTTATCATCATCCTCAAACTTAACACCGATTGATACGAGTTGACTAATCACCGTGTTAAAGCTATACGGATGTGCGAAAAACGAGTCGCCCTCATGCATCCGAAGATTATACGGTTTTTTTTTCAAAAATAGCTTATTAACCAACGACTTACTTTGATACAGCGACTCTAGTTTACGCCACAAATCCTTGGCTGTAGGTTCGCTCATCACGTTCGTCAGAATCGAGTACGTGAGACAAAGCCGAATCAAACCCTTTGCCTTCCGATCAATCCGATCCCAGTCTTCAATCTCCTTTGGATCCGCCCTTTTGGAAGACGTCTCATCATCCTTCCCCGCTTCCTTGCACGATTCTTTTATCACGACACCAGGCTTTGCGATATGAGGCCTTTCCGTTTCGATTGCCGACCAAAGATCTCGATCGCAAAGTAGATCCTCCATCTTCATCTTCCACAAATCGAACCGCGTCCCATCGAATTTTTCGGTCTCAATCCGTGACCCTCCCGACATATCTGATAAACCCTAATCTCTCGAACACAAGGCTCTGATACCAATTGAAGGGATTTATCGGAACCGAGTCAGACGATCACGCCGAGAATCAAGAAAAATTGGAATGACGCACAAGATTACCCAGGTTCACCCCAAGATTAGGGCTACGTCCCGCAAAGAGATTTCACTATATTTTTCGGTTTACAACCAATTCAACTAATACAATGATAAAACCGAGCAAAATATATATGCCCCAAAAACGAGCTAAAAAACGTAAAATCTCTTAATTCCAATCATACGGGCCGGCTTAAATAAAAGCCCAAACCCGTAGAGGTTTCGGGGGCGATGCCCCCCGAACCCCCGCATCCCGCGCGCATAGGTCACATGTCGTTGGGTAACACTTCAATTTCCCTAAGCTCACATGGGCGTACCCGGTGTGAGAAACAAGGGTCCCCGAAGTATTCGCCAACTCCAACGGCTCTTGCCCTATTCGCCATCAAGTCGCCGGGAGCTACTCATGTCCGAGCCATCTGCCCTCGACGACCACTCCCCACTCTTATTGGATGGGTTGTCCCACTTGCGACCATTGGGGAGGACCGATATGGAAGAGCAACAATGGAGGGGGTAGCTCGGGAGCGATGCTGAAAGGGCGGGAATGGTTCAATGAGATGATGATGTCCGAGTTGAAGGGCTAGTGGTCTTAAAGGCTGACGAAGAGCTCCATGACCGGCTAGATTTTGGTTAAACGATGCCAAGTACAACCATGGACGAGCGTGGCTCACTCACTAGTCTTGCTTTGTCCATGGCCGATGATGGCAATGTCCATGGCGGGCTCGCCTATGGTCGGGGAATAGAAAATAAGGCGAGGCGGCTCATCACTAGTGGAAGAAAAATAAATTTTTATTTGATTCCACATCATCAAATACGTGTCAATCATAAGTGAATGTGGAGTAATTAATGTGAGCCCCCATCATCTAATGTGGCGCTATACGTTCCTTGAATATTTCCTCGTGATAGACGGATTTATTTTGGAGCAATAAATCCTAAATTGGCTAATAAAAGTCTTAAATCTATTATGTTTGTATCAATTCGATTTTAAACTTTTCAATTAGATCAATTTAGTCATAAACCTTTTTACACCGATCCTTTTTCGATCTATCAATTCAATCCTAAACATTTCAATTAGATCAATTTAGTCATAAACCTTTTTACACTGATCCTTTTTTCAGTTCATCTTTGTCAATTTTGGCCTGAAATCGCTGACATCGACGCTAGTCTTCCTATGTGACGTGACTCGTGCTAATGTTGATATTTTTCAATAACATTTTCAGGAAAAAAATATTTTTTTAATTGTTTTTTTTTCTTTGCTTCGACTTTGCCGGCGAGGGTCGGCTGCGACCCTGGCTAGTGACCGTTGAGGCCGGTTGCTGGCAACCCTCGCCAACCAAAGCCAAAATGAGAAAAAAAAAAACTAAAAAATATTATTAAAAATTGTCGGCATCGGCGTCAATCACGCCTCGTAGAAAGGTCAATGTCGACTTTAGGATTTCCGATCAAAATTGATTCGATAGGCCGAATTAGTACCAATGCACAAAGATTTAAGATTAAATTGATTCAATTGAAATGTTTAAGATGGGATTGGTATTAATACAAAAGATTTAGTACTGTTTTGAGTGCTATTCCCATTCTCCATGCTACATGTGCCAAAATCTAATTCATAACTTCCAAGAAAGTTCACAGCAGTTTCCCTAAATATAGAAATTGCGAATGTGCTATATTTTAAAAAAAAAGCAAAAAGGATCATTGCAGTTCGAGAAAGAGAGAGAGAGAGAGAGAGAGAAAGAGAAGCAGAAGCAAAAGCGCCAATCTCTTCTTCTCCTCTGATCTGTCACTTCCGTTCCAATCTCGCCCGCCAGAGACTCTCGCAAGATTTACAGAGCGATCACAGGTAGATTCAACCCCAAAATTGGTAATGTCTCTCTCCTTCTCTTTTCAATCTCTGAATCGCAACCATTTCAACCCCCATTTTGATCTCTTCCTTCTTCCTCTCTTCATCCCTCCGCATTCCACCCCCCCACACCGATTTTCCCATCTCTCTTCCGATTGTGTCTTGTTCCATGGAGCGCGAAATCCATCGCCGAGGTTTAGTCGTGAGTCTCTTTCCTTGCGTTCCTGTCCTGTTTTTTCTGTTTTCTCGTTTGGCATATTGGAAGCGGGATTTTCCGAATTATGCTTCTCCCCGATGACTTGCTCCCCGAAGCTACGTTCATTGGTCTGCAGCGCGATCTTTAAGTAATTCTTGGATTTCGGGATGACCGAGCTTAGGAATCTGTCCTGAATCCTGACGTTCGAGAGGGGATTTTACATCCTCGATGTCATTAGGACTTCGAGCTTTGTCCTTGATCAGATAGTGTCGGAAAGGGGATAGCTTCGCTGGGTTTATCTTTTTAATCCGGGATGTTCCCATCTTTCGCTTGGTACGATGAGGATTTATCTATCTTGCAGGCGCATGCCCCTCCTCCAGGTTACTTTGT
The DNA here is from genome assembly GCF_020921035.1 of Rhodamnia argentea. Classification (NCBI taxonomy): domain Eukaryota; kingdom Viridiplantae; phylum Streptophyta; class Magnoliopsida; order Myrtales; family Myrtaceae; genus Rhodamnia; species Rhodamnia argentea. The sequence continues at coordinate 9,753,491 of NC_063159.1, read as the reverse complement.
TCGCCTGGAATATCGGAGAGCTAAAGACGACCTTCTCTTGAAGAAGAGCTCTAGCAAGAAAATGCGGCGGTGGCTTTGTTGTACTTGTCAAGTTGAAGAATCTTACCCTACCAACGATGATGAGGTACTTAAAAGCCCGAGGAACCCTGTACATGGTATGTTTCTCAACATATTTTGTTAACAAATTACCCTTGTTGATGATTATGAAAGAGTTGCTCCTCTTAAAGCTAAGTGCAAAAACTCAAAATTTTTGGTACTGATCCGTAAATTCTTGACCCATCAATTCCATAAAGGCATAGTACTGTCCTCACTGTTCAAAATAGCATCTTGATTTGAAGAACCTGCTTCCCATACATCTGCAAATTGAGCACTTTTGGTTGCAATTATTGAAATATCTAGCACGTGAACTTAAATGATTTTGTGCATCTGGCTCGTGCACACACAGCTTCTTCCTGCTATTATTTATTTTGGCCTACTTCACAGGGTTCTGTGGAAATTTTTTTATTTGTAGTATGTGGAGTTTATTTTTATCTCTGATTTTATCAGAGTAAGCTCTCAGCAATCTCGGAAGTATTTAAGCAGAAAGATTTCATGCTTTTCAGTGATAGAATTGAATAAATCAATCCCAAGGGCTTCTGTATTATCATCTCGAAACTATTTTACTATGCCTAACGACTGGCTATAGTTCCTGAAGATGCAAAGGAAGATAACAGATATCTGGAATGACTATTGTCTTGCTTTGTTGTTTCCTCGGTGTTGTAGACTATAGCCATGCCACTTGTCCCAGAAAATAAATTATTCGTCAAATAGTAGAGCAATTGCAGTAGCTGATACTTTATTTCAATCTGAATGAAGATCATCGTGTTGGAAGTTTATGATTCTTGGTCTTGACATATTCTGGCGAGTAGTCCTTTCAAAGGCAGTAGAGCAAATCATTTCTGTCTATTTATTTTCCTAATCTTTCCTTTTCTCAAATTTGGCATAGGGCATCAAAAAAGTTCAAAGTCGTCTGCTCCTGTTAAACCTGAAGTGCAAAAGGCAGCACCACCTATTGAGGTTCCTGCTTTGTCATTGGATGAGCTAAAAGAAAAGACTGATAATTTCGGATCAAAGTCATTGATTGGTGAAGGATCTTATGGAAGAGTATATTATGCTAACTTAAATAGTGGAAAAGCTGTGTCTGTCAAAAAGCTTGATGCTTCATCTGAGGCCGGGTCAAATGTTGAGTTTCTGACGCAGGTATTTGTAGAGTTTGAATTATGGTAAACACCATCTCAGACAATGAATGCCGGTACTAATCTGTTATGGCCATACACCCATGATTGTCATGGATTTTATGCATTCAGGTTTCCATGGTATCAAGGTTGAGGCACGAAAATCTTGTTGAGTTGCTTGGTTACTGTGTTGAAGGGAATCTTCGTGTGCTTGCATATGAGTTCGCAACCATGGGATCACTACATGATGTACTTCATGGTAAGGCTACTTGCCTATTGTTGCTTAATGCTCTCAGTTTGTTTTATGCTGTAGAAATACTAAAAGTATTCTAAGTGACGGATGATCACTTACAGGAAGAAAAGGAGTTCAAGGTGCGCAACCAGGCCCTGTCCTAGACTGGATGCAGCGAGTGAAAATTGCTGTTGATGCAGCAAGGGGATTGGAATATTTGCATGAGAAGGTTCAGCCTTCTATAATCCATAGGGATATTAGGTCCAGCAATGTGCTTCTGTTTGAAGACTTCAAAGCCAAAATTGCAGATTTTAATCTGTCAAATCAGGCACCTGACATGGCTGCCCGTCTTCATTCCACCAGAGTTTTGGGAACCTTCGGCTATCACGCTCCAGAGTAATGCATCTGGATCTCTCTTTTCTATTGTATGGAAACAATTGATGAGTTTTTATTTGGCCGTTTAAAGTTTGAAAATAAGATATAACAATTCTCACTTTTTATATAGGATCACCCAACTTCGAATGATAATATATAGGAATAAATTCTTCTGTTTCATTTGACAGTGTAATATGTCAATTGTTTTGAGGAGATAACCAAGGCCCTAAATAAAGATCAAGGTCTACCTAAGCAACTTCTACCAAACTTTATATCACCCCTTGACATACGCTTGCTGCGTGCCTCAGCCCCATGCACAGTGCAGCATTTTTAATAGTGCCTTAAAGTGTGTAGGTTCTTAACCAATGATCTTTTTCCTTTTTCTGGAATGCTGTAGCTGATTCTAGTCGTATACTTGTCAGGTATGCAATGACTGGACAATTGACACAGAAAAGTGACGTGTATAGCTTTGGAGTTGTTCTTCTAGAGCTTTTAACTGGGAGGAAACCTGTGGATCATACCATGCCTCGTGGACAGCAGAGTCTTGTTACCTGGGTGAGCATTTGGTTTCTCTTATATCCACACCGTTGACGGGCATTTCCTTTCTGAGTTCAACTAAATTTGTCGCGTGAATTCTCTATGATTTAGGCAACTCCAAGATTGAGCGAAGACAAAGTTAAACAGTGTGTAGATCCAAGGCTTAGTGGAGATTATCCTCCAAAGGGACTTGCCAAGGTATTATTCCTACTTCTCTCTTCCTTGTATGTTCGCCCATGTATTCTTGTTTTTCGCAGGATTTGCACGTGCACTGTGATGGGCATGTATGCATGGTCATAGTTGTAGCTGCTGAGAAATCTCATTTGTTCGCTTCACTTTCTGGATGATGCAGTTGGCAGCTGTTGCTGCCTTGTGTGTGCAATATGAAGCGGAGTTTCGGCCCAATATGAGCATCGTTGTCAAGGCTTTGCAGCCTCTGCTGAAGGCTGCAGCACCTGCTCCACAGACTTGAGCGAAACGAATTCGAAATCCTTCTGCAACGCAATATCATCCTATGCATAGTTTGCTCCATGTTCTCTGGCACATGTGATGAGTTTTTTTTTCCCACTTCTCGGAGTTATTATGGGAGGAGTTGTTCTCGGACGGGAGATTGTATCTAGAGGATGCGAGGGGTCCATGCGATGCAGCTGCTAACTCAGTCAGTGCTGGCATAAGACCCAGTTAGTTTTTCTTTTTTTGTCTAAGCTGTCTTTATGGACATATCTTCTATTCTTTTTAAGTAAAACTTTTGTGGCTGTCTCGTTAATCTGTTCATCAATTTTTCGCTGTCATAAATATAAACGATGCTGGAGAAAGGACTTGTACTAATCAAACTAGGGAACACCAAAATTTTGAAGGAGGGCCTACTTTACATATAGCAGGTAAAGAGTATGGCAATTGGTTTGAACTGAAAACGGAGAATGGGCCCCCATTTGACCCAGGGCTTGAGAAGCTCCACTGCCATTATCCCTCGGCGGCCAAGGGAAGTTTTGAAGGAGGGCCTGCTTTAACAAAAGCAGGTAAAGAGTATGGCAATTGGTTTGAACTGAAACGGAGAATGGACCCCCCCCCCCAATTGACCTGGGGCTTGAGAAGCTCCATTGCCGTTATCCCTAGGCGTTCAAGGGAAACTTCTGAGGTCTTTTCAGCAATCACTGGATAAGACAAGACGGACATTCCTTTATAGCACATGCACACCAAATTAAATGACTTTCAGCTTTTGGTCGATACGTAATTTTATTTTTCCATTTTCCTATCGCCAGTTTCAAAGGTGAAAGAGACTTTTTACTAAGTTAACATAGATTATTTAAAGTGCAAGGTTTATGAATTTAAATAATTTATGAGCACCCAAAATATTTCGTGAAGTCTGATCTCATTATCATCATCTACTCACTTCTTTGCCAATTTCAATTCGGGATCTTGCCGGTATTGGTCACTTTGCGAACTCGTTGCAATGATGGTTTACCCCCATTCAAAGCAATTTGGATGTACGTGTTTTACGTAAGATAGAGTTCGATAGAATTCGACTTTCTAAGAGTGATAGTGGAGAAATTGACAGATAAAGTCACTTTTTTATTTTCCATGATAACTTGATTGGTTTACCTGAGTCCTCAAAGTCATTGGCTTGATGTGCTTAGACTTAGTCACCATCTCTTGTAGCTTAAGTTAGGACTTAATCCGATGCTAGCCTTTTTGCTAATGGTTCTCCTTGAGTAATTCAATCGTTGCATGGCCTAATTGTCTTTGCTTGATAAACTGTTCGGTAAGCTAATCTAATATATATTTGCATACCTCCAAGGCAATTCTTTCTCACACCTCTGCTGAATACCAACTCAAGATATACTTGTTGATCTATATGCACGATTGAGTTCTTAGGTTTCCGAAATAGCGTATCATTTTTCGAAATCGAAAGAATTATCAAATTATTATTGTTATTATTTTTTTCTTTTAACACGCCTAAATGCTAGTGAAGATCTCCTTCACCTCAAAGGCTCAAACTATTATAAATACACACAAAGAAATGACTCCATCTCCGTCTCCATCTCATCCTAACTGCGTCTGTTGAGAAGCTCCTAAACCCCTATCTTAACCCCTCTCTCTCTCTCTCTAAAATCGACATGGCCGACTGCATCGATTCACCTCCCATAACTCCGCTCTCTCCATCGTCCGAAATCACCCGACGTCTTCCTTCTTCCATCGGAGAACGCCATGGCACCTTGGGCTCTGCTTCGCCTGATGAACGAGGGCGCGATGGACCACCGGCCACTGCCTCCGGTGTCGAGGGCTCGATCGAAACTTCGTGCCAAGTGCAAGAATCGCGTGACTGCGCGTTGGGTACGTTGTCCGCGGAAGTTTGTGCGAGTATTGTGAACGTGATGGGCACGTCGAGTTCTCCGAAGGCGCGGGGGTCCGTCTGTTTCCAGGAAGTCATTGAGGAGGACTCCGCGGAGGAAGCCAAGAGGGGCTCTGTTTTCGAAGCGATGGGTAACCAGTCTTCTTTGGATCTGAATGGCGATGGGGAGTTTCTTGGTAATGGCAAAGTATCTGCGGGTCTGTTGGAAATTAAAAAGCAGCAGTTGTTGAATGATCTTGAAGGTGGGTCAATCTTCAGAGAGGTAGCCCGGTCAGAGTTTGTCACTGATGAATCCCCCGCTATTGATGTGATAGGGGTTGCGACTGATGGAAACAAAATTTCTGGGGAGTTGGTGTATACTTGTGACGACATGGAAGGCAAGAACGGAATCGATGGCTCTCTTGGACGTTCTTTGAAGATTCAAGTCATTGATGATACTGCATTGATTGAACCCCTCTCGTTCCCTGGAATTGTAAATGGGGGTGACAAGGAGATGGGAATGGTGGCAAGTTCTACAAGATGCTCTGAAGGAAATGCTAATAAAAATGCGAAAGAAGTGGCAGATGTAAAGAAGACTAGAGGTCCTCGGAGGAAAGGGAAAGGTGCAAAGCGAGACAATTTAGTGCTTTTCGATGAACCTGTAGATGCTTGTCGAACAGAGGGTGACGGAACCATAAGAAGGTACTTGAGGGAAGAAATGGAGGCCCTGAGGTTTGTTAATATTTCAGAACAACCAAAGTTTTGGAGAAAGATTTATGATGGCCTGGGCCCTGTGGCAAGAGAGTATGCAAACCTTGCAAGCTCTAAGCATTGGGCACAGTCTACTTTGAGCTATCATTGCCAGCGTCAGTCCCTTGGGAGGGCGCAGGATCCTGGTATTCTTGGTGAGTATCATTACTGTAGTAACTTGACCAGTGTTCTTCCTTTGGCTGCACTGAAATAATGCTACTTTTGAATTAAAAGAGAAGGTTGAAATTGAATTGATGAAGGTCGTCTTTGCTCAAGTTGGTTTCCAGCATCTTGGACACACAGATTTCTTGCAGTGTCTTACCTGTTTCAATTTTCATTATGTGGTTAGCGTTAATCATCACACAACATTGGAATTTGCATATAGGAAACAATTCATTTTTGCAAAACGTTATCTCTGGTTCTGTTTGCAGTGTGCATTCTGCACCTTGTCCTCTGCTAATCTCCTTCAGCTGTTTCATTGGGTTGAAATTGCAAGACGCGCTTTTCGGTTTGAGAATATTATACTATGATAAGATGCTTAATTTTTTTTTTCTCACTAGAAGAGTACTCTAGATTGTTGTTCCTCTAGAGACAATGTTGTGTGATCTTGTTTTTTTTGGTGTTCAAGGACCTTTTAACTATTATTTACATAAAGCTGATGAAAAACTCTGGGAGAAATATCCTTATGATGTGCATCACTTCAGAACCTCAGGATTTGGTCCGATTGTGTTTCTTAAATTTGAGAGATGCAACCGAATGAAATTTCTCTGATAATGCTGTTGTACGGGGATGGGCTTTTGAGTATGCAGTGGATATTATTTTGACAACTCAATTTCTTCGTGGTTGCTTTAGTCTGCCAATGACAAGGCAGACTGATGTTTCTTATCACGATCTTCTTTTTCCTCCCTTTTCATCCTTATCAAATTCTGGTTTCGTTTCATTTTTCTTTTCTTTTGTGGAGATTGAGTGAATTTGCTAAAATTAATGACACCATCTGCGGTTGCGTTGATAACATCTATGAAGTTGATGTTTCCTAGATGATTTGCATCCTCAGTAATTATTCTTGTTTATATCCAGTAAAGGTCTATTATTGAGGATGATCAGATTAAGCCTGATTACTTCCCTGTTCTCTTTTGTATCCTGTGTCATTGTTATTCTACCATGTTTGAATTAATACTTTCCGCTGTTTGTTTTGATTATATTAAAACTCAAAAATCACTTTATAATTCCTTTCTTAAAACAATCATTTACATAGTCACCTGCCTGATGTGTCAATTTGATGGTTCAAATTTCTGTTCTGAACAGGTGCAATTGCTGGAAGTGCAAGAGGGAATGACATGAATTACTTTGTTCCCACACTAAAGACCCTATATGCAACAAATTGGTCATATGTCTCTTGATTACTTTGCTGTTGTACATTCAAAGCTACTGTCTGCTACCCTAGGAGTATAGGCAGACATCTTTGTTCATCCAAAATGTGGTGGAAATGTAAAGAAATCAGCACAAGCAATTCATTTGTAAATAGAACTGGTTTTCACAGCAGTGCATGCATTCACATTGTTACCTTTCTCAATGACATGTGGGACGTTGTTACTCTTATTCTACACAGCTTGGATTTGGATATATCCCTTGTTCTATGTTTATGTTCCTCTCGATGCAAAGCAATTTCTTTTAAGAAAACTTGGATTTTGTCATTACTTTCAGGTGAAGGGTGTAAAGAACAGGTTGGTGTTGTACTAGAGAACACAGAGGACAGTGAAACAAACTGTATGGATCTGGATCCTGCTTGTGGCCAAAATATTAGTTGTGAAGATGTTGATATTATAGAAGAAGGGGGCGAGGAAGATAGTGACAACAGTTATGAATACTTTGCTAGCATCCAAAGACCAGCCTTTTTGGTTGAGGGAGAACCCAACTTTGATTCTGGGCCTCCAGAAGATGGGTTAGAGTTTCTTAGGCGGGTCAGGTATATGTTTCTTAATCATCTTAGACATTGAATAAGTACAGTTCTCTCAACAATGTTTGCTAATTTTCCTCCCCACACCCTTTCTGTTGCAATTTTCAGTACTATTTAGTTATGTGAGGAGAGTGAATGACAGAAACATTATTATGGTCGAGAGCAAAGGCTTCATGGACTATCGTCCGAGAGTAAATTTCAACTGAAGACATAAATTTTCTTATAAATATCAGAACTGAGAGGCAGAGAGGAAGATGGTGTTGCTTCAAGACTGGGTAAGTTAGACAATATCAGTAAGTTCTAGAGATGTGAGACAGTGGTTTGTAGATGCTCAGTGAGTAGATGGGATTAGTAGAAGTGCTAACATGCTCACGGTTAAAGGGCCTGTGAAGAGTGCGTGCATAGGTGGTGACCTTGAAGAAGATCAATGATATGAAATTTAGGACGATATGGTAGCAATGAAGTGCAATGATATGAAAATATATTTGAGGGACTCCCATGTTGAGTGATGTTGTGCACCTTACAATTGTGTGCAGATTGCGAGAGAGAGACATATTTTACTAGATAATTGTATGCTAAGATATGTGGTATGGGAAGCGGTGGTGTTTCGCTCATCGAGAAAGCAACAAAAGAGGGGATTAGTGAGTTTGTAAGTTTGGCGCGCAGTACCTTTAAACTATCTTGTACGGTCATTATGGAAATTTAGTGGCTCTTTTAGCAGTTTTTAGTCAATGTGAATTTAGTCAATTAAAGTAATGGTATTGTCTTTTTTTTTTTTTTTCCTATGATTCCAAAAGCCTTAACCCAGTCAAGACCTTATAGTAATTTTTAACCTATCAACCTTCCACATTGAAAGTAAAGGAATATGCAATAATTTGTATAAAACCAGCTGACAATTTTACCATATGTAGTGGGGTCGATTGTATCATCAAGAGTGATCTTAAAGTTAAGAGTGGGTAAAATTGGAATGATGTATATGGTATACACTTTGAAAGCGGGTATCGTGACCGTCGTGACACTTGATTGATACTTGAGGACCACCAAAGAGAGCTTACAATGCTGAAATTTTGTCAGATTTTTTTTGCCTTCACACTCGCCTTAAATTGATCCTTCTAGACCAGCCTTAAAATTGATCTTCTAAAACCATGTCTCTCATATCATGACTCTTGTATTATTCATTTGAATGACATATGCTAGTTATTGGAGAGCAAGAGATATGGTTGTGCTGTGTCTGTGGATCGGAGAGTCAGATATACTTTGTCGCGTAATGCTCCTCTTTCTTCAAGCATCTGTAATGCATCAAGTTATCTAAGTTCACTGCACATTTTAGATTTTACTAATGAGGTTGAGGAATCAATTTAACTGAGAGCATGCTTATGGTGGTCATTGTTCAGGCTGATAATAACTAATGGATGGGTGATAGGATTCATCTTGTGGAGTGGATACTTCCTTTTCATGAGGAACGAGGTTCCTTTCATATTATTTTTCACTTCACCAGCCTAAAAAAATGCCCATCTGTATTTCGTCTGATTAGGATGCACAAGGCAAACATGAAATGAGCTCCTTTAGACTTAGCGCAGAAAGTATATATCTTAAGTATGCACCATGTTGTCCAACTGTGTGATCACTTTTTTAGGGACCTCTTTAACAAGTCGTGGGGCAGCTTGGTTGTACACACCACTTAGTGCTTTTCTGGCGGTTGCATTTCCAGCTTTTAGGTTTAGTGGTAAAATTAATGTCGGGAGGTAGAAACCTAAAAGCAGCATCTACTTTCTTTGAGTGTTACCTTAGTTCCATGATGGCTCTTTTTTTGTTTTTTGCTATCAGTAGCTACTATGTAGTGATATGCAAAGAATTGAAGAAAGAAAAGGAAAGCAAAGTGCCTTGGCTAGCTGTCTCTTATGAATACTATCATAAGGGCACCATACAAACATGATAGTTCCAACAATGTGCTTGAACTATAATATAGGTTCTCACCAGGTTATTCTTCTAGCATTGCCAAGAATTAGGGTTAGAGAGCAAAGAAATGGCTTGATATGACCACTGTATGGTTGACACCTGTTGGCTCATATGGCCCACAAATGTGCATGCTACATCTAAAAGACAAGATACAATGACTACGTCTAGGTGAGAAGCTTTCCTTCCATTGATAATCAGGCTTTGTACGAAGCTGATATTGGCAACTTTTGAAGCCGGTTTTATAAAATGATGGCAGCTCGTGCCAATAGTCCCCGCACATTAGTCTAGCAAGGCATGGATGTACGATAGCAATGACTATCGTACAACCTCTCACCCTCCTATTGAACATGACTTGTAGTGGCAGCTTCCTTTTCTTTTGCTTTCTGATGCTGCCAATCCTTCAAATGGTTTTCACTGCTGATAACTTGAAAGAAGAATTGTTAGTGTTCTCGCACTAGTCTTAGACCTTTGGCAAGGCTCTGATTGTGCATGCATTGTCTTGTCTTAGGTGGGAAGCCGCACAGATTCCAAATGTGAAGGTAGCTAAGCTTGACCAGAGTAAATTACACAAAGAACAGAGCACTTACATGCCTGTAATACCTGAGATTGCCAAGTGTCCAGAGCATTTGATGCCACTGAAACAATGGGAGGACGCTTTTCTTGAGGATTTTTCAATGTTGAGGAGGGTAGGCTCCTTATATCTACATATATATGTGGGGTGCTGATCTTTGTGCTAGCTTGATTACTTATTATCGATAGTTTCTGTTCCTGGTGAAGTCTCAGTTGAAATCTTGTGCGTGCTAGTAGGTGACAACGTATTTTGCCATCCTGCACTCTGTTGTTTGTTAACTGAAATAAAGTGATCATGGTTACCTTATTTTACAGGCGTTGTCGAGTGTTGAGAGTGCCAGTGCTGAAATTTCAGGCAAACTACATTCTTTGATCAAGGTTGTGCAGAAGTACCCTGTTCAACATCCCAAAAGCAATGCTTCAGAAATTTTGAACGACTGTCAAACTGCTCGGGAGGTTGATGAAGCAGTCCTTAATCCTGGCCGGGAATATCTTGGCAGTGAAAAAAGTGAAGACCCCATGTTGTTCACAATACTTGGGATGGACTCGGTAGCTAGGGTGTCCATGCTCAGAAAACGCATAGACTCCGTGGAGGCCGCGAGCCTTCTTTCAAGAAACGATTGTCTGTGGCTCTTTGCTCTGTGCGCGGCGGTGGACACCCCATTGGATTCTAACACTTGTGCATCTCTTCGGAGTTTGCTCCGGAAATGTGCGAGCTTGCGAGCGCAGAAGGCTGAAATGGACGGCGAAGTTATAATGCTGAATATTCTGGCCACCATTTCCGGGAGGTATTTCGGCCAGTCAGAAAACTGAAGCTTTTCTACTACTGCTACAGCTGTGCTCTACTCTGCAGTTGAAACCCTTATAGTACGTTTAAGCTCATGTTTTGTATTGACTTTCTGCGAATGGTGCTAGTCTTGCGGTATGTACGAGTGCTTCCCAGGCTTCAATTGGGTTGAGTACATCCATTGTTAAGGAACAAATATCTCAATTACAACCCAGTTTCCGAGCAAATGGAGCATGAGTTATGGACATTGCCAAAAGAAAGCCATCGTTAACCAGCCTAGGGAATAATAATATACATCTAAAGCGGATGGATAGATGAAACACGCATAGAAGAACTGAGGAAAATTTTCTCTTGTTCAAACCCCGCACGCTCGCCGAGAGAGGAAGAGAGTCAACTTGAAATGAAAATTGACTGTCTGAAAGAAAGGCGAAAAATGGAGCGAAGCTGAATTTTGGTATATGGAGAGTGCCATGGAAGTTTAGATTACAGCTCTTGTAACAAATCTGTTGTTCACCTTTTATGAGGGAAAAGATGCCCAAGGGATGCAGTCAGTGAGGGTCGAACATCCCCACCACCAAACGAAGGAAAGAGACACTACAGTACTGATCCCGCTATCATCACGCAACCTTTCCTTCTTCCTCCTTTCATTCATATCGCACGAGTCATGACTACTTTTATCCACAATTCCATATGTTCCATGGGGAGCTTAAAGCAGACACAAAAACGAGAAGTATCGCCAGCTTTGCGAGTACAGAACTATACAGTCACACGTCTCCCTCGGTAACGATCAAAGAACTGCAAAAACCAAAAAGAACAGCATGTTAATGGGATGTCTTATAATGTCCCTCGTAACCATATTGGAGAGATTTTATTTATGCAAGGCTAATTTGTGAATGCTCATTAAAGTGAAACAAAGGGCACTTTTCCCTTAAATAGATAAACTTAGCCCCCAAGTTCAACTGGATAAACAAGAATGTCATTACCCTTTCGCTATCAACTTTCAAAAAATCTAATATGCAGCGTTCTCCGTTCAGTGAAGAAGATACAGAGCATATAGTATAACTACATCACAAATACTCAGAACAGATCCAGTTAAATGGAGAGTCCCACATGACTTCATTTGACATTTATTTTTTGCCGAAAAATGTCGTCCTTAAATTTTTAATTTGTTCAATGTGATCCCTGAACTATAGTTCAATGAGTAATGTGATCTTTGAACTTTTAATTTGTTTAATTTAGTCCCTAAACTATGTGAAAATGTCTAATATTATCTTCTCATGAATTCAAGTTCATAAACAATATTGAACATTTTAATTTAGTCCGCGAACCAAGTTAAACATCATAAAAAAAAAAACAAAAAATCTACATACTATATTGAACAAACTAATGTTTAGGAGACACATCGCACATTGGGCTAAAGTTCATATATTACTTTGAATAAATTAAAAATTCAAAGACCACATTGCACATCTTGCCAAAGTTCAAGGACAACTTGTGTCATTTTTTTCCAATATTTAATTCAAATGAATTTAGCAACTCTACTCGATGAAATAGTGTTCATGGCATCTCTCTCTCTCTCTCTCTCTCAAACTGCCAAGTCCAGGACTTCTATTGACGATTCCCCCTCACAACATCAAGGAAACCTACTTCTCAGTGTTCTCTTCATTCACAATTCAAGACTGGCTTCTGCTATAACCCTATGTCCACTCTACTGCGAACACAATCCCTACAGTCCCCAGCCATCGGCTGGGATGTGCCCATACATAAAAGCATAGACAACAAAACACCCCCCACCCCGAAAAAAGTAGCAACGAACGACTGTGTTGGCTTCCATGATCACGACTAAGAAGGCTAGATTGCCCCTATCAAGAACAAATGGCCAAGTGCACTCGCCCGAAACGGGTGTAAGGAACTAAGGATCATCGTCGTTGCATGAGTGAACATCAGGATATTTCCAAAAAAGAACCCAGGGTTCAGCTGACTTCTGATGAAAGGAATAGCATAAAAGGTGTTGCCACAAAGAGGTAAAAGGGGAAACAAGTGATGGAACAGCAGGCGGAACTATACCAACCACTTCACAGTGACTTCTATAGGTCAAATAGATGTTTATTGAAGACCGATCACTCCATTTGCCAGGGTGTTTTTCTGACAAGAATGGTATGAAAAGAATACAACGTACAGTTGCTCTTGTACCCCTCAAAAGCCAACTTATTGTTTTCTTTCTACCTAATACTACGAAAGGCTTCTTTCATAGTGGTCACCAGCACCATCATCCAGAGAGAGTTCCTACAAGAGCAAAAATTGAAAAATCATTGAACAAAGCCAAGCAGATCCAAAGCTGCTAGGATAGAAGCACAAATTGAGAAGGAGGCCAAAGCATGAATGAATGTCCAGTAACATTTAGGGTATGCAAGGCACCTACGGAGCAGAACCGATCAAAACCGTTATGGTAGGATTTTATTTTTTTTTTGGGTCGAATGTTATGGTAGGATTGACTTTAAGGAAAGTATCAAAGAAAACAAACTCTTAAAAAATTAGCAAGTTTTATGTACAGGGAAGTTTGCACTTGAGATCATACTAATCTCTACCTGTGCAAGCACCGTATGGAAATGTACCGTAACGCGGTAGGACATATTTATCTGCTATTCATGATATCCACAACCCATTTCCTTAAGACGGATACGCGTTCTTCCAGGTCTGACAAACCTAATAATATTTACCTATGATTTGAAATATTCCCTATCTGTTTCCTCTAAATACACAAGCATTCCTCTTTTCCTATTAACCTAAAAAGTTGGAGTTGCAAATGAGTATTCTTGTAAGCTTGGAATTATAGAATGAGGATCATTAGAGTACTTTCTACTGTAATTTATGTCTGTTCCATGGTTACAAGGTTGGGAAATTCAGTACGAAACCGTCTTGCTATATTTTGCCCAACAAAGTTCCAGCCCAGGGCAAAATACTATTCCTACCTTGTGCCCTGCACACACTCCTACTACCTACTTTATGGTGATCACGTGTCGTTTCGAGTTTCAGCGAAGGCCAAGCACAATACGGGGTGGGGTGGGGGAGAAATGCAATGTTATGCTAAATGTGCTAACTGATGACTATTGGTTGGTGAGTTATTCCGAGTATTCTCTTAACAAGTTTTCAAGTGCCGATTGCACCTAACAAATTCAACTTGCCTAATAGCCAAAGAAGTCCCACAAGAGAAACTTCATAATGTCCTCGTAAAGAGACCATACCAAACCCAATGCTTCTCCCAGACTTTTAGGTCGCTCTTCACCACAAACGCCGACAAGCATGTTCAGTAGATACTCCCTCTGTTCCGGCTTTAATTGTCTTTCGAGGCCCAGAGCCACCATTTCCATCTCAGGCTACAAAAGGAGTAGAGGGATAAGAATTACAACTAATATAGATTGCTCAGATAATCATGCCATTAAATAACAAAAAGGCTATCTTTTAAGAGCAAAAACTGCATCTACTAACAGCTAATAAACTGGACATGCATAAAGCTGTGTATCTATGCTAATTTGAAGTAAACAGTTGAAACAAGCTAAGATACTTTGGTCACATCTGCATGTTTAGAGCTCCTGATCAGAACCACAGCTCTGAAGATGAATTAAAGCTCATGGAATTGATAAAGTTTCTGACAGGGAACATACAGAAAAGTCTCTCGGAGGGAATATTTGGTGAAGAACACAAATATTTGATAGGTGAGCTAGTGCTTCAGAATGTTCACCTTGCATTTCCAATGCCTGCAGTAAAATGTGCAAGTTGCTTATGACGAAATCATGAGGCAGCAGAATATCGATGTTGCCTTGGATGGCTTCAACAATTCAAAGATAGAAATTTACCCAATAACTGATCCCCCCTGTGGGTGTCTGGTTCTAGAATTCACTCTTTGTCTATGGTTTTAGTGAAAAGTTTTTAAAATAATTGTTTTCATCTTCACGTTTCTTTTTCCTATAAAGTATGCTTGGCACCAATGACAATTTACACAATCCACATACTTCCATGCATTTCACTTTAATTACGATTCAAAAACAAAAAAAAACAAGATAAGTAGTTCGCATAATTTCATTCTTCCTCTTATTCCAGCTTGAACATAGTGAAATCAGCACTCTCTTGTTCTCTGATATTCAAGGAAACTAAAACAGGGTAGGCTACCAAACATGTTCCCAAACCAGTTACTTTACTTCCATGGAAAATGACAAGTTAAAACCAAAATGTTTCCTAACCATAGAGCACTGTGAAATGTTTCAAATAACCAAATAGCGCTGATGTTTCAAAGTTCAATCCCAGGATTAATCTAAAGTTCATTACTCTTATTTTTTATACAAGAAGGATTGTTACTGAATAAACTTATGCAACTAATTTCTCCCGCATCTCTTAATCAGTTTTCCACCATATCAGCTAATACAAGAAGGATTAATCTAAAGTTCATTGTTCTTATTTTTGCTACAAGAAGGATTGTTACTAAAGAAATTATGCAACCAATTTCTCCCACATCTCTTAATCAGTTTTCCACCATACCAGCTAATACAAAGAAACAATGTGCTTCTCAATTTACAACTTCACGCAGTCAACCTGGTTTTTGGAAAATAATTGAAAGGTGCCTTTAGTAAGAATATAATGGGTTGGGCAAAATCATAAACCACCTTTCGAGATATCAATCGTGTCATACAACTGTTGGTTTTATTGCTTCTTTTTATTCCTTGCTCATGTTGTCAAAAGCCCGATAACAAGAAATAAGGACACACACTTAGGTAGTAAGAAGTGTTTCTTTATTCTTAAGCATAACTAAGTCCTCAAATTCTCAAAAAGTCACATTGGCTCATGAGTGCTGCTTTACATGCTTAGGTTGTGACCCTGCCAAACAGGAGAAATATTTACCCAGGCTTGTAGAAAACCAGATCGTGTGCGTGCAGCAACAGCAGCAGACACAATTCTTGCTGCACGAATGGTCTCAAGCCCTATGTTCCCAGCAAGCCCAGCAAGGAATTGCCTAGGATCTTCCCCATCTATCTCTAAAGAGATGGATCGACCTGAAGAACTATAAATTTCTTAGCAAGTCGTAACTCCAAAAGATAAAAGAGTTGGCCAAAAACAACTAGATAGAGGGTGCGGTCTAAAAGTACATACTGATTGCACATATTCAGAACAAAGTCAACAGACACACGATAAAATGAATCCCGTGTGTTTTCTGTGCCAAAGGAGACTCTGATTCCCGAAGTCCTGCATATGCGACGCAACTGCTCGTCCACACAGGCAAAGAGAAGTCCAGAATGTCATTAATGGATCACCTGATAAACAACTGGTGCTGAGGAAAAACCAGTACACCACAAACAGAGAAAACTACAAATATAAAAAACTCAAGTGCATTAATTTGGTCATAGTATGGAGAAACTGAGATAACATGAGAGGATAACAAATAAATTAGTAATCTCTTCCTTGAACTGGCACGACTGCACTAAATTAACTGCATTCAATTAACCTTAGATACGACCAAAAAAATTAACCTCAGACAGCATACAACTTGCAGATGATGTGCACAGATGATGAAAAATTTCTTAGACCAGAAAACAAAAAAAATGGAAAAGTTTCCTCAGCTCTTGGAAACTGATCGTGAATAAAGTTATCCTGAAGAGAACTTCCTTTCCCTTGGTTATTTAATCAATATCGCTGCAAAATTCAAAATACCATGTTTAGAAATAATTGCGCATAGTCTAATAATTCAGTGCGAACATTCTTATTCATAAAATTTTTCATTTTGACTGCTTGAACTTACTAATAAAAGGGTAACAGGAATTACATACCAATGGGAATCAAAAATAAGTCAATAAAATGTTTCATGCCATATAATTAACAAGTCATAAGAGGACTAACTTGAACTATGTCAGCGACCATGATGTCCTTTCCACGCAATCTATTGTCAACAATTTCTGCATAACCATTTTCGTGAGTTGCCTTGAAGACATAATTGAAGGCAATCGTAATTGAGAACACACAAGCAATAAATGTTTCCCATTCACATGCAGAGAACCATTCAAATAATGTTTAAGAACTCTTGGAAGCAAAAATTTCCATCAAAGGCCAGATGTAACCAAAATAGCAGCAGACTCAAGGAAATTGGAAGCCTCACAGCTGCAATAAGTACTACAAGAATCTAAGCATGAAGATACAGAGATGTATCCTTCCATATGACCAGAAAGTCCTATAATTGACGCAAGCATGCACCCGAAAGGCCTATAACCGACGCAAGCATGCATCAGCAGTACCACTGAGTGCAAATTCCCCAAATCATTGGCCAGCTCATATTCCCCACTTTCACGTCAAGCAATGCACAATGACAGAAGAATAAAAGATGCATATCACCTATCTAATCAACGGAGATAAGATAATGAAGGCCAGACTGTTAGCTTGTATCGGGCATCGCAGAGCATCCAAGAAGGTCGAAGTTAATGCCTGCTAAAGTCTGACTTAGGAAAGGGACCAAAACAAATTTCTTTGGCATTGTTAATACCATTTATTTATGGGGTTAACGTTAATGACGGATCCCCAAACTCTTTAACTGAGCATTCTGGTTCGCTATGCCCTATTCATATCAACACATAATTCTAGAGCTGAGCACCCAATTCCATGCAGTCATACCTTGATAACGGGCAGATATAAAAGTTTAGCATGGTACAGTGTCTCTAACAGACTAGCAAGGAAACAACAAGCAATTATTCTAAATGTCAAGACAGCAACAAGCACGAACCTCGAACCAATCTATTAGCCTCCCTCTGATAATATTCCTTATCCACCTCCAAATCCACGGCTGACGAGGTCGTCGCAGCTGGCCACCATTCAGGCAACTTCTCTTCAAGCCGAGGCGTGAAATTCCTACGCCTTCTCTGGGGAGACCTATGGACAGTCCCCTGTAATGCAGGCGAAAGGGGATTATCCAAAACCCTAGAGCCATCAACCTCTTTCCTCGTCGCGACAACCACCTCTCTGCCACCAAGGCTCCTGTCTCTCCTGACCACCACAGCTTCATTCTTCTTGTACCCAAACCGCGACCTAAATCCAAGCACCAACTGAACCACGACCTTGAGCGCGAAAACGACCACAAAGCTCAAAGCCACCACACTCCCGACAAACTGGATGGTCGACCTTCGGCAGGATATCACCATTCTATTACTATCGTCCAACGTGACGAGCGTACTCAGGTCCGCGTACGCGTCTCTGCCGGCGGAGACGAGAGGACCGAAGCCGGATTTGGCTCGGGCGGACCAGCTAGTAAAGTCGATGGTGAGCTCGACGCTGTGCTCGTCGCAGGCGACGAGCTTGGAGGACTTGGCATCGGCAGTGTCGGGGTTGGCGAGGACGTGCCTCCGGCGGCGGCGAAGGTGGCGCCTCGTCTTCTTGGAGCAGGAGACGGAGAAGAGACGAGGAGGAGGGGGAGGGGGAGGAGCGATGGGGCGGCTGCGCAGCCGCGGAGGCCATTGGCGGTGGCGAGTAGTTAGGTGGTGGCGGCGGCGGTGGTTGAGTAGAGAGCAAGAAGGAGAAGAGGAGGAGGAGGAGGAGGAGGAGGAGGGAGAGAGGAAGAGGAGAGAGAGGGAGTGAAGAGAGGTCATTGAATTTTGCGGGAATGAATGAGATGAGATGAGACAAAAGAAGAAAGCGAAGAGACTCCAGAGCTCTTGGAGGAGAAAAAGCCGAATCCAGCCAACCCAATGCCTAGCAAATCCAAAGTCTTGATCTTGAGTAGAGTTGAGACAACCTTTGGTAAATTCCACCATACAACTTTGTTTAAATCATGGTATTAGAAATGATCTCGATTATGTCTCGAACTTTTTTTTTTCTCCCTGAACAGGAGTTTATCTTGGATAAATCGAAAAAAATAATAATAATTGAAAAGACAATCTTCGAATGTATTTAATTTTAAAATCTCGTATTCAGCTGCCTTCCCACATGATTACCGAAGACGATTACGAAAACCTGCTCACAAGCCCATGTCGCTGATGTTGGACCTTACCATTTCAAATGCAACCGAATAGCTTTCCATACTTGTTTTTGTTAAGATCTTCACTCCTAAATCGTTACGTTCATATTTTTTTGTTAAGATCTTCACTACTAAATCGTAAAGTTCACGGTGGAACCGCCTATTGGCTTGCCGGAGCAAATTATACTCAGAAGCATGAAAAGCACAAAATTGAACTGCTTCAACATTAATTCATGAGCTTGCCATCCTGTTTTCCCCCTCAACCAGTTACCAGAACTCAATAATATTTGTCAGCATCAGCTTCTAAATATGAGCTCCACAGCCCACGGTTACAAGCAAAACATAAGAGTTTCAACACAACCAACACTTCAGCAAACGAAAAGGACCTCTGTGCTGACCCGGCCTCTCCATTAGATTTTCTAGAAGCTTAAACCGTTAAGATATTGCGAGGAAGAATGGGAAGACATAAGCAAGGCCACTCCATAAATCTTGCTTCTTGCTATATTTCTGCATTTTAGAAGTCGGTCGAATGTACAAGTTACAGTCTTTTTGATACTGACAAGTGCATTGACCGAGCAGTGTTTCATTCTCATATAGTTCTAGCATAATTCATTTCCCTAATACAAGGTATCCTGGGAGCATTTGTCGGTATCGAACAATACTCGAACGTGACTATAAAATTCTAGAAAGAATCGCGCATACAGCAAGAAGGAAAAAGAAAAGGGGCAAAACTCCTCTCTCGGCTGGTCTAAGATGAAGGTTTCACGAAGCTTGTCGCTTGATGTAGAGCCTGCTCAGTCCACTCCTAACTCATCCACTCCCCCTGCTTGGCATCAGTGTGGCTTTCCGAGAGCCTCTTCATCATGACCAGCAAAAAGGATCCAAAGAAGTGGAACGATTTCTCTATATTTTATTTTTCTGTAAGAAATGGCTAATTCTGTACCCACCAATCACTCCTGCCAGAAGAATGCTTTTAATCAGTTTCCTCAAAGGGGGGAAAAGCAAAAGGGCTACAGCTTTGCACTACCAGAAATGAAAAACTTAAGCTGCATCACATTACAACATTTATGATGCCAAAAAACACACGAGATTACTGGAGTAACTACTTCCAAGCTGAAAAAATGTTCAAGTGCAGCAGCCAGTCTCATATCATCTTGATGCGTCTCACATACAAGCGCCGATATCATATAGAACAAGAGAATCACGGACGAAAGAACTGATGGATTCTTCCAAAGTTCCCAACTCAGCTAAAGGTAAATGTTACTCGGCACATTTAGTCTCACACACTCCATCGCAGGACATTTATTTCACGGATGACTGGCCAAGATATATAGAAGATACAAGTGTAATCGAGGTGGAGAGACATATAATACCTGAAATAACTTCATCTAGGAAGAAGTGGTTGCCTGTCATCAGATCCAACTCTATGGGTAGCCTGAGAGTAGGGCAAATCAACAGGGACGAGCATCAGTGACATGACAAAAGTGTAGAAAGATCAAAATCGGTGCATAAAGAATGAAGAATTTCACACCTCATCATTAGCTCCTGCTGCCATATTTACAAAAGAATCCCTCGACCTGGAAGATGATCAACAAAGTCAACCCAAAGATCCAGCTAAGTAATAGAAGAGAGCTTCCATCATTATTTCACAGGAGCAACTACACTTGGCTAAGACATTTATTAGCACAAAATTTGTGTGCTTCTTCATAAATTCAATTTTCTTAAACAACCAATGATCCTAGTGATCTGGGCAAACGCTTTGACTTCTGCCAGGTCCTAATTAAACCTACTTAGAAATTCGCTAAAGTTCAAGTTCTCAGCGACTGGTAACATTAGATCCTATCCTCTAGGCATGTAAGAGTACCGAAATAATTGTAAAGGCATACCTTTGGTTATCCTCCGGTTCTACCAACTCCAGCACCCCATTCTGCTGTTCATCTTTGACTTTTGATAGGGGTGAAAAGAACTGCACAATTAAAAGCATAAGACAAGTGAAGGAAAGAAGGTGCAAATATAAGATCGCTATTTAACCAAAAAACCCATGGAACAATTCTCCGCTTACCTGGTGCATTGAGATAAAAACAATGGAAATTCCCAACATAAAGTTTATCGTTAAACTGTGACCAAACAAAGCTGCAGATGCTATGCCTGTAAAGATTGTGGCGACAGTTGACGAGTACTTCTTCAAGATTGTATCTGGAATGGCCCCCAATATATATATGTTAGAGATGTTAAGCCATCTAAAAGACAGAAAGCATATGACAAATTACTTAGTTCCATTAAACAGGAGGTCTCCAGCTGTCGAACTGATAGATTAAGAGCACAGCTACAAACTCAATGGATCATACATACAGTCCAACCTGCATATTTGAAGAAAAAGGAGGATAAAATTCCTTGGGCCGCATTGTTACATATCAGAAGCATGGTAGCTTTCGAAAGTCCTTGTAGAATATCGAAGTTGCCCGGACCTGAGAGCGACAAACAAAAATGATCATTGTATGCATTTTCTTACAATTCAGATTGGTTATCTCAGAGCAGAAAATCTCCATAGCCTAAAGGAGGAAATCTTAACCAAAAGAAATGCAAATATAAAAAAATATATCTTTAAAGTTCAGTATTCTATTAGATGTACTGTACAGCCAGAAGTAAAAAGTTTATCTTGCAAATACGTGGAATAGAGTGCTCATAGTGTTCAATTAAGGGGAGGGGATAGCTTCATGCAGAAGTATCTACCATGCTTTTTTTTTTTTTTGGCATTTCCCAAGGTCGGATCCTTCCTCCCCCCCCAAAAGAAACCACCCCCACAACCCCAAAAAAATAAAAATAAAAGAAGAAAAAAAATGCCAGGCCACCCCACATGCCTGGTGGCCTGCAGGAATCATAGCCAACTGTGTGATTTCCATACCTTTAACAAGTGCCATTCCAACGATTCCTAGAAGGTTGAATATAGCACCATACCCATATAAAAACAAATTCTGCAATCCAAACGGCAATATAAGTGCTTAACAAAAGAAGAAAAGAAATTGAGATTACTAAAGGTATGTGCTCCAAGTCTCATTGTAAAGCAATATAACAATGAGCATATAGAAATGCTTTCCATTTAAGATGTTTCTGAATACCAATGTGATAGCATTCCCTCTGCAATTTTAAATTCTGATTTCCAAACCCACTAGGTACTTCTTTAGTTCACAATTTCAAAACATTCTAGATATAGTATTCCTCAGTGTTACAACTTCACCATCCTTTCTAGTTTAATTGTAAGAAATTCTCGTTCGGAAATACAGCTTAATATTGCCATTTTTAACTTTCTACTAATAAATAAAATGTGCGGCTATTGGAATGATTGCAGCCATATCTTTCTTGGAAAATAATCCAGTTATAAGTAAAAATTAACAGGATCCAAAAGTATTGGGCCTCCTGATCGATTCAAGAGATACAAAAGGAAGCAGTTCAACTTTCTGCTATTTGACCCAAAAAAAAAAAAACCTTCTGCTATATTCCTTGCATTACATAGACAACACCTGTCATGAATATTCCTTGAAAAGCTTAGCAACCTATGTGCATCCTAAAGTCAACAAACTAGGGAGAAAGCTCAAGATGCTGACGAATTGAACTGACCGAAATCTTACCTGAAGGTAGATGCTTGTGTCATATTGGCTCTTTAGTGCATACTCATTGAAGACAGAGGCCATAGATGGCACCGTAACCTGCAAATTTATCCATAGAGTAAGCGTGACAGATAAAGAAGGTTTTGCTTAAAGATGATCAACTCATATGAAGGACTAATTGGTTCCACGCTTGATTCATAACTCCAGTCCATTCCCCACCATACCCGGAAGAAAGAAATAATAACAATTGCACACAAACCCAAGACACAAAGAGAAACATAGCCAAAATTGGTTTCAAATTGATATCATCCAAAAAGAGTTCCTCAAACTCATTTCACTATTTGCTAAGCAATTGGCAATGCAATATCTGTGAAGGGATAGCTATCATTTCTAAAAAGGCAAGAAAGATCACTCACAAAGATCAATGTATAGATGTATGCACCCGCTGCAACTGGAAGACCTAGAGCTGTAGTCCCTTCTGGCAAAGACCGCAGCTGATTCACACTGATGCCAATGAGCAACAAGGCAAGAGCCTCCCACTGTCAAAGAGAAATAATCAGTTCTGCACCAGCAATTATAAGCAGAGCCAAAGGTGTAGCCTAGAAGAAAAGTATCACAGAAATCTGTACTTGTTTTAATCAACGTGAAAATGCAAGAAAGAAAATAGAGGAGAAACTGACCTGAATTACAGAGAACCGACGTTTCATGACAATCTTTAACAAAACAGCAATCACCAAAACCTGCACGAGACATTTCATCAGGGATAGTACTCAATGTGGCTTTCCAGCTTAAACACCAGTCTAACCAGGAAAATTTGATGACTGCCGATATGATAGTTCATATCCACAATGAACATGCCAGATAACATATCAACAGTAAACAACCATATGCCATGGTAAAGAAGTCTAATTCTTGGGTTATAAAAAAACTGAGCAAGAAGGGGGACAATTTCAAGTGTATTAAAAGATCAAGCATCTCTTGTTTGGGAAGATGGTATCCCATGAGGTCTTCCAAGAACAATCCTGACTTTTGGAGAGTGGGAGAGGGTTAAGTAGAACTTAAAGGCATCTTAGCGTGAAAAGAGCATCTTAAAACATGGGAAGCCCAGCAATTGCTTTAAAATGAAAGGTAAAGCATTACATTCACCATGGCAAGCATTCTCCGCTACATTATTAAGAAAAGGGAAAGGAATATTTTGCATGAAAAAAGGTCAATGAACAAGGACGACTTTCAAAAGTTGCTCGGTGTTTTTAAGAAAAAAGCGGGACAATCACTACAACATATTTAAAAGAAAAATATGGCCAGGAAACATTAAGAAAAAGTTGCCAGAAATTACCACTATAACACTAAAGGAGAACACCAATATAAGCCCAATACAGTGAGACGGACATTACCTAAATGAGAAACAATCAAAGAAAATTCTTACTAAGACGATACCTTGAGATTACTTAGCATCTTCACAGTTGCAGGATTGAAATATAGCTGCAGAAGATGGATTCTATTGTTAGTCGTAACACATCAACAGGAAAAGCAGTGGCTCCAAAAGGAGCAATTACTTCAGATTTTACAATTAAAGAAGCTCATTAACAAATCTGTAAACCAGAAGCAGCATTTGCCGCTGTCTGGTTTTCTTATTGCTTACGGAATCCATCCCTGCTAAGGAGGATCTTTGACAATATGTGAAAGGAGAAGAAAATAGATAGAAGCTTTGCATCAAACACATTTTCTTTACTTCTATGTGGCTTGAGCAGATATGACTGGTTTCAGTAACATCTGAATTCTTGTCACTAAGTATTCTGACCTCAGAGTATTGCTGTTCCTAGACAAGCCACATTATAAATTGGCAAGAACACTGTCAATAAAGTTTCACACTACAAAGAACTAATTCTAGAAGCTTCAAATCAACCTGTCATTCCCATGAAAATTTTTGAAGATTCGAAAAAACTGATTATCCTACAATTCTGCATAATAGACAACGGTAGAAAGCTATCTGGCTTTTGAAAAATTAATAGCATGTCCCTTTCTGCACATGCCACAAATGCATGCATGTAAACATGTAGATCATAATTGGAAGCACACACTAAAGTGCACATCTCCACCATCCAATATGCAAACAAAGGCACATGCATGTAGACAACTACACATCAATCGATAACAATGTACAGATGCAGCACACAAGGAGAGAGAGTTGATACTTTCACTTGCTACAAAGGTTTTTGAAGAGAATCATACCTGCATGATGAACTTCAAATAATTGTTGACTGCATAGAGAAGAGCTGGGACAGCAAGAAGCACATTGTTCCGAGCTGCCTACAGAACCATAGACATTAACGAAGGACTAAATGTGAGAACTATTGCATGTATAAAAATGTGAAAGTTGCTCTTGCATATTTTTATGGGAAATCTCTAATTGGCCAGCTTTAGCAAACAAAATCAACATAGCTTATAGGCAGACCAATAATCTAGAAACTCAGTGGTTGAAAATTGTAAAAGTGGTGACAATTAGAAACTTCCTTTGCCACATATAAAAGTTGGCTGGATATCTTTCTCCAATACTCTTTAAAAATTCTGAAAGACAGATCTAAATGCAGCCAGACAAATATACAAAAGGAAAAACGTTATAAAGATATAAAAAAAAAAAAAATTGATGTCAAGGTAATATAAGCAGAACTCATGATGTTCATGTTCACCAGGGAAGAATCTTTAAGAACAGATGAATCACAAGCAGAGAGAGCTGGGGATGAAGCATTTCCCCTTTTTGGGACCTTGTGCAGTTACCATGCAGAGGTAGTCATCCATCAATATAAATTGCTGCCGCCTGCGCCGATGGCATTGGGTGGCAGACAATAATTCTTGTAACTCTACTGTGCCATTTATAATAATTTTCATTTTAATGGCATTACCAATTTATGTGAAGTGGCATTAAATCGACAACTTCAGAGGCTCTCCTAAGGGCCTATAACTCTCTTCAAACTTCAAAGTAACCAAGTTGAGAGAGAACTGAATTATTCATCTTTTTCCCGTCCAACCACAACCTCCTGCCAACCAGGATTGTTGTTCCTTCTCCTTCTGCTCAATTTTTCAAACAAGTCCATGAGAGGCTGATGACTTGGAAAATGCAGAAGCAGGCTTTTCGTTATTATGTCTGCATATAATGTATAAAGTAACCAAGAGCTATGTTGCACCGACACAACACGGGACACGACACGACACGACGCGACACGCCAACACGTGATTTTTAAAAAAATAGAGAATTTCGACACGCTAGGACACATATATTAAATGTATATTTTTAGATATACATGTTAAATTATCATTTTTATGATTACACAAATAAATAAATAATAATAAAAGAACTAGAATGAATTTACATAATAATGACTATGAAAGAAGAGAGATACGTATGATGTTGAACATTGAAAAGCGATCACCATGGGTGTGCTTTCAGGAACCTTTTGTATATATCCCAGAGGAGAAAGTTTGTGAGGCATTGAAGGTTTTACTTGGTATGACAATGATTCACTCTCCTCCTATATTTATCTGAATGCGGTAATCAAATTTTGTTTGAGGCCTTACTTAATGTTTCTTCTTGTCATTTTTATTGCAGATGTAAGGAATCATCCTGTTCTAATTCACTGTAAGAGAGGAAAGGTATGTTGTTTCATCTATGTACTTAATGCCACAGTTTAAACCAAGCTTTATTTAAAAATGTATTTTGACTTTTGGGGTTTACCCTCCTATGTGCAGTACCACACAGGCTGTCTGGTGGGCTGCTTGAGGAAACTGCAGAGATGGTGCCTCTCCTCTGCATGTCCCACATCGGTCAAGAAATAGAGAAAGAGAGAGAAAGGTCCTTATAAAGTGGGGCCTCAGTACATGAAACAATGTCGGAAGCTGGGCCGGGCGATGGGTCATCAGCTAGGCCTATGGGGCTAGGGCCAGATGTTGGTTTTAAAGTATAAAAATTTGCTTAAATTAATTTAGGGACACGCGAGTCTGAGCGTGTCCCATTCATTGACTGCGTGTCAAAAGTTTGGACACGCATTGACTTTGTGTCGGGGCGTATCCGACCGTGTCCCAGTGATACGGTCCGGTAGAATGGCATCATCCAAGAGGTTTTCTGTACGAAGGACCATGACCTTTAAAGGTAGAAGACCCTAGAGAATTCTAGAAGATCCAGGGGCGGGTGATATGGGAATTTCTCGTCTCTGTATTTATCGCGGGTAGATGGTAGTTGGGGAGATACAATCTCCATTGTTAGATCTAGGAGGGATCTATGGACGATATCTCACGAGAACTTGTATATAAGGGGACCTCCTCTCCCTCATTGTATCATCTCATTCTTACGAGTTATAGAGTTTCAGAGCTTCTCTCTCTACTTTCTCTCTCTATAAACCTTGTGAGTTTGAGCAGGTCAAGGTTGACTTAGGGAGCGGAGTTCCTAAGGCCGCACGGGTTGAGCGAGGATTTTGCCCGACTTAGGGAGCGGAGTTCTTAAAGGGTCTTGGATTGAAACCCTAAGTTTCTTCTACTCAAATAGCTATTGAATTATCTCCATTGCTAACATGGAAATATTCAACTCGCTCAACCTAGAAGAATTTACTTGGCATGCCATCAAGAATTCTTCCTACATCATCTAGTAGGTTTGAAATCTTAACCACTGTCGTTCTTCCTCTCTGTCCATTTCGTATATGTGGTTTGGTATGGTCAATTAACAACCACCCCTCTTCCCCCTGTTTGCTTAATTGAGGATACTGACTTATTCATAAAAATGGTTCTTAATTCTTTGCATTCATCACACACAACTGAGTAAATAAGAAGGATAGTGGAGGATATTCAGATGAACAAAAGGACATTTTAGCTTCTCTCTCATTTTCTCATGGAAAGTGATATAACAATTTGTTTATGGACTTTCTAGTTATATTGCTTTGTCGGGATTTTCAACCCCAGCATATCATGATCTATATTTTGAGAAGTTCCCTAACATGCACCTTATTTACCTATATTGTGCTTCCTTAAGCATGCATGTGATTGGAAACATCAAAAAGTGTCACATAAATTATAGCAGCAACAGCAAACAAGAGACTAAAACAATATCAAAATCTTTGAAGAAACATTCTTCCCATCATAGCCACATTACAGATCCCAATGGCCATTGATCAAACAAAATCTTTGAAGAAACGTTCTTCCCATCAAGCCCATTAAGGTTTAATGGAGCACTTCAGAGTTCTGATCATCAATTTAGCATGCTAGAAGATCCTAATGCACTTATTAAAGTAGCATCTAGTTTTTGAAAAAACAACAGGTGAACGGAAATCACATGCGAGGCTCAAGCTGGCATTTTCTTCCACATAAAAGTCATTCATAAATCCTCAATTAGCATCTAGTAAATCCCGCAGAACAACAATGACTCAAATTGGAAATATACTTTGATGTTCCTCTACAATCCAGCTGCCCCTTCCTCAAAAAAATTAATAATAATAACAAAAGAAATGCATTACCTGCACAAATGTGGAGACTGAGAGTAATGGCTTCTCACCAACTTTCTGATGTCTAGCCTGCAAAATAGAATAAAAGTTAACCTCGAGCTGAAACATACGAAGTGTTTCCAGGATTTATTAGCCATTTCTATTCTGGTTATAAGCAAGCTATGCCAATTACACCCGAGAAAGTACAAGTGAACCCAATTGCAATGGAAAGCGTGGAATGACCTTTGTTCGGAGAACAACATCAAATTTTTCTGAAGACTAAGTGACATCATAGCTAGATTGTCCATTCATATTATATCTTCTTTTTCCTATTGGAGAGTTCAAAGCAATAAATTTCTATGCAGAACAGCTGAAGTAAAAAAGTTCATATATAAACATTTGACAATGATAAACATTACCTGGAACAAAAGCATAACAACTGCAAAGAGGACCTTTGCAGCCTCCGTCAAAAAGTTAACGCTGATAGGGTTGAAGTTGAATTTTCCATCGACCTTGGACATGTAAACTAAAATAGGCTGGCCAAAAGACGTGGACCATAGTTGTCAGGTAAATCTAAAACTAAAAAAAAAAAAAGCCAAAAGCAAGCTTTCTGTGAAATTAAAATTGAAGAAGCTAATTCCCACATCAAAATGGCAGCCAAGCTGTGACTGCTTGTCATGACCTAAACGCGAACTAATTAAATGCTAGGTCTTCATTATATGCATATGCCTACTGGATGAACATGTCAGACAGTAGAAATGATGAAACTTTTACAAGTTCCTTATCATATGCAAAATGCACAATGGTTATTTTCCCTCCATTTCACAGTCACCTTACTATTTGTTCTAAGCAATAAATATATATGGTACAGAAGAAATTTGAGTAAGTACTTGTATCAATAATTTACCTGTAAGCCAACCAGGATGCAATCCCCAACAACCAAAAGAACATTGAGAGCCCGCTGTTTTGATGAAACAGTGCTTTTATGTCGATCATAAGCCCTTGACACAGTTTTAGAAGTTGGGGAGACAAGACGTGAGTGGCAGACACTGCATTCCAGAATTCCGTTCTTCATATATCTACCCCTCTAAATGTCACACCCTCAAAAGTTATTTCTGCAGCAAACAAAACAGCACTCTAACTCTTTCATCCTAGTAAACACTAATTGTAATAAAAACTAAACTTTTCTATGTTATTTGATCCTCTAGTACCAGATCCATTTTCAACAATGAACACAGGAAATACAGGCTCGCAAATGCACTGAACTTATGACATATAAACCAACCACAGTCCCTGAATTTCACCGCAAAATTTTACTTTTCTTTACGGAGTGTTCTCATTTAAGTCGGTAAAAATCAATAGTATATAGGGTGAGAAAGATTGACAGGAAGTAAGATGGAAAACTAGGATACACCAGTAAAAGTCAGATTCAAAGGGAGGGAAAAAGCTCACGAAGGGATTTCCTCTAGGACTGTTGCCTGATCCTTTGCTCAATGATCTGATGCAGGATCCAAGAAGAAGCCCTATATCAGTATAAATGAGTCAACACTTTAGTAAGGTTTCTGGTATTTTCGATAGGCTAAGCTTCACTCAATCCCACCTCTAGACATGACTTTAACTAGCACTAGCTAGCTAGTGATACCATACCGTAGATTGTTACCATCCGAAACTTCAAATATGTAGCTAAAATATAGGGTACAGTGATTCTAGCTCTGGTCTTAGTGACGTAGATTGTACATATTCTAACAGGTTTGGTGAAAGGACTTGGCCTTCTTAAGAAGCAATATGCACCACCATGCTATTACCTATCTATCTAGCTTACGATAAAATACATGAATGAAAATGGAGTTGCTAGAAATCCCTTTGTTCAAGCTTCGAGGGTAAATGAAAAAGGAGGAGACAAGGGTACTTGGATGTAGCAAACGTTGGAAGTGCAGGTTAAGCTAATGAAAAGTCGATGTTTGATTGACAAAAACGAGTTGCCGGCAAATAGTCTATCCTGCACGAAATAACTTTGAACATGATCAGACCCATTCGTGCGCAACCCTCAGCTCAGAAGCCATAATCCGATCGCCGTCCAAGTCATCACAAATGTCTCGTTGTCGAAACTTGGACTAAAATGACAGCCCAAGGACAGAACTTTCCCCAACAATCGATCGATATCCAGCACGAAACAGAGAGGACGGATACTTCCCAACACAACGCCTCACCAAGAATGGAGCACAGCCCGATCCCTTCCGCACATTGTGGAATGCGCGAAATCCAGAGCATTCAACGACCGATCGTCGGAGTTTCCGACTTCCAAATCGCGATTCCAAACAAACCCGGCACCGGATCTCCAGATCGAATTCAAAGAAGGAGAAACTCGAAGCGATTCCCCAAAAGAAAAGAAACAAAAAGAAATAAAAAGAAAGCTTCTCCTATTCAGCTCAGCATCAGGATCAGACAATTCATTCGTATAGAGAGAGAGAGAGAGAGAGAGAGAGAGTTGCGTACCAGCAGAAGGAGTCCGCAGGGGAGGCGTGGTGTCGGTGACCCCGCGAAGCCAAAGCAGGGAGAGAAAGAGAGACAGGGAGAGCAGATCTGGGAGCTGCTGTCGGAGATCGGACAAAAGTTCAAGCATGCATGAACGATCTCGACGAGAGAGAGAGAGATTGAAATTGGAACGCACCTGATGTGAATGGTTTGAATCGGGTCGGGTCCGTGCCCGTCTGGTTCATTCCCTCGACTCATTCAAATCGTGCAGCTGCAGCCGCAGCAGCAAGAAAGATCAAACCCCATAAAAGGGAACGGGACCAAAAAGTTTGGCTTTTGTCCCACTGTCCTTTGGAATCAAACTTAAAACCCAAAATTAAGGTCCATGATCACTTTTTTCAAAAGGCCTACCTCTTGCCGATAAATAAAAAAATAAATAAACTTTGCTAATATTTTCGGGGCACGAAATTGGTAGGTTTTGTATGAAAAAATCGTTAACCTATCATTAAATGCGAGTATTAGATACTCGCAAAACAACATACACATGTGCATGTACTGTGTACGATAAGAAGGAGGATGCATTTAGTAGAATATCCTAATATCCGCCATGTAAATTTGGCCGAGTCTTAAAAATTTAAAAGTGTCATCAAATTTTAAAATTCAACCGATCGATGCACTTAAGGATTTCTAATAACTGTGCCCAACATTGATTCTTTGAGTAACTCCGGACTTTTCTTTTTTTTTTCCAAATTGTCATGTGATGTTTGAGCCAGATTTTTATATATTTTCGAGTGTCATGAAATATTGAGCTGAATCTTAAATTATGTGTGACGTATTAATATAAATATTTGTAATTAGATATGTGGTTATGCTTAGTGTTGCCTTAGCAATGTAAAAAAAAAATTAAATTACTTTACCACATTACGTTGCACCTTGAAATGCTCGTCAATTTGACCTCGTGCTTGGAAAGTCAAGCCAAATTAAGGCATGCCTACGTGAGATCCGCTAGACTTATAAAAGCAATGACCACCAAGGTGGCCGACCTAGTGGTTAAGATCGACAGTCATATGAGGTTACGAGTTCAATTCACATTGCGAGTAGAATCTTCTAATAAGGGATAACAACAAACGTTCTCCAAACTTTGTCCAAACATGCAATGTGGTCAGTGAACTTTTTATGTATTCAATATGGTCCATGTACTGGGTTGTAACAATTTGTGATTAGTTTGGTTTTGAACTTATGTAGTTCTCTTTTAAATGAAATGAAAGTTTCTTTTTGACAAAAACAATGGTTAATACAATGGAAAACTCTCAAACGGTATACTCGTGATAAATTTATCCCAAACTATTTTTTGACTATCAAAAAATTCAAATTAGTATATTTATGACAAATTTACCATTCGATAAATTTTACAATCAAATTGTTGAGTTGCATGACACGTAATAGTTGAAGGGTGTACAAATTTGGGATTTTACCCTCTATTTGTCATAAATATATTGGTTTGAAATTTTTTTGTGGTATTAACCAGATTTAACGTACGTTAACGAAGTTTAAATTTGTCATATATGTACCAATTTATGATTTTTTATAGCCAAAAAAATTAATTTTGGATAAATTTATCAAATGTATACTAGCAAGAGAGATTCACCTTTCTTTCTTTCTTTTTCCATTTTTTGTTCTCTTATTCCCTAGTGTTTCTTCTGCTCGTTTTGCATTTCAGGCTCAGCTAATTTGTTTCAATTTCCTTTTCAACTTGATTGGTGGAAATTATAGCAATACCATGCACAAGTACATTGATAAATAGATGTATTATCTCATCCAAGTAGAAATGGGGAGATATTTTGGTGGTTTAGTAGAAGTTTAAATTTGCTAATGATTTACCTTTTAAACCCAACTCGGTTCTTTATGAGTTCGAGTAACTCCGGATTTTTTTTTTCCAAACCGTCATGTGATGTTTGAGCCGGATTTTTACGTATTTCCGAGTGTCATGAAATGTTGAGTTGAATTTTAAATTATGCGTGTCATATTATTGTAATTGTTGATAATTCGATGTGTGGTTACGTTAAGTGTTGCCTTACCAATATAAAAAACTTAAATTGCTTTACTAGGTTACATTGCACCTGGAAATAGTAATCAATTTGACCTCAAGCTTGGAAGGTCGAGCTAAATCAAGCCATGCATGCGCGAGATCCGCTAGGCTTATAAAGTAATGACCACCGAGGTGGTCGGTTTAGTGGTTAAGATTGATTGGTCTTTTTGCGAGATTACGAGTTCAACTCGCGTGATGGGCAGATTTTTAGAATGTTCATTGTGCATTATGTAATTAGCGATAATGGCACGAATGGTCCCCGAACTTTATATGAACATGCAATGTGCATGCATAAAATTTTAATGTATTTAATGTGGTCCATGCACTTTTAATACATGTTCAGTTTAGTTTATGGATTATATGAAAATGTTTATTCAATAATTCAAGTTTAGAAATTGTATTGAATATTTTCATATAATTCAGGGATTAAATTGAATATGTATTAAAGTCTAAAAATCGTATTGAACAAATTAAAAGTTTATGAACTATATTGCGGATTAGGCTAAAATTTAAAGATGACGTTGAATAAATTAAAAATTGTTAGAACATGTTACGGACCATCAGTTTTCCCATTTGATTACCTACAATGATGTTGGATGGGGTATCTTCGGACACGTATGGCAACACTTCTGCTTCAAAAATTAATTTACGGTCAGAAGTTGATTTTTCTAATTCTTCTTGAAAAGTTATTTTATAATCAGAGAAGCACGTTTGATAACAAGACAAAATTCTGTTTTTGAAATAGAAATTCGTTTGGTAACATTTGAAAATTTCTACCTCTAAAAAATTATTAATACAAAATCTTCTACAAAAAATTATTGATTCTCACCTAAAATGCATGTTATTCGAGAAAAGTGAAATGCAAATATTGATGGATTTACGTATAATTTGTCATTTAGTTACTCATGCAAATGGGGACCAATTTTATGAAGAAAATTATATTAATGAATACGATGATCGAGCTCATGTATCCATGCTAAAAGCACGGGGTAGTTCCGATGCTTCCTCGCCCGTGCCTAGAGTGTCAAATGGGTGGGTGGAGTTGAATATGGTTCGACCGATTGACCCATTTTCATTATGTACAAATTCAACGGCCCATACCAAACTCGACTCGTATTACTTAAATACTTATATATTTAACCAAATCATGCATATTTATTTCTTATAATTTATTAAGAAAAGTGATATTGCTAAAAGACTCTTGTGCAATTGAAATTATTTTAATTTTTTAAAAAAATAAAATTTTATTATAAAATATTAAGCTCGAAGAGAAAATTCAACCGATTTCGATTTGACTTTGCTTTTTAAAAATGAAAGAAAAATATTATTTATATTTTACCCCGACGATGGCAGTGGGTGGCGGCGGCGACGGCGACGGTAAGAGGTGATCATGGCGGCGCTCAGCAACGAGCGGCGGTGAGTGGCGATGACTGTGGAGCCATGATTGGGAATGAGAATAGAGAGCGATTCACAACAAAGAGAGAAGTAGAGAGAATGTAAAGATATTAAAGTTAGAGAAAGTTAGGGTGAAGCGAGAGATATTTATATCGAGATATCTTCACTTCTAAGAGAGAAATAATTTATTTTTAGTGCTGAAAGTGGGTCGAAAATAATTTCATAAAGTCAAAACTTACGTCAAAATTAAAAAAATGGAATTGCATAATTAAATAAATTTTTATTAAAACATTGCGTTATCAAACTAATTTTTAGTCTAAACGTACGTTTGAAGAAGAATTTTATGCTTCGGAAGCCCTCAACGGGGTTGCCATCCTCACGCCATTCGGAGGAAAATGAGGACTTTCCGTAGCAGCGAAAATTATTATTTATGCATCTCTCCCTTCCCTTTCTTTCCCTCTATCTCGATCTAGTTTAAATTTGCAATTTTCTGCACGTATATTTTTTAAGTTTCCCTCTTTTCGAATTTCATCGGTGAATAAGTACAGTTTCATTTTCGGTACGTGCTTATTATTGAAGATGAATTTGGTGATCGGTCATCGATTATGATGTGAAGAAGTCATAAATTTGCTATTTAAGCATGGAATTAGAGCTTGTTTTGTTCTAAAGTTGTTTGGAATAAATTTTTATTTATAATTGAACCGTGATATTTTTACTTGTATATTTTTGTATCCGAGTACGTGAACGAAATGAAATGTTGATTTTGACAAAAAAAAAAATTATTTATGCACGACACAACAGAAGGAGTAGAGTAGTTGAGCTCCGCCGGTTTCTTCGGCAGCATCGGCATAAACAAAACCCCCGCGCTCCACCGTCTTCCTCCTCCGACGACTACGATTACTCCGTCGCCGACCGGAGGGAAAAGATGCTGGTGATCCGATCGGCATTTCGCGGCAGCACGAGGCCCTTCTCCGCTTCTTCGTCACTTCTCTTCACTGTCGCCTACTCTTCTTCTTCTTCTTGTCCGTCGGCGGCTGCGGTTCACGCCGGGAGGACCATCGGCGAGGGTCCCCGAAACGATTGGTCCCGCGATGAGATCAAGACCATCTACGACTCCCCCGTGCTCGATCTCCTCTTTCATGGGGTCGCCATCGCTTTGCCCTCTCCTCGTTTCTCGTTTTTCCTTCTCGATTTCTAGCTACTTTGCGTAATTGCTCCCCCAGTGGGTGTTGCTTGGCTGTTAGTGTAGGGGTAGAGAGCAATTGCAAATGCATGTTTGAATTCGTACCTGTACGTTGAAAAGAAAGTCGAGGGATTGAGGATCGGTTCGGTTCCGTACTTTGGCCAAGTGTTCAACTTTGCCGCTGGATTCTTTTCTTTTTTTGCTTTTGGTCAAATGCTGGAGTCTTTTAAGTTGTAAAAGAGATTGCGGGATACTTGTATTGTCCTTGTCTCTTGTCTTTTGTGGAAAGGAATTTCTAATGGCAAAGGGTTTCGGCAGCTTTTATGAGTTTTGACCGGCTAACGTTTGTGCTTTGGTCAGGCTCAAGTCCATAGACATGCCCATAACTTCAGGGAAGTGCAGCAGTGCACTCTGCTCTCCATAAAGACAGGTGGGTGCAGCGAGGATTGTTCCTACTGCCCGCAGTCTTCCAGATACAGCACTGGATTGAAAGCCCAAAAGCTCATGACAAAGGATGATGTCCTTCAGGCAGCTCAAAAGGTTTTTACTCTGGACTCCTTCATGGTCATATAGATTTCTCTCTTTAGTGCTACTTGTTCTAAAAGCAAATCATTTCTCTTCTGTGTGACCTTAACCAGTATAATATTTCAGGCCAAGGAGGCTGGTAGCACACGCTTTTGCATGGGTGCTGCCTGGAGAGATACCATAGGCAGGAAAACTAATTTCAACCAGATCCTTGAATATGTAAAGGAAATAAGGTAATCTTTTCAGATTGTTATATAAAAGCATTCCCAATACCCACATTTCAAGTGATTTTGTTCCTCTTTTATAGGTTTGTAAGTTAGAATTTCTTTATGATTCTCGACGCAAATATCAGGAGAACTGCTCCCTGTGACAAGCCTAAATCAGTTCCAAACCTTAGAGTTCGTTATTAAAGGAGTAGCGGGTCATTCAAGTAATGACTTTGGGGCATCGAGCTATTGGCTTATGTTGCATAATGTTGGCGCAGCTGTGCTTCTCCTTTGTTCTTAAAAATCCGTAATGCAAAGCATTCTACTTAATGAGATATTTGAAAAGGAAATTCACGGAACTACCTTGCAAAGTATTCTGTACTTTTCTTAGTTTTCTATCTAGCTACTTCTTCAACATGATAAGGCCACAAGAAATTGTTCTGCATTGTTGCGGAACTCTTGCTTTCTGTGCTCCCAATCTCCTCACATGCATTGTTTGCCATCCCTTCTCAAATTCATAGCCAATGATAATGAAGGTTCTCAACTTAGAGTTCCTGGCAGTGCAAATTTCAGGGCTGTTGCTGTTGGATCCTCCACCATGCGTCTCGCAATTATGCGCACAGTTTCCTGTCCGTTATTCGTGCTTTTTTCCCTAACAAAAAAGTCCATCTCAGCCAAAATCCTCAATGTTTATCCAGTTTTGCACTCAAAACCTTGAAATTAAGTTCGACAATATATTCCTTGAAAGGTCATTTTGACATCAATAGGTCACTCAGCCCTCTTTTCTTTTTGTTGTTTTTTTCGTATGAAAAGTTTACGACAAGTAACCTCACCTTCGTTGGTAAACTTAGCCCTACTGTGTGAAATTGAGGTATCTTTAAATGTGACGCATATTGATGTATAGCTGAGTGATTCAAATAATATTTCTCAGGTTACTTTTGGTCTGCTGCTTTAGCTGAGCATCTTCCTGATTACAACCACGGCTTCCATCATATCATGATTGGCAGACTAGAATTATGCATAGGATGAGTCTTGATCGACTTTTGGTAAATATTAATGAACCTAGAGCAGAAATCTATTGTGGAAATTGAGTATTATCTATGGACCTCTGGAAATTTACTTTTCCTTTTAGCTATCCTATCATCTCATGATTGATGGACTAGAAATATGCATAGGATGAGTCTCGAATTGACTTTTTGGTTATTATCTCCATATATATCTCATCTCGACCACCTTTGCTAAAGCTTAATCGAGCTTGGGAATGGTACAAAGCTATATATTGCACAATTCCAGCCACAACAATCCATATTGGTTGACATTAGTTGGCCAATCTTTTGCCACTCTTCTCAACAATCTATTATTAGCTGATGATATTTGACGGTGTCATAAAGAAAGATAGATGCCAATGGTTTGATATGTTCAAGACCACTGTTGACAAATTTAATCATTCTATGAAGTGCTACCCGGGCGTTTGCAAACTTTTTCTCTTGGCTGCATAATGCAGCCTTGTCAAAGTTATTTTCCCACAGATCTGTCCGTCCTTTGTTTTGTAGGTGTCTCTCAGTCCTTTTCCCGAATTATATAGCAATTTCTATGATCAAACAAAAAGGTTTTCTAAATATCCCATGGCTTACAAATGTTTAAAAAAGCTCTTTTGCTGTTTGCGAAGGCAATCCGCATCGATGTAATGGAAGTGAGGTCCTTTGACCGAACAACCCATGTTTTACTTGGATGTCTGGGCCATGCATGATCAGATCTGAATAGTCTCAAAAGCCAGGATTTGATTGTCCACTTTTTCATTTTATCATTCATTTTGATCTAGGTACTTCTTTTTCCTGCTAACATTTCTTTTTCTCCTTCACAAGTTTGACCTTGTTACATGTTTTTGATCAGGGAGATGGGGATGGAGGTATGCTGCACCTTGGGCATGCTAGAAAAGCAGCAAGCCCTTGAACTCAAGAATGCTGGCCTGACTGCGTATAACCACAATCTCGATACCTCAAGGGAATATTATCCGAATATAATCACCACAAGAACTTATGATGAGCGGTTGAAAACCCTCGAGTACGTCCGCGATGCAGGGATTAATGTGTGCTCTGGTAGGCTCTCTCTACAGATTATTGCAATCAGGATAAATTCTTTGTGGTACGAAAATTTGGTATAATTCATAAGGTTATCATGTTTTCAGAGGAACCTTTGTCTGTATTTGGCAAATTGTTCATTTTTCTGAAGATCTGCCGAAGGTCTGACCTCTATGAGGATTCTGGAGAGCAATCTGGAGCTTTTTGGCTAAAAACAATTAAAATTAATGTTTAGCATTAAACGCCTGTTTGTACTCCCAACTACGGTGTAGATAAGGGAGACTCTCTTAGCAAGTTCAGTTAAAAGGCATGACAAAAAACATAAAAGCGGCTTGTATCACTGAGTTACTCCAGCTACCAGCTGCTGCTTTAAGAAGAGTGTGCTCTCTGTCTTGGCATGGTTAACTTGAATAACAATTCTGGTTGGTGCTTTTCTTACCAATGTGTCTAGTCCTTTTTTCCTGGCTTTCTGAAGTAATTGTAGTTCTTAGCTGTTTGGTCCCATTCCACACAGTTCACTAATGTCATTCATTTTTCGCCTGCAGCCAAGTGTAACCCATCTTTCTGAATCACCTAAAGAGCATGAGTTTTGTTGTTTCATGGTTTTTCCCTTAACTTTATTTTTCCAGTCCCCCGTTTCTTCAATCATCGATGTTACTAGGTATTCGCTGGTACATTTCTCCGAGGTCACTAATGTGATGGCATAGATTAGTATGAAAGTAGTGGCTCTTTTGAGTTGATGACAATATTTAACGGTAGTGGTTTAGATCTGTGCTTCCATACTTTTTTGCATTCTTCTCAACGGTTGTATTGTATAAGGACAACTCTTCTAAAGAAACTTTTAGTTATAAATTTCATAATTTGTATGACCAAGTCGAAACTCTTTTTATTTTTTCCAAAATATACAGGAGGAATAATTGGGCTTGGAGAAGCGGAGGAGGACCGGGTTGGTTTGTTGCATACTTTGGCAACCCTGCCAACACATCCCGAGAGTGTCCCCATTAACGCGCTGATTGCCGTGACAGGCACACCTCTACAAGATCAGAAGGTAATTTGATTTTCCTTGGTAATGGATTAGTAACCTGGGTGCTCAAGCGATTTTTAATCAGTAATAGCTTCTTTAGGCAAATCGTTGTTGCCCCCTTTTTCTTCTGTTCCTTATCTTTCTTCTTAATGTATGAAGCATACTATGATGAATCTTCACCTTACATTGCTGTCTGAGATTTTATGAACTTAGATGTTCACTGGCGAAGACTCGGTACGAAAAATTGACAGAAGAAATAAAGAAATTGGGCAAACTAAACTTTTAAAATGTTAATGGATGGAAACTAGTTTGGACTGAAAACGTCCCGGTACAATGTGAAAATGTTTTATGAGGAGTTATAGTTTCTATAGGGAAAAGACAGAAAAAATTCAGGTAGAATTGCAGAATGATCTCTGACAGATTTCATATGATAATTGAAATGATCTCTAGTGTTCTTCAGATGAGATTTTTGTGGCAAGTGCCTTGAAGCATTGGTGTCAATGCTGCCTTATTGAAAATGATAAGTGAACTTCTTTATTCTGAAATGTTTTGATAGGAAAATGGCACTTCCAATTGCACGACAGAATATAACAAGCAAGCATAAGTTCATAAGTGGAGATCACCAATTAATTGTCAAATCAGTTTATTTTCTATGAATCAATACCATGAATAATGAGGTTACTGTGCATCTGGTTAGATTCGTTTGGGAAAATTGTCTTGAAAAAAGGCATCTCACTTTTATTGTCTGCATTTAGCCAGTTGAAATATGGGAGATGATAAGGATGATTGCCACTGCGAGGATAGTCATGCCAAAAGCAATGGTGCGTTTATCTGCTGGCAGAGTCCGTTTCTCTATGCCAGAGCAGGCGCTATGCTTTCTGGCCGGTGCGAATTCCATTTTCACGGGCGAGAAGCTTCTGACAACTCCTAACAATGACTTCAATGCGGACCAACTCATGTTCAAGATGCTAGGACTGATCCCAAAGGCTCCGAGTTTTGGTGACGATGATGCAAAAAATGATGCAGCAGACCATTGTGAGGAAGCCATTTCAAGTTCCGGTTGAGGCCATTTGGACCGGTCAAAAGAGGCCTCATGAATCATGATGGGTAAGCCTCAAGTGGAGATTTGCCTGTTCAGTTCTGTGAACTGAGAAAATGTCCTGCTATCTACGCGTTCAGCAATTATTTGGGAAATATGGAGCTTCATGCACTAACTTCAGGGTTAGGGGTTGGATTTACGTATCGTTAATTAGTCAAGAATGATCAAATTAATGTCCTGCAGTCTGCTGTGTGGAATGATGTTGCAGGTGGCACAGGCTTAATGTTGCAGTCTGTTTTGTTTACTTTGAGCAAGCGTAAGCACCTATTGCCGCAACTCGGGTAAAATGAAAATCATCTCTCATTCTTTCATTGTGTGTTTCTTTGCTTTAAGGAAATTTAAAACCTCTCAAAATCCTTTGTCAACGAGTGCCTCAGGACATTACTTGTCAATACGCATGAACAGAGCATTTGTCCTTATGGATTGCTTAACTAGAGTCTTAAAGGGGCATTTCATCAAGAAAATGCAGAAAGCAAGGCCCCATGAGTTTTGGTTGTTGAGGGCTCTGTTTTCATTACGAATTGTCGTGCAAATGTGAGAGTCCATGTCAAGATAGAGTATTGGGCGCTCCTCTCCAACTCTTAATCTTGAACGTAACTGTTGGAATTCCCATTCTCGAATCATATGGGAAGTGTGAAACTTATGACACAGTAGCGTTTAGAATTCAAAGCAAAACGGACAAGACGAGGCACGCAATCTTAGTGCGAGATATATAGTTCAGAATTCCAATTTAGTATTGTTTTTTTGTGTGTCTTTTTGCGAGGGGACCGGCAGTATTAATCGAATATGAAGCGATACTTTAGTTTAGATTTGGAAAACCATGAGAATTTTCAATAATGTCAAACGGCTTTAATATTCATGTATATACTTCATAAGGAAGTCAGTCGAAAAATATCCTGAATCTCCTGTTGAAGAACTTAAAGAGTATTATTGGTGATGCAATGCAATCAAATTGGAAGTTTAACTTCTGGTCGAAGATGCTTACCATTGTTTTTTCTTTTTTTTTTTGGTACAATTTTGACCTTACCTTGAGCTTGATGCGCCACCTAAATCCCATCACAGGTCGCACATTCCTTCTTTGAATCGGTCCGCCTTTTCGGCCTCGATCGGGCGGGCACCCGACCCAATCATTTTTGTCTTTATGTAGGAATACACAAATACTTCTTTTAATATCACAAACGATATTGGACAAAAGCTTTTATCCACCCATTAATTCTAGAAGACAAGTCAATAAAAAAAAGATTGCACTCCGGAAGTGACATTGACATTTGCTACCCCTCATTTGTGATGGTCTATATTCAACGAAGGCATCTATTTTGTACAAAATTACGAGCTCGAGTTATGTCGTGAGTGAACCCTTACCAGCTTGTTTTGGGCATTTTCGGGGAGCGAGAAATTAAGTTTTTAGTTTGTGGCTTTTTTTCAATTACAGATGACAAAAAAACAAAAATTGGATAACCTGCAGATTCAAGAGGAATGGGCCGACCCTCATGTTTAGCATTCAAAATTTCACACGTGTCACGGTTTCATTCGTCCTCAGCCGCCCACGGGATCCCGTTGACATTTATACGCTTTTACCTGCCAACTATGCTCACATTTAAATTGCGAAAACTAACGAAAACGCTCGTCTCACTTCGTCATCGGCATCTTCTGCGCATCCACTGACGTTTTCTGATTTGTCTTTCCTCAGTCGGGAGTCGATCTCAAGTCGGGAAGGCGAAATCCGGGCGCCATCGCAACGTTCCATTCTCGGGTTAAAGTCCGCATCTTTGAACGTTGAAATGCGTGTCGTCCTCTTCGCATGCGGTGTTTCAAATCCCCCGACTCCTTCTTCGCGTTCCTCTTCGCGCTTCTAGCTCTCTCCTTCTACTTCTTCGACCCGCATCGGCCCGCGTCTCTTTTTCGGGAAATGGCTGAGGAGTCGTCCAAGTCCATCTGCGATTTCACTGTCAAGGTACGCGCCTGTCCACCAGTTCACTTCCCGTTTTGATGGGTTTTTTCCTTTTTTCTTTTTAGAGATCTCGACTGTGGTGATCAGCTTGGCGCATGTCGTGTTTTGTCTGCTCTTGGTTGGAGAGATTTTTGAAGCTAAGCTATGTGCAAGAATGGAAATTTAGTTTGTGGTTGAAGATGGTTTTTTTTTTTTTTTTTTTTTTTTTTGGGGCTATCTCCGTGGTGTACGAGCTGATACGGTTTGAGATGGTGATTGCTTGCACGTACTCGACAGAAACTAACGGTGTGGTTGAAATTCTTAAGTGAAAACAACTCTTGCTGGGTTCGGTTGTTCTGCGGCGTGTCATTAACGTGTGATGTAGCACTTAGTGGGTAATTCTAGTGCTTTTCTTAAGCGGGTCAATGACCTGATCGTGTGAGTTAGGGTGAGTATTGGTCAGATCACGAATCTTTTGCTTGATCGTAGTTTCTTGGTCAATCTGTAATTTTCCTTGAATCCCAAAGCCAACGATTTTAGCAATAAATCTGGGGCAACCATGCTTGATTTTCTTTGAACTTGATATGGATCCCTGTGTGTATGTTTTTTTTTTTTACTGCGGAAGAGGTGGATATGCCATCTTGTGCTTCTTATGTTGTAGAAATTTATTCGATGTAGATTCCCTTTTCTTGGTGTTAATAGTCAGAGATATTTATAACTGTAGATGTCAATTATCTGATGCAAATGCAGGACATTCGTGGAAACGATGTAAGCTTGAGCGAGTACTCTGGGAAGGTTCTTCTGATTGTCAATGTTGCTTCAAAATGGTATTGCCACTGGATGCGCCTGTCTCTTCAAGAATCATGTTCCTTGATCAGAACCTTGATAGGAATTGGGCAACTTAGGCGTTCATGAAATGGAACATGCAGCATTTAGTAGTTGACTAGTTGGTCCTATCATATGTCGCTATGTGTTTCTCTGCATGCGGAACACTTGCATTTCCAATCTTGTACCTGTTATCACCTTTTGGTAGTTCAAACCTTATGAGCCTATGTTGATCCTGTAAGCCCGGGCTGCTTCACTTTCCCTTTTAACTCCTAGTCATAGATCTGTTAACCTTTTCATCTAGATGTAAATGTGTGGCCAATTGTTAAATCCAGTTCATGTCCCCAGTAACAGTCAACTCCTTGAAATTACACTATCCGCTTCAATACATATGATATCTAATATCAGCACACTTATGTTTGCAGTGGTCTCACACAATCAAATTACAAGGAATTGAACACTTTGTATGAAAAATACAAGGATCAAGGTTTGCCCATTAGTCTTTTGCGTTTTAATTTCGTTCACATGTTTTACTTTGTGCCAGATCTTTTGGGGTTTGTGTATGTTCATCACTGACATTTCTTAGCAGGATTTGAAATACTGGCATTTCCATGCAACCAGTTTGCAGGACAAGAGCCAGGGAGTAATGAAGAGATTCAAGAGACTGCATGCACTATGTTCAAGGCTGAATTCCCTATATTCGACAAGGTAAATATGAGAAGCAGAAAACACAGAGAAAAAATGAAAAGGAAGAAGGAATTCTTAAATCTCTGATTCCTCACGCTTTTTTGGTCATTTTAACTCCAGAGCACTCGACAAAAAAAAAAAAAATTCCAGAGCACAAACAGTCTCTTAGTATGCATCAAAATTGATGATCAACCATCTCCAGAAGAGGTTGAGAATTTGCTTGCAATGTGTTTCATTTACTCTTTCCATAATGCAATAAAAGATACTAGTTCAATGTGCATGTTTAAGACCGTCTTCCTCTTTACAATTTTGACTTTATAATATGGATAAAAATATGTTTTGTCGATATTACACTCTGTTTTCGCTATTATAGTATATTCTGTGCTACAGGTTGAGGTGAATGGCAAGAATGCAGCCCCACTCTACAAGTTCTTAAAGTCTCAGAAAGGAGGGATATTTGGAGATGGCATCAAATGGAACTTTACAAAGTTTCTGGTGAACAGAGAAGGGAAAGTTGTGGATAGATATGCTCCTACTACATCACCTCTCAAAATTGAGGTTAGGGATCTGATTTACAACGATGCAAGGAGCAATTTAAGTTGGTTCTAATTGGTTTTTTTGGTTTATCCTGCAGAAAGATATCCAAAATCTCTTGGGATCATCTTGAGCAATAGAGGTTTGTGCCGTAGTCTTGATCTTTTTTCCCT
The DNA here is from genome assembly GCF_020921035.1 of Rhodamnia argentea. Lineage (NCBI taxonomy): Eukaryota > Viridiplantae > Streptophyta > Magnoliopsida > Myrtales > Myrtaceae > Rhodamnia > Rhodamnia argentea. The sequence continues at coordinate 9,709,486 of NC_063159.1, read as the reverse complement.
TTCATCCGAATTTCTTGGTCATCTGCCCTGCAATGCTAATCAAAATAGCTTAGAAGTTGAGCATGGTTAAAAACTCTGTAGGTAGTCCACTTCTTTTGTCACCGGAGGGAGTGGGCTCTATTTTGGGATTGGGAAAACTGTCTGTAAGCTGCAGCAGGTACTATAGATAACTTGTAACTTGACCCTATTTTTTTCCGAGGAAGAAATCACCCATACTAATGAAATAGGGCCAGTGAAGCACCGTCATCATCAGTTGCTGGGGTTTAAAATCCCCTATAAGGGCCTATACCACAAGAAGTCAGTAAATTTACCTACTCATTCTGAAGGAAGTTAAAGTTAACCTTCTATGCTTACGAAACTAAGGGACTTCATCGCTTTAAGGAAGCAAATAGCGCACCCTACCTAATGGATAATGGAGGAGTATGCCGACTGTTTCTAAATAGTACGAGGGATTTCTTTTTCTGTAAGTTGAGGAGGTCAAGTTATGCAATCCATACTATAACGAGTTTCTTTGCTCTTCCAAGTTGCACTTAAGTTGTTTCATAGTACAGCATAATTTCTAGCTTCATATACAGTACTTCCTAGGCAAAACCGAGTCTTGGAATGTTGTATCTTTTTTATGACTTTTTCATTCTTCAGGGCAAAGGACGTGTTGGAAGCTTCTTGGAGTAATCATCCAGACATGCTGGGATATTGCAATTGACTTTGGTTTAACTTGTGTCCTATTTGGTTGTTCTGCACAATTTGATGTATTTGCTTCCTGTTATTGTAATAGACAATAATGATCTCGATAATGCTCTGTTCTGTATTTTCATGTGTTCTTTCTCTATTTCCTTTGCTTTTTATATTGCGTAATCTCCCCGCGACAAAATGGGGTGGCCCGCTCTTCCTGCATCACCCCTAATCAAGTCAAAGATTTAAGTTTTATGTTTTGCTTTCTACATGCCAACCGCAGGCTCGTTAGAGGCGATTTATTCCTGTGGATCTTTATGTTTGGATGATATCAGAACGTCTAGAACTACTGAACTGTTGCTTTAAGAAGAGCAGAGACAGTCAATTGTTACCCTTTTACACTCCAAAAGAGAGGTTCCATGTTTGGTCATTCAGCAAACAGAAGTGCATGTCAAAATCATGCAAGTCCAATGCATTTTTGGCATGAAACTGCAAGTCGGGTCAAAAGCAAGCGCGGGCGCTATCAAGTTCGGCATTTGGTGTTTATTCGACTGCTCACAAGAAGTGAGCAACTTGCGTACTACACGCTCGACATAAACCGGGGAGAATATGCAATCGATGGGTCAATCTTTATCTGCAACTTCTTCAACTAGCCATCATTCTTTTAAATAGAGTCATCTACTTTTCAGACTCGACTATTTCGAGTTTCTCTCAAGATAATCTGGAGATGACCCCAAGGGGCGTACGTCCAAAATGCGATGCGTGCGTCGCACGTTTCAGATAAAGCAAAAGGCTAAAAAGTTGAGCTGAGCAGTTCTCGTCTCGACGAATTTCGAAAGAGGCTCGGTAAGAAGATCTCTGGGGCACTTTTCTGGGTTTTGGAATCAGATTCCGAATGAGGCCTGTAGCGTATCAGGTGGAGTCATCACCCGCATTCACGCACGCAGACTGGTCGAGTCGTTTTGATCGTGTCTTCTCCAGGAGGCGACATCGTTCTTTCGTTCTCGATGAATCCAGGTGAATCATTGTACCCGCTCTCCGTCCTTGGAGAGCGGCTTGTTTTGGGTTGGGTTTGTCTTATCTTGCTTGTGGGATTTGATGCGATGCGTGCCCATCGTTCAAGTTCCTTGCGTTCAGGTCTTTTGTCAATCTGCATTCCCATGCGGAGACTGCGTTCATTGATAACTCTAGTTTCGCTCTGTTTATATTCCCCGAATCCTTTCGAGGAAGTTCTGTTTCGGCTTGCGTGTGAACCGAGCAAGAACTTGGGCGAATAATCTTCCACCCATTTGCTTTATTTTCCGACAGAATTGGGAGGGAGTCAATGTGGTCGTGATGGCGCTTTCTTTCCTTTGGAATTTGCAATATGTATGGCCCTTCTCCAAGCTGAAATTCGACGACCTGAAAGTTTCGAATGAGTTGGTCCAGAAACTTCAGATTCCCGAGCAGACGAAGCAATTCGTCTTTGCCTTGAGGGAACCCAAGTCGCAGTCCGTGATTTACGTGCTCGCCGTGCTGAATTTATCCGAGCGGTCTGCCCGGGACACTGAGCGTGTGATTAGGGAGATTCGGCCGACTGCAGTTGTGGCACAGGTTGATCCATTGGGATTTATTGAGATTGCGTCTGTCGAATGTAAGCCAGGCAATGGGGTCGACTGCACCGTGCCCACTACGGCGTTTGGTGTTCTCAGGCGTTGCTTTGTGGATAAGCTTAATAAGGAGAAGTACGAGAATGTCGCTGGGGGATTGGTTTTGCGAGAGATCTTCGGTATTGGCTTTCATGGCCATTTCTTTGCTGCCAAGAAGGCGGCACATGAGGTTGGTTCGTCGTTTGTTATTCTAGAGTCGCCATTTGTAAATTGTTCTTCCCAGGATACTAGTCCGAGTGAAGCTGATTGTGGGCAAAATGTTCAAGGTTTAGTCAGTAGTTTGGCTACAGAAAGGATGGGTTCTGGTGTTTCTTCTAGTTTGAGGAGGTTGTGTCTCTATGATGATGTCCAATCTCGGATGGTAAGAATTGTATCTTCCAATATGGATCCGGTGGCATGGATGTCGAGTCCTTCGAGTTCGGGTTCAAACTTGGTGTCAGAGAAGATGCAACCCATACCTGATTACCAGGCTCCGCCATTTGCCCAGTCCATCTATCCTTTACTCGTGGATCTTTGTAATATTTTTACTGATATCCCATCTTTCGGAAGGGCTCTTGTCCATGCTCAACAGCTGTTTTCTGATGTGGATAGGGGGCAAGGTGTAGATGGTCGAATAGTTTCTGAAGTTTATTCCTTTCGGATTGCTGTTGAGGGGTTGAGGATAGCACTGAATACGACTGCGCGGCTGCCCAGTAACAAGATGGGAAGCAGTCATTCTTCGAAAATTGAGTTTGCAGATCTTCCATACGTGGAAAAGGCACAAGTGCTCTTCGCGCAGGCTCTTCGGAGTCAGGCTAAAAAGTTCAAGACTATAGTTGCTGTAGTTGATGCCAGTGCCTTAGCGGGTCTCAGGAAGCACTGGAACACTCCCATTCCCCCGGAAGTGAAAGATTTGCTTGAAGAGCTTGTTACAGATCCTGAGGTAGCCAGAGACATATCTAGAGGAGGCAGGAAAAGAATGTTGTCCGATAAACCGGTGGTGGCGGTTGGTGCTGGAGCTACGGCCATCTTAGGAGCTTCTTCTCTGTCAAAAGTCCTTCGCGTGTCCAGGTTTATGAAGACCTTCAAGATTCCTGCTTCATTTAGACTCATGCTGTCTCCAACCCAAAGGGCACTAGCGATGGCCTTCGGCAAGTCTCTCGGTCCCTTAAAATTGGCGGCGGCCCCTGGACTTGCTAGTTCGGCTGCGAAAACCTCAGCCTTGAAAGCAACTGCCTCGGCTGAGAAGATCCGCTTGGTGGCTGAGGTTGTCATCGCCTCTGCTGAGAAAACAAGCTTATCTGCCATGAGAACTGCATTCTATGAAATAATGAGGAGACGGCACGTTAAGCCAGTCAGTTTCCTACCTTGGGCAACATTCGGGTGCAGTGTTGCGACATTCACAGGTTTACTTGTGTTTGGAGATGGCATCGAATGCGCTGCCGAATCACTTCCTGCAGCTCCCTCAATTGCCAGTCTAGGTCGAGGAATCCAAAGCTTACAGCAGGCATCTCAGGCTGCTGGACATACTAATCGGAGCAGAATAGAAAAATCTATTGAATCTTTGATGTGCAAGTTGAAAGAGAAATTTCAATAGTGTAAGGTTTTGATGGTTTTCTTTCAGCTCCATTATACACAAGATACAGTAGTCCAGTTGTTGGACTTGAGTCCATATTCAGGTGTAATTTTCTGTACATAGAAGCTTTAGCCATTCCTTTCTTCTTTCTCTCTCTTTCCTTTGCTTTTTGTATAACGTAATCACCCCGCGACACGATCGGGTATCCCGCTCTTCCTATGTCACCTGTAATGAAGCCGAGGATCTACCTTATGCGCTTTCTCTGTGCCAACCATAGGCTGTTTAGAGGTGATCCACGCCTTGTGGGATCCGGCACGGCTTTGCATGTATCTCTCTGTCCGGATGCCATTGGAACATCTAGAGCTACTGAACTATTGACTTAGCAGAGCACAGACAGTTGAATGTGACATTCTGACACTCCTGAAGATGCGTGATCATCGACCGCTGCCGAGTTTGGCGTTATTCGACTCGTCACAACAAGTGAGCAACTTGGGAACGAAATGTTCGATATAAACTGATGGGAATGAATCCAGAAGACGGTGTACATGCAATCAAGCGATCGAAGTACTCTGCGACTTCTCAACGAGTCGTCTTCGTTTTGACAGAGAGGTATATATCCTAACCAGTAAAGTCTGCAATGAGTTTGAGGACTCTGATTAGCGATTAACATTCTGCTTTTAAGTCTCAAAAGATTGTTTGCTCATTTCTTGTGCCATTTGCCGTCCTGAGCCTGAAGGGATTGGCTTCTTTGGAGCTAATTTTTACAGTAAGGTTGTCATATGAGCATGTAAAGGAAAAGAAAATGTGATGGTGTGAATATTAAAGTAACAGAACAAAAAAAGTATAGACCTCCTACAAATCAATACAAAGATAACACAAGCTGATCATTTTGAAATTTCTTTTTTTTTATTCAAATGCCATATAAATCAAATTGTTATTTTTTTTTCTTTAACTTCCATGGTGGTGACATTTATCAATAAAAAATATATACTTTATTGACTCAATTCTTTGTAATCTTTAGTGAAGACTCGAAAGTAGAAGTAAATGGAACGAATGCGAGCATTCTGCTGAAAGTCGAGCTTCAATTCCATGTACAAAACTTTTGTATATATCGAATAAGCTTAAACCGAAAGAAAGTATCGTGCAAAATTGAGCACGATAGAAACTAAATAATTAGACCCAAAAAAAAAAAGAAGGAACTAAATAAGAAATTTCACAAGAAGAATTATTGTTATAAAGGTTATATCGGGTAATCGAACGAGGAAATATTGTAATTTTCAATATTACCGGCATATTAATGCTTTGAAAAGCGAGCTTGTTTGTTTTCAATTAGATTTAAGCAAAAAAAGTACTACTTTCGCTTTTTTTTATTTTCAGCCAAAATTTGATTATTATCTAAATTTCAAATAACCATGAAGAAACCATATTTGAATCCACGTGTCAAAATTTACATAAAGAGACACGTTTTGCAGATTGGATCTCGGCCCAATTCGGAATGAGGCCCATAGAAATTTTTTCTTTAGATTAGGCCCATAGCAGTTTTTTTTTGTTGTTGTTGGAAGAGGCCCATAGCAAGTTCACTGTGCCATTTGAAGAGTGTGTCCTCTCCAGAAGGCGAGATCGAATCGTTCGTTCGTTCGTTCGTTCTTTCTCGACGAATCCAGGTGAACCCCTCATACCTGCTCTCCCTCCTCGAGGATCGGCTTGTTAGGGTTTATCTTATCCTTGCTCAGTGTGATTTTGATGCGACGCAGTGTGCGCCGATCGGTTCAAGTTTCTTGATGTTCGGGTCCTTTGTCATTCTCCGTTCGCATGCAGAGATCGCGTTGATGGTCGTCTCCAGTTTCGCTCTGTTCGTATGCCCTGAATCCTTTCGAGGAAGTTTCTGTTTTTGGGTGCGTGAGCGAACCGTGCAAGAACTCGGGCGGATGAAGAACTTCTTCACGGGTTTTCTTTAGTTTCCGATTGAAGTGGGAAGGGGAGTCTGATGTGGTCCTGATGGGGCTTTCTTTCGTTTGGGGTTTGCAATCTCTGTGGCCCTTCTCCAGGCCGAAATTCGATGAGCTTAAAGCTTCGAATGAGTTGGTCCGGAAACTTCCGGTTCCCGAGCAGACGAAGCAGTTCGTCTTTGCTGTGAGGGAACCCGAGTCGCAGTCCGTGATTTACGTGCTGGCCGTGCAGAATCTGTCCGAGCGGTCCGCCCAGGATGCCGAGTGCTTGATCAGGGAGGTTCGGCCGAGTGCAGTCGTGGCGCAGGTTGATCCGTTGGATTCTAGTGAGTTTCAGTCTGTCGGGTGTAGGCCTGAGGATGGGGTCAATTGCGCCGTGCCTACTTCGGCATTGGGCGTTCTGAGGCGTTGCTTTGTGGATAAGCTTAATAAAGAGAAGTATGAGAATGTCGCTGGGGGATTGGTTTTGCGAGAGATCTTTGGTATTGGCTTTCATGGCCATTTCTTTGCTGCCAAGAAGGCTGCACAAGAGGTTGGTTCGTCGTTTGTTATTCTAGAGTCACCGTTTGTAAATTGTTCTTCTGGGGATACTAGTCCGATGGAAGCTGATTGCGGGCAAAATGTTCAAGGTTTAGTCAGTAGCTTGGTTCCACAACGGACGGGTTCTGCTGTTTATTCTAGTTTGGGGAGGTTTTGTCTCAACAATGATGTCCAATCTCAGATGGTAAGAATTGTATCTTCCAATATGGATCCGCTGGCATGGATGTCGAATCCTTCGAGTTGTGATTCAAACTTGGGGTCAGCGAAGTTGCAAACTACACCCGAATACGAGGCTCCACCATTTGCCCAGTCCATCTATCCTTTGCTTGTGGATCTTCATAATATTTTCACTGATATCCCATCTATTGGAAGGGCTCTAGTCCATGCTCAGCAGCTGCTCTCTGATGTAAACAGGGGGCAAGCTGTAGACAGTCAAATAGTTTCTGAAGTTTATTCATTCCGTATTGCTGTTGAGGGGTTGAGGATAGCACTGAATACGGCTGCACGGCTGCCCAGTAATAAAATGGGAAGCGGCCATTCTTCGAAAATTGAGTTTGCAGATCTTCCGCATGAGGAGAAGGCACAAGTGCTCTTTGCGCAGGCTCTTCGGAGTCAGGCTAAAAAGTCCAAGACTATAGTTGCTGTAGTTGATGCCAGTGCATTAGCAGGTCTCAGGAAGCACTGGAACACTACCATACCCCTTGAAGTGAAAGATTTGGTTGAAGAACTTGTTACAGATTCTGAGGTAACCAGAGACATATTAAATAGAGGAGACAGGAAAAGAATGTTGTCCGATAAACCGGTGGTGGCAGTTGGTGCTGGAGCTACGGCCATCTTAGGAGCTTCTTCTCTGTCAAAAGTCCTTCCTGTGTCAACGTTTATGAAACTCGCGACCTTCAAAGTTCCTGCTTCATTTAAACTTATGCTGTCTCCAACCCAAAAGGTACTAGCAACGGCCTTTGGCAAGTCTCTAGGTCCTTCAAAATTGGCAGGCCCTGGACTTGCTAGTTCGGCTGTGAAAACCTCAGCCTTGAAAGTGACTGCTTCAGCTGAGAAAATCCGGGTGGTGGCTCATGGTGTTATTGCCTCTGCTGAGAAAACAAGCTTATCTGCCATGAGAACTGCATTCTATGAAATAATGAGGAAACGGCATGTCAAGCCAGTCGGTTTCGTATCTTGGGCAACATTCGGGTGCAGTGTTGCAACTTGCACAGGTTTACTTGCATTTGGAGATGGCATCGAATGCGCTGCCGAATCACTCCCTGCAGCTCCCTCAATTGCAAGTCTAGGTCGAGGAATCCAAAGCTTACAGCAAGCATCTCTGGCTGTCGGACATGCTAATGGGAGCAGAATACAGAAGTCTATAGAATCTTTGATGTACAAATTGAAGAAATTAAAATTTCAATAATGTAAGGTTTTGATCGTTTTCTTTCGGCTCAATGATACACAATATATAGCAGTCCAGTTGTTGGGCGTGAATTGATGTTCAGTTTGATTTTCTGTACATAGAAGCTTTAACAATTCCTTTCGCCTATTTCTGATTGGTCTTGTGAGTTTTTGGATATATTTCAGTTAAAGATATTGCCGTATTTGAACTATTCTTTGGATCATAAAGTTTTCACCGGGGTGGGTTTCTTTTCTTTTTTGGGGGCTGGAGAAGATCGGCCCGGAGGAAAGAAGGGGGGGGAGTCAGGCCAAGAAAATCTATCTGATATGAGGATAAATGGCGTTACATGATATCTGTCTAAATGAAAGCGATTAGGATTCGTTTTGGATAATTTATTTGCGGCCTTGGATACTAAAGTTTCCAGTAGAAAGTGGATGAGTTATCATTGCAAATAACGTGATGGACCAACCTCAACAGGATTGTGATATTATCCCGGAGGAGGTTGGGGGGCAGGAGAGGGTTTGGAATCCCGGAAGTCTGAAATGTAGGGAACTTTAGTTGAGTCGATGTACTCAGAGAATAGTCAGACCAAGAAAATCTATCTGATATGAGGATAAACGGTGTTACATGATATCTGTCCAAATGAAAGCGATTAGGATTTGTTTTGGATAATTTATTTGCAGCCTTGGATGCTAAAGTTTCCAGTAGAAAGTGGATGACTTATCATTGCAAATAACGTGATGGATCAACCTTAACAGGATTGTGATATTATCGCCAAACTGTGTTAATGCTACATCCAACTGCATTTTGGCTAGTTTTACTTTGTGGATCTTCCAGTTGATGCCACCATTAAGTGTGAGATGGTCACATTGGAAGAAAAAAAATGGTCTGTGTTACTTGATTTAGTTTCTTGACAATGCATGCTCAGCATGGTTTTGTGCTGTAGTCTATCCTTCAAATACAGATTAAGTTAACTAATTATCAGCATTTACGGTTCTCCTTTTGCATAGATGTGTTTTATATAATTGTCCACAGACTGATACTTACCAGGAAAAGTGAATATATAGTTATAATTCGGATATCAACTTTCATCAACAGTAAATAATTCTTTTGCATCTCATTATCGGTTAATTTTTCTCTTATATAGTGTTACTTAAGAGTTTATGTGCCAAATGTATTCTGGTTGTAAGTTCTGCAGAAATAAATCATTAGGTTCACTTTGCTGTACCATGGAGGGCTACAATTTTAGTTCCTGCTCGTGTTTGCCTCTTTGTACTTGGGCTAACATTTTAGTCTGACGTTCATTTGCACTGAGTAATTGAAAGATCACATTTTTGTATGACAGAAGAATTATTCGGGTTTAATATGTTGATGTTGAGTGGCAACTGGGCAGGTTGAGTCGCCACTGTAAACTGCTTTTGATGTTTAAATGACAGATTGATCTTTGTTTTCATGTGACGAAGCAAGATGCACGGTTTCTTTTCTATTCCTCCGGATTAGTTTTGTTGAGCTGCTGATGCTTCCTGAACCTTTCCGAGCTCGTCCAGATAAAGTTTTGCTTTCTCTTCTTGTCAGCTCGATAAGCTTAGTGAGTTACAGTTGAAGTTCATCATAGAGGCCTCACAACAGGTTGTTTTAAACTTCATGTTAGTTGATTCAATTCAAAATGAATAATGTGATTTTGAATTTGGAATGGCAAATACAGCTGTTATTTAGGTGAAAATCTGATGGAGTGGTCTGCATTTTTATCCTGTCCTGCTACGGTGAATCTGAAGGGTACTTTTGGGAGTCATTGTACTCAGAGAATCTCAGATCAAGAAAATTTGATACGAGGAAAAAGGGTACTTCTTGGCATCTGTCTAGATGGAAGCGTTTAGGATTTGTTTTGGGAAATTTATGTGCCACGTTGGGTATGTAAGTTTCCAGTAGTAAGTGGATCAGTTATCATTGCAAATGAGGGTAAAGACTAACCATAACAGGATTGTGATTCTATTGCTGGATTGCAATAATATTAGACCAAACCATATTTTGGCTAGTTTTACTTTGTGGATCAGAAAAATTGGTAATCCAGTTGACGCCACCGTTAGTTGTGAGACGGTACAAGTGCATACGTTCGGTACAAGCAAGAACCTGAAACCTTTCTTGTAAGATTATGTTTCAACACTTTCAGAAATGTGGACCCAACAGACAGAGTTTGGAATCTGCCATGGAGCATACCACTTTGTGGCTTAGCGTATTATACCCTTTGAAGCTCTCGTAAGTAAATTGAGAATGCTTTGTCATAAAAGGGGTGATTGAACCGGTGTTGAGAGTTATTGAACTATCCTGAAGAAACGAAGATCGATGTGTGCCCTTTCAATAGTCCGCCTAGAGATTTGGAGTTCCTGCTTCTTAAACATTGCTGTGTCACACTTTGGAATGTATACTAAAGTTTGCACAGTGCATACGAGTGCACATGGATGTATGGTGTGCGTGTTGCTGTACAGCTCTAACACGATACCTCACAGTCCCATCTGTCCATACTTGCCAGCGCTATGCTTTTCAAAATTACAGTCCGATCTGTTCTAACAAAAGCAGGATACAACTCTTTTGTGATTCCAGCCGGGTTAATGGTCATCTGGCTTTTGTTCAGTCCTATTCTTCCCTGTAGAATCGTTGACTTTTCTAATATTTGTTAGATCTGCCTGCAATGTCAACCTCTATTTTAAGTGTTGGCCCGACAGTAGCTGTGCAATCTGGATGATGTGTAAGCCAGTCTAAATGGAATCAATTAAACTTCACTTGTGATAGGATGGAAGTGTTCATTATTGAAAAGAAGCAGTACATTTACCCTTTTCACGAAAGAGAGAAAGGAAAAGTAGGTGTGTCGTTGAAAAAGCTTAAGAGATTTATGGTACAAAGTTCTGAGTTTGGTCAGGTTGCTCTGCTCGACTGTTTGTAATTGTAGTGGCTACAGAGGCAACCCTGGTTTGTATGATTCAGGACATGAACCCGCACCTCATACTCATTCTCTTTCCTTATGATCTTCTAGATAAAGTTCTACATTAAGCTCGTAACTAACAAAGTCCTGGCCAGACGCCTGTAAAAGAAAATGCAATTGATTTAATCAGCTGGAGGTAAGACATGCCATCCTTTCTCCTTTTCTTCCCTTGAGATGCTCCTGCACATCTTTCTCGTCTTCTCAAAAGCTGCAGATCGGTCCAGAGGAAGAGGATGTGATGAGATTAGGTTTATCTCTGTCTCTCCCATTCTCCATATCTTCCTCACTAAGTATCTTTCTGTGCTCTTTTTTCCTAGTTAAGAAATTTCTACATATATAGGTATATTTCGTGGATATAGTCCCGCATTAATGCGAATTCTGCTGAGCACATCAGAGATGTTATTTGCATTGGCCCCATGCATACGAGCCCTACATTGATCAAGTGGACCTCTATCTTGCACCAGGTTCACATGAAAGCTTGATCAGCCATTTGGTTATCTGGGCTGCTAAGACATCAACAAAGGGACAGAATAAAACCAATGCTTGAATTTTTTCGCTGCGCAATCTCATGTCACTGACCATTGAAAAAGTATGTTCTAGCTGAAAAAGTTTATTCCTGAATCTCCTTGGTGACAATAAGAAGAACATTTTGCTTGTCAGCTTTTCTGAAATAATTTGATGTTCTTCTCAGGTTTAAGAGAAGATGGCTAACTTTAGTGAAGAGGAAAACAAAACACATTGCTGCCTCTCGTGAAGCTTCTATCAAGGCAGGAGCATGGGCTCGCATCAAAGATCGAGAACTAGAAACTATCGATTCTTTTATGGAGCTGTGACGTGATGGCGATTAGTGAAGGACCTTGCGAAAGGTGAATGGAAACTTAAAAGAGTTTTCCGGTTGATTTCGCATGTAACTTGTCGGAACTGTGGCCAGAAATTTTGATTCTGCGGGATTAAGGAATGGTTTTGCAGAGTGGTAAAGGGTGCTTCTCATCACTTTCTGCTTGCTCTGGTATTATCCAGTATGGTCCAAGTCTGAGCTGTATGTAGTGAAAAATATGCTAGTTGTGTTAACTCTGTTTGGTGATGTGGGAGATTTATAGCGTATGCTGAATGCGACGCGCTTTTCTTGAGGTCCATTTGCAGTTTGACATCTTTTAGTACATGAAATTAGCAGACCTCTAGCATTGCTGGTAAGTGCATTTCCTCAGCACGTGGGATAGTGAACTGAGCGGAAAATGATTCTTTAGCTTAAAACAGTTTTGCTATTTCCATATGAAATTTGTTTAAGCACGCCCGTCTCTTAAAAGGGGTTTCTTGGAGAATCCTCCCAGCTTCGGCGGTTGCATCGAGAGGAAAAGCTAGTCCAGAGAAATTCCGCCGTTGCGAACCGAATTCACTTTCTTTTCAGATGTTCGGGACGGACTCCGAACTGAGTTCCCTTCGCTTTAAAGTTTCATTGGATAAGTACACTGTGTAAGTCTTAAAATTTGTGACCAAAAGCTCAATTGAGTCCTAAAATTTTCAAAAAATGCGATTAAATCTTAATACTTGTCACGAAAATGCAATTGAGTCTTAAAACTTATCATGAAAGTGCAATCAACAATCAACGGAAGGACTTGATTTTACCAATTTGAGGAGTCGCAGAATTTGATTACGTTTTTTTGGGAAGTTCGAGTTTTAGGGCTTAATTATACTTTTCGACAAATTTGAGGACTTCGTTGTACTTTTTATGAAAGTTTTAAGGTCCGCTTCTGCTGTGGACCCAATTCTTTTGGGTGATTCTGTGTTGTCGGGGGGATAAAAGCAGATCAAAGTTTGTGGGCTTTTTGGTTTTGCTGATTGCAGACAACATCCGAAACTTGCGGCATTTGTATTAAAATGTCACTAAATACAGATAGACCTTGGGTTACCTGATTAGTATAGAAAATCTACTAACCATAGGGGGAATATTACTTACTACATAACACGGTTGTTACATTCTCCGCGCGGAAAATCACTAAATTACCAATGACAGAATTTTTTCTGTTATACTAGGAAGAGTTTCTTTTCCAGAAGTGAAAATATTGACACGAGAACGGAAGCACAAATAGCGGTTGAGTTTATTGGAGAAATGCCCTCGCAAAGAGTGCTGCTGATCACTAATATGCACCTGCCTTTTCAATGTACCTTAGGGAAAATAATAATATTCCTTCGTTGAATATCATTTTATTCCGAAAGTTACTGTTTCTAATCCAAGGTTACGGGGATCTATATATAATGAATAACGTCTCCCCATTTCCCATCGGTTGGGAAGGAACCGCCAACAAGATCGTATGTTACGGAGATGTCCTTGATGATCTATGTATGATAAATAACTTATCGCCATTTTCCATCGTTCGGGAAGGAACTGCCGAGAGATCGAAGGTTATGAAGATGTCATCAATGATTTACATATAATAAATAATTTGCCGCCATTTCTCATCGTCTAGGAAGGAACAACCGACGAGATCAAAGGTTATGCAGATGTCACCGATAATCTATAATAAATAATTTTCGCCATTTTCCATCATCCGGGGAGAACCTGCTACGGGATCAAAGGTTACCGAGATGTCACTGATGACCCATATATAATAAATAACTTTTCGCCATTTGCCATCGTTCGGGAAGAACATATAGTAAATAACTTTCCGTCATTTCTCATTGTCCGAAAAGGAACTGCTGATGAGATCAAATGTTACCGAGATGTCACCGATGACCTACATATAATAAATAACTTTCCATCATTTCCCATCGTTCGGGAAGAAATTGCTAACGAAATTGAAGGTTATCGAGTTATCACTAATGATATAGATATATATATAATAAATAACTACCCGCCATTTCTCATTGTTCGGGAAGAAACTGCTAACGAGATCAAAGGTTATTGAGATGTCACTAATGACCTACGTATAATAAGTAATTTTTCGCCATTTCTCATTGTTCGAAGAGGAACTGTTGACGAGATCAAAGGTTACAAAGATGTCACCGATGATCTACAATAAATAACTTTCTACCATTTTCCATCGTCCGGGAAGAAACTACCAACGAGATCGATCGTTGCCAAAATGTCAATGATGATCTATATATAATAAATAACTTCTCTCCATTTCCCATAGTCCAAAAAGAAACCGCTTACGAGATCGAAGGTTACCGAGATGTCACCGATGACATACATATAATAAATAACTTCCCGCCATTTCTCATCGTTCGAGAAGGAACTGGCGATGAGATCAAAGGTTATGGAGATGTAACTAATGATTTACAATAAATAACTTTTCATCATCCGGTAAGAAACTATTGACGAGATCAAAGTTTAAAGAGATGTTACCGATGATTTATATAAAATAAGTAACTTCCCGCATTTCCCATCATCCAGGAAGAAATTGCTGATGAGATCGAAAGTTACCGAGATGTCACCGATAACCTACATATGATAAATAACTTTCCGCCATTTCCCATCGTCCGAAAAGAACCGCTAACGAGATCGAAGACTACGGAGATGTCATTGATGATGTACAATAAATAACTTTTCGCTATTTCTCATCGTTCAAGAAGGAACTATTGACGAGATCGAATATTACCGAGATGTCACCGATGATCTATATATAATAAATAACTTCCCGCCATTCCACATCAACCGAGAAGGAACTGGCGACGAGATTGAATGTTACAGTGATTTCATTGATGATCTCCATATAATAAATAATTTCTCGCCATTTCCCATCGTTCGAGAAGAAATTGTTGACACGGAATGATCTATAATGAATAACTTTTTGCCATGCCCATGGAAGAAACTTTTGACGAGATCGAAGGTTATCGAGATATAACCGATGATCTACATATAATAATAACTTCCCGTCATTTCTCATCATCCTGGAAGGAACTACTAAAGAGATCGAATGTTGCCGAGATATAACCGATGATCTACATATAATAATAACTTCCCGCCATTTCCCATTGTTTGGGAATGAACTACTGATGAGATTGAAGGTTATGGAGATGCTACTGATGATTTACATATAATAAATAACTTTTCGTTCGGAAGGGAGTTGCTAACATGATTGAAGGTTACGAAGATGCCATTTATGATCTATAATAAATAACTTCCGCCATTTCCCGTAGATGAAAATGCCGACGAGATCGAGTATTATCGAGACGTTGCTGATAATCTACATATAATAAATAGCTTCTCGCCATTTTTCATTCGTTCGTGAAGGAACTGTTACGAGATTAAAGGTTACAGGGATATCACTTATGATCTACATATAACAGATGATTTCCCGCCATTTTCTTATCGTTCAGAAGGAATCGTCGACGAGATAAATGATTTTTTATCGGGGAAAAAAAAAACAATGAAGTATATTCTATTAGAAATCTTTCTAATACATTGAGGAAAACATAAACTAAAACATGTCTAGATTAAGGGGTGAAAAAAACAAAACAACATTTTTCATCTAGATGTAGAAATTGACTCATGCTTTCCATTTTCCAAAGCCATTTTCACACCCCCCTCTGTCTCTCTCGAGCGCATCTATAAAAGCGCAGAAGCCCACGGAAGAGTAAGAGAAGAGAAGAGAAGAGAAGAGGTCCTTCAGTGCCGGACCTTCGTTCCTTCCTCCAATTGCGAAAAGTCTCCTTTTTGAAGCGACAAAAAGGAGAAACTTCAAATCTTTTGCAAAGACCCCTCTCGATTCTGCCCCCCCTCAGATCCTCCCCCCAAATTCCTTGATTCGCCTGCAATCTTGGATCACCTCCTTCCTCCTTCCTCTTCTTCGAAGAATCGATCCCCCGGCCCCCCTTCTGGTTCTGCCCCCACCCCCAATTCTTGCCCCCTCCCACCGCTCGCTCGCTTGGGCACCGCCCCTCCCCTCTCGCTAGGGTTAGGGTTTTGCTCAGCGATGGACTCCGACGACGATATGCACGACGCCAACGATGTGGAGTCGATGGACGAGGATTTCTACAGCGGGGAGGCCGACGATTACTACAACAGCGACAACGCCGACGTCGATGATTACGAGTTCGTCGAGGACGCCGATGCTGATTCCGACGTCTTCACCGCTCGTCGGCATCAGGTGAGCTCGAATTCGGAGCTCTTTCCTTAGCCGCCTGTGGGGTTTTGCCCTCCCCACCCCCACAGCGCTGTGTTGTCTGTTGGTCGGGGAGTTTTCGTTGGTCTCTATTTGTCGCACGGGTGGGGAATAAGAATGGGAAATCGGGTGGACTTTGGAGCTCCTGTGGCTGGTTAGAGCTTTCCATTTCTTCGTTTCGTATTGATTATAAGGACCTGTTCATTTGTTGTTTTGTGATTCTGTTGTCCGGGTTATTTGCTTTGGGGTGATAATGTTTGTGTTCCTTAATGATCGGACGGAGCTGAAGTTGGAGATGGGAAGTTTAGTTTCCCGTGTTCATTTTTATTTTATCTATGGACAACTACGGCAGAATTACTTTGTTCCACAGATCTCCCAAAAGGAAGTTCAGTTTCCATTCCCCAAACTGTCAAAGGGAACCCTTTCATTCTTTAATTCGAAATGTCCTATTCGTAGGTCATTTATGGCACGCAGGAAGGATCTTTTGCAGGAAGGTTGGCTAGAGATTTCTTGTAACTAGATATGACCTCCAAATAATAGGGGCCAAGGCCGGCCATTTCAAGTTTTGGGAATTATTATGATCATCCAAATAATAATGATTAAGAAATGCATAAATGGTTGTGAGTTCACGTTCTCATCATCTTTCGTAAAATCAAGAATAAATGTCGAGGTGATGTCAGGACCTAAAAGATCGATAAGAAATCCGGTCTTTAACTAAGATTTTGAATAGCTGTCACGAATTCAAATTAATTACGATTCGCCTCTTACTCAGAGACATAGTAAATAAATGCTGACTAGGCCGTGTGACAGTTGGGGTACAAAATGACGCACATGGCCGAGATAAACATTTCTTTTTTGTTTGCATAGGGTTTTAGGGCGCGACGGTATAAACATCAACAACTCCGAATTGGATCAGTTTATCCTGTTTGCATAGGGTTTAGGGCGCGAAGGACAGAAGACATCCTTGCTAGATAATAGTTGTATGCATTTTGGTGTAAATCTTCTTCTTATTCCAACAGTCAAGCTCGATGGGCAAGCATGCTTATGCCCTGAAAATAACTTGGAGTACTTAATTATGCGTCTTCAACACTATGGACCAAAAATGCTTTTCTTTATCTGTTTATGGAGAACTACAATTTGATCGAGAGAGTGCCTGGTCTTTGTCCTTTAATGTTTTTTCTTTTGTTGTTTTTTTTGTGCATTTTTGTTTGTCTGATTATGCTTTTTTGCGTTTGCATTTCTTCAGCAAAACTACATTATCTTAAAGGAAGAAGATATACGACAACGTCAAGAGAATGATATAACGGGAGTTGCTGGCGTCCTATCTATACCTAGAGACGCTGCTATCACCCTGCTGCGCCATTATAATTGGTAAAGGGGTCCTTCATCGTTGCTTTAACTGTCACACCTGATATTCCATGTGATGTGGCTTTCTTGCCATTGTGTGTTTCTGGCGGTGCTTGGCATTATAATGCTTTTGACAGTAAACCTGTATTTGTAATTTATTTTCGTGAAAGTTGCATTAATCTCAACTATGCCGCTTTTAGTGGTGATAATTGAGCTGTCTACAGAAATTGTTGATGTCCTGATGTTTGGTTGTTCAGTTTAAATTTAAGTTTCTGTCTTTCCTGCCGTGCATTTAATCAGTTAAGTTGGCATTGCAGGAGTGTAAGTAAAGTTCATGATGCATGGTTTTCTGATGAAGATAGAGTGCGAAAAGCAGTGGGCTTATTGGCAAAACCGGTTGTTGAGCATCCTAATTTAAGAGAAGTATGCCGTCTTAATTGTCTGAATTGATTGCCTTATCAGTTTCCTCTTATTTTCACTAAGTATGGACTGCTCTCTTTGCAGTTCACCTGTGGAATCTGTTTTGAGTCTCATCAGCGTGATAAAATTATGTCGGTTGCTTGTGGTCATCCTTTCTGCATTACATGCTGGGCAGGTTTTGTCTTATTTCCCACTCTTATCATCTCGATGATTGGGTTGCTATATGCTGTGTCTTCACAATCTATAGCTAGTTGTTATCAAAAGAATGACCATTATCGTATCTTGTTTCATCGTTTTGCTTTGTTGGATTTTGGTTCATTTGCTGTTTATTGTAACCTATTGTCGAATTTTGGGTCTTCTTCCTTTTGAAGTATCTCAGATTTTGGAGCATGTTTGGTGATTGTGGAAGTGTTTCTGTCTCAAGAACTGATGTTGTTAGAGCTGTTTTATGAACTTCTTTAATTATTAAATCGATCATTCCATTGCTGTCCAAAATGAGGTTATCGATTCTTTCCATGTGGGTCTTTGCGATATAATCATCAATTTAAGACGGTACTTACACGTTCATGCTAAATCTCTAACCAGCAGGCCTCAGCAAATGAATATATATATATATTTTTTGGATGTGTTTGTTAGCTTGGTGACAGCTAGATTTTGTTTTGTTATCCCTCTGGCATATCCTTCGAAGGGCTGCTTCTTGCAAAAGCTGCAGCCTGCAGGAGCTTTGAGCTCCTGTAGCCTGTATAGCAAAATGAAGATGTGTGAAATGTGAGACTGGAAATGGCAACAGCACTCTGTAGCTGATCTTGTAGATTTGTTTCTTGGCTATTCTCTTTCGAAGCATTTCTAGGTCTTATCATTTTGGTGAAAAGAAGTACCCCAACGAAAAGATGTGTGACTATTACCAAATATCATCTATGTGTGTGCTTTTTCTTCAGCTGAAAGATATCGCTCTCTTGGAAGTATTTCTTTGTATTAACTGTGCATGTTCAAAATTTACATGCTTTTACTCCTGCGTCTTTTGATGCCGTTTGTTGAATGCGGACATTGTGATAGGTTACATAAGCACATCCATAATTGATGGTCCTGGATGTTTAACATTGAGATGTCCTGATCCATCTTGTGGTGCTGCCGTCGGTCAAGATATGATAAATCTTTTAGCGCGTAAAGAAGAAAAGGCAAAGTACTCTCAATATCTTCTTCGCTCGTACATTGAAGACAATAGAAAGGTATATGTGCAACCATGTTCTTTTTCCTTATCTCAAGTGTTTCTTATGTGTGATAATGACTTTGTACTACTGAGTGCCTGTTAAATGAGATATAACTTTCTTTTACTTAAATTTTCTACTGCCAGACCAAGTGGTGTCCTGCCCCTGGTTGTGAATATGCCGTAGAATTTGCTGCTGGCAGTGAAGGTTACGATGTCTCCTGCCTATGCTCTTTCAACTTTTGCTGGAATGTAAGCTTCCCTATGAAAATTTTTCGGATTGATATGTGGGAAGTAGTGTGTTGATATCCTTTGGATTTGATCTGCTGCAGTGTACAGAGGAAGCTCACCGTCCAGTAGATTGTGGCACTGTTGGAAGGTGGATCATGAAGAACAGTGCTGAATCTGAAAACATGAACTGGTACAGATAACTTTAAGCATGTAGAATTTGCCGCATTTGGGTTCCATGACAATGGTATTCAAAGGATCGTGTGGTCTTTTCTCTTTGAAGAAACAATAATGTTTTATATGAATTATTAGCCTGGAAAAGATAGTCCTATTTTGGCGTACTTTTATAAGCAATGAGGGCCTAAAGGGCTATTATATGTGGTAGCCTTTGGACCTTCTAAAAGGTTGACCTTGAGGCTTGGGGAGCCAGTCACTGCATACAGGACTTGCTATATGTGCCTTGTTTGTAGTTAAATTTTGAATCCTTGGAATTTCTTAGTAGATGGATATGCTTGTTCTTGCTATCATATGGTTATTGCATTCACATATTTGTTCTGGAAGTGTCTAATAATGCTAAATTGTAATCATGTCTGGAGGATAATGATGTCATCATATCTTTTTTTTTTCCCATGTTCTAGGAAAAATAGTATGTCTAGCCACGGCAATTCTCCTTCTGATTTGTTTATGCATGTTTAGTAGTCCCATCTGGTCCTATACAGATATAGAATGACCAGCCGGCTGGAACAACCATCTGTATGGATTATATAAAGAGTCAATGCTTGTCAACCATTTTTTGTCTCTATGGTTCGAGGTTATTGTTTTACATATACTTGTGTGGAAACTTAATAGTGTTATAGTTTGCCTATATAGTTTTGGTGTTGATATTTTTTTTTTTTTTTGGTTTGGGGGGTTGGGAATTCTTTTGGAGAAACCAAGTAGACTCTTTTTTTAGTGTCTATTCGTAATTGATCTTACAATTCCACATTCATCATCCTCCTGACCTCAGCAAATGTATATTGATATCAAAATTTTATGGGCTACGGTCTTCTTGTCTGTGGAGGATGGTGGATGGGACCTATGGAAATGGAGTCCGATCACTTCACTCCACTACATGTTGAAGTTTTGATTGAGCTAGGAGCAGTACGAGGCTCCTCAACAGATCCGACTGGGATTG
The DNA here is from genome assembly GCF_020921035.1 of Rhodamnia argentea. NCBI lineage: Eukaryota > Viridiplantae > Streptophyta > Magnoliopsida > Myrtales > Myrtaceae > Rhodamnia > Rhodamnia argentea. The sequence goes on along the minus strand of NC_063159.1, from coordinate 9,689,273 downwards.
GTTTTCTACAATAGCTTAGTGACGGATATGGTGTTGGCAAAATTTGTACTCTATTGTTTTGATAGCTGACATTGTCCTACTGGAGTCTTTTTGTCCTGTTTCTGGACGGTTTTATCAGGCTTATCTCTGTTATTTTGTCTGCCTTTTGGGTGATACCCAGTTTAGCACGGCAGGCAGGTGGTTCATTATGGAAATTAGGTTTGGAGAGTTTGTTAGTTGTAAAGTTGTCGGTGACATGTTGACAACCTGAGTGAATGGAGTTGAAGCTCTTTTCTATAAATAAGATTGGCCTGTAGAGAATTTATGATGGGACCTGCAAAAGTTTGATTAACCTAGTCTGGCCGGTTGTTTGCATCTTTAATGATTTATTGTGGCAATATGTTCTGTTAAAGTGGGATGACATGATAGAGCTAAGGTTTTACATTGTCTGGAAGAATATGACTGTTTGTCTCGTGTGATATGTTGGGTAATCCTACCTCATGTTTGCCTTTGAGAATGAATTTGGACAGTCATGCTCCCTGCAATTTTTGCCTTATTTTCTTCATTTGGATGGAAAATTTTGAGAAAGACTGAACTGAAATTGTGATTCAGGTGTCCGGAAATGTCATTATGTGAGAATTTGTGGTTCTTGCTCTGCTTTCCTAACGGATATGAGATGATATGCAGGATTCTAGCCAATTCAAAGCCTTGTCCCAAGTGTAAGCGTCCAATAGAGAAAAACCAAGGGTGTATGCATATGACATGTACACCTCCTTGTAAATTTGAGTTCTGCTGGTAAGGTTACTTTCTTCTAAATACTGCATTTTTTTTTTGTCCTCTTTTTTGCTGGGTCTATTCTTATTGTGAACAATGTGATTCTCTTGGAACCGGTATTGTACACATCTTACTTGTTTTATATTATCTGTTCAAACAGGCTCTGTCTGGGTGCATGGACTGATCACGGGGAGAGAACTGGTGGATTCTATGCTTGCAATCGTTATGAGGCAGCTAAACAAGAGGGAGCGGTAGGAATTGAAAAACTTTTGCCCTTCTCGGGTAAAGTCATATGAACACCATGGAACTAACATTGTTGGTTTTGGTCCTGTGAAAATACCGTTTTGCAGTATGATGAGGCTGAGAGAAGAAGAGAGATGGCGAAAAACTCATTGGAGCGATATACTCATTATTATGAACGATGGGCGAGTAATCAATCTGTAAGTAGTAAATCTCTCCCTGGTTTTCTGGGTTTAACAACATTGTCTATGTTTCGCTTTCCCTTTGCCTTTCTCCGTAGCCATATTATCTAAAAAATTCTATTGCTGGTTTCAGATGTTAAATGAACCTGATCTAAAACCCTTCTGTTTCCTTGACAACCTTAGTTTATTCCCATTTGTGATGTTGTTGATGAATGTCTAGATAAGTTCCTTTCATTTTCTTCTCAATTATATAATTGAGTATGAAATAGGCTGAAGGAAGGATTAGAGAGAAAATAAATTTTTTGTTTTTGTGTTTCAAAAGAACTAAAAAGGAAAGCAAGAAAATAGATGATGTTGAAAACCAGAATTGATTGCGCACTTTTGTTCTTGTATAAACTGTTGATTTTCCCGAGTCCATGTTTGGTTATCAGGATATAATGGGATTAACAACAGGGAATCACAGTGGAATTACAATGATTTCTTCTGATGCTTTTGTAAAGACTTAACTCTGTTTTGTGCCTCAAGAGTTGATATTGTATTTGCCCATACTGCCTTGTATAGAGATGCAAAGGAAAACTTGCTTCTGAAATTGTCACATAGTCTTTGCTTATTGCGGTCGATTTGTCTGGGTTCTGTGTAGTAGTTGAAGAAAAAAGAAAAGGAATTGAGAGCTCCTGTGTAGTGTGTGATTTTTTTCCCCCAGAAGCTGAGGGAAAACCTAATTATATAGTTCTCTCTATCCATCTCTTGGAAGGTATTGTTTAGACTAATTTATTTAAAGTCATTTCTCAAGGTTCTCCCTTATTTGGGGCTTGACAGATTTTTTGAAGATTTCTTATTATACTTGGTAATTGAACAAGATGTGTCCCTCTACATGGAAAACTACCGCAATTTTTTCGGATTTCTTTAAGAAGGAGAAGAGAGGGAAATTTCTATTTTTCCAATTTTTTCATTGACTTTTCTTTCCCTGCCCATTGCAAATGAAGCATTATTGTACATAGACATGGCTGATGTTTGTCTTTCTTATATGCGAAATCTCTCCCTCTTTTGCAGTCAAGGCAGAAAGCTCTTGCTGATTTACATCAAATGCAAACTGTCCATGTAAGTTCCCTTCAACTCAGCTGTAATCATGCTTTTTACAGAAGTGGGAATAGAGAGATTGGTGCTTGATGTTTCTTGTATACTTGAAGCATCGGTATTTGACTCGTTAGCTATAGCTGCAATGGATAGCTGCAGTAGGTGTCTTTTATTTTCCTTACTCTAGATTCCTTGACGACATACATTTACTGAGCATATCACGGCAAATTTTAGGAGCCATGGCTTTGGCTTCAGTTGATACTTGCTTGTATGACAAGTTCATGTTCAAATGAAAACATAATGTTTTGGTCGATACAGGGATGCCTGGTTGTAGGCTGTGCAAGTTTCCTGATAAAAGATATCCACCATTTTTGTATCCTCTCTTTGCTGATCACAACTATATGTTTACAACCCCCAAAGGGCTGGTGAATGCTCTTATTCTCCTATCTAGATGCTTGGGATCGAGTCATGCATATAGCCCTCTGATGATGGTGGCATATCTATGTCTGAGTGATCCGATTCATAGACTAACCTGAAGGCCAAACTTTGTTTGAATGGGGAAAAAGAAGAGAACAGAGAGGGTGGTGGGATTAATGGTTGATGTGGGGATGGATTTGAATTTGAGATTCTCCACCACAAAAGTTTTTAACCCCATTTTCCATGCTGCCCTCTCAGTTTCCATGCCTCTTCGCTCTCCCTCTCCATCATTTCTAAACATAGCCTAACTTCAGCTTTGATATAGGTGCTGTTGGGTCCCTGTTGAGCATAATGTTTCCTACCGTCGTTGTTATCACATGGCTGATGCCTAAGCTTATCCTCTTGTTGTTTAATCTTTCTGTACCGTTAATACATGACTTGTGAAGTCTAAATAACAAAATTTTGAATTAAATGTCAAATTTTTCCCTAGGTGCCATCTTGTCATTGTTTTTACTCTCTTCTTTTTGTTTATTGTTAAGATGCAAAATTTAATGTAAGTGGTACAGAGGAAATTATCTACTCTATATAAGAAATCTATCTCGGTCTATCTTGCTTTCTGGTTTTAATTATGTTAGTGGCCAAGTACTAAGGCTCCTCTATATCTGCAAAATCACTTTGTAGACCCTTGAATCACTCTTTTTCTTCCTCTATCCGCACTAGCCAAAAAGTTGTAAGGAGGGTCATTTGTGGTTTCTTCCATTTGTCTTTGCTTTGATCCTATGCCTGAGAAGAAAGTTGTAATAGGGATCTTTTCCTTCCTTGAGCCTCTTAAAGGGTGTGTACTGAAAATTGGGTCGGTGATAGTTAGTCATCTGTTGAGTCTATTCGGATCATGGAATCTTGCTGTTCGTGAATTGATTGTTGAGTCACATTGGAAGAAAAAAATGGCCCGTGTTTTAATTGATTTAGTTTTTTAACAATCCATGCCACGATTTTGTACTGTGATCTGTCCTTTAAATATAATTAAGTTAATAAAGTTCCAGCGTTTGCGGTTATTATTTCGCATTTTGTTGTTCATATTGTCAACAGACCGATACTTACCAGGAAAGAGAATGAACAGATGCCTAATTTCAAAGAGTAAGATGTGGTTATAGTACGAATAACAACTTTAATAAACATTATATGATCTTTTTAGCCTATCATTAACGGTCAAGTTTTCTCTTAATTAATAATATCGCTTAAGAGTTTTTTTTTGGCAAATGGATTCTGGTTGAAACTTCTGCAGAAATAGATCTGTAGGTTCAATTTGCTGTACTATGGAGTGCTACAAGACCAGGGAGAATTTTTGCTTCTTTATGTGTTTGCCTCTTTGTACTTGGGCTAAAATTTAGTCTGACAACCATGGGTATTGAGTAAACAAATGATTGCACTTGTGTCTGGCAGAAGAATCTATACAGGGTAAATATGTTGATGCTGTGTGATATGTTGATGCTGAGTGGCAACTGGGCAGGTTGAGTTGCCATAAACTGCTTCAGCTGTTTAATTGACAAAGATCGCTTTGTTTTCTTGTGATAGGAAGCAAGATGCATGGCTTCTTTTCTATTCATCTGGATTAATTATGTTGTGCTGCTGGCCCACCTTTTGCTCGTCTAAATAAAGTTTTTCCTTTTCTTCTTCTTGTCAGCTCGATATTCTTAGTGACGCACAATGCCAGCCAGAGTCACAGTTGAAGTTCATCATAGAGGCCTGGCAACAGGTTATTTCAAACTTTATGTTACTTAATTCAACTTAAATATGAATGATGTGATTGTCAATTGGGATGTAAATACAGCTTATTTAGGTTAAAATCCGATGAAGTGCTTTGATTTTTATCCTGACCTGCTTCTGTGAATCTAAATTAGGCTCGTTTGATGTTTGCAGATAGTTGAGTGTAGGCGAGTGCTCAAGTGGACTTATGCATATGGTTATTATCTGGCGGAATATGAACATGCTAAGAAACAGTTTTTTGAGTACTTGCAAGGTTTGTATTGGAGAGTAGTATTGCAGACATACAATGGCCATGCATATCCTTTTTGTTTTCCTAATTACTTACATGAATTGGTTTCTTGACCAGGTGAGGCGGAGTCCGGATTGGAAAGGCTTCATCAGTGCGCAGAGAAGGAACTTCACCAGTTCCTTGATGATGAGAGTCCTTCTAGTAACTTTAATGACTTCCGCACCAAGTTAGCTGGACTTACCAGGTATCTCGTTGTTAGATTCAATTGTGGTAATTAGTTTGAGCAAACATATTGTCAGGTACAGATTAGAATTGTGTACAGTCAATTTTATAAAGACTTGAGTCCCTAGATATCCATAATGAAGCGGCAAAAAGTAATTCTACAGTTGGAATCAAAGTGTTAGGTAAAGGAGGAGGGAGGGGGGATAGGCATTCTGTCATATAAGAGAATGCCTGCCAATTCCATTCATGAATAGCACATGAGAACACTAGAATTGGAATTGGTGATTACGTTTCCTTTCATTCAAAAATATGCCTTATCATTTCTATAGAGAGGATGACATGTACCAATGAGCAGCTGCTTCCTGATAAATTAGAGTGCATATGATATTCCTGCAGAATCTTTTTTTTGGCTTGATAGACAAAGTGAAAAGTTTCTGGTGAAGTTCATGACTCATCCTGAGCATAGCATTCCTATCTCCTAATCCTGCTCTTTATTGTCAAGCTTTCAAGTTTACTTTATGGAATAATATTGACTCTGCACATGTATATTAAAAGCCTGTTTGAGCCAAAAGCATTCTCACTTGTTCTTTTTGACTGGATTTTTAACCTAAAAAGAGCGTTGATTCGAAAGTCAAACCTGGAGAGTGGACTTACCAAGATTATGATCTTCCAGTGCATATAGCATTGGTTGGTTTTTATCATGCTGTTGAACTTTTTTATTTTATTTTATTTTTTTTAAGTTTATCGAGTATTAGGGGAAACAAGATTCTTAGAGCTGATTTCCCATTGCAAAGATGTGCATCTCCTGTGACTAAAAGATTGGTGGCCCTGTTTGCTTTAGCTGCAATGACGTTTGTGTAGACACTTTTCTTTATAGCCTCTGGAGTAGTGTCAATGCGTGCAAATATACATGCGTTTAAATTTCTTACATCTGTTTTTGTCGAACAGTGTGACCAGAAACTACTTTGAGAACCTCGTGAGAGCATTGGAGAATGGGCTATCAGATGTGGAGTCCCATGGCGGTTGCAGCAGGGCAGCGAGCTCTAAGAATGGAGGGAGCAGCAAGGCAAGTAGAGGTGGTGGAAGGGGAAAGGGAATTGCCAGCACTCGCGCTGGTTGCAGCCGAACCGATGATGCATCTCACTGGTCCTGCGACCAATGCACTTATGCTAATGCTAGATCTGCAACCACTTGCAAGATGTGCCAGCATCGCCGATGAAAGCAGTGACCGGAAAATTTACAAAGAAAGATGGTTTTAACCTGAAACACAACTTCATGATCGGGGAACCAGTTCAAGCGCACGGGCGGTGTCCTATAAAGGGATTCTTGGTATGAATCGTTCAAGTTGCCAGTGACAATCAATTATTAGGAGGCTCAACTGTTGTCTTAGTGTGCTGGGGCATTCAAGCAGCAGCAGCAGCAGCAGCAGCTTTTGGCCTGTGTTTAATCTTGGTGTGTGTTGATGGCTGCGGCTTATAATGCCGGTCCATGTATATAGGCTGTAGGGTTTCATTATGGGTACTGTATTATGTTGGCAAAGAAAAAAGAAATAGTAACTCTTACCGATCATTTAAATATTTTATCTATTTGCTGCTGGAAGTCAAAGGCAAATGTGCTCATTTTGTCTTCTATTTCGAAGCATCACTTCGTTTATTTGAGCTCGTCTGATCCTTTTTGGAAAGGAATTGCTCCAGAGTTCGTATTCTGTTTGATACGTAGGGGCTCACTAAGACAGTTCGCAAAACCGTGAGGATGCTGCTGCTGCTGCTTGTGTACGATGTCTTGCAAACGGAGAATTTTTCCGAAGTAGAATTGCACTCTTCATTGGAACATGCACAATCGACAAGCACATATTGGTTCATGGGCATACATTACGTGACAAAGTAATTTACTCTTTTATGGAAACGTGAAGACAAGTTTGTGAACAACGGCAATAGCAGCTCTGAAGCTTGGATGAGTCTCTTATGAAGCTTATTTGAATGTTAGGAAGCATATAGGGTAATTTACCATAATTTATTTGCAATATTCAAGTTATCCGAGTTAAAATTTGGGTCTATATGAGTAAATCTAAATGTTCGTTTGGTCAGTGTATTTGATATACGCCTAGCTGAAATCATTCAATATAGTCTGCCTAAACCATAGCAGGTATCACATAATCTATGGAGGGGCCCAAGAGGTGAATTGAGTTTACGTTATTCGACTTGCGGCGGTTTTACTCGATATGAGCTAAAAGACCCAGTATACTATGGTGTGAGATTTGTGAGCTAATGCAACTTCACGATGGTATTGTTCTGCTTTTCACACCAAAAGCCATATTTTGGGTATAGCATCTGCTCATGGAGATTGTCAGATTGCCGCCATATGTGGTTGTGATCAAGGCAGGCATTGCAAGCCAACTATGATCAGTAGCTTCAATTGATTTTCCCTTTAATTAGGGGGAGAAAAGAAGAATTCGAACGTCAAGCAGTAAGAATCTCACTGTTTAGCCCCCATTTCTTCAAAATTTTCACAGCATTTATGTCCCCATATTAGCAAACCAATGCAATGATCTTCTTCTATATTGCCACCTTCCCAACACTGAGACCTGGATTTTGTTTCTTCTCGGTTCATCTGGATCAGATAGAGAAGCCACGGGTGGAACATCTTTTAGCCTTTGAGGGAAGGTTTGTCTTTGAACATCCTCTGGCTAAGCGCGTTCAGCATCGCTCTCGAGTACTGGCGCGAAGCCATTTTCCAGTCCAAGCCCGTTTTCATCATGGCCTTGAATTCATCATAACTGATTCGACCGTCCTGAAATACATCCACCACAGAATAAGGACTCTATTTCGTATAGGAACAGGATTAACCACGGATTCTGAATTGCCGGTTGTTCTGGTTTATGTATTACCTTATCTAGATCAGCATCGAAGATGATGTCTTCAATAAATTGTTCATTGTTCGGAGCAGAATTGTCGTCTATCAAAGCTTCTTTCAACTCATCGAATTCAATATATCCACTTCCATTCTTGTCGAAGAATTCAAAAGCTCGAGAAAGGTGGTCGTCGCTGCCAATCCTTTTCATGTGGACTGACATTGTCACAAACTCCTGACAGTTCAGCGTTCCGCTTCCATCTTCGTCGGCCTGTTGTCATATGAGGACAGAGTTCTATGTTTAGATGTTAATAAGAGATGGTGACTTGTCAAATTATCACAAGCTCACATGATTTTGCAAGAAGTTCTATCAATTATGTGAAATGATGATACAACCTCATGGTCAAATCTTCGACTAGCTGATGAAAAACATCGTTCCATATTTTGTAATCCGTGTTTAATCTTCCTAATGACTTGCAATTTAAGCAACACAGCATGTAATGCATCAAATGGAAGAAGACAACATAAACCATGTAAAAAAAAACTGTGCTAAGTTGTTGAATAAGTGATCGTACCGCATCCATCAGCATCTGCACTTCAGGATCAGCAACCTGCTGTCCATATTTGTGCAGGCCATGTTTCAACTCTTCAAAGGTCAGATCTCCATTTTTATCGGTGTCCATCACGTGGAACATCTCTTTGATATGATTCACTTGCTCATCAGGCAAATTGTCTGCTACTACCTACATTAACAAACGCCGGAAACACAATTCAAGTTTAATCTAGCACTAAGAACAACAGTGAGAACCGACAAAGGCAACGTTTAGGGTCTCACTCTGAGAACCTTCTTCTTGAACTTATTCATCAAAGAGAATTGCTTTATCCTTGTCCGGACATTTTGTCCTAGCGAAATGTTAGAAGCCTTGTCGACATTCTGTATCCACTTATGCTCTGCGCAAGTCAATTACAAGTTGGACAACCTTAAACTTATTTCAATGGGATGATTAACCTAGTTTTAGTTCACAGAAGCAACTGTTACATGCTTACTAGGAATAATTGACAGGAGCAAATTAAGCCTTGAGACCTACCAAACCAATTTCTGTCATCATAAATAGCAGACACAAGCTGAACAGTCTTAAGTCAGTTTACTAGATAAAACTGTCTTTCTGCCTTATTATTGGTGCTTACCGCTTCGCCTTTAAAAATCGAAGTAGTGTCTAAGATTTCTAATTGTTATGAATGACACAACTTAATTGCACGTCAGTACTAGGAAGAGAAACAATGTCCTGAATGATATTTAGATTAGAGGGCAATGCATACCAAGGACTTCTTGAACCGTAAGACGACAATAAGGATTTGGATCGAGCATATTCTTCACTAGATCCTTTGCTTCTTCGGAAACCTTGGGCCAAGGATCTCGTTCGAAATCGATTTCACCACGGACGATGGCCTGTGCAATTCCTTCTTCAGTTTCTGCCAGTAACATATGAGATTACTCAACCTATTAGCCCATGAGTTCGAATTTATGTAATTCCGAGAAAATGATGAATCAATTCGGCAAGGAGTACTTGCCTGCCCAAAATGGAGGAACCCCACAAAGCAAAATGTAAAGAATAACACCTGCACTCCACACATCGACTTCCGACCGGTAATCCCGTCTAAGCACCTCAGGAGCCATGTAGTATGGACTTCCAACTATTTCTCTAAAATGCTGACCTACCAAAAAAATGAAGTGCTTTAGATCTAGAACCGACCTGTAAGCTACAGAAATCTGATCATCTGAAGTGCTGTAATGAAAAAAATTGATAATAAGAGGAAGAAGAGATACCCGGTTCGAAGAATGTAGAGAGACCGAAGTCAATTGCTTTCAAAGGAGATGATTCACTCGAATCGGCAAACAAGAAATTTTCCGGTTTAAGGTCCCGATGAATCACTCCATGATCATGGCATACCTGAAAGAATACGAGTCCTCATGATGAAGGTTAAATTTTTGTTTTCATTAGTATGAAAGAGATGCAGATAATCTGCCTTTGCTCTCTTGACCAAACAAGGATATTAGAAGACCAGAATGACAGTGTCTTCCGGTCTTGCCAATTTCTTTTCAAAAGAAGACCCTGAATTTTGCCAAAAAGTACGTTTTGCATACCCTGACAATCTCCAAGATGGTCCTGGTAATTGCGACGGCGGCACGCTCCGTGAAATGGCCGCGCGCCACAATCCTATCAAAGAGCTCGCCACCCTCGCACAATTCCATCACAATGTAAACCGCATCTCTGTCCTCGAAAGCCTCCTTCAAGCTCACGATATTCGGGTGTCTCGGCAGGTGCCTCATTATCTCCACCTCCCTCCTCACGTCGTCCACGTCGATCTCTGTCCTCAGTTTGCTCTTCGATATCGTCTTGCACGCGTAGGCCTCGCCCGTCTCGCGCTCAATGCACTTGTAGGTGACCCCGAACTCGCCCCTCCCCAGCTCCTTCCCGAACTCGAACTTGTCTTGGACGTTGTCTCTGCTGGGGTTCTTGAGGATCGAGACGGTGCGGAGGATGATGGATTTGCGGACAGGGTCCACATCGTATTGCGGCGCAAACCGGCTGCTCTTCCTTGATGAGGAAGATCCTGCTCTTTTTGCAGGTGACGATACACAGCCTCCCATGGGATTCCAAGTTCTCTCTTTTTCTTTTGTTTTTCGGTTCTTGATTCAAGTACTCTTGATCACCTAATTACGAAACAACCCATGGGAGGGAAGATCTGAACACCGGAGACTCCTTTTAGCTCCAGAGATGGAGAGAGAGAGAGAGAAGGAGGAAGGGAGAGAATGGAAGGGGCAGTTTTTGAAAATTAGTTGTGGGAAGGGGGCAGTTTTTTGAAAATTAGTTGTTCTTTTGTGGAAATTAGTTGTTGGTTTTTGTTTTGTCTAGAATGGCGCCTTCTTGTTAGAGACCGTTGGAACGCCGTTACGCCATAGTGTCCGACCTTGACCCCACGTTGACCTGTGAGACCATTGGGACTCAAGATTGCTGGAGAGGGTCTAATCGTAATTATACACAATTGCCAAACGCTTTGGATATCTGCCCGGGTCAGGTTGAGAGATGAACTTTGTGTACATGATATGAAGATCACCTCACGAGGATGACTATAAGATCAGCTCATGATTGAATCAACCCTAGGCCGAGCGCGAGCTCGAGCTCGAGACGCTCCTGTCCTCGATGCGCCGTTTGAACGGCGAAGGCATCGAAGAGACCCCGATGTGCGCTTCGGCCCGAGAAATTGCTTGGATAGGCCGGATTGAACGGCTTGTCGATCAAATTCATTTTGCAAAGCCGAAACTGTTGCCCGCGTGCTCAAATCGGCCTGCACCGATTCAAGACCCTATTGAACACGATCTGGACTCGGGCTGCCCATTTATTGAGGCACTCCATGACGAATGCATTCAAATTCAAATCTTCAAGGAGAGAGATGAACATAAAAGCTGCAGGAAAATTGTCCAAAAGGACCTAAATCTATTTGCGCTTTGGCCAATTCAATTATAAATTTTTTAATTTTGCCAATTGAATCCTAAATCTCTTTTTACCTTTTGTCAATTGAGTTCATTCAGACATTTCAGCAATTATTTTAGTAGGAAATTGTTGACATGAATCCTAATAGTGTCACGTAGGATGTGTGATATCTTGGATTAACTCATTGAGGTATTGTCCGCTTTGACTCGTCCTATATCGAGCCTCACGATTTTGCCCTTTTGCGTGTATGTGAGCATCTTCCCAAGAGGTCATCCATCCCGAGAGTGCTCTCACCTGAGCACGGAGTTCCAAAGTTGACCGTTGTCGTTATGTCAAAAGCTCCAGCGATCACTCCCCGCCCTCGTCGAACCGGATAGTTACAAGTGCACTAGATTCTACCTAATTCGTCTCCGAACCACACACCTACTTGGAGGGAGTCCCACTCGATACCATATTGTGATATCTTAGATTAACTCACCGAGATATTGTTCGTTTTGGCCCGTCTCACATCAAGTCTCATGGTTTTGTCCTTTGGTGTACATGTGAGCATCTTTATAGGAGGTCACTTATCCCGAAGTGCTTCCACCCGAGCATGCTTAACTTTAGAGTTTTAAAATTAAATGTTGCCACTACGTCATTACATCAGAAGGCGCCTCTTTCTCTAGTGCACAGTGCAATTCATTCATGCCCCCTTCGCCACCCTAAAAGCCTACCATGAGCCTTTCCTTGTCCAGATTCTCTAGCCCCGGCGACGACTCCCCGCCCTCGTCGGATCCGGTCATTACGGGACGGTCGGTATTGACGTGCGTAATTTTTTACTTTTTTTTAAAAGTTGATTTTTTATAAATTTTTATTTTTTTCCCCTTTTTTAACCAAATTTCACAACGGTTGGGCGACCCTCGTCGGCCATAGGCGAGGACTCATTTGGCTAAAAAATTTTGATTTTTTTTGTATAATTTTCTACTTTTATTGTTTTCTTTACTTCTTCCTTTTTTTTTTTATAACTTATTTATTTATATATTATTATTTTATTCTTTGCTAAAATTGGCCATATAGACTCTATTGACAAAACGTGATAATAATTTGATATTGAACTGGCCAAAGTGCAATAGATTTAGCATGTTTCGAACGATTTTCCTTATAAATTGCTAAAGGGGTTCACCTCAGTGTGCGCTCCAATATTGGGATACGAAAAGAAAGCAAACGAAATTAAAAGTATTGCTGACGAATCAAAAAGGGGAAAGGGGAAAAGATAAGACCAACAACGCATTAGCATATGCATAGCCTCTCTTACAAAGTTGCACGTGGGGCAGACGGTGCGCCCCCACACCCGCACGACCATTTTCACGATGATAATATGATAAAAATTCAAACTTTTTTTGTCTTCATCTTCACCTTTTTTTGGGTTGACTTCACAGTTCCATTTCCTCTTAAGCCGCCTTCTTCGTCTTCTTCTTCCTCGTCTATATATCCCCACACACAGACGCACTCGCCTTCGTACTGGAAACAAAGATCAAGATCGGGGTCCAATGTCAGAGATGTTCTCTGCTTGGACGCACGCAGCATGATGGCACTCAACCTTCGTTTCTCTTCCTCTTCCTCTTCTTTGCTTTTCGCTTACTCTTAGGGGAGTCCTTCTTATGTACATTCTGGTTATAAGCCGAGGAGTTTCCAGTCCTCCTTCTGTTTTTTTCTGCAGCAAGTGTTTCGTGTTGGATTATTATTGCGGGGGAAGAAGGAGAAGAAGCTCTTTTCAAGATCATTCGGTGTGGTAGCCATGGAGTAAGTTGATGTGTGTGCATTTGTCGAGTTCTTATGGAAAAGAAAGCACCACCAGTAGGGAATATCGAATCAGAAGTTTTTCTTCTTCTTTTTTTTTAAGTGAAGAGGAGGACAGAGAGATGGCCGTTAGCTAGAAGCTGCATGATGCATACTTGGGTATGAGTATGATATCTGTGCATGGCTTCGTCATTCTGTTTTCTTCGCTTTATTTCTGCAACTTGTTCTTAAGACTCTGATCGTGTGCTTTGGTGAAATATATTAGAGAGACGATTCCTATCGATAAAGCAGGTCGTACGTGAGTGTTCCGCTTTGCCTGATCTGAGGGTGAAGATCGATTTATTACAGTGCTCAATGCCTGCGATTTCAAATGCGTATGAATGGTGCGCAGGATGCTACGAGCATTTGTGTTAATGACCAGTTCACGAAGAAATCATGCCCAAAGCTAAAATGCTTGGAGAAGTGACTAAGCCGACAGTCCATTCCAAAGATCCTCCATGCCAAGAATGCAAACAATCAAAAGATCAAAGATGAGAGAAAGTGGTCTTGATGATCGAGTGGAATGCCGTCCTTGGATGAAAGTCGATTCTTCCGTCGCCTAGCCCTTTTTGGTTTTTGGTCGAACTTTCATCTTTAGACATCAATACACAACCCTAAGTTGTGTGATCTCACAAGTGCAATCTAATAGGAGCCTACTAGCTATACAGAATTTAGCCTGAATAGCAACTTCGCCTAGCGCATCGCTTCGAGTGAGGAAAATAGAGGAACACATGTGCATGCGAAGAATGAAGTTGACTCCGGGTTTCTAACCAGTTACCATCCAGTCCTCAGCTCAACTTTTCAAAACTCCCATGCCCTGTCTTCCTGCTATTTTATGGCCCATTGCAAACATTCAGATTGCAATCAAACCGGAATTTTTTTTTCTTTATAAAGCAAACCGGAATTTGATAGCTCGAGAAGACACCTGAACCACAATGTCCTCGATGTTTCCATCTTCTAGTCTAATACAGCTCGCCAGTAAAACGAAACAGCAAGCCATTTGACACAGAAGCTTCACATGACCTTCCCTCTTTAATTAACAACCCCAGTAATAAACAGAAAATGATTGAATGCCATCAAAGGCAGCAATGATCAGAAAAAGTCACAATCACATATACAAATTCTAGTCAACCTCCATTATGGAAATGGCTTCATCTATAATCTCCTGAAGTTCCTTCATTCTATGCTTTGTCAATGCAATGCATTCCTGCAAACACAGCAGCATTTCCCACCAGCACATTAAAGCTACCATTTAAACTATGATCTCTATATGAAAGGTGTTGAAAGGTATACGCCTTTCATGCATAATTTTTCCCTTTTTTTTTTTAACTGTGGGACGGAAATAGATTCATCTTAAAAACCAAGGAAATGAAAACATTAAATGAAAGATCAACCAGATGGACCAAGGAACTGCCAAAATCCTAGCAAATAACTACATATGTGTAATCATGTATATAAAGCAGACAATAGTTGCTTATCCAATATGCACCGCCTTGCTCGTATGCTTCAGGCTATTAGCTCTGGCAAACAATCATGAGTGGATTATCATGTCATCATCTGAACCATTTTTTGTATACGAAGTTTATCAACTTCCACAAGTTCTTGAATGTTCTACATGCCGCATTGGGCTTGGCCACTAACCAACCACAAGTTAATTTAAAGAACTCAAGATCCAACTTTTGCATAATTAAACAGACCACAATACAGTTGGAGCAAGAATGCAGTTGACACAACAGTATTAAAGCCATTAACTGTTTGATAATGTCCCACTTGCATGAATCGGGGTCTCTAAGTACAATTCTCTAACAATAAATGAACGAAAAAATAAATGAGGAATGAGGAGAAAAATAACCTGAATAGCCGATGTATGTGCAAGAACCGGTCCACCTGGCTTATAGAGAGAGACAAGTTGACCAGATGAATTCAAAACCACAGTTATGAACGTTTCCATTATGGACTCTTCTTCGAAAGTAGGGTCCGCCAAGATGTAGTTCTTGTGAAGAATGCATGTCAGGGAAAATGGAATGCTGTTCAACGAGAGTTTTCTCCTCTCTTCATTGACAGGTTCTTTAACCAACTTTTCACCCTCAAGTTCCTTAGAGACCACCACCACTCTCCCTTCATCATTCAAAGAAACCACCGGGATACGCACTACAAGGTCCAAAACAACACAGTTTATCAAGTGATCATCCAGGAAGTGAGATGAAATCCACAGAAGACTAGAGGAAAAAGAAACACATTGCATCAATATGAGGATGCAATCTTTGGTGCCACACTCAAAAAATATCAAAAGTGAGAGCGCAAACAAGGCATGACAGATCAGCGAAAGAAAAGGAAAAAGCCTTTTGAATGTTCATCAACTGAAAATCAGTGATAGTAACTAGATCTTTCTTAATAATTAGATTCAACCTGAGATTATTGCACTGGAAATCCAAACATCTAGGATGGTGTTCAGTAGAATTCCAAGACTTTTTGAATTTTCAATGAAGCCCTTTAACTTATTAAGAGATTGCATGAGCATTTTGAATAAGAGCACTGCTCCTATCTATCTCGTTGAAGAATAGAGGATTATTGAACTGGATCCTCCTTTATTAGCAGAAAAATGAGAAACCATGAAATGTTCAACATCAATGGCAGTCGTCGTCAGATTCGAAATCAGGCTATGAGGAGAAATGAAGAATTATTGATCATCATAGACTTTAGCCAAGGCAAGTGAGATAAGTGCAACTCTTCCTGCCTTAGGTCATTCTTATTGCTTTTCTCTGTTAGCAATTTGTACCAAGTATCTCTTTGAAATGCGAGTCAGTCCAGCTAAAGTCCATTCATAATCAAATCACCCTAACAATTTATTAAGATAGAGTTATTTGACATTCATAAGCAAGTCGCACATATTTTACAATCATAAGACAACTGCAACGTGGAGCATGATCACAGGATATAATATGTTGATGATCCATTTTATACCAACTCACAAAAGTCATCAACCAAGTTGCAAATAGGCTACGCAAGAAGAAGAAAGCCGAAAATCAAGTTAAACAAACATGTCAGCTTCTAAAATGTGAAGGATGAAACATCTTACAATGAGAAAATGCAGCAACTGCTGAAAGCAATGCAGCATCAAAAAGAGCTCCATCAGCATCAAGACAATATATATCCTGCAACACATGAAAAGTAAACCTGAGCAACAACTTTCCGAGGCAACATGTATGGTATTTATTGAAGTAGCTCTCTCGGCAAAAACTTGCCCTCAGCCACAAGGTCCAAAGATAAATGCAGCTAAAGGGAAAACCCTGCACTATATGCGATTTATCCTAAGTTACACATCACAACATCTTGCATGAAGTATTACCAGGTAAGCCATCCAAGCTGCTTTTCCTTTGACCAGGGATAGCTCCTTTAAATCAATCATCCCAGAGCTGCAACAACCAAATGATTACTGATTCCAGAAGATGGTTATTAAACAGCACGACCCAAGAAGATATTGCCACATAAAAACATGTATTGCTTTAACAAACGGCAATATAGTTGTCCGTGAATCAAATGACATAATGACCAGGTCCTTGCCAAAGGAAGACAAGAAAGCATGAATCATGGAGTTGAGGGAAACCTTATGACCAATGTAGTAAGGTATGTAGTATCAACTCCACCAGCATCCTCTGATGATAATCTACTACCTTTGAACCTATGGGTTATTTTGTGACACAAATTGATCATAAGTGAATATAAGGGAATCTGGACTTGGTAGAACCTATAGGAACCCTTCCATGTCTACTCGAAAGGTATCTGCAACTAAATTGAAGCTGCGTAGAGCCAATATCTCCACGAAGTAAGTGGGGGTTACATTTAAAAAGTGATTGGTTTTTTCTCCCCCTTCCGTTCAGGAAACAACTGAAAAAGGGTCCAATTTTAGTCTAGAATTTGGGTATGAATACTAGAAACACGCTAGGAAAGCCAGAGCAAAGAGAAATCAACGTTTTCCTGTAACCAAGAGCAAGGTTACTTTTCACATAATCTTCATCCCAAATATGAGTCTAAGCAACCACAAACCGTCTTATTGCCTTTCAGTAAACTTTTCTAAGAGCTATACCACTCTGTTTATTTGAGAGTTAGCAGCAGACTTTACAGGGGCAGGTTTGGTGCTACTCCACATAATCTGTGGAGACTTATTGCTACATGATCAAGTGACTTTCTGAAAATTTGCTTCAACCCAAGAGTAACATGTTTACACACCCCTTTAGTATACCAGTGAAATATTCCCCACTGAAAACAAGCAAAAAGTTCAGTTAAAAAAGTCAAAAGGCACAAGGTGGATCCAACTTATGCTTATTGTATACATTAGCAAGACGGCCGCAAATATGCAGAAGGCATGCAACCAGGTTTGTTAGCAGCATATCACCCTTCTGCTGAAGCAACAGGAGAAAAATAAAAGATTCAAGAAGTCAAAGCAAGCTAAAACGAAAAAGAAACTTTACCAATTTCACGTGCCTTAATAAAGAGTCAAAAAGTTGCTTCGATATCACAGGTGCTACTTCAGCAGGCCTACCTGGCCTCACAACTGGAGAGCATATAGGGGGCATATGAAACTCAACCGCTGAAAATAACACAAAGTTACATCTGGCGTCCATGCCTATAACCTTTAAGAAGAAGAAACCCTAGTAAAAGAAAACTGATTGACTGGTACATGGCTGCTTACCTATACTGCCTTCATCAGGCGAATCAACAGAAGGAGTCATGACTTCCATTTTTATAGCAGCCAACATTGTCTGTGGAAAATAAGATTGCGCGTGTTTTAATTAAATGTACTCGTAAAAGAGCAAACAATCTGATTTCCACAAGAATAACAGTTAATGTCCACCTTAAATGGATCCTTGTGTAAAAATTAAACAGCAAAACAAATGAAAAGTAAAAGGATAGAAATTATATGTTGGTTCAGCTACAAGTAAATACAATGCAATTAATCTGAACATGCTGAAGTGCAGGAGTGCCTCGGCATGCGCCATATCTTACACAAGACTGAAAAGGGAAAAAACTCACAGTGGAACCGATCTTTGCCAGCGCAGACCCATCAGAGGATGCAACAGCCCCTGCATTATTTATACTAATCAAAATATAGGAGGAATACAACTATTGCGGGCTTGATGAAGGAGGGAAAAACAAATCACCAGATAAACAAAGCTAAACGAACTGACCGAGGGACACAATTGTATCTCTGGCTCTTTTGAGGGGTCTGGCATCGGGGCGTATAGATTCGGAGAGATGCCGCTCAAAGTAGCAAAGAGGGAAGAGGCGTCTGAAAGCATCGACCTCCATCTCCGACGACCAATCTCCAGCAGCATTTGGCGCCCCCATTACTCTGGGTATCTACAAATAGGGATTTCCGGCAAGGAGAAATGTGATTAAACCAAAACCCATTAAGGTTTATCCAATATTAGTCCCAACTCATAACTAAAATTTGAAATTTTACTGCTCAAAAGAGAAATTCGTCCCAACCCACAAGAGCAACTGGTTCCTGAAAAAGGATGGGTTTTGTATTTTTCCCGTGTCTGAGCAGGTTTTACTCAAGCATACTGGACATACGCAGGTTAAAAGCTTCGACGAAGAACTCAGTTTAAGAGCCAAAACAAGCAGGTGGAGATATCGTATACAAGTAAAGAGTGTAAAAATTGGAGTCTTTCCAGAACTGAGCACCCATCTCCGAATTAAACCCATTGGTTACCTGTAGGCTCGAATTCCAGCTCCGACGCCAGTAATCAGAGAGAGAAGACAGAGCTGCAAGTGTAAGGACAAGGGCCGGGCAGGGCAGGGCAGGAGACGTTAGGTTAAGAGACAGAGTGAGGTCGGCGCGAAAACATTAAGGAGCCTATGTATGTCGACTTTCTCTTTTCTTTATTTTATTATTCGTAAGGATGAGCATGATGTGGATGGATGGTCCTATTCATGAACCGGCCAGGCGGCAACCACCCACCAAAAGTCAGTTCCGAAAAAATTAAAATCGGAACTCTGTTGGTTCCACGAATCCACTCGAGAATCGAATCGTCGATTCTCAAGTGGGTTCATGAAACTGATCCCACCAAGCAAATGGAAGCAATTGAGAGTGAGGCAATGAACGTTCTAAAGAGCGGCCATGAGTCGATAGAATTTGAGAGTTGAGGTCGTGAATCAATAGGAGTCGAGGTCGTGTGTCGAGAGACAGAGATGCGGAGACCGGGGTAAGAGTGGGAGTTTGAAACGAGATGAGCGAATTTCAAATTAAAATTTAAGATTTTTTGTTTATTTTAAAAGTTATAATTAAATAATATATTTTACATATTATCGGTCCGGATGGACGGGGGAGCGGTTTCATACTTGGAACCGAGAACCAATCCGATTTCCCTTAGGAATCACCGATTTCGAACCAATCCAATCCGATTTCAAGCCATCCGGATGGTTCCTAGCTCCTTTCTATGCCCCTAGCCATAATCCTTAGCTTTCACAAAATATTGAATTAGGTGCTTGAATTTGTTTTATGTCCAACCGAATTTCTGAACCACGTGTTTTTCTTATTCTGTACACGTAAACATTACATGGAAGTGCTTATGTGGCAAGAGTTACTGACGTGGAAATAGAAACGGCAGAAAACTAAATTATGAATATTAATATATGAATAAAAAACCCTAGAGAGAAAGGAGGAGGAGGAAAACAAAGGGAGAGAGGGAGAGAGAGAAGGAGGGGAAGGTTGGGGTGAGTGTGTTGAAGGCCACGACTTTGGCTGTCGCCCGGCAAATCGGTGTCGGTATGCCGAGCATCGAGTGGCGGCAACGGTGGTGGCGGCGGCTCCGAGTTTTAGTACTAGGTTAGTGGGCGACTTCAAATTCCCACCAATGGCCACGACGAAAACTAGCATGGTTGCTGAGATTGGTCATGGTGACGCTGGTGGCAATACTATTTTTAAATCGCGGTGGTGTCAAACGGTAAAGTTAGTGTTGCTCAAGAAAAGCATGCGAAAAAAAGGCTCGAGTGGTCACTTTCGTCGTCACGAGATCCAAGGCCGAGGATGACATTCCCCGTTGCTTCCGTCAAAGCCGTTCAATATTGAGTCGAAGATTCCTTTGACAGACCGTGTTAGCGTTTAGATTATCATGTGTTTGTTTATTTTAGATTGCATGCTCTATGGACTTTACGCATTGGTGTGATAGTTGTACTAGATTGGAAAAAAGTGTGCTGCATTTCTCCCTAAAGATACGCTTGCATATTTAGGTTCTAGTTCTCGATAAAAAGGCTTTAAAAATCATAATTCTTGTCACTCTCGTGTTCTATTTATAGGAGGAGCTACCGTTGTCCTAGCCCTATTAGTCAACCATCACCGTCGTCGTAGTGCCTAGGAGCTATGAACGAAAAGATGGAATCAATTCATTGAAAATGAAAAATCAGAGTTAGTCAAAATACCAAAAAGTCAAAAAATTGTTGGAAGCAAATGAATCTATAAAAGAAAGAATATCGAAGTTGGTGCTCCTCCGCCACCTCACAATGGAAGGGGGGGCGAGCTCTGGCTCAATATTAGTGATTAAAATATGTAATTTGCAATGGATGGGATTAATGTTCACGAGTATCAATCCAAATCCAATTCTACTTCGTCATGCAGAATGCTGACAGCGTCGCTCTACGACACGTGGCAAAATCGGAGAGAGTTGACGGGAAAATTCCCCCCCGCTCTACACGGTCAACAAATTTGAAGGCCGACCCGACCCACGCTTGACTAATCCCAAAAAGCGTTGCTACTCCAAAATACCCTCCTCTATTCCCTTATTTACCTGAGTGCCATTACGGTCATCGCCGTGATTTCGGCGACTCCATGAGGGCAGTTCAGTCGAATACGGAGAATTGGAATCGTCGTCCTCCTAGTGTAGCGCCAGTGCAGGTACGGAGCGAAGAAGCGAAGCTTCTCTGTGACTCTCTTCTCGTGTCGGGCGGTCCATTCTTTTTGACTCCGCGATGAAGAACGATCGGCATTTTCCGGGAAACTGCCCGATTCGCGGGATTCTTCTGACTCGCGACGCGTGAGAGGTTGTTCCGTTTACGCTCGGGATTTTCTGTGCCGAGTCTGCAGACGCTCGCGGCATTTATTGTGGTGGTAGGTGCGTGGTTCTTCGCAGATTCCTCCGTCTGTCGATCCGAAGCAGGTCGAATTTCCATTTGATTGGCGTGATTCGGGCGTCTTTGATTGTGCTGCTGCTATTCGATCTCTTGAATGGGTTACGGTAGGATTTTTTCAGCGTGTTTTGCGGCGAGGTTTTAGGTTTCGCTTACCCGAATCAGTTCATTGCTTCGGCAATGGAAGCGACGTTCATTCCATCTTGATTTGGTTCAATTGTGTGTTACGCTTGCATTTCGACGGTGTTGCCGCTATCCATACGCACTAGCACTTCATATTAGGGTCTCGGCTTGGAATGAAGATATGTTCTTCTAAGCGTGAGCTATACGGTTCGGTTCCGTATTGATATCTAGCAATTTGATTCTTTTAGCTGCCGGAACATGGTGGTTTCTGATTCACCTTTCATCAATTGGCTAGTTTTAGAGTTCCTTATTTCACTGTTTAATCAGCTGCTGAATAACATCATGCGTGGTTGGGCTATACATGACTCCTGGAAACTCTCTTCACCAGAGACTTGGACGCAGCTTGTTGGTTTTCCTCCATACCTTTGTTGGATAACGGATACAACATTTTTAAATTAAGAGAAAGAATCATTGGGCCTTTTTTTTTTTTTTTTTTCTGTTTCTTTTGTGATTGATAATAGGTAACACCCTCGTGTGCTAGAGCAGTCAATTTAAATTTATGTCGGTCCATCTCGCGTTTCTCCTTGTCTTATTGATTGAGTTGTGTTCTTCTACTTTATCAAGATTAGATTGTGATTATGGTATCACTTTGCAACGTGAATTAATGAAATCGGTTTTTATAGGTTGATCTCGTCCTGATCAGTTCTCGCAGATTAGGGTACAATGCGTGCACCATCCCTGCTTGCACAGTGTTTACCTGGGTTCATGCCCAATGACCGTGGTAGTCAGAATGTGCCATCTATTCCGGAAAGAGACTTGGGTCTGCCTTCTCCAGCTGTGGAAATTCTTCCATCGAAGGTAATGTTTACAGTCTCTGGCATATCTGATAGTGAATTCAACCAGCGAACTTAGGAAGATCCACTTTTAATGCTTCATGAGACCTGAATATTCTTCTTGTCCAATGTGCAGACAACTCATCCTTACAAATATGCCGGAGAAAGTGTTGACATGCAAGGTCTTACCATGTTTAAGGTACATATATGGAATTTTTCTTTTTTGATTAGTAGGTATCTACCACTTATTAAAGGTGCGTCCATTAAATACTTCTTTAATGTATCAAGCCTTGTATGTTGCTATCTACCATGTTAGGGGCATATTCATATTTTCAGGAATATGGTCGCAAATTCCATTAGGGAAGTTCATGCGCGTGTAAACTCGCAAAACTATGAACAACTTAATCTCTTCCGTGTGCTTTAGTGCCTGGAAAAATATCTTGGGTGGATAACTTGAATGGAGCTACGACTTTGCTAATATTCTCAAAGTTGTTGTTCGTTGTTTGGGCGTTTGAAGAAAATTATAGTGACACGTTCTTGTTATTATGACAGGGAAGACTTAGCGTTGCTGACATAATTGGGTTCACAGGCTCAGAAATGATATCTTCGAAACCCGATGGTATGCACTTTATGTGGAAAATTGTGAAGTTGACTGGGCATATTCTCAACATGTATAAACTTCGTTCCAAATTAAAATTCATATTGGTGTCATGAAGTCATGTGTTTGTCTGGGTTGCAGGGTATTTGAAGTCTTGGGACAATTCTATTGATCTTGTCAATGTTCTTAAACATGAGATTCGGGATGGACAACTGAGCTTTAGAGGCAAACGGGTACTTGAGGTATTACTTCCAAGTATGTTTGAGCTATATGGTGGTCTTGTGTGGATATTCTCTAGATTGCCTTAAGTGCTTAGAAAGATGTAACTTCTCAATGTTGAGCAAAATAAACGAACTGTTTGTTTGAGTATCACTTTTGGAAGGGAGGGGAAAAAGATATAGTAGCAACTTTATAATTTCGATGCTACCTCCACTTTTCACTCTCTTGTTCTTTCCTCTATGCCATATTCTGATTTTGAGGTCACAGTAGCTTTTTGAATAAGCTGTTAAATTTCAGCAAAGTTTTCTGGCTGCTGTCTAATATCAATTCTTGTTTTTGTGAATCTACAGCTTGGTTGCAGCTACGGACTTCCAGGGATATTTGCTTGCATGAAGGTACATCCCGTTGTATGATGTTTATATGGGGTAACTACATCTGTAATCTGTTGATGTGGGGAATTAATTGTTTGTTATTTTGATCAGCTTTTAGTCAAACTTAAATGGCATAAAGTACTTTCTAGGAGGCCGCCATTAGGAGTCTAGATTGAGATCAAGTGGATTAAAAAGATGGTCTCTTGATGCATTGCAAGGGATGGAAGAACATCCCGAAAAGCTAGTGCGCCAAGAGAGGAAACGCAGACCATTATAAGTCTCAAAATATCTCCTTAGTTTCTTGATGTGGGACTTTGCTCACATTATTCGATTAGCTTGAATTCTCCATAAGCTACCTCATGTCTTAGATTTCTTGTTGTGCTATGTTTTTAATATAATTTATTGACACCACTAAAGAGGTTTGATTGCATGTGTCAAATCACTTCCTCTTTTTTCCTGCTGAAGCATGTGTGAGGAAGAATATGCACGAGAATTTCCATAGAGGCGTAATCATGGACGCGATCGTTCGACGGACTTTGCATCTATTAGTTTAGGTTTTTTGGTTGGACTCTGAACATTGTATTAGAGTCATGTTTCAATGTGTCATGCCTGATCTATGTAAATAAATTTAACAGAGTAGTCCTAAAGAATCACCTCTCACAAGGACATATGAGATTCTAGATAACTAGAAAAGCCCCCTTCATATTGCAAACATTGGATCTGTTGAATTCTCGCAGAGTATGCTCCAAGCACCACTTAAGCATATATTTACTACTCACCATGGAAGACCCCATTTGCTATGATTTTTTCACCTTGATGGCTTGCCTTTTATTGGTTTTAATTAGAAAATATAAAAAGACATAACTCATCTTTCCCCTAATAACCACTTGCACACCTCTACTTTTAAAAATACCACATATATGTGTGAGATTTACCTATGGAGACAACTTTTGTTGGAGAGCTTTTAGATCCCGCCCTAAAATGCCCATTCTCCTAGAGTTCCGAAGTGATCCTCATTATCACCGCAGCCTTCTTAAGCCAAAAGACGGCAAGAATTTATTTTTTTGGCCCCCTCGTTTGGCTTCCACTCCAGTTGACCTCTCTTCTTTCCATCCCCCTATGAGAAGGTAGAGAGCAAAACCAACCCAGCAAACCAGTAATACTATGCCCCTATTTATTAGTAAAGCATGTACCTCTTGCAAGGCTTGCTGAGCTTCTTCATGTGACAGACATCGCAAAAGTAGTCCGTCAAATGATTGCCGATAGAGGGCATCATTATATCCTGATTTACGAAAATGGAATTTTTCTCTCCAAAAATGCCGATCTGCAGAAATTCTTACACTCACCCAAAATACTAAAAAAGGGGGAATTTGGTCTTTTTTGATGTGGGGTTTTTCTAGAGATATATAAATAGTTTTTGCAAAAATAAAGGTATGTAAGTAGTCATCAGATCAATAGGGAGGTCTCTCTTTTTTTTTTACTTTCCCTGATTTATTATATTTGACTATTCAAGTTCTCTTATAAAATGTAATCCTATAGTGAAAAGCAAATGATTGTGCAAATTGTTTCTTTGTTGATGATTATTCATCTTAAGATAAAATAGCTCTTCTTATCATTTCTGTTTGCACAACGCTCTGTTCATGTCTTGTTGAAGTTTAATATGGGTATTGTTCCATATTCTTTGTTCAATGTATCTCCTTCATATGGTTTCTCTCAGGTTTGGACGTACAGGGTGCTAAAGGCTATTCTGCATTGCTTGTTAACGGGATTTGTCATTGATGTCTCCCTTCACCTAAAGATATAAGCATTTAAATTGGATTTGGTGAAAACCTCATTCACCTTATTTTGCAGGGTGCTTGCACGGTGCACTTCCAAGATCTCAGTGCAGAATCAATACGTTGCACTACCATACCTAATGTGCTTGTCACCCTTGAACAAGCGAGGGAAGCGCAAAGTCGACAGCCAGAAAGCCCCTTGACTCCATCAAGACAAACTCTTGCTCCATCTGTGCATTTTTATGCGGGAGATTGGGAGGAACTCCACACTGTCTTGTCCGTTGCAAGGAATGAAGGTTCTGAACCAAACACAGGAATGCGTCTAAGCTTTTCAGAGGAGGACTTTATGGATGGGTGCAGTAGTCAGGAGGGAAGCATCGTTGGGCAAGAGTTCTCCTCTAGGCGTTCAAGGAAGCTTTCGGGAAGCCGGGCATGGGAGAGGGCTAATGAGGCAGATCATGGAGATGGCGGTTATGACGTGATTTTGATGGCAGAGATTCCGTACTCATTAACCTCTCTAAAGAAGTTATATGCACTTTTAAAAAAGGTTGGTACTTGTTTGCTTTATGGTACCTTTTTTTTCCTCCATTAGGCTACCTGAATGGGATGTTTTTTTTATGTAAATCCATCTTCTCTGTGCTCGCTGCCCAAATCCTCATGACTCGTCTTTCTCCTACCACATGTTGGAAAGGGCATGTTTTCTGGTCCTGTGGTTTGCCTCTCAAGTTCTTCCTTGCCAAGCTCTTTTTCATGTTTCCATCTTAGGTGATTTTATTTACTGTCTTTAATGTCTTTGATAAAACAGTGTTTGAGACCTCCATATGGAGTAGTGTACTTGGCAACAAAGAGGAATTATGTTGGCTTCAACAGTGCAGCAAGACACCTTAGAAGTTTGGTTGATGAAGGCGGCATTTTCGGAGTGCATCTCATCAAAGAGATGACTGATAGAGATATATGGAAGTTCTTTCTCAAGTAAAAGCCGAGGCAGAAAGTATCATGTATCCCAATAATCAACACAGAAGTTTTCCTACTTGTATTGACAATACTCAGTATATGAACCGTGTAAATGAGGATATATCCCTAAGCTTTTCTTTTTTCCGCAAAGAGCAATAATAGAACTAGAGTAGCAGATACTTAGCGTGCATCAGATAAGTTTGTAAGCTGTTCTCATATTTCATTGATTCTTTCGTCCCCTGCATTTGTTCCCTCTTTAATCTTTTATTTTTTAAGGGACATTTGTAATGACTTTCAAATTAATGTTTCATTGAAGTTGTCATCCATATTTTTTGGTTGTTTTAGGTAGGGCACTCTTGGTTAATCTACTTTGCCAAGAAAAAAAAAAAATCTGTGCTCTGGCCGGTGCTTTTTATGTTGAATCTGCAATTATGCATCGTGACGCTTTTGTTTTAGATTTTGTGTGGTCATACCTGTTCTATTATAAGAAGCAAGTCGTAGAGCTCGATAGGTGATGACGACGGTAACAAATCGGATTGGGAAGGTCAGGATTGGTGACGGTGCGAGTCGCACAAGATGAGAGCGAATCTCTTTAAAAGTCCTTATCTGATGATTTACCTACTTAGCCTGCGTTCGTTTCATGAAAAATATGATCTTTCTAAAAAATATTTTCGAAGACGTTAATTTAAAAAAAAATTTCGTTGTTTGGTAAGCAAATTTGCCTTCTTATTTTTTTCTTAAAATAATTATTTGGGCTTTGGTGACTTGGGTACGGGCTACCGGAGAAATAGGTACGGGACCAAGGTCTCCAACTGCACGGGCCTGAGACCTCGGTGGTCATGCTCGGATCCCCGGTGCTCTTATTTGGGTTCATCCTCGGAAGTCAGGTGGACCAAATTGCAAATTTAGTCTCATGTTTCGGTACACGAGCTCTCCATGTGGTGTCCCAAATCTCCCGCGCTTGATTGGACTCTGCAGCACTCTTCGGTCGGGCTTGGGTGCTTCCAGAGAAGCTGGCCGGCAAGCTCAAGGAGGGCGCCACTTGTTCCGGCAACCCCTTCTCCTTCAATTCCTCGGAGAGTTCGTGTGTTTTTTTTAATTCGTGCTTCTCCTTCAGCCAAAAAGTGCTCTGTTTTGTCTTGGTAGCAAAATATTGCTCTATTTTCTCTGTGAAATCATGAATAAATCTTCATGTTCTTTGACTGCTTCAGATCCTCAGCACATAAGTCCTCTGGGCAATGCAGATCCTACTGCAGAAGCAAGACATTGCACTAGAAGATGATGCCCAAATACTAGAGAGAGAGAGAGAGAGCGCGCACGCTTGTGTCAGAGCAAGCTAATAAGCGAAATAGTTACACGCGAAAGCAACACCTAGAATTGACCCAATAATATCCGTACTGCAAAAATTCTCAAAGTACTAACAACAACAAAATAAAAAGTAAACAAGTGTGTCTCTTGGCAACAAAACTCAATAAAATATCAATAATTATGTTGACTGATCGAATGGTTCTCAACATGGTGGTCGGGCTCACAATCAATGCCAAACCTCTCATTAATTGTATCAACAAATCGATCAATTGAAAAGGGTTGGAGTCTGCTCGAAGGCTTGTCAAGAATTTCAATTAAAACACGTTCCATAGGCTTAGATCACCTAAATTGCTTGACCTTCTCATCATTCGCCTTATTTTTACCCACCATGATACTATGTAACAAGTTTAAACTGCAGAATAAGAAAAAATATGATGAAGAAGGACGTGTAGTAAATATTTAAAGATCATTTAACATTAAAGAAATGGAAATAACATGCTCTAAATGATGCATTCAAAAGAAACAAAAGGAAAATTATTGGCTTCTTTCATATTTTGATAAGTAATTCACATTGCATGTGCAATCCTATCCCTTGTTGATGCAATATCTTATTTTTCTCAATTTCCTCTCTTTGAGAAAGTTGGACTCTTGGATTTTCTCTTTGAGATTCCACTTGTCTAGTCATTTCTTTCATGATAGAGTCATTGGGATCAAATCCCATAATAAAATTGTGCATGATACAACATGCTAAGACAACATGACTAATGTTCCAAATGACCAAAAGTGGTAAGAATCCAACACTCGAAAACACTTCTTTAAGACTCCAAACGCTATTTCGACAGTAGTTCTTAAAGATGAATGGTGCAGATTGAATAGTTCCTTGTCATTTTTAGATAGGCGATCACCGAACTCCTTCAAATGGTATCTAACACCACGATAAGGAGAGATGATGCCATTTTTAATTCCATAACCAGCATCTGCAAGATAATATTTTCCTATGGGTCTTAAATAAGTTGATTACTAAGATAATAAGCTCAATTCAAACATTGCGTATAATTCCATTTCCTTACCTGTACAAATGTTCAATCCATCCGATTCTAAAAGTACATCAGATAAAATATGTGAATCATGTGCGGTACCCTCCCAACCACCTAATACATAAGAAAACCTCGAGTTAAATGTAATAGAGCTAACACAGTATATGTTGTTCCATCGTCCAACCACGAAATCTTGCTTGAATTTCAAGAGGAACTCATGCACATACATGAGTTCCATTTATTGCTCCGACACAATTCTAAAATAATCAACACAATTATCAATATGGAACTTCTCAAGCAATGTATAAAGAATTTTTTTTACAAATTTCATACCTTAAAACATGGATAAAAACGACTATTACTTATTTCGGGAGGAGTGGAATTGCTCAATTCTTTCACCACATGTTTGTATAATTTTAAAATCGCTTGCAAGACGATTTTGAAATATCTATGCAAGGTTTCTATTGACCTATGGAATATTCTCCCCATAACTCTAAACCTCACATTATGTCCAATATATGGCAAAATACCAGAACTTGCTCCCTAATAGAAACATTTGCTGCAAAACCCAGTAAGTTACTTGCATTGAGCACCTCGCAAAGCTCTAAAGAAGCATTTGGCATCATCCGTATTAAATTTGTACAATAAGTATCGCCACTGTATAACACACAATTCATATACAACTCTCTCGCAATCTTGATTCACATGAAGCTCTCTCAGCATGTGGTTCTCAAAATGATTATCATCATCCGCAACTAATGTGCTAATTGTCATAACTGTTGCAGCTGCACTTGTTACCACTAGTAGGATTTTGATCTTATCCATCTAGATTGGAGCACACTGATCATGAAAGCCAAAATACAGGTGAAGTTCTAGAAGGGCAATACTAGAAGAGCCAGAAACGCATGAGACAACACAAGCTACTGTAGTGAGGTTCTTTGCTACGAAGGCATCTAAAGTATCATATCTAATACCACCAAACTACATTACGGTGAGGCACGGAATAGAACAAAGTAAAAGAGAACCATAGCTTTAAGTAGTAAAAGCGATGCACAGAAATGGGAAAATAAAGGTTGTAAGCAAGAGATAGTCAAAGATAAATCCCCAATGTCCTATTGATGATTAAATCCGTTCTGCAGCAGTCAAAGGACAGAGCCCGACTTTGCCAAGCCACGAGAAACTTCTCTGCTCAATTCCATATCCATACACGTCCATACCACGTTAAGACCAAAGCATTCGGACCCAACAGCATGAAGTAAATGACAATGAGAAACTTCATTTTCTAACCCAAAACAAGCGTACCTATGGAGTTATCTTCCCTTTTTTTCCTGATTAACACGTGCATCATTCAAGGTTCAATTGTCTTTCAACACCAACCAAACAAAAGCAGCTTTGTTTATACAAGCAAAATGAAATTGAGGAATCTTTTATCTGCCCTGAACCCTTTAGCCCGAAACACCCGTATAATCGTAGTTTATCTACAGGTGATTCACCACCTAAACTAACTACAGCCATCACACCGAAAAGGCTTGGTTTCAGATTAATAGCATGGGACATGACAAGCTGCTCCAGAAACGCGAAATAAATGAAAAGACTGCAATCCGTATTTAGAAAACAAAAGAATCACACAATGTTTCAAAGACTAACGAACAGACAATTAAACAAATAAACTTGAGGAGTTCGTTTCCGCACTTTCCTTGAATCGGATATCAGGCAAAAAACATAGATTTACAGAAATGAGAGTTAATAACAGTGATTACCTCAGGAATTGCATCTCCATGGGACGAGATGAGAGACAAGACGAAGAGCGGAGGCAACAGCTCTGGAGATGAGGGACGAGACAAAGAAGCCCAAAGTTGCGTGAGAAAGTTTGGGAAAAGGAGCAGCTCCGGAGAGAGTAGAGCACGCGTGAGAAAGAGGGGAAAACAAAGACAGGGCGGCGAAAGCGCAAGAGGGCAATGTGAGGGCGAGAGGACACGAGGCCTAGCGAGAAAGACTGGTCTCTCTCTCTCTCTCTCTCTCTCTCTCTCCCCATGCAATGAGGGACTGAAAGGAGGACTAGTAAGTAAAAAACGTAAGGAAACAAAATTATAATAAAGTCTGAACATGGATTTTAAGACGTTGCACTTCCCAAATAACAGAAACTTTAAAGAAGCTGCAGAACGGACTACAGAAAGAAGAAAATGAGAGGTCACTTTACATCAAATGCTGCTTTACTATGAGCTAATTGTCACAGCTTAGTTTTCTGTTAATCTTCTCCACACCATCCTCCCACAATGCATCAAGGTCAAGATCGCCATAACATAAAGAAGAGGAATTCCAACCAAGCAACCCTCCAAAGCGAAATTCACCAGTGTCTGCGAAAATGCAGAAGTGCAAATGATTAGTAGACTTAGAAGTTTGAGAAACACCAGCAACCCAACCCCCACCCCCCCTAACCCCCCTCTTCACTAGCGGAGGATTCAAAAAGCATTGACGTCATCTATGTATTTAAATCAACCTAAAAGCCAACAATCCAGCTATGTTAGCAATCCATGTTCAAGCAAAATCACTATTGAACATGAAACAAAACTTTGTTCCATTTCTTTGATCATTACATGCAAATATCACATGCATCACGTGCATGCACCCTCATCTATTTCGCTTGCCTTCATTAGATCTATAACAACTATTTAAGTTATCATTATGAGCATCGATACCCTTGGATGACTCAGTTTTAGTGTATTATGAAGCATTCAGTATGCACCTGGCATAACTATATTTAGGTGCATATACAGGAGTGCACAACGTGTTGCCTATCAAATTCATCTTTCCATCTAATCAAGGTTCCAGCACACCATTACACGAGACATTCATGAAACAACTCAGATCGTAAGGAAAGATGTTTGGACAACTCCATCAACTCACATGAAAGATATAATAGCACATATAAACATCTAAACATAAAGTAGGCAAGTCATGCACTCCACGAAAATAGATACGATCTGTTAACTTATTGCAAGGGAAACAAAATGCACGACATATGATAGCCATAAGATAAAGCAGTAAATACCATCAATGCTGCCACCATATGAACGACAGGAACAAAAACTTGGTCAACTTTATTCTGTTCGGCATACCCATTGAAGGCAATAACCATTGAGAACGTATGAATAGTGCCAAAGGCAAGAGCGATCAATGCTGCCAAGAACAAAACAATAGTTAGAGAAGTATTATCAACAAGAGCACTACTAACAATCTTCTTACAGGTTCTGATTTTCCTATCCTGATCTGTGGCTTGACATATCACTTAACAGAGAATGACCACCCAATTATGCAAGCCCCCTTTAATTTCTAAAAATCCCAAACTTGGTCTTAATCTGCTATTGTTATTTGTAATCCCAAAAGCTCTCACAACATACATAGAATGAACAAATGAAATAAAGATGGATGATCTTCAAGTAAACATTCAACTTACCAGAAACGAGGAAAAATGGCATCTTTGAGCACCTATCAATGAAGAAAGTAGCAGGACCAAAAGCTGGTGTCAAGAGGCTCAAACAAAAGAACACAGCATGAGCCACACCATGGCCTAAACCACCAGCTGCATGAGGTTTTTAAAAGATAAAATGAGCAAAAAGATCTGATCAGCTACCAAATGTCTATATGTACCCACAAAAAAGAAAAGGACGGAGAATGTGAGAGCAAGTAGCTCTATATCCATGCAAAAAAAAAAAAAAGTAAGGGATTCAGAAGCAGCAGAACCACCTCCAACTTAAACCACCAAGTACACAATATGCATCTTTAAGCAACAAGGAGCTCATGATAGGTAAGTTATTTACAAGAGACAAATGCCTTAAACACACGTGACATCTTCCAGATAAACAAAAGCAGTATAAATTTCACAACATCAGCTGTTATCATTATTCAAGGACCACAATTCACTGAAATACATCTCAATTACTCTCACAGGTTCAGCTGCTCCTGTGCATTGGAAATATGTTGTCCTTACAAGAAAGCTACATAAAAACTTTATCAGAAAGATACCGACAGGCTACCAACCCAGTAAAAAATTACACAGAGAGGTTACCAAGTCTAACAAACTATCCAAATTAAAAAGTGGGCAAAAAATATCATTTATTAACAATCTTACCCTTCTTTACGATTAAATGGTCAAATCCTTTCCCCAGCCACCTACCAAGCTAATTGATCATCACAATGCTATTAATGCTTCCCCTATTTTATTCATTAACAATGGGAACGTGGATAATTATCCAGATTTTTAGGCCCAATAATTTTAGCAGGGAGATTCTAATGGCCACTTTTCAAGATCTGGCATTTGGCAGGCTTAAATTCGTAATACGCTGACTACAAAGCTCATCATACATGTTTGTAATGAATCTTGAAACTAGCAAGTTAAGTCTCTGGGTCGTTCACATTTTTTAGGGTGAAGACCATTTGAATCAATTGCGCAGTCATGCATCTATAAATGGGTTTTGGAACATAATTGACAAAGGAGGAATTTGATCTATAGTTGTATCTCCAATGAGAGATTATCAATTTTGTTTGTCAAACCCTTTTGGGCTTTTCTTTACTTATAAACAACAAGATAACTCATAGCTCCCAAGGTTCACAGTAAAAGCTTATCAAGGCTGCTGAACGAGGACTTGTTTCTAGATTCATGATAGGATAGCACATCAATCTCCTTCCGGCAATAGAGAGTTATGTGAACAAATAAAAAATGTTTAAGGTGCAAACCCCGAAATAGTTAATTGAGGTAATTTGCAATTATACATTAATAAAGGTAACACGAGATGACAACTAGTGTGGTTAAAGTAATAAACCTATCTATCCATGTTATAGGTAAAAGATGACAACTAATGTTGTCGTCATTTGTTGGTATGGGGGTGGCTTTCGATTGTAAGTGGGTTGTATTGCTGTGTGTGAGGAGAGAGAGGGCAAGGAAAGGAGTGGGAGAGGGGTTTGGGTGTGCATGAAGCCAAATGGGTTTTATTAGGATGGGAAGATGTAGACTGTAGGTTTTGAAACGATGGTTCAATAAGAGTTCGCCGAGCCGCCCCAGAGAAATGGGAGCAGAAAGGAGGTTCTAGAACTGGATTGTTGAGCAAATACCATAGCACATAGTACTAGGAGCCTGCAAGGAGGGTATTAGATATGGAGAGCAAAGTTGAGGATGGTTTTGGAAATTATCTCCTTTTTATAAAAATCAAAATCAGACGTGATATTTCTAAATCAGACAACGTTATAAGATACATATTTTTGTAGAAGAAAGTAAAAGGAAGAAATGAAAAAGAAGAAGAAGAAAAAACTCGTGCAACAGGGCATGTCATTGGTTCAAAGATAACAATCACCTTACTGATCTAGATCAATAAATCCCTTCCGGCCTGGAACTTTTCTGAATGCCTTTTGCTTTGCATCGCTCTTAAAAGAGCATACAATAGCATGATGGAAGAAAATAAGAGGCGCTATTGGTATGTTTAGATCTACAAAAAGGAAAGAGCAACCTTAGAGCTCACCCAGTGCAATCTGCATCTTGTCCGTAAGAAAAAGGCGAGGCTTTGAGACTCTTTCAGCAAAAGCATCCAGAACATCTTCCAGCCTCCTACATAAGTACATTAGAAGAAGTTTAGCATGACTACGAAAGCAGCCTCAAATTTAAGCAGTTGTTCTCCAATAAGAGCAAGTACATTCATTGTACAGAAGCATATGTCACAGTTAACATAAGAACGTGCAAATGGATAAAACTCCAACCAACCCAGAATGGAAGATAATCCCATTAATGGTAGTTGGCTATAGAGGAAATTTACCTAACCAGAGAAGCTTTTGAAAGGTAATATTAGGCAAAGATGCTCTAGTTCTCTTTAGTGTGGTGCATGTCTCTAGTTTTCTTTAGTATGGTGCAAAGTAAAGCAACAAACATAAGGACTTGCACATGATATCCATATATCTGGAAACAGCATACCATAAGACTCCTAAAATGATATGTAAATAAGTGGTGCCTTCAGTAATGGTACATGGAGGGTTAACAAAAGATTCCAAATAAACACAGAGCTTTTGTAAACTCCACAATGATTCTTTTTCAACGCTTTCCAATGATGACATTGTGCTAGTAGATGAATAGTGTAGAAAACTGAATGCAAAGCTAGAATTATGGAGGCTATCTAAGTATACAAGGGCTTTTATTTATGTCAGTAAAAGACAGTGCAAGGAGTGCAATTGTAGTATATAAAGAGGTTCAAAACAAAGCTATGGTAAATACTGAAGATCAGTAGACACAAAAGAGCAGCCAACATTGATGTCTTGTGCAGACAAACGAGATGCCTTCGCGATATTTTCAGTCTTGAAGAAGACAGAGTAGTCATATAACTATCCCTTGCCGTCTAGAGAAAATTGTGGAAACAAATAATAGTCTTTACCCTATAGGGAGCTAGTCAGTGAGACATTTGACGATAGAGAAGCTTCAATAAAAAAGTCACAAATGTTAAATTCCCAACAACTGTTCAATTCATAGATGAAACAGATTTTAATTCTTGAAACTGCTCATTTTGCTCATTACCAAGTACAAGACGTGGTCATCTAAGACCCAATGTTTTCTCCGTAATAAATCTTCTGATTCTGGTTCTGAAGGAGATGAGACAGACTTGAGTGCGTTAATGAGACAGATTCATTGGAAGATTAAACTTTATACTTTTGAATACTATGTCAATCAAGTTCTTTCTACAGTTGGAAAATACATCAATAACCAAGTTTTGAAGCCTTCTTCAGCAACGGTTTTATGCTTTTGAATTCCTCAGTGATCACATTGTGCCTTACTACATTAGCAGGACCAACAAATCAGGTGGACTAAAGGAAAGTCAACTTACAAACATCCCAAGTGTGCACAGGCAGGGTACCAATGCTCTCTTTTCCACAGTACAACAGAACTGTTTACATGTTAATCTAACCAAGAAATTCCATATTAAAATGGACAGAGAAGAACTTAAATGACTTACGTAGGATATGAGTTTTTGGCAACAGAAGTTTCATAATGAAAGATTTTCAAGTGCCAAATAAACTTTATAAAAATATAATGAAAGTCATATCTATACCAGTCAAGATATGGCAATGTCAAGCTGCTTTAACATGCTTGAAAAGGAACATACAGGAAGACTAGGACCTTACTTGTAAGCTCTCCATAAAAAGATTCGAAGCCCTTCTTGCAATCCGACAGATGTGATTATAAGGATTGCATATGGCCACCAAATTGTTGACTTCAGAGGAAGAAATGCCCTCCATATTCCCGACAGCACAATCAGACTTATAAGCCATAGAAGTGTACTGCAGAAGTTTGAACAGACCTGACTTTCAATGTTTCATAAGACTACAAATGCACAAAAGAAGCATGCCATCTCAGAATATAGGAATTTTTTTTTTTTTCACACTAAAGCAATTTCCTTTCCCTCAATTGGTCTTGCTTTTATTTTATTTATTTTTGGGTTCATCGACTGCCGACCCCAACTAGTTTGGGATAAAGATGATGTTGACACTAAAGCAATTTCTTGTTGGAATATCTCCCTCTCTGCTATCCCTCTTCTGGTAGAAGAGGATGTTAACTAATCAAGTCAGGGTCCAATCAATGCATACAGGAAAGAAGGTCGCCTCAGTAAAGATTAAGAAAACAACAATGGGCACACCCACAACAAAGACAAGATTAGCCAAAAGAACTCATTCTGCAACAGTTTTGCGCCCCTCAAACAGAAGATTCATTTTCCTCGGACCAAATGTCCTATGTGTGCATTTAAAGTAGAGATCTCCAAAAGTTTGGACCAAAATTCACAACCTTGCACCATTTATGGGAATGAAGGCCATCTTTAAAAAGCATCATAACCCAAAGAACAAATTACATGAAAGCCCTTTGGAGGTCCATTCTTCTTTTACTAAAAACTATAGCGACCGGCCATGGAGAGGAAATTAACTACTAGCTCCTAATGAAAAAGTTCGTCAATGTTACTAGCGAAGACACCCGTAGTTGGAAAACATGATGTATAAAGGCCCCATCAGTAGTTGATTACGAAGCTCGAACCGACTGTGAAACCGAGCTCAAAAGTGCAGATACACT
Source organism: Rhodamnia argentea (assembly GCF_020921035.1). Taxonomy (NCBI): domain Eukaryota; kingdom Viridiplantae; phylum Streptophyta; class Magnoliopsida; order Myrtales; family Myrtaceae; genus Rhodamnia; species Rhodamnia argentea. The sequence goes on along the minus strand of NC_063159.1, from coordinate 9,652,775 downwards.
ACAGCACTTGAGCCAAACTTCCCCGAGAATCGAACCGCGAGCGAGCGAAAGAACAACACAGCGGCTCATTCGCGGAATCCACGGTTGACATCAATATCGCCGATTCTAGAAGCAAACTTCGAGCTAAGTCGAAATCTGAAATCAATCGCGCCATCCGAGAACGAATCACAACCAAAGTTTTAAGCCCGAATCCGACCACGAACACAGAGCAGGAGAGAGAGAGAGAGAACCTGGAGAGGAGAGTGAGTATCAAGAAGGGCTTCTTGGAGACGACGGAGACGAACAGGGCGAGAGACGGCCCCAGCGCTATCAGCGCGTACCCGATTCCCGCTTCCACCGTCATCTCTTCATTCGACTCTTCTCCTCCTTCAACTCACATTTTTCAACGGACCAATTTATAGTATAATTGGAAATATAAAAAATAGCAAATTTCTTTAATCAATTTTTTTTTCTTTGTCGAAATTTAATTGACCTGATAAAATCATAACCTTTTTGTAAATATGTATTCTTTTGGATCGAAATTTAATCGAGTTGCTAAAATCCTTTGCCTTTGTTATGCCACGCCTTTTTTTTTTTTTTTTTTGCAAAGCTCATAGTAAAGTTACCTTTTTGCACATCAAGAAAAAGGGTATGGATCGGGTTTAGATCATCCACCGCCGAAAACAATCGGTTTAAGGCGTAAACGACACCCATCAATATATGTGCCATTAAAAAAGCCAATAAATGACAGACACATCTAAATTTAATCTCGTCTTTCGTAGATTCATAAACTATCTTGATATTAAGCATATATATATATATTAGAGAATCGAATATTTGATATTGGACTTACGAATAAAATCTTGAATCACTCAACTAACCATATAAATCGGTAGTAAATAAGGTATAGCTATTTGCTGGATATGCCTTAGTTAACTTGTATATTTGTCCAATATATACTACTTATGGGAAATATGTATTTGCTATTTTTTTCCCAGCTAAAGTAACGTCGAGAAGAATTATCATCCCCTGCTGTAATGTTTAATTTGATTCTGAAATTTTAATTTTCCTCAATTTGTCTATTGATATCCTTTTTATTTAATTACAAGTTAGAATTAATATTTAATATTATTGTTGTTTTTTTCTTTTTTCTTTTTATATCGGTTCACTTTAACTTCGCACAACCCTGAAGAGCTCACGCAATCGATCAGAGCAGAGCGAGCACGAGCGAGTGAGAGAGAGAGAGACAGAGACAGAATGGCTTCGTTGTCGTCGGAGGGAGAGGATTGGAGAGCGTGGGTCCCGCTCAGCTCTCGGCCGGAGTTCGCCGCTGTGACGCCGTTGCCGCAGGACGACGGTCCGAGCCCCGTCGTCGCGATCGCCTACAGGGACGATTTCCGGGAGACCATGGATTACTTCCGGTCCCTCTACAGCTCCCGGGAGCTCTCGCCTCGCTCCCTCCTCCTCACCTCTCTCGCCATCTCCTTCAACCCTGCCAATTACACCGTACTACTACTACGACGACTACTACTACTCTCTCTCTCTCTCGTATTTCTTATCCACGGCGATAGCGATTGATTTCCCAAGTTTTGCTTTTTTAGCTTACTACGATTGCGATTTCCTTTTGTAGGTGTGGCATTTCAGGCGTCAAGTGCTGGAGGCGCTGGATGCTGACTTGAACGACGAGCTCGAGTTTACTGAACGCGTGGCCAAGGGGAATGCCAAAAACTACCAGCTTTGGTAAGGGAAACTCGTTTGATATTACCTCGAATTGCCTTCCTTTCTGCTCTGATCTATTAAATCCGCTTGCTGAAAGGTTAAGATCCGATCAAGAATGGCGTTGACAATGCTGTTGTTTTGATGTGGGGTGGGTTCCTTCTTATGTCTAACTAGACTTGCAAGGCTTCTGAAGAATTTCAAGTTCAGGTTTAGTTCTTAGAATAATAGTTCGAGCGTGTTGCACATTCGTGGATTCAGTATGCCTGATTTGTCTCAAAGGAGCTTTGAAGTGTGGAATTCGTTAAAATTATGGTGGCATCTTCTGGTACTTCTCATTCATATGCAGAGGATGTTTGGGACATTAGTTTTCCCATTACTCTGTTGATAAGTCGGAGCCTTTTTGGCTCTCATAACATTGCTCGATGCTAGCTCCAGACTGATGGATTTCATATAGGAAGAAGCGAAACTAATTCAAAATACTGGACCTGAAACTCTTTGAGCTCCATGGTTTGAGCTCTTTTTGGATGCAGGTTCACACTCCCCTAATGCCTCCTTAATTTTTGTACGGATAAAGGGAAGAGCTCGATTACATATGCACAATATTCTCCTCCTTTAACAAGTTTGTTGATCTATGATGTCCACCTTAATGGACACTCATGATGATTAGTTCCTGTTAGGCCTTCCACTGAATAGCTGTCGAAACACATATTTTGCATCATGTTATAGTTCATTGAACATTCTGCTATACGCTCAGTCCTCTGAACATCAACTACATGTTTTCTTTCCATCATAAGTGCAAAAACTACTCCTAAATATGCAAATTTAGAGAGACAAATACCTAGATGACGACTTCAGTAGTGGCAAGTTTCTAAGTTGTATATTGTACGGGATTCTTTTGCCCTTCTTATCAAACAGCAAATGCCAAATCTATGATGTAAATTGAATTCTTGACCGAGCTGATGATGTATTCTTTCAGTCAGCATTAATTCTATTGTCTTATTTTAACAGGCATCATCGGCGTTGGGTTGCTGAGAAGTTGGGATCTGATGCTGCATGTGGGGAACTTGAGTTCACAGGGAAGATATTCTGCCTAGATGCTAAAAACTATCATGCCTGGTCTCATAGGCAGGTCTGTATCTTTACCATCGTTCATACCTTACATATGTGCATCATTATATATATGTGTCAGCATGTGTGTATATAGCTTTTGACTGTTAACTGTCACTTCTCCTACAGTCTCTTGTCTTTATGGACGGTGGTCAAAGAAAAGAGTGTGCACACCTTAACTGAGTTAATTATACCCAACAATTTGACTGAACTAGGTTTCACCCGGTTTTGAACTGGTAAACTATCCAGCAAATGTTCAATAAGAACAATTTTGTGTACTATATTCCCCCATTCTTAGGAAACTGGGCTCAAATCCCTATTCTCTGGAGAGTTGGTCAGAACTCTACCAGTGGGCCATTCTCTTCCTTGTCAATTAGAAATCATCCTGTGTGATAGCAGAAACAGGAGTTCATCCCTTCTTGTATATAGCATTGGTTTTTTAAAACCATAGTCGATATAACACTACCTATGAGTATCATATGGCTTGCTATTGAAGTAGTAGTTGATCAATTGAGCCAGTTGAACCAATATCACCCCCATAACCCATTCAATCAGCATTAAATTTTCCATATATATTTTTTTGGTGCAGTGGGTTCTTCACGCTTTAGGCGTTTGGGAGAATGAACTTGATTATTGTACGCAGCTCCTCGAGGAAGACATATTCAACAATTCTGCTTGGAATCAGGTATGCCTGAAATTTTTTAAGATGTATATGTCCTGGAACGCATTCAGAAGAAACTTGACTCCAGTAAAGATTATGCATCTGTTAAACTGACTCCATGCATCTGCTTTGCAGAGGTATTTTGTCATCACAAAATCTCCTCTCCTTGGAGGTCTGAAAGCTATGAGAGATTCTGAAGTTGATTATGCTATCGAAGCTATCGGCACGAATCCAGAGAATGAGAGCCCATGGAGATACCTTCGTGGCCTTTACAATGATGAAAATGATGGTTGGCTAAATGATGCTCGAGTGCCTTGTGCATGTCTTCGTGTTCTGAAAGCCAAAAGAAACTTAAAATTTGCTCTGAGTACACTGTTGGATCTGGTTTGCCTTGGTTTCAAACCTAACCAAGAAATAAGGGATGCCATAACCTCTTTGAGGACTTCACATTCGGGTGAAGTAGGTTCAGACTCAGATCTGGCAAAATCGATTTGTTCTATCTTGGGACATGAAGATCCAATGAGAGCCAATTATTGGACGTGGCGAAGCGGCAGGCTTCCTCAAGCAGCTGAAGTCTAATAAATCTGATACAAACTGGCTTTTTGTCTAAGCTATTGGCTCATGTTTTCTAGTTTGCTCCAAATCCGCTTTTAGAAGGTGTTCTGAGGTGAGGATGCGTACTTAATTTATAGTCAATTGCGAGGGCAGAGCTGTAACTCAAGTCCGTATAGTTTCAAGAGGATTCAATACGAGCACCTGTGCATTACTAATATGGCAGGCACATATCTAGGGGTTTGTATATTCAGTTTCTACTTCATGTCTCAGATGGCTCTGTCACATGAGGAGTCCTTAACTTGAACTACTTGCTTGTCATGGACTCTATCGATGTAACCGGAGCATAATTCGATTGATGAAATTATTATTGTCCTGCATCTGCGCAATTTTATAGTTCACCGGTCATGGGTTTGTGCATAACAGTCAATAGTAGATTTACCATATTTATGCTGCGATTTTCTTTTCTAGAGGGAGTTGTTGCTGGGAAGCAACATTAACAGTTCCCTGCGAGCATTGGCTCAGCCAAAGTAGAAAGAGAAATCAAATCGCGAGGGCGTGCATCCAACGGTAAAAATAGGGAGCAAGTGCAAATACAAGTCCTTTAGAATTTCCCTCTTCGGCAAATTGACGCATTAAACATTGTATTAACAGAACCAAGAAATAACCATGCGAGAGACACCGCATGATCCTGAAACGGATATACAAGCGTACCAATGAGGTAGAGAAACAGAAGTAAAGGCTGTTACCACTCAATTAGTTTTTTCCATTAAAAAGAAAATCCCGGACTGTACAAGCAATTCTTCCTATTCTTCTTTTTTTTTTCCTCTTTTTTGGGCTATTTTGGAAAAAGAGAGGGGAAAGGGAACAAGAAAAGGGTTTTAAGAGGAGAAATTTGCCTCATCCTCCGCAAATTTCAACAAATAACTCAAAATTGAGTGCTTGAGATTGCCCTCAACTCCCTTTCTGATCTCGAATACTCCCTTTATAACCCTAGTGTAGAGCCTTTCCAGCTGAGGAATGGCATAATTATCTGTACGCTGGATGAAGAGCAGCTTGACAGACGCCACTTGATCTGAAACATCAGAATCCAACATCGATGCGTCGTTCGATGTACCGCTGTCATCTCTGTATTCGGGAGCTGCTTCGGGAGGTTCTGCAGTGCTGGCATCGGCAGGAGAGGGTTCAGGACTCTCAGGAGCCACATTATTTGCCTCCGGATCATGTGACGACTTTGACAGACCTGAATCTGGGTTCCGTAACTTTTCTTCCTCTGGGGATACAGAAACGTATCATACACGATGGTTTCCATCTTTCTAGACAAATAATAGGCTTAGCTTAAATATGAAGAGGCCTACAGAAAAGAATATGTGAGATCTCCCAGCCACTTCACCTCGTGTAAAGGGCATAGTAAGTGGAGAGTAGATTACTTCAAAAGACCAGATGCCATTAGGGAATGCACGAGGGAGCAGGACTAATTGGAGAGACTTGGTATCTCGATCGTATTGATGCAAGCACGATAGTATCTGTAAGGAGTTGCTACAAAGTGCACATCCAATACGTAGTTTTCTTTTTTCACACACGTCAAACAACAAGCTTAACTTGGAAAGATTGCACTTTGGAGATGTTTCTGTATCCATGTCCAACTATTTTATTTACATTGACAAAAAACTAGTACTCTGTTCAATGTCCTAAAGGAGCCCCTTATAGTAATTTATACTCAGCACTGCCACTTATGTTAACTAGGAAAAACTCCACTTTTCGTCCATGTGCTTTCACACTTTTTCCATATTAAGGCTGTGTTCCCTTAATTAATCTAATCAAGTCCTTAAACTTCCACAAATTTTTATTTAAGTTCATCCAACACCATCCGACCAAATCTAACTACCGTTTCATTATGTGATGTTAGAGGGGCTTGACACGAAAATTTGTGAAAGTTGAAGGACTTGATTAGACATATTAAAAGGACAGGAATTTGATTAGAAAAAGTGTGAAAGTACTAAGTTGAATTTTCCCTAAGATCTTTATGCCTTTGAAAATAAATCTACAGAGAAATTGCTCATGTGGCAAATTGAATAATATAAAGATTGCTAAGTAAATCTTGAAAGAACTAGTGGCTACATCACTATAGTTTTTCTAGGAAAAGTTTCATTGAAACATTTCAGAATAGATGTGCAGGAAAGTGACTGTACCTGCATGTTGACCATCGAGGTTCTTCTTCGGTCGTTTCAGCGCCACATAGCTTTGGTCTAATTTTAAGTCTGGCTGGACATTTCGAAGTCGAGCGCTTGCTCTAGTAGCTGTTCCAAGATGCACAACAGGGGTCGAAGGAAAGGTTGACCCAGCTAAATCATCTGGCAAGTTGATCGGGCCCCCTTGAGCTGCAATCTTGTCACAGAATGTAACCAGCGCAGGGTCCATCTGTGACAACATTCCATACACCTGAAAGGGCAAAAAAGGGTTCAAATTATTTCCATGTACAGCAGCGTCAATGTCCCGGAAAAAGTGGAGGAGGAATTACATACCGCATCACGAAGCTCATGAGCTCTGCTAACAATTCTCGCACCATTGTAGTCATCTCCATTATAAGCCTGCAAGTAAGATATTAAGAGGAAAAAGCTTATAACATGGAATCTTGACATGTCTCAAAGCCCAGTCGGCATAAGTCATCACAATTTTGAATGGTATTTCTACCACTAAGACATAATATCCAAGCCAAAGGAAGCAACATTCTAGTGCCAATATGCTGAAAATGAGGAGGGCAATCCTACAATGTCAGCTGACTGTTAAAAAATGCCGATAAACTAAATACTACCATTTTAGCATAACATCAAGTAAGAAAAATTCGCAGATCCCTCATGTAAGAGGAAAAATTTGCAGTCTGCCTTGAACCCATTAACTAGTTGATGATTGGTGCACCTAAAGACATCATTGTGTAGAATCTCTAATAAAGGCAAACCCCAAGATAGGCACCACACCTTTAAGAGAGATCAGAAATACGTGTAACACATGCACAATCATAATTTATTACAGTATATATTAGAGGAGAGTGCAACACCGGTCAATAATATTAAAGACAACATTAATGATCGTGTAGAAATTGCCAATTAGATCAATTTAAGTTTGCAGGGTCGCAAGGAGGCAGCACCAACAGTGATAAATTCACAAAATTCAAAGACAATCAAATGAAATAAGGCGCATTTGAAACGAGCAAAGCAAAATTCTTTCAATTTCGTCAGAGCATCTAATCTTATCATAAATCAAGCATGAGCTCATTCTCTTTCATCTTCTCTCGAAGTTCTATGATTTGGTAGCAAGCAGGCGAAGCTAATCGGTGGAATAAGGTGGTAAATACAGAAATTGAGGTGAAGTTATGATTCTTTATTAGTGCATGTTCATAACTCTCTCAGTCTTATCATATATGCACACCACAATATATGTCCTCTTTAGACAGCTATGGCATATAGCAACAAAATCACATATCTCCATCCTATGCAGTTTGCTATCCGCAAATTACCCAGGGAAATGCTTCAATTAAAAATTGATATAAGGACGAGAACATTCTGAGAGATACATATGAAGAGACATACTTTTGCGTTAGTAACAATTAGATCCATATCCTGCAGGAATGCTAAACATGTAATGTACTGTCCAGAGTCAACACGCTGCAGTAAAGTGGATATGTCCATCGGGTTCTGAATGATTGAGCGATAGTTTGGCGCATCTTCATCCGTCACTGGATAATGAAAGACACTAAATCTTTTGTCATACAGAATCCTGCAATCCACCACACAGCAATGTCAGGGAAATTAGAGAATCTCTTCTGTGAATTGTCCATTGCTCAAAACCACTAGCTCCTTCATTTCCAGAACATCATTTAAATCTTACTAAAAAATGCCCACTATCCAGAATTTTCATTTTATTGCCCACGGCCACCAGAAGCACAAATTCGCGTTGATCAACAAAATAAACCCCATGGTCCGACTCCAGATAATCCATCAATCAGCCCAACATTCTACAGGAAGAACTTACCCCAAAAGGAAAAAATAAATTGTCGAGTTAAGCGTCAGATCAGTATACCTGTTGCAAACATCTCTAAGGCACATGCGCAGTCGTCGAAGTGCATGCTGCTCAGCCTCAAACTTAGCTTTCAGTTCAGAGGCTTTTGGGCCGGTTGCTACTTTAGGTGCCTTGGGAAGATCGGGAGGAGACACAGATCTTGGGTATTCTTTTGTGATAACATCAGAAGAGACCGACAAGGCAGCTTCAATTAAATTGTCAAAAAAGGCATCTCTATCTTCAATGGATGGTCTCTCCACTTGATAGCTGATAAAAACAAAATTAAACATATAACTCTATCTTACAGCCATGCATATAAACAAATGACTTGACTATATGCACAGGCGATCTCGTACAAACTAACTCAATGTATCATAACTATTGCCGGCTTATAAGCAACACATACATGGTACGCAGAGGGAAAATTGAAGTGACATCCTTATCAAGCTGGTCAGGTGCTTCTAGTGATACTCCAAGCAACAATACAGGCAAGTCTGATGGCAATTCCTCCAGGAGAGTCAGTAGGACAGCCCTCAACTGATCATGTGCCTGCAAAAATTAACCGATCAAAATCATTGGCAGAAGAACATAAACCAAAAATGCTGTATCTAGTATACACAAACAAAACGATTCACATTGAATCTCGAGAAGGGTCAGTTGTTACATCAAAAGGTATAAGCTACAAATGCATATGCACTCACTGTTTCCCACCAAAGATGGAATTGAGGTAAATAGAGTATTGATGGGGTAGTTCTCCTGGCTTCACCAAATATATGAACCAATGCTTCTTCAGGTGTCTTCGCGCTAGGATCTGAAAGAAGAGACGGAAGTCCAAGAGAATGTACGGGGAACTTCTCCAGTTCATGCAATATAGCAGGCCCGAGATGATCCTGTCAGACTAAAGCAGTAAGTTTACTTAGTCTAATACTCGCAGAAACAAACTATTCAAATCAAGTGGTTCCAAGCAAATTACCAGCCCAACGCCTTCATTACCACACAGCAGTAGCCGAGGTCTATACACTAAAGGGATTGCAGAACCATACGACAGCATAGAAAGCTTGGTTATATCGGACGAAACTGCTAGAGGAGGAAAAATATCAGAGATGCAGGCCATGGCTTTCTGCAGGTGTCGCTTTAGGCATGGTGCAACTGCTGAGGACAATGGTCTAGACTGCACTACGGAGCCTCTATGAGCAGCGGGCGTAATTGTCGACATGGCTTCAATAAAGTGATCTTTTTCAACCTTGACAGAATCAACATCGATCAAAAATTTATCGTCGCTGGTGTAAACTTGAGGATATCTTTCACGGAAGGCGCGTATGGCAGCTTCAGTGCACAAAGCCTTCAAGTCCGCACCGCAATATCCGACACAACTAGACGCAAGCTCCTGCCTCAGCTCCTCTGATGGAGGCTTCTTCCACTTGCGAGTGTGTATGTCTAATATTTCTGCACGTGCCTCACAACCCGGCAGAGGAAAGTTAAATTCACGATCAAATCGTCCAGGCCGTCGAAGAGCCCCGTCAATGGCATCAATCCTGTTGGTAGCTCCAATCAGAACAACTTGCCCACGAGAATCAAGACCATCCATCAAGGCAAGCAAAGTCGACACGATGGAATTGTGAATTTGCTCTTGCTTGCTAGACCGTACAGGCGCAAGACCATCTATTTCATCAAAGAATATAATGGAAGGTTGGTTCCGTTGCGCCTCCTCGAAAAGCAGCTTTAACTGTCTCTCAGCCTCACCAACCCACTTGCTAAGCACATCAGCACCCTTCCGCATATAAAAGCTGACTTTCTGACCAGCCCTTGAAGCAGCACAAGCTAACGCCCTTGCAATCAGCGTTTTCCCTGTGCCAGGTGGACCACACAACAACACTCCTCTGGGTGGAGTTATGTGATAACTTGCAAAGAAATCAGGATATAGTAAGGGAAAGAAGACCATTTCCTTCAGAGCATCAATATACTCAGAGAGGCCACCAATATCATCAAAACTCACACTGTCATCGACCTGCAAAGGCTGTATATCTGCCCCACCCTTAGAACTGGGGCCAGCAGTTTGGATCCCACTAGTCAAGGCCGCAAGGGCATCACCCTGATGACCCCAACCAGATGCAGCAACATTCAATCCCCAGGCTGTCGTGCCATGCATATCTAGTCCCCCAAAGAGCCAAGGAGCTCCTGAGCGGTTTCCACCTCGTCCCCAGGGAATTGCGGGTCCTTGATCTAGCTCATCTACAAGAAGTGAATCGTCGGAATCTTCGGCCCTTCCAATACGGTGCCGTTTATGAACCCGAGAGGTACCCTTTCTAACATCTCTACTGACCTTATTCCCCATTCCTTGATGCAATATTCTCCTTGGAGACCTTGGTCTTTGCTTCCCAGTATCCATAGAAAGTCTTCGCACTTCCGCACGGTTACGAAGATCGTACCTTCTCCGACCCTCCTGTTCATCTTCAACCTCGTCATCATCAGCATCCTCTTCTCCATCATCTTCACCATCACCTTCACCCCTGCGATCACCCTCATCCTCCCCATCCCCCTCGTCCTCATTCTCAGCGTCATCTCCATTGCCATTTTCAGCTCCATCTTGGTCAGCCTTCTCATCAGATGTACCCTGTTCTTCATCATCTGAATGCAAATTATTTTCTCCTGCAATGGCATTTGAATGACGTGGCCGCAAGCCTTCACGACGAGGCGCCGATCTCTTCTGCACAATTTTTCTACGTTGTGGAGTTGATAGCTCATCGTGACTCGCATTATTATCTATTCGTCTCCTTGAAGATCTATAACTCTTTATCTGAGAAGAAGGTTACTAAAATTCAGGACCATATACTAATTAAACTAGGACTACTACTGACACGAAAAGTTTGACATCCAGCTACCACAAGATGATTCCAAATTTTTATGATACCATGTCGATTCAAAAGAAAGAGTCAGCTCACCATCAGGTCTTCGTCCTCCATGCCAGAACTGTCTGTATAGCCATCAAAATGAACTGAGACCCTCTTCCTGGAAGAACGCCGGAGGTTGGTCGCCATTGACTATGGAACATAGGAGATACCATTACTTATTAACTTAATTCAGTCTTACTCCAAAGGAAAGCGGGAAAAAAGGGGGAACGCAGTCAGACGTCATCCGGGAACCCACACAATCCATGAAAATAAGGATAAGGTACAAAGCAAGCATTACGTAAGTACACACGAGAAGATATAAAAATGCGCGTGCAATGTGGCATGTGCATCAATCTCAATCTGCAGACAAATCAAGTTCCTCCACGCGCGCTAGTGATGAACCAGCCAACATTCCAAGTCGCATGGCTGCGAGAGAAAGCACCTACCGTGGAATTAGGGGTTCGGTCGGACCGAGTCCCCGGACGCAGCAATCTCGCAATCTGAGAAGCGGCCGTCCTCGTCTTGGTCTTGCTCTTCTTGGTGCGGATGATGGACGGATTGTAGTAGAAGTAGGTGCGGCCATAAATCTTCGGCCTCCTCCGAAGCCTATCGCTGGTGCGCACAGGCCTCGGGACAGGCACATCCCCTTGACTGGACCGCTTGGGATACATAGCCAGTCGCTACCCGCTATGTCTTAATTACTACGCGCACTCCCATTGGAAAGACGGCATTGATGAGCACTAAACCTCGCGGCGCCAGCGGGACACGCCCGCAACCTAGGGTTACCGAAATCGCTCGTGAGCCTGCGATCTGGACCGCCGGACGTGGCGTCCACCAGCGATCCCGTTGCTGGAAGGAAGGGAGGAAGGAGAAGAAGAGGAGGGATAGGCAAGGAAGAGATGGAAGAAACTGATGCAAGACGAAACCCTAGGGGCTGTTTAGCCGAAGGAAGAGGAAGACCACCTCGCGTCACGTGCTGGCCGCTGGGCTCTCTCTCTCTCTCTCTCTCTCTCTCTCTCGGGTTTAAGGTTTAGGATTGGGCTGAGCCCTGAACAAGACTAAGCAATTTATTATCATCGTTTTTTTTTTTTTCTCTCGAGCTCTTATAAATTAGGAAAAATCTCGGAAAATGCGAGGAGGTACGAGGTCGAATGCGATTGTCCATGTCAATAATCCTTTTTTTTTTCTATAATAACAATATTTGGGAATTTAAGTTTCATATTATTTATTTTCTTTTTTCTCATTTCTTTCCTATATTTCAGACAAGCGAGGGTCGTGACCCTCGTCGGATAGGGCGCTGTCTCACGGTCATGAGAGCGACATCGCTCGTCTGTAACTACCCTTCACTTTAGACTTTCATTTGAAAAAATGAGGCATCTTCAGGTATTTATTTGAAATTTTCTCATATATTTTTCTTTTGATAGAATCTCATACATTAAATATCAAACAAAATTATAGTAACATGGTCACCCACGTCAATAAATCCCAAAAAAAAAAAAGAGAGCTTCTCCCTTTATTCGGGACATAGATCTGATAATGGATTGCCCAAGAAGCCCAAGCCCAGATATGTTGTTAATTGGGCGGGCTTTCCAATACCAAGCCTACTCCTTTCTTTTCGTCCTTCTTTTTTTTTTTTTTTTTCCTTTTTGTTTAATTTAGAATTTCCATCTTGCATCGTTTTATTTCCCTTCATTTTCTTGGGGTGGCACTAAACTATCCGGCGTGATTCATGAGAAGAAGCACAAGAATGTGATTGGTCCCACCAATTGGGAAGAGTTCGGTTTTAGCGTACACGATCAATCATATAGCTCATGTTAAGTATGAATAACGTTCGATATAGATAACTGGTTGATCGAGATGTGTGCCTAATAGAGCCGAACAGAGTTTGGACGCGTGTTATACTTGAAAAAAAAACGACACAATTGGTCCTTGAGCTTTGGGCCAATTGTGCAATATGATTCATGAATTTTTAATTTATTCAATGTGGTCTTTGAATTTTAGATGAATGTGTAATATGGTCCTTAACTTTTTAATTTATTCATTATGATTTTTGAATATTTTATATACGTTCAATTTAATCCCCGATTTATATCAAAGTATTCAAGGTTGTCCATGATCTTAAGTTAATAGAATGACTATATTGAATATTTTTTTATATAATTCAGGGGTATATTAAGTTCAGGATTATATTGGATAAATTAAAAATTGATGAACCGTATTGCACCTTGAGCTATAACATAGAGACTATCTGTATCGTTATCCGTTTATATTACCGGTCCCACCATGCGAATCGCATACACAGTGCTGTACGATGGACGGTCAAGATCTTTTTCCGGAGAGAGAATTACACGTGGCGATGACTCGAGATGAGAATCGACGCGCGGTTGATGAGAACCGAATCCAAATTCCACGAGTCCCGCATCCTCTTCTTTTGGCATATTTTATAAACATGCGATCCAGGCTGGGGCCAGCGACTGTCCGCAGCAGCCAAGAGCCAGCCATAAGAATCCCCCGCAAGGTTGGTCGGCCGGTCAAACCGTTCCCAATCCAGGTCGTTCATGGCGATTCAATCTTTCCTAACGTGATCGATTCCGAACCAGCAGCTTTCGTCTTGTTTGCGATTATAGCTCGGGTAGGAGCTCCGGAATCCTGCGGCGGCTCTCCGTCTCGTGAATTTGACGCTCGAATGTTGTTTTTTTTTTTTTTTCAGGTCATTCGTTGGTCGGATTGACCACGCTCTGGCCGGTCGTCGTCGAGGCGAAATGGAGCTCTTCTCCAAGAGCGTGTCGGCTGTCCGCGGCTTGCGTTCTCGCGCTGTGAGATTCCCGCCGCCTCTTCTTTTCCGCCTTCTGTGCTGTCTTTGTTATCGACCATTCCGTCTGCCTGTCGTTGGTGATGAGTTTGATGTTCAAATTCTAGCCTTTGATGTTCGACTTTTCTGGGGTTTGATGAGCTTGTTGGATAAATTTCTTGGGCACGTCGCCTGATGGAAGACATTTGATAATGTTCCGTAAAGACTGCCCCCCCTCTTCCTCTTTTTTTCTTTTAGGCTACATATAATGAAGCGAGGAGGACATTATCCTCTTGTTTTTCATGGTCGAGATAGAGCATTTTCTCAAGACGATCGAAAATTGTGTCCATTCATTCTAAACATTACGTATGAAGAAGTTTTTATTTGTGGAGCAGGTTGGTAGTTGTAAGACGGGAGGTTCATTGGATCATTATGGCTTGACGATGTATACGACTTGTGCTAAGCTGTCTGAGGATCCTTCGAAAGAGAGCTCCCCTTCTGATATGCTGATCGATTCTTTCGGAAGACTCCACACTTACTTGAGGATCTCATTAACGGAGCGTTGCAATCTGAGGTGTCAATACTGTATGCCATCAGAAGGCGTGGAACTTACTCCGAGCTCTCAGCTTCTTTCACCGAATGAGATCGTCAGTTTAGCAAACCTGTTTGTTACCTCTGGGGTCAACAAGATTCGATTGACTGGGGGAGAGCCGACCATCAGGAAAGATATCGAAGACATATGCTTGCGGTTGTCTAGTCTTAAAGGGTTAAAGACACTAGCTATGACAACAAATGGAATCACTCTTGCCCGGAAACTTCCCAAGCTTAAAGATTTTGGCCTTAACTCTATCAATATCAGCTTGGATACACTGGTGCCAGCCAAATTTGAATTCTTGACCAGGCGCAAGGGGCATGAGAAGGTCTTGGAATCTATCAATGCTGCTGTTGGTCTTGGCTACAATCCTGTGAAAGTATGCATCTTCTCCAGCTCAGTTCATTGAATAAAATTCGAAAATCGACGATTGTTAGCTTATGTTTTGCCCGCGCTTTGTCATGCTATATAGTACACCAGTAAGTTTATTTTGCTTTTTGACTAGCCCAGTGGTTTACTCCAGGTAAACTGTGTTGTTATGCGTGGCGTGAATGATGATGAGATATGCGATTTTGTGGAGTTGACTCGAAGTAGACCAATTAATGTGCGGTTTATTGAGTTCATGCCTTTCGATGGAAATGTTTGGAATGTGAAGAAACTAGTGCCGTACTACGAAATGCTAGATAAAGTGGTAAGGTAAAACACAGGTGATACTGCACATGAATTTTCTCTTGGTCTCTCAGTCAGGCTCTAAGTATGTTGTCCCACTGAACAGGTTTCGAAATATCAAGGCCTTCAGAGAATTCAGGATCACCCTTCAGAAACAGCGAAGAACTACAGGATAGATGGGCATGACGGTACGGTTTCTTTCATCACGTCAATGACTGAGCATTTTTGTGCTGGTTGCAATAGACTGCGACTTTTAGCGGATGGGAACTTCAAAGTATGCTTATTTGGGCCTTCAGAGGTGAATTGCGTCTCCCGCTTGTTAAATTTTGTTATAATTACACGTGGCATTCATTTTAGCGTGTGGGAGTTTAGTCTAATATCTTTCTACAGAATTTTGTTCTTTATCACGTTATGCGTTAAGATGGACATTGAGATGGCTCCACGGGTGTGAGATCCTTTTTTTATTGTGTCAATTCATAGTTAACGCCCCCCCTCCTCCCAAAAAAAAAAGAAACGAAAAAAGAACGCACACACTATGCTGCCAAATTAGGCATTAAATGTCTTAGAGATTATATCTTCCAACTGATAGTTACTTATCTTTTTGCACTTATTTGCTGTCTGCAGGTTAGCTTAAGAGATCCCCTTCGTGCTGGTGCTGAGGAAGACGAGCTCAGGGAAATAATTAGTGCAGCGGTACACAGTTTGCTTTTAATGATTCCATGGTCTTTACTGTCCTCGACTATTTGCATAAGCGACAGTTTTCCTTTCTTCTATTTTTTATTTGAGGCATGATGGGCCATAGAAGGTTGTGTTGCTTTGTTTAAATTAGTTCCATGCTACTGGCTTCTGATCAACGTCACACACTTCCTTGCCTTAGGTCAAGAGAAAGAAAGCAGCGCATGCTGGAATGTTTGACATTGCGAAAACTGCGAATAGGCCAATGATACATATAGGTGGCTAAGAAGAGGTATCTACTGAACTCCCATTCTTATAAGGATTTTGTTGACAGTGCTATCTCAATAAAGAAAATTTGTCATTTCTGAAGCAGTGGTTTCCTGTGTTATTTGTAATCAATGCATTGGAATTTAAATTTGTCATTTCTAAAGCGGTGGTTTTGTTGTGTTTTGTGTAATCAATGCATTGGAGATGAAAATACTTCTTTATTAGGTCTAGTTAACAAGTGTCCTGGTGGCACTCATTGACAAGACCTTTCTCATAAATTCTCTATCTCTAAGCTATTTGAAGTTCTGAATATTTTATTGATTCGTATGCCAATTCTATGCACTTAATGGTATGTAATATTGCCAAACTTCCATGTCAGATTCCTCAAATTCTGAACTTAATTTTCTGGGGCACACAAAGAAGGATGCTAGGCAATAGCACGCAACCTGGAGAAGGCCAGACAGCAGCATGGCATGGCATGCTATATCTTTTTGTGCATATGTCTTTCTGAGATGCCATGTAAGCATGCAATACCTACCTATTTTGCCAAATGTTTTATTGGCCATACTATAGAAATAGCTCTTTCATAAGCTTTACTCACCTTGCAATTATCAGGTAAAATCAAAGTTATTACACCTCTTTTCTTGCTAGTGTAAAAAAGGTGATATAAGTCTGATCATCAAGTAAGATCTTTCAGATCTTTTGCACCCATCTAATAGAACTGGAAATATTTTACGACACTAGTCAATAGGTTGAACACTTGAGTTTATTTCAAGGGTAGGAGTTTCAAGAAGGGATTGCCCTTTTGGGGTTATTTTTTAATGGGTTCATAAGCACTGATGGTCAAGTTAAATTATTGGAAGTGAAGTGTGTTTCTGATTTGTTCAAATGTTTCCAGCTGTTCAAACACAGTTAATTTGAGAATTTGCTATCTTAACTCAGAAGAGTACGAGGATTTTGCTAGTCAAATTGTTCCGTCTCAGCTAAAGTTCACACCACAAATTCATTATCAAATGGTGGTTCTGTCATCACTAATCAGTACACATGAGGCATGATGTGCTTATGAGACATGTTTTAAAATTAAATTACTTAGGGAATAGAGCAACTTGGCAAAGATAAGAAATTAAAGAGGCATGAGCATGTATTAAACATAATATATGATTAATCGCTAATAGTAAATGTACTATACTTCTTGTGGATACACTCCTATGCGTTCTTTTTTTAGTACTTGGTACTGTGAAATGTAAGATTTGTCCTGCGTGCCTGTCAAATAGAGATTTTTCACTCAACTTGCAAGGCACCACAAGGTGCATTGCTCGTGGCCCTCGGCCATAGCAATATAATGTAGAACATCGTTGCCAAAGTTTTGCTGGCAGCATGGTGAGATTATCGAGATTAAACTCTAGAAGTCGTGCATCACGGAGGGGGAACCCATGGATTTGAGAATGATGGAGAGGAAATACTGATTGCTGTTGTTGGGTTAGGAGATTGTGTTATTGTTGATGATGTGGTGGGAGGGCCATTGTAAGTAAGCCAGAACCAGAAGTGCTGATTGTCAAAGATATCGGAGTGGATGGTTGACTAGCAGTTGAGGGAAAGGCGCTGAGTGGGTTTGACGAGCTGGAGGGCGGTGGTACTATCGTCCCTGCAAAAGATGGCTGCGTGCTGGACGAGGAAGACTGCGAGGAGGTGAATGGAGTGGATATCAATGAGGTTGGCAAGCTAGAGATAGAAGGCAAAGTCGGCCCCGGCAAAGACATTGAAGATGGCGAGCTTGATGGCTGAGGCAATGTTGAGCCTGGGAAAGATGGTAATGTGGCCATTGGAGCAGATGATAAAGTCGAAGGGCCCGAACTTGTTCCTGGTAGTGGAAGAGATGGTTGGATGTTTGGTGAGGAAGATGGTGACATGGCTGCTTGGGAAGGCAACAGAATAGGCAAGCTAGAGATAGGAGGAAATATCGACCCCGGCAATGATGGTAGGACGCCAGGTGAGAAACTTGGGAATGTGCCCACTGGAGTGGATGGCGAGTTTGATGAGCCGGAAATTGGCAAAGAGGGCTGGACAGCGGGCGATGATGATGGTAATGCAGCCATTGGAGTAGATGACAAGGTTGGTGAGCCTGAAAGAGGCAACGGTAGTGGTGACATGGCCACCGAAGTTCGTGAGGATGGCGATGGTGGGGAGGCCAGTCTAATAGATGTTTCCGGCATAGGGGATGGGGTTGTATCTAGCATAAAACGGGCATCGAGCAAATTGCGGGTGCTCAGAAGTGCAAGTACCATGAGTAAATGCAGGACGGCCATTCTAGCAGGGCTAGGATGAATGAGTGAAACTTTTGTCGAGCTGTGCGAGGAAACAAAAGGCTCTATAATGGTTTTATACAGGTGACGGGGCAGTGAAGTACTTTTTTAAATGGCCATTGGCAACAATAGCTAAAAGAAAATCTCTGATCTCTTTTCCTTTTCCGCTCACCTGCCTAACTTCTGATGACATTAACGAAAAGGTTCTCATGGGGAGAGAAATATGATACTGAAGTTTACATATGTGAAACAACACCAAATAGAACAGCTATGACTATCTATCAAAACCTCGAATGCCACCGTGATCGATACATGTTCGCCTTTTCAGGGTTTTAATGGTATTGATCGTCTCCAAATTTTAGTTCACTATTCCAGAGTGCTCGCATGGCAGCACTGTTTCTGTTATAGAAATCATTTTCTGGCCAAAAGTTGATTTTTTAGTTTTGTTTCTGAGTAAATTTTGTTACTTCTTCAAGTGGCTTCAAAATTACTTCCGAGCAAAAAAATGCTCTAGTAGTAGAGAAATGAAGTTACGCAACTAAAAGGATTTTTGCTATAGAGGTTGCGTTGCTAAACAGATTTTTACTCTAGAAGTATTGGCATACGCACCTAAAAGAGCATAGAATTAGCATTTTTCAAAAAAAGTGAAAGTATCGTTCAAGCTTTGTTATACAATATCGACTCAGTCACTTAATCTATCGAAAAATCGTGACATTCACGCTGTGGATCACGAAAAGATACGTGCTTTCTCACTTTTATGCACGGGACTGTCACGAAGAAGAGTGGACATTGTCTGCTTTTACTTATTTCCTGGGGAGGGTGGTTTCAGGCCGAAGTCTGACCTGGGGCGCAAAACCCGGATGCAGATAGTCAAATTTCAACGCATAAGGATTAAGGACACCCTCAAGCTAGTTCCCTAACAGTCCACATAATGGATCGTTACTCGCCTTATGGAACTAAGACAAACCCACCATCTGAAATCTAAATAATTCGAAGCCCAATATATAATGGTGGGAAGTGTTAGATTAACTTTATGTTGAGAGAAATTCACAAAAAGAATCTAACTTGAAATTGACAATCCATCAACGCATTCTTTAGCCGTCCTCTGTAGAAAGGAATAGCCACTTTCATCTGTCTTATTTGGGTCAGTCGTCGTCATCTCGACTCGTGTCTTATTTAATGTATGATATTAGTAAATTAATTCATGAACAAGGGATTTATCGGAAATTATTTATGATTAGCATGGTCAAACTTTCAAAAAATTACACCATCTCCTTATAGGTCCTTGTTTTAAGGTTTTTTCTCAATATCGTGTCCAACATACTACTCAGCTATGGATGTATTGTCATTCTGGTCCTTATTCATCCGGATGATATTTCATCTGAAACTAAACCTTGTTGATATACATATCCCCTAAATCTTAAATGAAACTGCCTATTCTAGGCTAATTAAAATTTAGAAATAACAATTCTCGTACGTGTACCCCATCCTGCATCACTGATTAACCTAAATCGGTATTCGAGTAGCACCAACGGCAACCAGCATTTAAGTGAAAATCCAAACACAAGGAGATGAAGGAGCTGCAGAAGAAAGCATCAGCTTCAATGCCCTGAGGATGCTTCAGCAAACACTCCCTAATTCCAAATCTATAGATGAAGACTGGGCATCCTCTATTCTTTACAAAGTCATTTACTGGCCATAAGGCGAATTATAGAAGACCGGCATTTACAGCTCGTTCCTGAGGTTCATTTCATAATGACGAGCTAAGCGATCCGCAGTAGCATCAACCATGATGGCCTCGATCATCTCGTATTTTGCAAAGTTTGCCTTAAGATTGTCTTCCTGCTGCTTAGCAAGCTTCTCTTCTTCTGCCATTTGCACCTGAGAAGGTAGAGATACAAACCAGGTTAAAGAGATTATCTAGATTTTATTCCCCTGGTAAAATACCATTCACAATTCAAAACTTAAAGCAGCGCTGAGGACATAAGTTCTCACAGAGTGAATGGGTTTCTCTGTCATGTAAGGGGCGTGTCGAGTGTACATAGCAATTAAGTGAAATCGCCCATATGATTGAAATTCTATTTATTTACCAACAATTTATGAAGAAACTTACTTTTTGCAAAAATCGAGCTTCAGCACCATGCCTTTTAACAAAATGCTTCCACTTCTGAGCTACCTCAAAGTCGGGATCATTTGGATCCAACCAACGGACCTCTATTTTCCTACCAGGCGTTGCTGGGTAATCCTCAAACATCTCCACTTTAGCAGCACAAGCTGTCACAGGCCTCGGCATCCCAAGTATCATCATCGGGCAAGAAGCAATGAGCTTCACGATCGCTTTTACCTGCTCCTCATCTTCCATCTCAACAAGAGCATGTTTTGGGATGTTCTGCTGCTGTGAGTAGTTCGTGATGAACTGAACACTCTTGACTGTTCCAAACTGGTCGAGAGCAGACCTCAAGACAGACTCAGTGACCTGGGGTGATAGGTTGTCGACATAGACAGTCCGTTTCACCTTCTCCAGGAAGGCAGCATACTCAGTCTCCACAGTGCCCGCCATGCAATCTAAACAGAAGATTCAACAGCTAAATAACAAGTTGGCAACAAACTAAAGAATTATCAGCAGAAGGTATTGGCTTTAGCTCCATATTTTGTGAAGAATAAGGCGCATCAGTGCATGATATGGTATATAAGTTCAATGTCATTCCTGGACAGCAGTTTCTTCTTAGGTGATAAAGCTCCTCACCAGAACCTAGTCCTATGTTGGTGCTGCACAGCATCTGATGCAGGGAGTGTATGAGCTACACAGCACCAAAAAGACCACCAGTAAAGATGCCTGTGCTACTCATTTGGCGCATGAGAAGATTTGGTGCCATCACATATGATTACCAACTACATGCAATGAACGTAGGATGTGCTAAGAAAAACCTACTCCCACATTTTTAATTTGTTAGAAAGGACACGTACAGCAACAACACTGCTGCTAGCAAGGTAATGATAATGTGATGCGCAGCAGCAGCAAATGGGCCTCCTGGGCACCTTTCCGAAACTCATACAATGCTGCTGCTGCACATTATCTGATCAGAACACCACTTGTAAAGACGCAAATGCTGCTACTGTTTGGCACGGGGAGATGATTTGGCGCTAGCCAAACATAAATACACAAGACACGTTTCGCAAGAAAAGCTTGCACCTAGAACACGGAGACTAGACCAGCCACAAGCGCATCACACGACAATGAACATGTAAACCCCAATCTCTTTCACATCAATAAAAAGCACTCAAATTCAGGGAAAAGCCACCATTGCAGAAATTAAGTAACTACTACTAGCAGGAACCGTTAGTGAATCCAGTAAGAGATGGCCTCATAAAGTTGATAGCTAGTCAATCAGTGAAGAGAAATGCAGTTCTTATCTGATTTAAAGACTTTGGCAACAAATCGAAGGAACCACCTGATCCTGAATAATCTAGAGGAAAAGAATAGGATTCACTTCAAGCCCACCAATCTGTCATACTTGTGAGTTGCCTCCCACCAAATCAATAAGCCAATTTAGCCAAACGCAAAAAAGGACACAAGTGCTGAACCTAAAACACTCAGAGCCAACGGAAGAAGCATCGAGCACGTCGCTCACTGTTAAACCCAAAACATTCCCGACGCAGGTTTCCCACACTCAAAAATTCGTCAAATCGAGCCAAGCCCTCTTCCAATTCTAGAGCAATGAAGCCGAATTTGTCGAAGATGGACTGATACACTATGTGCCGATACATGAAAATCCTAGGGGAGGAACAGTACTCTGCACGCAATTGAGAGAGAGAGAGAGAGAGAGAGAGCTTCAGAGGCCGCGAAACCTGGTTGTCAGAGGAAGAGATGGCGGAGACGGTGAACCCAAAAGCTAACCTCCGACGGCGCACGACTGTTGCTCGGCGGTGAAGGGGCGGCGAAGCTGAAGGCTGGAGAGTTTTGGGGTTGTCTTTGTCGAGCGCATGCGACGGAGGGCTTATTTTTCTTAGAAATTTAACTTCCAACGCTTCGGCTCAGAAAAATACGGAAAGCCTGATTCTAAGACATGACAAGGTCGAGAGGGCTCAGGGCCTGTTTAGTTCAACCACGAGAAAATGTACTTGAGAAAGTATAAATATTTTTAGTCTAAAAAAATTTTCTAAATATAAATAGTATTTGATAAAATATATTTTAAAAACACATGGAAAAGTAACTTTGTCGTTTGGTAAAGAATAGCCTTTATAAATAATTTTATTTTTTCGAATAAAGATTATTTTTTATTTTTAATTATTTTGTTTTTTAATTACTTTTTTTTAAATTTGTTTCTCGTTTTCTTTGCCTTCTTCCCTTGTTAATTTCTTCTCTGTTTGTCGTTGGCCACGACGGCAGCCAACGAGCCGAGATCAAGCCTCACCGGATCTAGCGAGGCCCGCCTCATTCCCTCGAGGCCGAGCCCGGCTAAGCCAAATCCGGCGAGGTTTAGTCTCCCTCAAGGCCGGCGACACCAACGCTCGCCTTGGTCACTCGAGGCTAAGCTAGATCCGGCGATGCTAAGGCTCTTGTTGCCAAGCCTCGAGCTCGTCGACCTACGTGTCATGGTATATCGTCGAGCGGCTGCCATCATCAAGGTCCGTGATTAGCAGAGGAAGGAGCAACAAGCTAAAGGAAGTAGGTGAAGGAAGAAGGAGAAGAGACAAAAAAAGAAAAGAAAAAATAAAATAAGAAGATTAAAAAAATAAAAAATTGTAGTTACATTTTGCAAACGCAACTTTTCAAAGTACCTCCGAAGCTATTTTGGGCTAAAGACCTTTAAGGGCATTTGGAAATGCAAAATGAATCAAATATTATTTGTATTTGATCAAGAAATTTTTGAGTCCCAAAGTCCCTTCCAAATGCTAAACTAAACGGGGCCTTAGATAGCCAATTAGGATGTAAACTTCCTCACCCATAAATTCACAACTTGATTAGCATCATGTGGAGAGTTAACTATTAAAATTTCTTTCATTAAGGCCATTAAACTATTGCAGTCTTCAAATAGGTCAAAGGGCGGCCGGCCAACGGGTCATCGGCGCCTCGCCCTAATCTAAGGAGGGTCGCTGGCCATCGCCGACATCTCACCAACGAGGCTACCTTCCTACCTATGTTATTTTTCTTTTTTTGGTTTTGCTTTTTTAAAGTTTTAAATTTGTTTTTTTTTAGTTTGTCATTTTTAATGGAAAAGTTTTGGATTTTTCAACCTAATTTAATTAAGATTTTACGTAAAAGCTAAGATTTGAATCAAAACGACCTCATTTTAGTGCTTTTAGTTAACCTTAATGCTAGTAAGAGAGAAAAAAAAAATCAAGTCAGTATGTTTTTTAGTCAAATTGGACGAAATTAAAGAAAGACTCAATTTTACGCAAAATCGAGTCTTGGGCCGGGCCCTCGCCAACCGCTGGCAAGGGTCGCCTAGCCGAAGTCCTCTCCCAAGTTTGGTGATGGTCAACCTTGCCTGTAGCCAATGAGGGTTGTCTAAGCAAGGCCAATCCTCGCCTATGATATTTTAGGGCGACCTCGCGTATCTCTATGTGGGTATTACGACAACCGGTCATCACTTGATCATTCATTGTGAAAAGGAAAGAAAATAATTGAAAAAGGAAAAAGGAAAGAAAAAAAATAAAATGAATTTTTTTTTTTAAAACAATAAAGGACAAAAGTGGCCTTGACCAACAAGTGAGGTCGGACTCTTTTTTGAGACTAACATGGCCACTTCATGCTCTTATTTGATAGTGTCCAGATAAAATTAAGACACTTTAAGTTCTTATTTGAAACAAAATCCATTTTAGATCATTATTTAAAATTTTTCCTTTTTTAAAGGGGTATTCATTGATTTATTCAAAAATTCAAGCACACAAGCAACGTAAATTGTCAACTTGCCGCTTCTAAAGGTGTCAATGGGTCAGATTGGAAAGTGGGGACCCGAATCAACCTTACCAGATCGGATGGACATTACCCAAAAACTTGTCAATCGGCCTGTCGAGCTCATGCAAGCCCTCCACCTCTTGACTAGTAAGAGATATGTTTCACGGGATTGGTAAATTCGTGTAATATTTTCAATCCCGATCGATAACTTTTCTTGATCGAAAAAAGCCCGTAATTTGGGATAAGTACACTATCGGTGCCATAATTTTTATACGGCGTTTACTTGAGTGTCATAACTTTCAAAGCGTTCACTTAAATGTCATAACTTTTAAAAATCGTTTACTTGAGTGCCATCGCCGACGTGGATGCCGGAAAGCTGACGTGGCATGCCCATAAAGCTAACGTGGACGTAGTACTTAAGTGAACGATTTGTGAAAATTATGGCATTCGAGTGAACTCCGTATATAGCACTTACGGTGTACTTATCTCCCGTAACTCAATTCATAACCCTTTCACATTAATAATAACATCTATGGAAATACAGTTTCGACTTTCAAGAGCCTATGGGTGACTATTAATTTCTAGTTAAGTAACTCGTAGCTTTGAAAATGTATATCTACCCAGTAATCATGCAACATTTGATTTTTAGAAATTAGTAATTCAGTATAGATTTAATATTTTCGTCTCTTCAAAAAGTCCCACTGAATTCAGCGCCACCTGCGTCAGCTTTTGCTTCCCTCTGTTTTGCTCGCAGAAACCCCGTTCTCGCTTCCTCTCCGCCGTGCAAATTCCCAATCGCTCCCTCCGCTTCGCTTCCGCCACGATCGTCTTGGCGCATCTCTGCATCTTCAAACGCTTGGCTCGAATCCATCCTATATCTCTTCGGCAATTCACGAATTCCTGATCCCGGCGCTCGATCAGCTGGGCAAATCGATCCATCTCCGGAGGCGCGTGGGCGCTGGTTTTCGAGGGAGGGGATTGGTTGCGGGAGAGGGTGGGTCGAGTGAGGTCGAATGGGTCAGAGCTCGAAGAAGAAGAAAAAAGGAGGGAAGAGGAGTAAGGGGAGGACTCCTTCCAAGGACAAGCATGCTGATGAGGACAATGAGCTCCTCACCGAGGAAATCACTGCCCTGTGAGTCGATTCTGTTGCTTCGCAAATAATTTCGGCATGCCTTTTTAGTGCCGATCGCGTTTTCGTAGTCATGGGTGATCTTATCTGGTTGAAAGAGTTTTGAGTTTGTAAGCCCAGCAGGGGCACATGGTCTCGAGTCTTGTTTATTCTACTCTGCCATTCGTGGAGTCTATGAAATATGATGCTCCTTCATTTTTGTTATTGCGTGTGCATTGGGTTGGCTTAGTTGATGGCTTGAAGCAAACAAACACCCCGAAGCATGTTGTCTTTCTATTTTGCGGTTACTGAAGTTACTAACGTGCAAGGTCCAGGTGCGCGATATTCCAGGAAGATTGCAAAGTCGCAGAAACCCCTCCGAAGATCATCATTAAGCTCAGGTTTCTTTTTAGTGGGAGTTCTGTTAATTGCATGGGTTTCGATTATCTATCATGGTTATGGATATGTTTAGCTGGAATAAATCAGGCCCTACTCAAAACACATGGGTTTTGATGATCCGGATGTGTCAGCCCTTCTTTTCGTAAGGTCAGTGCCTCTAAATTTGGTGTTAACACTATCTCTCAGAGTGTCGGTAATTATGGTTCGGCTTTCCCTTTATGTCTTTTCTAATATAGGTGCTTACCCGGGTATCCTTACAAGTGTCCAAAGTTGCAGATCATACCAGAGAAAGGTTTATCTGAAGCTGACGCAGATAAGCTTCTCTCTCTCCTACATGAGCTGGTATGAACTGATTCTTGGTTTTAAACAACCATGCTCAAGAGGTCTTCCTTTGCCTTTCCATATTCCTTGTTTGGTTGGGGGTTGATTGGGAGGTGCTAGACATTTGTTTTTCCCCAGAAGCCTAAACTGTGTGGAAACAAGCCCATAGACACTCCCTCTCTTATGTAAGCGGATCTTTCATTTAGTACGTGGAATGTAGGCACAACTATATCAACTGACACATAAGCACGATAACAGGACTATTAAAAGGGTAAGGGGGTACCACCCGCTAAATACAAGAGACTTGTCTTTACAGAATATCACAAGTTCGCCATTAGATGGAGCACGGATATCGCTCATGCCCATATTGCAAATAGGAAAGTACAGCATAATTCTTCTCAATCCATTTTGACAATATCTGCTAACTAGTCTATGGATTTCACAAGGGGTACTTGAATAAGCAAACCGTCTAGTTTCTCCTTTATCAAGTTTCTGTCAGTCTCAACTGACTAGCTTGTTGTTGCTGTAGATCTTTCTTCTCACCTACCTTTCCCCAAATAGATTTGTTTCTAATTTACCTTCTATTGTGTGCCTCCACATCCAAAGAAGCATTATGATTTCTGCTGCACTCCGTTTTGTGCACATATTGGTGTTTTAAATCATGCAGCATTTTGTGCCATGGAGCATTGAAGGGCTTATTGTCATCCGATAGAATTATCCCTTGGGCTTAAGGAGCATTTAATTATTGCAAAGGATGCTAGAAGCACTTTTCTAGTTCATCCAACTTGTTTGTACTCAGTGGTGAGAATTCATCCATTTGCACCATCCTTTGGCAAAACAGATCCAATGTATCGATACTGTACTCTTTTCAGGGCTACCTAGTCCCTGATTCTCATCAAGGAAATAGTTTCAACTTTCACTCTCACTCAAGTGAAACTCCAAATGCCCTCGACTTCCGTGGACTTGAACAAAAACACATGTTTGTTTAGCAATCATGGAGGGGAGGGACAATGAAGGAAAATTGTAAATTAATCCCCCACAAAAATTTACTACCCACCCCACATTTTACCGCACTTCTCCTCCTCACCAAATAAAGCATTAAATTCCAATGTTCTTTCCAAAATTTCAAATTTTTTTGTTTGCTCCCACTTGGTTTGATGTTCTCTCACTATAATGCAGAAGGCATACATTGAAGGATATGAAATCGTTTGTAAACAGAGAAAAAATGGAGTTTAGCATTTAGAGCTCATTCTTGATGTAACTCTACAATTTTTCTGTTTCTCCTCCATGTGTCTGACTAAGGTCATGACACCTTCATATATATCCTGAGTATGGCATTTTGTTGATCAACTACTGATACCAAAATAGTTAGTGATTTTTCAACAAATTCATCCCTTAAAGCAAAAGTGGGACTCACAACTCCCTTTAGCATCTGCACATACAAATGGGTCCGAAAATTTCATGGGAGGAACCTACTTTAAAAAAGTTCTATGAGTTTAACCACTGAAGTGAAAAGTGAGTTTAGTCGGAGGGTCACATTGAGAAAATGCAATGAAGGAACAAAAACATAAATTATCCCCCTTTTAGCTCTTAGTTAAAGTAGATAGTCAGATCGTTTTTTTTTTTTTTTTTTGGGGGGGGCATCTTTATTATGTATATGTTATCTTTGATCGTCTTCCAGCTAGCTTTGCAGGTTTGTCATATGCCCTTCCCAGACATTGTCAAATTTATTGCAGTTGAGATGAAAGAGGCAGTGGGCATAATACATGCCTATATTTCAGGATTCTATCTTTTTGTGCAAAAATTTGAAGTGTGTGCGTATGCAAGTAGTAAGGATGTACTAGCGATAGAGCGGCTAAAACTGGGGTTAAATGTTGTTAATGTCTTTCAGTTTAATACCATTTGGGGTCATTTTTGCCTGATAACATTGATGAAACTATAGGGCAGTGTCCAAGGAAGTGTTTATAAATATAAAGGAATAGAGAAAAATGCAAGACTTCTACTCTGCCGGTCTATAACATGACTACACTTTGCATTACGTCATGTTCATAATATGGAGACTTCGGATGCGATGCATTTTCTTAATCATCAGGCAAATTCTAATGCTCGTGAAGGACGTGTAATGATTTTCAATTTGGTGGAGGCTGCTCAAGAGTTTCTGTCTGAGATTGTCCCACTAAGCCAAGCACACAAATCGGTATGCTTGAAGACTCATTTCATGTAGTGCAATTCATGATTTCAATACAGCTATGGTGGAATTATCATTTTTGTGAGGTCCGTTTTCTGCATAAGTTTGATCCGTCCTTTTCATCCTCTTCTGACCTCTTTTTGAAAGAACAATTTGTTGTATGGCAGGGACCTTTGACAGGATGATAATTACAGTGTATTTTCTTCACCCTTAAATTGTCAATGGTGTGAAAGTGAATTTTTGTGTATTTTCATCAGCATATGCAGCCTTAAAGCTGTATTTGAAAATAAATCCATTTTTGCTTATAGTGTCTAAAGAGGGGATAATATGTGATGTTCGTGGAAGGTGGGAAAGAGTGCTTCATTAGAGTGATGGCTGCAGCTATATAACAGAGTCTGCGTGCCCTTAATATGCTGTTTCCTTTTTAAACTTTTATATGATTTAAGGCTATCATTGGAAGACTAATAATTCTATTGGGATTTGTGCAAAATCAAATTCTTTGTTAGGGAGAACTCATGAAAATAATTAGGAAGACCTGGTCCTCATAGCATTTGTCTTTGTTGTTGAACGCAAGATTTTGCCACTATGATGGCATCTTGTATATGGAAACAGTTGATGCAAAAATCACTCACTTTTTGGATGAGAGGTATTGCTTCCAATACCATGATAGAAAGTTCAACTAAAAAAGTTTGTCTTTTGGTGGAGGGAGACCCCCCCCCACACGCACGCGCGCGCGCTCGTAAGGGCCTATATAAAACCCATAGACAAGCGATTGGAGATACTTGACATGCACATATGCATGCATGGATCCATTCCTGTTTCCAAAATGGAAGTTTATGTTTAGAATTTTTCTGTTTCGGTTAATGCTTTGGTTTCCTTATCGAAATTTTGAGTTAAAAGACAGTGCTTGAGGAAAACATGTTTTTGTATAATTATTTTTAAACTTCGTTAATATGGTCAAATTTTGGCAAAGTTGTTTAAGGTCAAATTATGGAGGATGCCTGTCCACTTTTCAGTTATCTAGGTACAGATTACAGTCACATCTCCACAATAAATGCCTGAAACTTGCTAAAGAGTAAACTAAAGACTATTTTCTCTCTGTAGATTTATACATTCAAAGAACTTTCTCTTTTTATGCCTATTTTAGACTAAATATATTTCATGAATCAGGTTGTATAGGTTGTATAAAACTATATATTTTTTCTTGAAGTTCTCTAATTTTTTAATTTGGATGAAGTTTCCATTTTCTTTAGCAACTTCGTTTGTGTTAGTTAAGAAATATTTAAGCAATCTAGTTTAATGATTTTCTCCTTCTTTCAAGTAATTATGTACTAGAACTTTCAAATTTTACGTAGACTATTGTTTCCCTTGAGCAAGCATATTGTTTTCGTAAGTTTTGCATTTTTGGAATTCTGAAACTGTTATGGTCTTTGTATAGTCTCTCTCTTGATGTTTTTCTATGTAAGTTTCATTTGGTATTTTTCTCAAATAAACATTGTCAACTGTCATCCTTTGTTGCTCATTGAGGGACAAATAATCCCTAAATTGAATTTGACGCCAATTTAAAATTGATTACATGAAAGATCCAGTGGATTGTATCTCATATAATATGCTATATTGTCTCCTTTTTACCAAAAAAATTATAATGCCATAGTTTCCATGGCTCTTCTTATGGAGGTGAGAGTAAACTTGTCAACATAGGAAGTTAGTGGGCCTAATGGAGTTGAATTGAAATGGTTAATGCTCATCATCCTCTCTGATAGTTTTTGACAGTTCATAGATGACTTATATGAGTTTGAATGGTCTACATTACTCTTCCTTACTTGAGGGGTAGGCAAAATCTACATACACAGTTAATATCTCGTAAGCAGCTTTTGGAGGTCATCTAGCATCAAGTTTTTCCTTATTTGATCTGTTACTGCTAGTGTGTAATTTGTTGATAAACAAGTATGCCTAGTGACATGTAAAATTGGTATGCATTCTTGCACGTTCAATGACTACTTTTTGTGTCTTAATGTCTGCTTTGCGGACCTAGGTCTGTTTAAACTTCTGATTGAATGATTTCCGCTTATTTCACCAATTTTAATGTTGATGATGGTACTAGTGTGGAAAAATTGCGGACAGTTTTGTTGTTATTTTAAACCGTATTGAGTGGTTTTGTCCTGTCCTTTTTCTGAAGGTGCCATGCTTGACCAAGGATGACAATGGCCAGTTGTTTCAGAAGGACATGGCAGCTTCTTTGAACAAAGGTGGCTCTTCCAGAGGGCCCTTTGTATATGGTTTTGTAGACCTCTTTGGTAGCTCCGGAGAGTCGTGGCATTGGGGTCTGAGTATGGATCAGAGAAGTGAGACAAATTCTTCTCTACAGTTGCATGCATCGAGAGTTTCCAAATTTCGATCTGAGTTTCCGGATAAGAAGCTTAGCAAAGGTTTAAAGCTACAGACAATGCTAGATAAGAAGCAACCATCAGTGCTCTTCCCTACAAGCAATTTGGAAAAGCTTGAAGAAGAAAATGATGATGATGATGAGAAGAATATATCTACTTCCACTTCGAGTGAAGAAACGGTGGAGAAGTTCGTAGAATTTGGTTTTAGAGGCATGGAGGTAAAGAGTGCTATTTTTGGTTGCAACAAATATGCAGAAGTGAAATGTTTGTTTTCCTTAATATCTTTTAACCGATTTTAATGAACAGAAATAATTCCTGCTTTCTAGTTTCTAATACGTCAACTTGGAGCCTATTTAATAGTGCATTTTCTTTGTCCTTTCATGGTTACTGTGAATGAAACGTAATAAATGCATGGTAATGCAGAATGCAGTTTTCCAGGAACACGCATCTGATGTTGGCTATGAAGATGGCAATAACGACGACGACGACGCAAGCAGCGGCCGTAATTTTCATGATGTGGACGATGATCACAATCATGTTCATTCTGATAGCCTGTCATCTGAGTCCATGATTCATCATCAAGCACCTCAAATTATTAAGAAAGATCTGATACTGGTGGTGTTTTCTTTTCTATTTTTTAATGGTTTTCCTTGCTTTGTAATTGCACCAAATCAAAGTATTCTGATATCTATGTACGTTGCAGGTTCATCTCCTTCATCTCGCTTGTGCTTCCAAAGGGCCATTGTTTGATGCGTTCCCTCAAATAGCCTTGGAGTTATACAATCTGGGAGTATGTGATTAAGGTGCTTTTTGTCCTTACAATTTATTGGTCCACTGACTAAACTGTGGTTTTTGGTGGTTTGGTTCAGATTCTTTCTGATTGGGTACGTGATTTGGCATTAAAACAGCCCTCGCTGTTTAACAGAATTTTTTATAATGCTTTTCAGCAGCATACGGTCAGCCTCTCTTTCTCTCTCCCCTCTTTCATCTCCTAATATTCGATAGATTACTCAAAAGTATTTTATGTATTCCGTCTTGTTGTTTGTTCTGCAGACATCATCAAAAGCTTCTCAGTTTTGGAAGCCTTCAGCTGATATTGTGCAGCCCAGTACACCTCCTCCAAGTTCCCGCTATCTCAATGACTTCGAGGAGCTTCATACTCTCGGTAAGCCTTCACAACTTTTCTTCTTGAATCTTGGCATAATTTGAATGTCATGATGTAGTTGCAACAATATAGTACCTAGTGAAAGATCTTAAACTATGGTGTTGCATTGTCAGTTGATATTGAGTGGAGTTGACCGACTTAGGAAACACATTGAGTAACGGCGGTGTAATTTCTGTCTGATTTGGCTACTGTCATCTCTTGAGAAATTGGTGGCTATCACTTCTCCAGTCATTTTGTTTCTATGCATGACTCCCTTGGAACTGTTTCTCTTGTTTGGTATGAGAACTACTGCCTCAATTTTCTTTTTTCACATGGAACACAGATAGTGGGGAGCACTGTATGCTGGTGTCTCATATGCCTATTGAAAAATACATTCTAAAAATAAAGGATACATTGGGATTATAGCTTTATTAGTTGAATTCAGAGTTGATATAAAATTCCCAAGTATATATCCCTTCTTGACAATGATCTTGTAGAGCAATCCATGTCGGGCAAATTGTATCTTGCTGGCTGCCCATCCTTTTCCATTTTAAATTACATGTTCACACTCTTTAAGCTTCGGAAGCTCTTCAGGTGCATAGCTAGATTTATAATCGATGACGAGGGAGGCAGGGCAAGTACTAATAAGAAAATTTTGGTCATGCTGACAGGCCTCCTTGTACAGGAGAACAAATGGTTGATAAGTCAAGAGGGAGGAGCTCAATTTTTTGGCAAAAAATGGTTATTGAACTGGAATATTTTCGCAAAAATGGTTGTTGAACTGGAATATGATACCAGGACTGTCACACTAGAACAATGCAAATTTTGCAATGGAGACATTGTTAGGCTCGGACAATGCAAATACTGCAGTAATTTCGCTTATAGCAATTCTTTCACTTGTGCCATTTGAGGAATTCTACACTGATTTGAAATGTAACTATAATGACATCAAAATGGATTCTATACTACTACCTAAATGTAAAAAGGACCAAGATAGGATTTGATATCTGCAGGTGAGTTGTCCGTTCAGGTTCTATCTAATCACTTCTGCCATGCTTTGACGAGTGTCTGCCCTTTTCAAGTGAGAATAGTTTTAAGAAACCCTTTTTGCAAGTCAGGATGAGATTGTAATGGACTACTTGTTAACCTTTTGAATTTGTTCTGTTTAAAATTTTATTTTTCCTCTCATCTAATGAAACAGGTCATGGTGGTTTTGGCCATGTTGTCCTTTGTAAGAATAAATTGGATGGTAGGCAATATGCAGTGAAGAAAATCCGGCTTAAGGACAAAAGCTTGCCTCTGAATGACCGTATATTAAGGTAACTTCTCATTGATATATGAAAAGCTATCTGAGAGTAAGTTTCTCTTTTGACGCAGAACTTGCACCATAATTTGAGTAAACATGTTGAAAACCACTTAATCTTGAAATTGATGATATATTCTTTTGTTGTACCCGGACTATCTTTTAATCTTTATATGGGGAGTGTTTCTAGATTACGTGATTGACCATGAAGAATTTAGAAAGTACTCTTCTTTTAACTGAATAAGTGATTGACTTCTGAGTGGAAAGTTACTGTTTTCGTTAGACATTTTACTGCACAAATGATTGTAGATCAGTAGGGTGTCTATAACACTTCCCAATGGTATCAGTTCAGTTTTTTCTTCTCAACATTGTATCAGAGCCAGTGCTAACCCTTTCGCGAATGTGCGTGGTAAAATTCCACGTGAATGTGCGTAGTCAAAATTCCACGTGCCGCTCATAATCCGGCTTGCACGTGAGAGGGGGTGTTGAAATATGTCCCACATTGCTTGACAACGGGTCTTAAATGCTCTTTATATTCATGTGGTCTCCCTTCACCTATTAGCTCAAGCTTTTTGATTGAATTTTCTAACAAGTTTGTAGAGTAGTCATCCGATCGTCCTTTTTATTGGTGCCCTATCAGCTTACTGTGATTGCTGGTGGAGGGGATTGTGAAGGGATGACAATGACTTTATATAGACCATTTGCTTAGGTTAATGATAGCTAGCTGATGATACTCAGGTAAATTACTGGCAGGCTTGTCTATGATAGAGTCCCCCTTTTGATCCAATTTATGGTCTAAGTGATTCAGTAGTGTTGTTTGACTATATGGAAGATTGAACGACATGAAAATCTGTCAATTCACTGCCAAGTTCATCATATTTGTTATAGCAACTTATGTTGCCTATTAATATTTAGTCATGTTCTTTCTTCTCTGATGGACTCTATCGGTATTATACAAATCAAAGAGAAAATGTTAACTTCTTATTTCTTGTTTCATCATCTCAAGTTTTTAACAGTCCATTTACACAGGAGAAGGCTTCCTTCTGTTTAGTGCACTTTTCTACCAGGATATCTTTTCCCGATGTCAATATGAGCTTCTCATTTTTACATTACGTACTCAATTAGTTTTGTATTTTACTACTGATATGCTACTTTGTACAAAATGATATTATTTTCTCTAAATTTGTAGTCAGGATTATCCGACAATGAATTGTTATTTTTTAGTACCATACATCGAGGGAATGGCTTGAGCTAGTATCTGCTTGGAAGTGAACATTGCTGGGGTTATATACATGGATAGCTGCACAATGTGTCCATGGGGAGTACAGTCTATCTTTTCTTTGCAGTCCAGTGGTTAGAGAATGCTGATATCTTCTCTTCTTTGGCAATTTTTTCCCCTTTAACAGATTGATTGATTGGATGGGGAGGTTTGAAGGAGAAGCTGTAGTTTGCACATTTGTTGATGCGCTTCTGTAGTATTCTTTGAGCAGCATTTGTAATTGCGTCACTGGCCAAACAGTAGTTGCTAAATGGCACAATAAACAAGTCATAAAAGCTATGCAGATTCCTGTACACTTGCTATGTAGAGTTTAGTTTTTTGTTTGTGTAAGGATGTACCATGCAAAATCTTGTACATGTTAGAAACATTGCACATTGTTGACAGGTTTTCTTGGTGATATTGACTCACAAAACCTCTGGCGCATATAGATGACCAATCTGGAGAATGAAAACTCTGTTGCATGAAATGCTTAAGCAAATGGAACAAGCAAAGAAACTCTGTTGCATGAAACTCTGACTCCCATTTCGAAATGTCCATCTAGTGGCAGGCATTTGCTAATTCGGTTATCAATGTACGACACAGTATTTTTGTGGGTTAGAATAGTTTATTGTACGTGTGACATTTGGTGGATTGACCTTTTTTTTTTTCTGGAGTTTTATTTTTTTTGTGTAGTGCTAGAAATTTCACTGTCCAGATTTCATGTGCTCTCCTCATGTGTGGATATGCCTAACAATGTGGTGGTAAACAGGGAAGTGGCCACTCTATCACGTCTGCAGCATCAACATGTTGTACGGTACTACCAGGTAATCAGTAACCTTTCCATGGGGTTTCTTTACTCTACTGCTCTTACTTCAGGCTCAGAGATCAACCAGTTTTGCTGTTATAATCTGTTGTTACTCTTTGTCAACATTTGAACTTATCCATATATACATGCTTTATTTCTATTGCTGGTGCGGTTCTATCCAGAATACACGGTTTTCATTTTTTTAATGTTAAATACGTAAATTGTTCAATGCAATGTGATTTGCAAACCTTCCAGGCATGGTTTGAAACGGGAGTTCCAGGTTCACATGGTGATGTTGCTTGGGGTTCTATGACTGCAGCAAGCTCCACTGTAAGTGACCGGAACACAAGCTCCATTGACGTCTGTGGGCAAGATAACAAACTTGAATCGACGTACTTGTATATTCAGATGGAGTACTGCCCTAGGTATAGTTCTTGTATGTTTCACTGATAGAACTATTACTCAACTATAATTTTGCTTTGGCCAAATATCGCTAGATGTAGAAGTTGGGAAAAATAAGCAAAGTTGCAATGACAAGTGTTGATTTTTGGATGCATCTTTTTTCTTTTTTTTTTGTCATGGGTGTGTATTCTTCATCTTGCGTAACATGTTCACGGTATCCTATTGTTTCCACTCCATTAGGGGCATTTCCCCATTAAGCCATCTAAACAAATTTTTCCTTGTTTTGCCAAAGTTTTTTTTTTTTGTTGTGTAGCTTGACTATTGACTGAATTACCATTGAGATACCTTAGCATCATTTATCTTGTGGCAATATCATACTAAACTATTCTTGCAAGCAAACTACAAATTGGAATTTAGATCCTGTTTAACCTTTGTGCAGAGGACATTTTTCATGTTAAAGTGTTATCCCACATCATTTGCAATGGTTTATTATAGCCTTACATCCGTGTAGTCTCTTTCCAGCATATGCCTTAAGCTTTTGGTTGGACATTGTATGATAATATGAGAGTCAGGTTTTTCATGCCATGTTCAATCTCTTGTTTGTGTTTTGATGAAGACAACTGTAGATTATGTATTCATCTGAAATTCTCTTCTCACTTATGCCTTATAGTTTTTTTATATGTACCTCCGCTTGACTCCAAATACGCATGTATGAGCTCTTGTGATTGATACACGTATTTTGTATAGTGATATATTTTACCTGCTAGTGAGAAATTGCTTTCTTTTTTGTTTTGGCTTGAAGGACTCTTCGCCAGGAGTTTGAATCATATCAGTTTGACAAGGAACGTGCATGGCATTTGTTTCGCCAAATTGTAGAGGGCTTGGCACACATACATGGACAGGGGATCATCCATCGGGATCTTACCCCGAATAACATTTTCTTTGATGCCCGTGATGACATTAAAATTGGAGATTTTGGTCTTGGTACGTTTTGGCAATTACATTTTTCTTTGGTCTGATCTAAAAGGCAATGTGAGGTTTTCTTATGCATGGAAAATGTTCAACGAGAGATGTATTTGGAGTGATTTTGATTACTGCTATGTTCCCGTCTGTTGGAAAATATTGATTAGTTGTGAGGGTAAAATAGTAATAAGGGTCAATGATATATATATATATATATATATATATATGTATTCTGATTTTTTATTCAATACAAGAAATATCATTACCTTTCTACACATGGTATCAGAGCCTAAAACCTAGATAATCACCTTCCTTAATCACCCACCGTCGTTCAGCACCAACCACCACCTTCCGTCACCGTCGGCCACCGTCGTTGTCAACCGCCAAAGTCAGAACTTGTCAGAAACTCAAATCAGAGGTCGCCCAAGCCCGGCAAAGCTAGATCCGGCGTCGCCGGGGGCCGATGAGGCCAGATCTGGCATCGGCCGGTGTCGCCTAGGCCGACGAAGCCAGATCCAGCGTCGGCCGGCTTCGGGTAGCTTGGGAAACCCAGGGTCATCGTCGCCTAGCTTGGCGAGTACGGATCTGAGGCCTTCCAACGCCAATTGTCGTCTGCAACGCTTAAACTCACAAGCATGTATTGGTGCCTTTCTCCTTCTTTACTGTGATATCAATTGTCCATGAAGCCTCCCACAATGTGGATGTCACCCCCAATCTTCTTGGCTCTTCTCAACCCCTTCTGACGCCAAGCAAATTCTACCTTCAAGTTTGTTGTTCTGTTCTACCTTTGATGTTTTCGATGTTCTCTTACCTCTGGTGATACTATAATGTGAGCTTTGGTCTGATGAATAACATCCTTTCTACTGGGTTCATTTTCTGCTGACGTGACTGAAAGGCAGTCTTCTTGCATAGCAAATGTTGCGGAATTTATCTTACAAGAGTTTTCTTTTGTTGTTGATGAAATCCAAAGTTCTGGCATTTTGACTTCTGTGGTGGATAGCTCTTAGAGGCTAAAAGTCAATAGAGTGGAGTTCTTGGAGTATTTTATGTGGGGGTTGATGCGTTTGTTACAAGAATTCTTAGGAATGAAGTTGTGAGCTACTGTTGATTGAGCTCTATTTTCTGTTTCAAGAAATTATTGTGGCTGATTAATATATTATTTTCAAGTCTCAGTTACTTAACTACTGTCACGTTGATTTTTTGTCTTTGGGCTTGACCAAGTTCCTTGTTCACTCACAACTAATCAATATTTTCCAACACCGTCGAACATCCTTTTTTGGTAAGGGCCATATACCTGTTCAAACTATCTTCTTTAAGAGCTGATATCAGTAATTGAGATTCTGCGGAATGAAAACATAAATGTGCTGCTCATTTGATATTTATTTTCGTTCATTGTGAGGTTGAATTAGTTTTCCTCTTATTTGTTCTTGGTGTCTAGTGATTATAGCAGTGTAATAAATAATGCAGGAGCTCAAGTAAAAGAAGGCGTTCGAGCTTTGACTTATGAGCATATAAAAATTGAATGGCAACAGCGAATTGATTTTGTCTATTCTGTCCTTGGCTTTCAGCAAAGTTCTTAAAACTTGAGCAGTTGGATCAGGACCCAGGTTTTCTAACTGAAACTACTGGAGTTTCCATTGATGGTACTGGTCAAGTCGGTACCTATTTCTATACTGCCCCAGAAATTGAGCAAGGGTGGCCAAAAATTGATGAAAAGGTACATTGCCCAACTTTGTCTGTCTTATTTAAGCAAGTTCTGTGATGAATTTTCCACCTGCTTCACAGCACTCTGCAGTATCTGCATCTTTAAAATCTTGACTTGTATTCAATGCAGGCTGACATGTATAGTTTAGGGGTTGTGTTTTTTGAGCTGTGGCACCCATTTGGGACAGCTATGGAGAGACAAATTATACTTTCAGATCTGAAACAGAAAGGAAACCTTCCTCCTCTTTGGGTTGCTGACTTTCAAGAGCAAGCTTCCCTGCTGCAGCGCTTGATGTCTCCTAGTCCTTCTGAGCGTCCATCTGCAACTGAACTTTTGCAGCATGCCTTCCCACCAAGGATGGAGTATGAATTGTTAGACGGTATTCAAATGTGTCCTCTCTTTGTGTGTATGTGGCACACGTTGCTACATGCATGTTGCAGGTGCTCTGTGCACAACCATGCCTGCATGCATGAACATCTTCTTGCATGAGAGACAAGGCCTCGGCGATCATTGAAAACTTTTTGATGGTGAAATAATGAATAATTGTAAAACAGGAGATGACAATGTTTTACTCATGTCATTCTTTATGAATATGTACAGATATTCTTCGCACAATGCGAAATTCGGAGGATACTAGTGTGTATGACAAAGTTGTGAGTTCCATCTTTGACAATGAAGCCTTGAGGATGAAAGACAAACAGCAGAATGGGGATGGATTAAATTTGCATAAATTTCATGATTGCTCTATCCAGTACCCAGAGTTTGACACTGAACTACGTGATCATGTTATGGAAGTCTCTAGGGAAGTCTTCAGACAGCATTGTGCAAAACATTTGGAGATTATTCCTATGTGCTTAGTAGACGATTCTCCGCAGATCAAGAGGTTACTTTTTTTGTGATCCGGGTCTACTCATCTTACAATGAGAATTCTTTTATTATGCTTTCCTTTTCTTTGGAAAACCAGATGTCCCTGACTATCTCAGTTTTTGTTTACAAGGAGTTCTGTCAAAGTATTAACACATGGTGGTGATATGCTTGAACTTTGCTACGAGCTGCGTTTACCATTTGTTAGTTGGGTTGTTACACAGCAGGTATCACTTATGAATTCCCTCCACTCGACTTATTTTCTTTGACAGAAGTTATCAACATTTTCCGGTATTGTTGCTTTAAATTATGCTTGTCCATCAACTTGTATCCTCATAAAGGGTATCTTGGTTTCCTCCATTGAAAATTTCGTTGTCTTCTTTCTTCTCTTCAGCATGTTATCTTAGCCTTATAGTTGTGCTCTCAACTTTGCCAATTCCAGTTGCAGTGATAATTCATTTGCCTACTTTAGTTCTTAGTTTGTTTGTTTGTCATTGTCCTCTCTCCTTGGACAATGCTTTTGTTCCTTAAACCACTACAGAAAGTAAAATTTAATGGAAGAATGAAACTTTTATTTTGATATATTTTTCCCTAATGTTGCAGTATATTTGTGAATTTTAGTTGGTAGTTAGCAGGTGGCCATAAATGAGGTAATTAGGGTTCTTGTATGTCTCTCATGCTCTATAAATATAGGCATCTTATGTACTCTTTTATTAATCTATTTACCAAAGATGTAGCTTTTGAATCTTTTCTCTCTCACTCTCTCTTGAAGATCCTGGAATATTTATATGGTATCAGAGCCACTAAGGCAGGGGGTAAACTAAATTGCATGTCAATGATCAGCTAGCTCTATACTCCCAGCAGGAATGATTCCCCATTGATCTTCTAGGGGTCATTTTATTTATGCTGTTTCTGAACAGATACAACATAAGTAAACATGAATTGAAATTTATCTTGCTGCTTTTGCTTCAATGATTTTGGGAACTTTCTCAAGCCATATTAGATCCTATGGCTACAGGATTTGGATTTAGCAATTGAAACTGACCGTGCTTTTGTCAATTATAAAGAAATCTTCATGCAAGCGATATGAAATTTCAAACGTCTTTAGGAGAGGTGTTGGTCATTCTCCACCGACTCGCTACCTCCAGGTACTTATATGAACAGTTCTATAGTTATAACCCTTATGAATTCTTTGTCTCTTGAAAAGAAAGCCCAGAAAGAAAAGTTAAACTCAAGTCAAGTCTTATGTGCTTTCTGTCTGTAATTGTCAACAGGGCGACTTTGACATCGTTGGAGGTGCGTCTGCCTTAACAGAAGCAGAAGTTATTAAGGTCTCTCTCTCTCTCTCTCTCTATTGACTGATTTGAGAAATCAATAAACATATCAGTTGGACTGTAGCGAGAGTTGTGTAGTCTTATTTTGGGCTAAAGCGATTGCTTGCTTGGTGTTGTCATTTGCTTTTGCCTCTGATATCATTGTGCTTTGATCTGTTGCCCTGTTTAACAAATATATACAAATTACATGGAGAACTTTTTGTGTGATGCAAATTATATATACAGTGCAACCTCAGGCCTATGATCTTGGTTCGAACACTCAGCCCAGCTTGGTTGTGAAGTTACTAGCAAATTCTGTTTTTTCAAGCAACACATTTTAGATGGTTGTCTTCTGTTGAACAACTCAGCTATTTTGTGAGGTATTGAAGAGTTTTTCCAAACTCGAGGGAGGTATCTCCTACGGGCACCCATGCGTGGCATAGTGTAACTTGTTGCCTCGTCTAGTTTGAGGTGATGGGACATCACCTTGGGGTCATTAGAGGAGCGCATGAGGCAAGGTGCTTCTCTTCTATGGCAATGCCTCTGCAAAAAGTCAAGCTTTGGGACCTTTATACCCTTATTTAAGTGAAGATGAGGGAAAGGATGGAAGGACTGTTTTTGTAGAAGTGACATATTGTTAAATTCAAATAGAAGAGGTTGACAGTTTTGCGAGCACACAATGTGCTTTCAAGCTTTTCAGCGTCCATTATAAGGCCAAATCTTCGTTGTCTTCTCCTCCTTCTTCTTCTCTCTCTCTCGCTCTCTCCCCCTCTCGGGCATAGTAATTTATAAGAGAACATTTCACTGATTATTTCCCCACTTCAATTTTTTCTGTACAATGAGTCAATCACCATATTGAGATGGTTTGGGCATATTCTTCGAAGATCCCTAGATGATCTAGTAAGAACAGAAGTTTGTTACCGAGAGCATGATATGAAGAAAGGAAGAGGTCGGCCGAAACTTACCTGGGGGAAAGTAGTAAAACAAGATTTAATGAAGTGGGAAATAGATTGGCGTACGGTTTGTTTTAGGAAGGAGTGGAGGAAAGCTATTAGCATTGTGGAGAGGTAGAATTTCTATGTTCCAGACTTTCCTTTTTAGTCCTTTTTTCCTATATTTATTTATATATTTTTATTTGTATATTTTTATTTTTATTTTTATATAATTATTTCTTTTACCTCAATCGGTCTTGCTTTTATTTTATTTATTTCTGGGTTCATCGACCACCGACCCTAACTAGTTTGGGATAAAGGTGATGTTGATGTTGAATGAGTCAATCACCATATTGTCTTAACACATTGTGTCTGTTTGTAAAATGTGTCGCAACTTCAACTTAGTTCCTTGCTTCACTGAGGTGAGCCCCTAGCTTGGCACCTGGTGCAGTGGATATCTTGTGTGGCTCGGAGTAATATATGCTTATTTAATTAATGTTTGCAGGTCACAATGGACATTGCAAGTCACTTTATCCCCCCTGAATCTTGTGATGTTCATCTGAATCATGGGGACTTGCTAGAAGCAATATGGTCTTGGACAGGTATCAAGGCTGAACACAGACATAAAGTTGCAGAGGTACTTGCATCATTGTAGTGTGGTCACACACATTAATTGATATGTAAATCTGAGCTAACAGATTCTTCCAATTTCTCTTTTAAGCTTCTTTCAATCATGGGTTCGCTGCGTCCTCAATCCTCTGAGTGGAAATCAAAATGGGCTGTGATAAGGCGCCAGCTTTTGCAGGTATAAGCAAATTCACATGGTCTTGTTAACCTTTGTGCTCTTGAGGGTTAACACTGCCATTTCAGTACTCTATTTAGATTAGGCTAGAAAATGTTAATAGGCCATTGCTTCTTTAGATTATTATCTGTATAGAGATCCGCATAGTAGATTTTCTGAAGTTGCACATCTGCAATCTTTTTTACTGTCCCTTACTTGATGAGCTAAGCCTTTGTCCATGAATTGGATCTGGGTTTTAGTTCTGATAGAATTATTTTTCCCAAATAGTGCAATATTCTTCTATTTGGGAGTTAATTTAACTTGATATATTCACACATCATTTCCTAGATGGTATTGGACAGGAAAGTGCAAGTTGTCATTCTCCCATAAGTAAGAAAAGATCCTGCTAGTATAGAATTGGTGAGAACTCGACAGAA
The DNA here is from genome assembly GCF_020921035.1 of Rhodamnia argentea. Classification (NCBI taxonomy): domain Eukaryota; kingdom Viridiplantae; phylum Streptophyta; class Magnoliopsida; order Myrtales; family Myrtaceae; genus Rhodamnia; species Rhodamnia argentea. The sequence continues at coordinate 9,610,298 of NC_063159.1, read as the reverse complement.
TACTCAGTCTAGGGGATATGAAGTGCAATATAAATGTGTCTTTAGGGGTTTATGCAGCATGTCGGAATTTCAATTCATAAAACATTTTTTTCTTTTTGGGCACCCCAAAACTTTCTTCTCTCCTCAATTAATTCTTCTTCTGATAGAGATAAAGAACACCAAATTAATCTTTCAATGGATTTAAAGCTTGTGGGACTTTAATTTCTGATAGAGCTTAATGAAAGCATGACTGAAGGATGGGATCCTCATGAATTAGGGCGAGAAACTTTTGAATAATGATGAGGCATAAAGTATACTTTACAGTTCATCATTATAATTAATCTAGAATAGAAATTAGAAGCTAAGAAAATGCTAGTGAATGTTGGTGGAGGCAAAGGATGAAATGAGCCATATTATTGGTTCGGACTTTGTTCTTGTTGACGTGACGTTCGGCGAAAATCGCAAGTAAATCCTTGTTAAGGAAGGGAAATCTCGAAAGAAGTCTGTGAATATTATTAATGATCCGCTAAAAAAAAAAGGTGATAAACACCTTTTATAGGGTGTTATCCTAACCCTAGCCCAACTAGGAATCGAAATATCAAAAAATCGAAAATTACAAAAGTGCCATTGAAATAAAATTAAGCCCGAAAAATACTAAAAAAATAGGAAAACCCATTTAGACATTCTCGAATCGTCAAAATCCATCGTAAGTCACGGCCGAAGGCGGTGAGTATTGATCGGGACGTCGTCTCGCTCCAGACGGCCGAATTTAAGCTCAATCCGATGTCGTCGACCCAATCCGCCGGTTCTAGCCGCAATACTGTTTGGCCTTCCGATTGGATTTACGTCGATCCAATCGATCCAGGAATGCACTACTAATGACATCCGCATCATTCTCCTTCACTTGAGAAAAACTCGTTCTCGAGTTAGAATCGAAATCCGGATACATCGGTTCGGTTGACTCATGGAATGGCGACAAATCAGCAACATTAAAAGTGTTGGATATGCCCATGCTATGTGGAAAGTCTATAATATAAGCATTATCGTTGATTCTCCCGCTAACAGTATAAGGCCCGTACTTCTTCTACTGCAGTTTGCTTTGTAAGATCTAGTCGGTAACCGCTCCTTACGAAGAAATACCATGACCTGATCACCAACCTCAAACACCTGCTTTCGCCTATCGGCGATCGCCTTATACTTCTTATTAGCTTCCTCCGACTTTCGTCTGACTTCATGAAGCACCTCCACAACCTATTTAGTCATATGATCCGCCGCAACACTATTGTCCGCTTGCTTAGGCAATTGTATCAAATCCAGAGTATGCTGAGGCGCCTTTGTATAAACAACAAAAAATGGCGACCTACCAGTAGAACTATGGACTGCATTATTATAAGCAAACTTTGCTTGGGATAAAGCGACATCCCACCGCTTCGGCTTATCTCCACAAATGCTTCGAATCAAGTTTCCCATAGTCCTATTGACCACTTCTGTCTGACCATCGGTTTGCGGGTGTGCTGTGCTACTAAAATTTAAAGAAAAGTCAAAGAGCTTCCACAATGTCCTCCAAAAGTGCCCCAAAAACTTTCTCTGTCGGAAGTAATAGATTTAGGCACTTTATGCAAGCGAACCACTTTTTTGAAAAATAATCCGGCCACATTTATCGCATCAGACGTTTTCCTACAAGGAATGAAGTGTGCAATCTTGGAAAACTTGTCTACCACAACAAAAATAGAATCCACGCCTCTTTGGGTTCGTGGCAAACCAAGCACAAAATCCATAGACGGGTTTTTGAATATTTTGCCAGGAACAGGTAAAGGCAGGTATAGATCTATATTCTTAGATTGCTCCTTAGCAATTTGACAAACATAACATTTTTGCACATACATGCCGACGTCTCTACACTCATGGGGCCGGTAAAATCGCTTCCTAATTGCAGCAATAGTTTTGTCGCGTCCCCGATGTGCAGCTAATCCTTCTTTATATAAATCACAAATTACCTTCTCTCGTAATGAGGTTCGAGGAAGCAAAGCTGATTACCTCGCATCAGATAACCATCCATGGCATAGAATTCCTGCATAGGTTGACCAAATGCACATGTCTTCCAAATTTGCCCAAAGTCATCATCACCTACATAACAGTCTTTTAGCCGCTCGAACTCCAGAATGTCTTGGCTTAACGTAATTAAAAAGTCAACTCTTCTGCTCAATGCATCAACTACTACATTCTGCACACCCGACTTGTGTCGTAATCCGAAAGGAAATTTTTGTAAAAATTGTCACAACCGCGCATGCATATCTTTGCTAATCCTCTTCTGACTATTCGGATACTTCAAAGCTTCATGATCGAAATATAGCGCGAATTCTTTTCCAATCAGATAATGCTCCCGTGTCTTTAAAGCCCTTATGACAGAATAAAATTCTTTGTCATAAGTACTTTACTTCTGCCTCGCGTCGCTAAGCTTATCACCGAAATAGCAAATTGGTTTGCACTCTTGAGATAAAACAACGCTTATGCCTACTCCACTAGCATCACAGTCCACTTCAAATAGTTTATCAAAATCGGGTAACGCAAGAACAGAAGCATTACATAATTTTTCTTTTAATATAGCAAAATTGTTCTCGTGCTTCTTCCCCCATACAAACTTACCTTTCTTCATACACTCGGGCTGCAATAGTACTGAAGTTTTTAATAAAACACCTATAAAAGGTAGCCAGCTCATGGAAACTCCAAACTTCATAAACCGTTTTAAGAGTTGGCCACTCTCTTATTGCTCTTACTTTCGCCTCATCCACCTTTATTCCCTCAGCAGTAATAATAAATCCCAAGAATAATAGCTTATTAGTCAGAAAACCGCACTTCGTAAGATTTACATACGACTTATTAATCGCAAAGTCAGTCAACACTTCCCTTAAATGCATCAAATGCTCCTCCTCTGTTTTACTAATAAATCAGGATATCATCAAAATAAACTACGACGAATTTGCCGATAAAAGATTTCAGAACCCGATTCATAAGCTTCACGAAAGTGCTTGGAGCATTAGAAAGCCCAAACGGCATCACCAACCACTCGTATGACCTCTCTTTTGTCTTGAAAGCTGTCTTCCACTCATTGTTAGGCCAAATACGAATCTGATGATATCCGTTCTTCAAATCCAGCTTCGAAAACCACTTAGCTCCATGCAACCTATCCAGCATGTTATCCAATCTCGGAATTGGAAACTTGTAGCCCACGATTATCTTGTTGATGGCTTTGCTATCTACACACATCCTCCAACTCCCATTTTTCTTTGGAGTTAACAAAGCAGAAACAACAAATGGACTCATACTATTCTGAATATGCTCCTTTCGCAGCAACTCCTTCACCTTCTCCTTTAGAATCTCGCTCTCCTTCGGACTCATCTTGTAATGCGGTAGATTAGGTAGACTAGCACCAGGAATTAAGTCTATATGATGCTGAATATCGCGCATAGGAGACAACTCGTCCGGAATCTTTTCGGGCATCAGCTCGCTAAATTCCTCCAATAAAGGTCTAACTAATTCAGGTTGCTCCTCCACTTGTAGTTCAAACTCTGTCTCAATTGCCTGCTTCACTATCAAAACATGAATTTCCCTCGTCTCCTTAATTTCATAGTCAAATTTCCTTGTGAGTGTAAGGAAATTACTTTCGGCGATCTGTTTGCTTTTGTTCTTCAGAGGCAGCAATGTATACTTCACACCATCCTTCACGAGACTAATACTGATTGCTCCTCCCCGAATGTTAAGTATCTACATCAAATTGTCACGGCCTCCCAAATAACACATGACATACATTCATGTCTACCACATCACAATACAATTCATCATGATATTTGCCAATGGAGAATGGAATTTTACATCGCTCGCTCACCTAAATGCTTTCCGCTCTAGACTTAATCCATCCTAACGTGTATGGGTTAGGATGCTTCTCCACGCTTATTCCTAGCTTATTCACCGCCTCCTTCCCGATAATGTTCTCCGTGCTCCCATTGTCAATGACCATAGCGAAGATTTTTCCCAAAATGGTGCATCCGGTTTGGAATAACCGATGGCGCTGCGAATTATCCTCCTGTTTTGGGGTTAACATCATCCCGCGCACAACACAATTCACCTCCTCCTCTGCCTCTTCTTCGAAACCATCCTCGTTGCCATCCGGTTCACAACAATACCCATTTTCCTCCTCTTGTCTCGCTGCCATGTTGATCGTATTGCTTTGAGGGCATTCATTAGATCCGTGCTCGGGTTGATTACATCTATAACACTTTATCGCCGTTGGTTTAGCGTAAGGATTTGGGTTCGCAGATTTCTGCATTTGCGTTCTCATATCCCTTGCCTCGTTCATAGGGCGCTTCTCCACCTCCTTATCATCCCGACTCCGCTCCGTATTATAACGATTATTGAAGCCGCTCTTCTTTACGTAACCGTTTGAACCGCTACTCTATAGTTCTCATAGCCCCTCTTATCCCGTTCTTGCTGCATCAACTCTGCCTTTATAGCCATATTCTTCGCTTTAGATAGTTTGTGCAAAAACTACACTCCAATCTTATCTCGAATGAAGGGCTTCAACCCATCGAGATATCCGGCCACCTGTTGCCCCTCCGTCTCCGATAGATTATTCCGCTCCGCCAATCTTATAAATTCCGCCGTGTACTCATGTACGGTCCGATTGCCCCCGCCGGCAACGTTGATATTGTTGGAACATGATCTGCTCATAATCGGGAGGAAGGAACTCCGCTTCAAAGAACCTCCTTATCCTCCGCCAAGTTCGAATTCTCTCTTTTCCTTCTCTCTCTCTCCTATTTTGCAATCTCTCCCACCATGCAGATGCACTCCTCTTCAATCTATAGGCGACTAGTCGCACCTTTTTCTCACTAGGGGTTTCCATATAATCGAAGAATTTATCTATATCAAGAACCCAATCCAGAAATTCCTCTATTCCCGGACCTCCATTAAAATAAGGGATATCGACTTTTAGTTTAACGTCGTTACCTTCACGATCGTTGTAGCGTTGTCCGCCATCTATTCTTTCACGATCGTTGTAACGTCCCCTTCGAATTCCTCCATAATGATTCCCGTTTGCATAATCATCACGTTCTTCATCCGAAACTTCGGTCTCCTCTTCTTCCGAACTCTCTAAATAAAGAGGATTATCTTGCTCATGGACAGGAACGGGCCTATCGACAGGGTCACCGCGAGCAAAATCTGCACCCGGCCTTACGCCATGTCGCCGATTCCGGTTCACATCAACGCCGAGATCCTCAAATCGATCCGCTATCTCATCAAATCGCTCTTCAAAACGATGAAGGCCTTGATCAAATTGTTGATCTATGCGTTCCATTAAACGTTGCTTCAAACGTTGCGGCGCGTCGTCCCCAAGGATTGGGGCTCCGGTCTCCCGAGCATCATCACGAAGACCACCGCCAGTCGCCATAGGCTCTGATACCACCTGACCCAGTGTTCAATGAAGATCGCAAGTAAATCCTTGCTAAAGAACGAAAATCTCGAAAGAAATCTGTGAATATTATTAATAATCTGCTAAAAAAAAAACGTGATAACACCTTTTATAGGTTGTTATCCTAACCCTAGCTCAACTAGGAATCAAAATATCAAAAAACGGAAAATTACAAAAGTGCCACTGAAATAAAATTAAGCCCGAAAAATACTAAAAAAAATAGGAAAACCTATCCAGACATTCTCAAATCACCAAAATCCATCGTTAGTCATCGCCGAAGGCGGTGATTATTGATCGTGACGCCGTTTCACTTCAGACGGCCGAATTTGAGCTCAATCTGACATCGTCGACCCCATCCGCCGGTTCTAGCCGCAACATCGTTTTGCCTTCCGATTGAATTTCTGTCGATCCAATCGATCCAGGAACACACTACTAATGACATCCGCATCACTTGTGCCCAAACCGTACCATTTTGTAATAAGCAAGTATCAAAAGATGTATAAATAATCTCAAGCATTAATTTTTCTTCTTTGGGCCAAAGAAGCACTGTGCAGTTGTGTTCGTATGGACAAATGGCGCACATTAGCTTTCTTAATAAAGCAGAAGTTTGTTGCTGAAAAATATTGGTGAAATGCACATAATCATAGTGCAAGATGTTGATGATTTTCCTCAAGGAAAAAAAAAAAAGAATCTTCCATGTGGATAAGCTGAATTGGATTAGTATCAAGAAATGAATTTCTCTTAAGATAATTATCCAAAAAAATTCTCTTAATTTCTTATTAATGCTTGACATTAGCTAAAAGCCTAGATAGCAGCTTATTATACATTTTGTGGAAGTGGGAATCAGCATGTATATCCATTGGGTACTTATGAATTTATTGTAAATAGAACAGCTTAAGTATCTTTAATGCTTTGAATTATTCTTTTTTTATTTATTGTAACACCGGGAACACTGAAATTTAACAGAGTCTTTGTACCTTTTCGTCTTATGTATTTCGTGGAGAAAGTGTTCTCGTGGTAAAATAAGAACTATTAAAGTGGTTAAATGTTATACCACACATGCATCTAATAGTTTAAGCTTTTAGAACAATTGGGAATGATGTGATAATTTCCATGATATCAGAACCGAAGGTCCTAAGTTTACATCTTTTCGTGCCCTTATTTTCGTCCCCAATTATATGTTTCCATGCTTTAGTCTTAGGCAAAAGTCTAGCCTATGCGTGAATGGGAGTGTTATGGTATTTAAAGATTGAACCACACCTTTATCTAATGGCTCAAGCTTCTGTAACATTTGTTGGTGTACTTGTATACGTGACATTTGCAACATGACTAGTATCAATGAGCAATCTAGTGGAGTATGCTAAATGTTTTAAATCATGATTATCTGTGTACATCTTCATGAGTCCTATAAATTCTTTCAGGAACTTAAACTGGGAGAAGCCATTGTCAATAGATTGCAGACTGTGGGCTTAAGGTTCTGTGGAGCTGCCGATCATACTCTTTCTAGACTCCGGGGTGCCCTTCCAGCTGGTATAACTGATGTTATGTCTTTTACTTTCTTTGATGGATTCTATTTTGATCATTGACGACACCTCCTTGGCAGATAAGCCTACTCGCAAGGCGCTTGATGAATTGTCAGATCTCTTTAGTGATTTGAGAGTTTGGATGATTGAGAAACATGTCTATATTAATGCCTTGATGCCACCGTCAGAGTACTATCATCGAGATATATTCTTTCAGGTATTTGAATTTATACTGTTTATCGGAACTGTTCGTTCATATGGAGTTGAGTACTTTGAACATCTGGTATGTGACCCTGGTATAGTTCTGTAATATAATGTGCTCCTATTCTAGTCTCAAAATCGTAAATGCATGTGGTATTTGAATGTTGAGTTTTGTGTAGGTGTGTTTGAGGCTCAACACTACATATTCCTGTTTGAAAAGATTGCTTGTCTTGAGTAGTCTAAATGTTTCAAATCTGCCTCTGAGCAACATTAGTGCTTACAAACAGGGTTCAGGGACTGAGATCCTTATGGTGACATGTGGCTTGTTGCCTTTACTTGCATTGTGTTGACTATGTTAATTCTAAACTGAAATACAAATGCAGAATTTCCGATGCTTTCTCTGTACATTATCTCGTTCCGTCAAAAATCCAAAAAACATAAGATAATCCATTTTCAGACATTGGACAGATCATGTTGAGTTGTATGCTATTTTGTTTTCCCAGGTACATTTAACACGGGAAAACAATGCTGGATCACTTTTGGAAAGTGCATTACTTGCTATTGGTGGACGCTACGACTACTTGCTTCATCAGCTGTGGGAACATGAACATGTAGGTTCTGAGATTTCCCTTTGCAGCTTGAGTCTCTTCACCTCATAAGCACAAAAGCACACACTTCCACTTATCTATCGTAGTCCTCAGTCTGGAACCCCAGAATCTGTCATTTCTTGATTCACTTAAATCACACGGTCTGTCCCAAGGATAGGTATTTTACTGCCCATATGTTATTCCAGGATATTCCTCTTAGGCCACATCACCTCAGTCTTTAGTCTTCTTTTGCGGAAAACTTCACGAGTCATTGTTGTTTCTGTGAGCATTTGAATTTGTTTCTAATTTTGGCCTACTATTTTGATTTGCTTCCTTCACCAATATGACTGCATTTTGGACATGATAGTTCTTGAGCTCGACTACTGTTGGGTTTTGCTGTTCTGACTGTGCCTTTTCCTCCTCAGAAAGCAAGTCCTCCAGGTGCTGTTGGGGTAAGTTTGGCTTTAGAGATGATAATTCGGCATTCATCTATGGAAATGAAACCTTTCAGGTAACATCTTTCTGAAATTTTCACTGGCTTCCTATTTTCAGTCATTGACCATAGGTTTTCTCATCTGATATTCATTTTCTTCCCTCCATTTCTTACTCCTGAAGAAATGAAGCTGGCACCAGCGTTCTCGTATGCTCAAGGGGAGGAGGTGGTTTGTTGGTAGACCGCATGGAACTTGTTTCTGAGTTATGGAAGGCAAATATTAAGGTTACCAAAATGGAAATTTCTGATGCTCTTTTTCCCTTTTCTCGTTATGCCGCAATAATCGGTTGCTTTTCTATCTGAAGCTCTTTTCTTGCCAATTATATGATGCAACAGGCAGAGTTTGTGCCACTACCTGATCCAAGCTTTACAGAGCAATATGAATATGCGAATGAACATGATATTAAGTGTCTTGTGATCATAACTGACACAAGTGTATCTCAGACTAATTCAGTTAAGGTGAGTCTTTCCTTGCTGGAACTTGGATCAATAACTAAAATTATACTTCTCTGTCAAGAGTTGTTCTTATCAGAATATGCTAAAATGGCAGCTCAGAAACTTAACTTCGTACCTTCATATGCCTTGACCTGTGAAACTCAAGTTAGATGCATCCATCTGTGCTGTGCTGCTGCTTATTACACAGTTCACTTTCTCGTCTTGGACAAATCCCATAAAACATCAGCAGTGAAGCTAGCTTTAATTATTTGTTTAGGGAGATACTGGCACTATTTTCAAATTTTTCCCTCTTATGCAATTCTTTCATGTGGCATACTTTGCTTTTACTTTCCATGGAATAGTAACTAAGAGGATAAAATTCCCTTTGGGATAGAAAATTTCTTTTGGGGCGATTCAGAAGAAAGCACGTTTGGATTCTAAGTATACATGTCTATTTTGAATGGAAGAATGGGTTAGCACCGGATTTGGACTGAGATTGGGAAGCTTCCGATGTTCCATAAGATTCAGATGTCAAGTCCTGTAACATCTGGAGCTATTGACCAGATACTGGATCTTGGCGCCAGTAAATCTACTCATTTTGTTGTTTGAACTCTGTAACTAAGTTTTACTGGTGAAAGTATGGACATAACGTGAAAAATGTACATTGTAAACATCTAGAAGTCTAGGAAACCATGCATCCGTATGCCGATGATCAGTGTTCTGCATAACTGAAGTGCAAACTTGTACTTATTTGCATCTTTGCCGGTGAACGAATTGCCTGTTTTAACCAATGAGAGAAGTCCAAACTTGCTTATGTTTTTGTTCACTCAATACACATAACTGTCAAGCAAATCAAACCATACGATCTCCATCGGGATAAGTGCAGATACAGGATTTGACGTTATGGCCGTTGATCAATCAAGGACTTGCGGTTTTATTTTAGTCAATTAAGGACTTAAGGTTACAAAGACCCGAATCAGGTTTCAAGTTTGTAGTCAGTGAAATTTAGGCATCAAAATTCTGACGTGGTTCCCACGTGGAATATTTAGTCATCTGCCACGTGTCATTTCCAATGCTTGAATTCCATTGACGGCGAGCTTGAGATGTAATTGTGTCTTTTTTTTAAATTTTAAGTCCTTAATAAACCAAAATAAAATCTTAAGTTTTCAATTGACCAACGGCAAACCCTTAAGTTTTGTTTCTGCACTTATCCCAATCTTCTTCCCACTCAGAAAACAAACTGTTGACTTCATGAACTGCTTTGTTTTGCTGTACCTTGGCCTAACTTGGACTTTAGAGAAGTTATTATTAATCGAGTAAAGAAGTAGAAGAATTAACTATTTAGGTTTTGGCAGCCGTGTTGATGATAATTTCTAGTTTGGGGATCATTTTTTTTTTTTAGGATTAATGTTATTATTCTGCTAATTCTCTTGTCGAAATAAATGCTCACTCAAAAGAAAATTGTAACTTGGACTTAGACCTTTTCCATTTTTCATTTTGTCTTATATTCATTTGTACTAATCTTCGGCTGCACTTTTCTTGATTGCTTTATTTAGTGTCAAAACTGATAATACCAGCTAATCAGAATGTTGATGTGGATTTTTCTTGCTCATCTTTTGTGCCAAATCAATCTCCCAAATGATCCACTCGAATAAATTGTTTTGAATTTTCACTTGAGGCCTGCATAGGAAAATGTTTTCTGCTACTTTGCGCTATAATTACCATCTCAATTTGAGATTAAACCTACTATATGTAGCATCTGATTTGCCAGAATTAATACACACGCTCTCACATAAGACACAGGTAAGTAGACACGTATGCATATATTTGTATGGCTTCTCACATGTAGGCAATGTGATCAACAGGCTAAAAGAAAAAAACTTAAGAAATCCTTGAATGCATGTTGGGATGTGAAGCCTCTTGCGCCACTAGTTGAATTTAGGTTTTGATGTTGATGAACCATGTGCAAAATGAAGCAAATAAGGAAGGACTAAGGACTGCTTGCACTTGTTTGGAGAAGTCATCTGACAAAGATGTAGTTATCCTTGGTTCCCAAGAATTATGCATTTCAATATAGTCTTCTACCTGCTCTATCGCATTAGCGTATCTCAATTGTATTACATTGGGTGTCGTCAAGGGTATTCGATTGAACAGTCTTTATCTCCAGGTTCGTCACATTGAACTTAAGAAGGAGAAGAACGTTGAGAGAGAGAGCCTTGTCAAGTTCCTGGAGGAGGCTATGTCGAAACAATTTAGAAACCCGTCTATCTGGATTTAGGATGCTATTGCAAACCAGGTTATTGTCAAGTCTGTCACCTCCCACTTTTTGCAATGAAACTCAATTTGAGCCATAAAATGGTTCTCGGAGTTTGATACATGCTGGTTCGGTTTTGTTACCTGGGCAATAAATTTCAGCCCTAAGTCTTATTTGACATGGATTGTTTTTGCAGATCTCATGCCACAGTAGTATTTAGGACCCCAGCAATCACTCCAGGCTCTAACGCAAGAAAATCAGGCCATTTTTGCAGGTGTTGGTTCTTCTTCAAAAATTTTCCCCAGGTTCAGTCGTTTCCGTATACACTGTACAGTCACTCGGAGCGGGAAACACGGGATACGAACTTTTCTTATACATGTAAATGACCACAGGCTTGCCAATTTCACAGCATAGGAATAGGTAATAGTCACCAAGTCAGTCATTAGTTCTGTTTTCATCGTCTTTGGTATTCTTTTTTTCCGTTGTCCAGAAAACGCACTGCGTTGACTGCGATGCTGTTTGTCTCTCAGACAGACGACGGTGTCTTTACAAAAATGTACATTTGGCTTGCTAGCTGTAAAATGGATTTTCCATGTTTCGGCACTTCCTTCAACAGTGCAAGTATCGAAGCGGAATTTTTGGTGGGGGACTGATTTTTCTCCCCCCACTTCAAGCTCGCGTTCATATGTCGTAAAAGTGGGATTTGAAGCAGCAGATAGTAGTAGTAGGAGTAGTACTGTAGTAGTATACGCCATGCTACTCAGCTACACGACCGAAGGAAAATATTATTGGGCATAATGCAGGGATTGAACAGGCTAAGAATACACATAAATCCCTATTAAGTTTTATACCGCTCGTAGGTTGAGCAGTAAGCTTTTTTATTTCAGACATATTGCTTAGCAAAGCAAACTGTAGGTCATAGATTGGAGCAAACTGTAATTGACCTATTCATTGTAGTCACATTCAACAGTGGATTATTAAAATTACTTATGAGGCCTAAAAGTCTATTTGGACAAGTGAGAATAAAAAGGTAAGTAGTTAAAGCAATTTGAAATCACGCATTAACGCAATACGGTCTATGCTTTTTTGGCAAAAAATGACTCGTTATGACATGTCAATTAGACGGAATAGCACGATAAAAGATCGCAATTTCTTAACAAAAAACGAAGATAACTATAAGTGAATCTGTCCTTCCGGATGATCCTTGGTCTCGTTGGGGATAATCTGACAAAATCTGACTGCAGTTTCCAGAGGGGAGCCGTTGTTTCCGCTGTTCTGACAATAGTGATCGAATGGAAATAAATAGACTTTATAAGCATGCAACATTAGGCAAAGCCCCTATAGCTCAGTGGTAGAGCGTCAGTCTTGTAAACTGAAGGTCCGTAGTTCGATCCTGCGTGGGGGCAAGCCTTTTCTCCCTCTCTATTTTTTATTTGGATTTTTTAATTAACAAGCAATTAAAAAAAAATTAAATTTTGTAATGTCCAATAATTGTCTACTGTCACGATGTCATCAAATATGAATATCTCTATTGTCTACTGTCATGATGTCATCAAATATGAATTATTACTTATTCAGTATGCTTAACAGATGTCCCAAACATTGAACGCGATTCTTTCTATTTGTTTGTCTTATTTTTTCATTGGAATGTCCTATTTCTCGTTTGCAATAAGAAGAACCGTACTATATGAAAACAAAACCTCAAAAGTAGATGTAAATTAGTTCGAAACGCTTAAGAAATTCATGAATTTACACACTGCAACAGGGAGGGGGGAAATGAAAGAAGCAAAGAGGCACAGAAGGGAATGTATGTAAGAATTCACCAGGAGATTGATTTATCCAATTTCTTGGCTACCCTTCATCATCTGTAAAATTTATCACAATGACTGCATCCTAGAGGGCCCCCCCTAGAAAAGCGAAAAATACAAGACAGATAATTAAAAAAAAAAAAAAAAGGGATACATTGCAAGTCCTAGAACGTGAGTCAGAAACCAATGCAAAAAAAGAATTAACACCCTCCTCCATAATTTCCTCCTTTTTGTGCCCTTTACAATTCCATCCACCATCCTTAGAAATTGTGCTGCAAGAACAAGTTCTCTTGAGGAGAGGCAGGCCCTATCTCCTCCTCCAGCCTCCTCAACCCGTCCCCGACCCCGGCCCCGGCCCCCGCCGTGTTCTTCGCCTCCAAGTTCTTCCCGTCGATGTCGGCATCCGACACCGAGGACTTCCTCCTCTGCGACGATGTCACGCTTGGGAATGTTATCCACGACGGTGCCCGGAACTCGAACCTCTGGTCCTCGCCCTCCCCTGCATCAGCCTCAGATACCGACCGGTTCGATGACCTTTGAGATGACTTCTTGTGCAATCTACTGCTTCCCAAGACCACCTCGGTGGGCAATATCGGTTGCTCGATGCACGGGCTGCCCATTAACTGTGCGAGCGCTCGTTCCAGCGCTGTGGTTACTTTGTCCATGGACGGCCGGTCCTTCCCTCGCATCCTCACACATTTGCAAGCCACATTCGCGATCCTTTTGAGCGCTTCGAGATCGGATGGCCGCTTCAGGTCCGGGTCTAAAATGTTCGAAATGTCCCCGGTCTTAATAAGAGGAACAGCCCATTCCACTATGTTACCTTCCTCGTACTGCATATCTATTGCTTTCCTGCCACTAAGGATTTCCAACAGCAGAACGCCAAAGCTGTAGACATCAGATTTGGTGGTGAGGTAGTGAAGCCGATAGTACTCAGGGTCGAGGTACCCGAGAGTGCCCGCTGGCAGCTCGGCCAGCGGCGAGCTGGAGTCGACAGGGCCCAACAAGGACAGGCCGAAATCAGCCACTCGCGCGTTGTGCTCTTCATCGATTAGTATGTTCGAGGACTTGATGTCCCGGTGGATCACGGGCGGGCAAGCGTAACCATGCAAGTACTCGATTCCCCGAGCGGCTTGGACCGCTATTGTGACCCTTCTCACCCAGTCCAGCCTCTCTTTCAGGGCCTTGTTCTTCCCATGAAGGTGTTGGTGCAGTGATCCATGAGCCATGAATTCATAAACCAGAAGTCTCTCCCCGCCTTCTTCGCAGTAGCCGAGCAAATTCAGCAGATGGGCGTGGTTGAGCCTAGAGAGCAGATCCAGCTCTGTGCGGAACTCTTTCGAGTTCTTCTGCTTATCCGGAGACATTATCGCTCTCTTCACCGCAACCACGGTGCCGTTTTTCAGGATCCCCTTGAACACGCACGAGAAGCTCCCCTTTCCCACTTGCGACTCCTCTTTGAACCCGCCAGTGGCCCTTTCTAGTTCCTCGTAAGTGAATGTCCGAGCCCTTTTGATCTTGAGCTCATCTAGCTCAGGATGGCTCATACTACTGTTCTGTTTCTGGAAAGGAGAACTGGTCGCGATTGATTTCTTGGCTTTCGAATCCATTGCCGAGCACTGACAGTTCCTTATTCGATAGCGGACGTATAAAACTGCAGTTGTGGATACAACAATGACTAAGAAGACTGCAAACACGATTTCTGCAACAATGACCGGCAATTGCAGAGACCAGAATCTCTGGTTCGTCCTTCCATTGACATTGGCATTTGAATTAGCAGAGCAATTTGAGAAGCAATCGGCGGAGAAGCAGCTAGAGCAATTGTACTCACATTTCCTATCAGATTTCATAGTGCATTCAGCAGTCTGGTACATCCCGGTAGGACAGCCGTTGCTGCACGGCAAGCAAACTCTGGAATCCGGTGAGCTACATGGAGCATTATCTTGGCGAAATTCATAGGTGCCGGGAGCACAAGGAACCGATTTGCAGAGCCCCGGTGAGACGGCGACCGGAAGAGAAGTAGGAAACCCCAGACCCCAACACACGGGCAGCAGGGATTTCTCGGCGAGGATGCCACATGTGAAGTAATTTCCAGCTGCTATTTCAAGAACCTTGGTGTTGCTCGGAGCTGGGGTGCTAGGTTTCACCACGAAACCCCAACAGATTGCCTCCTGGTCGACGCTCTTGATCCCGCAAGCATGGAACTTTCCTCCCACAATGGAAGTCATCGGATCGCGAGGTGGCAAGTCGACATTTCCTTGGTTGGAATACGATGAATACGCCACCGAGATTTCCTCTTCGAGCACCAAGCTTCTTCCCCAACAATAGACCTTAGAACTAACACCGTCAACAATCCCACAAACATGGTATCCACCTGCTGCAATTTTCTTAAACTTGATGTCCTTTGGAACTAGACTGATCACACGGCTACTTGTCTCATCGCCCCAACAGTAGACCGATCCATTTTGAGCGAACAGCCCGCAGTTAAACCCGGACCCTGCTGAGATAGAATGGATCTGCCCATCAACTGCATAGCTAGCAGTCATGTTATAGCCCCAACAGTCCACAAGCGAAACGTTCCGGCGCCTCCCCGTCAAGGGCTTCCTCAAGCCACACAAATGGTAATCGCCTGCACTGATTTCTTGGTACCGAGCTCCTTTCGTAATGGGCTGAGGCACACCCATCTGTATGTAGGCACTGCTTCCCCAGCAATACGGCTGGCTAGAATCCAAAAGGAGGCCGCACACAAATCCATCGCCTGCAGTCAAGCCGGCAAGAGGGAAATGGCCTGGAATGCCATATATTATCGCAGTGTTCGAGCCGTAACAGGCCGCGAGATGGGACCCGTCCGAGTTCAACCCACAGAAAACAGGGCCATTCTCGCCGTAAGAAATGGCGATGGAGGACATAGAACCAAGGCCCGAAACTAATCGCAAGACATTCGGCGAGAGCACCAGATTCCACAAGAATCCCAGAAACACTCTGTTACTACTAAAAATGGAGATGAGGAGATCTCTGACCAAACTGCTCAGAGATGCCATCACATCATAAAGCACAGCTCAACAAGTCTCAAGACTCTTCGAACGTCCGCCCCTCACTACATTTTCCTTTATGACTTTCCACAGTGAATCACCCAGGTTGAGTTAGACATGAACATCTCTAACCTCAAATGGCAGAAAACAGGATATTCACTCCACAACTGGGAAGAAATGTCTTCTTCATTTGACTTTGAAAGGCTGAAACAAAACTAAGCAAATCTCACATCCCACCTAAAAGCCAACAACTGTAGCAGCATTGAACCATGTCAGACCTTTGCTAATAGCATTTGCAAGGAACCAATCCAGACAAGAAGCACACTTACAGCAGGATTTTTCACCCTCTACCAGAATCATCAACTTTTCCATTTTCCCTTTGCTCCTTCCATGACCCAAGTAGGAGTGAATCTAGTGCCTTTTTCCACCCACTTTCTTCAACTTCATTTGAAACAGAGACATTTTGACCACAAACCAACCTGCATGAGAGTTCTCAGAAGCTTGTGATGGCCATTTTGAGGTTGCTCTTCAGACAACTTCTCAACACATCAGATTCTGAAATGGGCTTCAAGCTGGTGGGGAGAAAAAAAGTCTTGCTTCCAATTCTTGTTCTGCTTCAGACAGCGTGTGTTGGTGGAGTAGATGAAATGGGAAAATGCTTGAGAGAGAGAGAGAAGAACATCACATCTGGTTAGAGATGAGAGCTTGAGTTTCTGGACGGTGGTTGCTTTGCACTCTGTGTGGGCGTTTGAGAGAGAGAGACAGAGAGACAGAGAGAGGAGTAAATGCCATGAGACAGCAGGTTCGCCAGGATGGTGCGAAGTGTAGGTGAAGGCATTAAATGAGAGAGTTAATGCCCATTTGATCTTTTTTCATGCACACACTCTCTTCCATTACTTCCCCCTGCAATTCTCTCTCTCCCCCCCAAAAAAACGTAAAGTTCGAATTTTTTTCACCATCTTTGGTTTCAAACTTCATCTTTTTGGAGGGTGATTCCGTCTCCATCTTGGTTTTAACTTCTTGCATGCATGTTATGAGCAGAATAGAGCTAAAGCTCTTTTGGGGCGTCAGAATCCCCAGTCAAACCAAACAAAACCGAAATAAACAACTGGGAAAATAAAACCGTCCCCATTTTCCCGCTATGACAAAGACAATTTTTTTTGTTCTTTAGCATTTTGCTCGATTAACGCTAATAAACGCACTTATAATAATGTGGTCCGCTTGTGTCAAATAAAGCTCCAATGCCAAATTAGCTGTTGAGATGCACGTGCAAGTTATATAAAAGAAATCTCACTTCATAGTTGGCTCATAACTCATTATCTTAAATTTTTGAGTGAATATCGATGAACTTGTACGTGGACTCTCTCTCGACAATCTTCTTGAAAATTTATTGTGCGCGCTCCCATCAAGCAGTATGGGAATCGATAGTAGATTGGTAGGTCTTCAATCTGTTCCGGATATTTGGTGAACCATTGTTCATGTTAGATTGGCGTATAGATGAGTTTAATATGATAAAAGAAATGAGTTACCAACTAGGCTCCGTTTGTTTCACAAGGAAAATGTTCTATATAAAATCGTCAAGATATATATTGATTATTTATTGCACATATACATTGTCAGAAAGAGCAATTAAGTCATTAAGGGTGCGCATAACCACATTTCCGAAGTAAAATTTCTACGTCAGAAGTGCTTCTGGAACAAAAATCCGTTTGGTAACGTAACTTCTGAAGCGTTTTTTTGCTCGAAAAATAATATTGGAGCCACTTGAAGAAATAAAAAAAAAAATTACTTCCCTTCAAAAGTTAAAATTAGAAAGAGACATTCCGCAGCCGGTGATCGTTGTCCGCTGCCAACGAGGACCGCCGCCCGTCGGCACCCGTCTCCTCCCGTTGAAATTAAAAAAAATTTAAAAAATAAAAAACTATTTTTAAAAGAATAATAAAATATTAAAAAATTATAATAAATTTTCGCTAAATTTGTATTGCATGAAATTATTTTAGCAACATCACTTTTTAACGAATTATAAGAAATAAATGCTACATGATTTGGTTAAATGGTATCCCACAAGACTCAATCATGGCAAAGTGAATCGAGCAATTGACCCAATTCATGGTAGACAGGGTTAAAAGGGGAATCGAATCACCTATACCTACAACAAAGTAGAGTGTAATAGTATTCAGCGCAAATTTAATAAATAGACATGAGCATAAATTTGCATTTAACTTTTCTCGAATAACATGTATTTTAGGTTAGGATCAATAATTTTTCGTAAAAGATTTTATGCTAATTATGTTTCAAAAGTAGAACACACCTATATATATATATGTGTGTGTGTGTGTGTGTGTGTGTGTGTGTGTGTGTGTGTGTGTGTGTGTGTGTGTGGGGTCTATTGACGGGGCAAAGCAAAAGGCCCTTTGCATGGCCACTAGCGAGGGTTTGAGCAAGCCCGCTCAAGGTGGGGAGAAGCCCTTGCTAGGGGTAGTGGTTACACAAAGGTTGGCTACCCTTATTGGGGTGTCAAGTGTTTACTAAATCATCCGTGATTAAACATCTTATATATATTTTCTTTTATTAGTCGTCCGCTCTTAATATTTCACCAGCAAGACGATTATAATCATTTCAATATGGTAAAGTCACACGGTTTTACCCGTATGGACCTTCTCGGGAATATCGTTATATATGTCTGTGTATGCAAATTAATCATGTATTAAATTAAACTTATTAAAGTTCGAATATCCATATATATATATATATATTTGTGTGTGTGTGTGTGTGTTTTCCACGTGTAAATTATGTGTGAGTATGCCTTGAACACAAACCCTGATGAGACCAAGCTCTCGATCTGCCTTAAAAAAAACATCAATTTCAGAAATTTGGATTAAAGAAGAGCTGTTGTCCCCTTATTTTCCGACAGCCAACTCAAAGTACGATGAGAGTTCGAAGATTAAGACCCACTTTAATCATTTAATTAATTCATGTCTTTGTTCTAATTCTTGTCCTCTTCTGATGACACTCCCATTAAATTATTTATTGCTTGTTTTATTTTTATTTATTTATTTATTTGTAAACTCCCCGTGCCACCGATATTTTAGGGTTTAGAACAACATAAACAAATAATCTCACTTTTTTTTTTTTTAAGAAAATGGAGAAGTAGAAGAGTTCTTCACGTGACTATGGATGCGTTGGCGGTCACAGCAAAAGAAATTCAACATTCTCTGAGGACCTTTTCATTTTTTTTCCCGAAGAACTACTTTCGAGTGTGATGCAATTAAGTGAAAATTTCAAATAAAGACTTGAAATATTTTATTTGTTTCAAAGGACCTGACCAAGAGTATTTTAGTCATTTACATATTATGAATATTTTCCCTTTTTTTTCCTTTTGTTCGTTCTTTTTTTTTTTTTTCCCATTTTTCTCCCTTCCTCTAAGGGAACGGCCACTGGTGCGATGGCCAGCCACTGCCTAAATAGGGCAAGCGTCGCCTAGCCCAAGTGAGGCCACCCTCGATGGCCGTAGGCGAGAGCTACCCTCACTTGCAATCGTCGAGGGCGACCTCGCCTAGGCGAGTCTTGTGGCCAATGAGGCTGCCCAACCCTAGCCCGTGGCCAACCATTGCGTCGATGGCCATTCGCTTCCTTGAAGGAAAAAAAAAGAGGAAAATTAAAGAAACAAAGAGAATGAAAAATATTCAAAAAAATATAAATGACTAAAATACCCTTGATCAAATCATTCTTCGAAACAAAGAGGGCATTTCAAGCCCTTATTTAGAATTTTTCCTGCAATTAACTATCATGAAAGAGATGTCTAACTAATATCAATCATAGTTAATTATTAATCCTAAATATTTTTTAGGCAAAAATGACACTAAAAGTGTTAATATTTATGTACGACGCTCACTTTAGTGCCAATATTTTTTTTGGATGACTTAAATGCCATTTTTTTTAAATGGTTATTTCGGTGCCAACTTCGGTGAACTTCGCCGAAAATCTAATGTGGCATCTACGTGGCGGAGCATCCTAGTCAGCAAAAAAAAATAAAAATCAATAAAAAGTCCATGTAATATTAAAAAAAAGTAAAAGTAAAATAAAAAACTAAACTTTTTTTTAAAAAACCCACAAACTTACAGTTGAGCGGCAAGGGCCAGCGGGTGATGGGTGGGGGGTGCCTCGAGGGGGTCACCGAGCCTCGGCATCCCCATGTTTGGCGTCCCCCGCCGAGGCCTCGCCAGGGGTCAACGAGGCCCGGCTATGGCTGGCCGAGGCCTTGCATACCCTACTACAAGGATCAACTTTGCCCATATCTGCACAAGATCGGAATCGCCCAGCCACGACCACGCCGAACGGTGGCTTGGAGAGGTCGAGCCTTGCCGTGGGGTTTGTGAGGTCTCAACCAGCAACGGCCGTGTCTCGCCGACCCCCTCGAGTACTCCCCCACCCATCGCCGGCCGGCGATGGTGGGCGGCGGTGAGGGCTATGTGAGCCCTCACCGCTTAATTGCAAGTTTGTGTGTGTGTTTTTTTTATAAGTTATTTTTCTATTTACTTTTAATTTTTTTAAAAAATTACCTTAATTTTTAGTTTAAAAGTCCACGTGGACTGAAATTTAAAAGAAAAATTATCACGTGGACGCCATGTGGACATACTTTAAAAAAAAAATCCACATGATATTAATAAATTAATAAAAAAAAATGCCAATGTACTGTTTCGCCAGAATTGGCACTTAAGTTATCGTTTTTTCTTCCGATTTGGCACTAAAGTGAGTATCGTACACAAATATTAGCATTTTAGGTGTCCTTATGTCATATTTTTTATTAGGCTCATTGTGTTACTTGAAGATCCACTTGTTTTGATTGTTTGTAATTGCATGTGGCGCTCTAGCTAGTTGCAAGAATTGCATGTGCCCCCCTTTTTTTCGCATCGACATTAATTTAAATGGAGGATTTGTGTATGCGTATTTTAGACTTACACAACACGAAATACAATTAATACTGATTTTTTTTTAAGTTTAGCTCTCGTTTTATTTGACTCTGAAAGTTAACGTGGGCATTTCATGAGTCGAGTTCAAAAGCTTATCTACCTAAAGTGTCACTTCTCGATTTAAAATTAAAAGACAATGGACTTGTATTATCAGGTGCCGTTTATTGTAAAATTAGTAAATTTGGAAGTACATCGAGAAATAGTCACGTGGCCACGAAAAAAAAAAAAAAACATCCCATTTTTGAAGACTAATGTCTCGATTTAGTCCATCTATTGATAGGTGATCAAGTTGGTGTTTACACATTCCATAAGATTTGGATGCATTAAAAGGCGTGGACCATCTTTCTTTTTACCAAGAAATATGGATGGTTTCGAAAACATTGACCGATTCAAATGATTATCCGAACGAATCAAACTAGACCCGAAAATAGAAATGGAAACATCGATCAGTAGGGGGACCAATATTTAATCCCTCTCAATAACGTAGAAATCGAAATTCGAATTTCTTTTAATTACTAGTCAAATTTCTAAAGAAGAAGCCAGTAATTTCCTGGTCCATAACAAACGGGTCTCTCTGCGCTGTCATTCTGAGAGGAACTTCATTTCTATAAGTTCTCTCCGAATTGTCTCGCGAAACGTCGTCGTCCAAGCGACGACGAGAATCCCAGTTGCTTTCTTAGAGCCCCACAAACCCTAATTGCATTAATTAGGGTTGATATTTCATTTTCTTATTAATTTTTTTCGGGGATTTCGATTCTGGGTATGTGTGTTTTCTGGTCAAGCCCCTCATGCCCCTCATTAAATACCAACTTATGTTGTTAAATAAATCATTACACAACTTGACCCCAAAAAAAAAAAAAAATCATTACAAAAGTGAAAGACAGCTAACGTAACTTCCTACGAACATGTTCCAAAACAATATCTTTTGATTCCTACTCTTTTTTTTTTTTAATCCTACTTTTAATGCGATCGATTTATGAAATTAGATTTTTAAGCGAGACTATACCCCTTTGATTGCATGTTACAAAAAAATTATTTGCAATTTGTCAAATCGTTTGATATGTCGGTTTAGCAAAACGATTTCTACTTTAATTAGCATTATTACTGACATATCGAAACGTAAAAATTGAATTGACGACCTAATAACCGACCTAGATTTAGTTTTTATAGGTCTCAGCAAATAATGATAGTGGTCATACTGGTCAACTCCAAATTTGCCGCACCACAACATTATTGTCTAATCAGAACACCAAAAACTCGAAATTAGAAATTCCACCTCAGGATTCATAGACCCCTTTCATTTCAGCCCAACGTCATAAATAAAAGAGTTAATATCACGAAATATTCTAAAGTGATACATCTGTGATAAATTTATCCAAATTATTTTTTTTGATTTCCAAAAACATTAAATTGATACAACTTTGATAAATTTACCATAAATTGGTGCATCTTTGACAAATTTACCATAAACTAGTACACATGTGATAAATTTACCATTTATTAATTTACGTTAAATTTTATCGTCAAATTGTCGAGTTAGATGACATGTGACAATTGGTGAATATGCACGTTTGGGGTTTTTACCTTCTATTTATGTATTAATTTAGAGTTTTTCGTCGTTTAATCCAATTTAATAGAAACTAACGGACGGTGAATTTGTCACACGTGTACTAATTTGAGATTTTTGGTGGTCGAAATAATTAGTTTGGCACAAATTTGTCACAATGTACCAGTTTGTGATTTTTTGTGATCGAAAAAATAATTTAAGGCAAATTTGTAACAGATGTACTAGTTTAGGATTTTTTATGTTATTAACCCTAAATAAAAGTATAACCTTTTCCATTAGCACCATGTGGTATCGACCCGTTTAGGTCCCTCTCAAATTGAAATTTCTTGAGTCAGAAAAACGAATACAATTAGTCATTTTTGGGACATGGTGATTTGCTTCAGGGCACAAATCCATGAAAATCTTCAAATGTTTGGAACCATTGATATCTTTAATGTGCCCGCAAGACACGATGTCATGAAAATAAGGCATCATTGTCTCATTTCAAGATGACGCCTTCTTCTTCTTTTTTGTGGGTATTATACCCAATGAATTAATAATTTGGGTAGACTTTTCAAATGATTTGTCTTGTTAATTATTAATAGCAGCTGTTTTATTTTATTAAGGAAAGGTCGTGCTAATGAAATTGTCATATATAACAACAAATCATAAACCCAACACACGTCTCAACCTCGTTGAAAACGTTAAGCGAATCATGCGACTATAGTTGAGGTCGTTCATTCGGGTCACGGCTGTCGATTAAGCTTCCCCGGTAACCAATCAATCATGTCGGGAATTCGATAATCAAGAGCTTACCATTGAGGCTGTGATAAGCTAAATCGGAAAATACTTAGGTACTCAGCTAATTCTCCATATTGAAAAGTGCAAAAACCACGGTTGAGTCTCTGGTAGAAGTACAGTCCCTCGCAAATGGGTTGTCCAAGTATGCAGCTAAAATACTTTGTCCCAAGGTAGAAGACAGTACAAAATAGGATGACAGATTATATGCATTCTTACGGAAACACCATAACGAATAAGTTGATACACGCAATGACAACACTGCATGAATCTAGTAGCTCTTTTTGGTTCTTTCGAGTGACTTCAGCTCTCCGATGCGCGACAAAATTAGGAGAAAAACAGGAGTTTCCCCGGTAAAATGAAACCACCTGCAGTAAAGAGACACATCCTGGAGTATTAGGGAGGGAAATAATTGCAGTCCGGAACGGTAAATGTTATGCTAGCAGCAGACATGAGGATCACTAGAACTCAAGAAAGCGATGACAGTATTCTAAAACGACTCGAGGTTGGTCAACTGCATATAAAAATCCACTTCTCAGCACTCTTTCAAAGACTAATGGATGTTAATCCATTACAATAGGGCAAGCTAGAAAGCTGAATTATTTTATCTTTGTTCTCTTTTTTCTTGGCCACAATGAGTAATTTATAGTTTACACGATGCATAAAGAGAACAAAATCTTAGCATGGAAACATAAAGTATTTCCAACTTCGATGCATATCACATCAGCAAGTTCTACTTACGATAATTTCTACTTTTTAATGATCTTGTGACCCTCACAAGTTTAATTTTATTCAGCGTGAAAAATCTGAAAACTCTCAGGATATAATAATATCGCATGAAATTAAAATATATACGCATATCTTTTCTAATTCTTAAATTCCAAAGGGAAACTCATAAGAGTGATGACAAGTTCTTGCTCCCTTCCAAACAAGCCCATCACACTTCAGACAAAGGGAGAATAGGGATGATTCATATTAATGCCAAGTTCCTTCAAAAGTGACAAACGAAGCTCCACACTTACTCTAAAGCGTATTCCTCCCTACGATGAAGAATGCTCATTTTTGTTGCCCCAGCAGAGTGCAAAAGTCACTGCAGAAAAGAACTTAACTTTTAAGCAATATACTTATGGAAAAGAACCCACAATTAGAATGGAAATGAAAACTAACTAAACCAGAGAGTAAGGAACCTATTCCAGAAGCAAGATAGCAAATGATCAACCAGATACATAGAAAGAAACTGAAGAAAGATTATAACTGGAAGAAGATTAGGAAAAGAGAACAAGCAATAGAATTCACATAATTTGGTTAGTATACTCTGTTGTCGCCCCATTGTTTTATCTAAAGACAAGGACGAGCACTGAATTAGACAAGGGCAAGATAAAGCAACTAGACAAGTATAAAGTTAGCGCCTATCCTGTAGGTAAGTTCTGAAGTGGAATGATAAAAGGAATTAGGCCTATCACCAAATAGAAGGGATGGGTCCTCCTCTAAGTTGAATGTCAAAGCACAGATTTCTTTGGGATCCAAAAAAAGTCTATTGCTCTACTCCATGACTCCATATTAATTACAACAGTACTCCCATTGCAATTTAATTCTGGAAAAAAATTATGTAGAAATCCGTCTGATCAAGAAGAGGCTGACAAATGGATAAAATGTTGGTAGGCTGGTGGAACTTCCTCAACAATTCAAACCACGTGCCTATGGTCTCTCTGAAGATACCCAGTGCTTAACTCCCGTTTTCCAGAGAATAACTAAGAAGACATTACTTCAGTGAGCTGCAAATTTAATGAAGGATTTGCAAGACGCATCCTAGAAACTTATTAGTGAACTGAAGCAAATAATAATTCCCAATAGATCCGTACACTTGTTACGCAAAATACCAATCTATAGCGATAACTCAAATCAAAAGAACGACCTCACTGTGGTGACAAGACTCCAACAAGTGTGTATGAATCACAAGTTTCATCTACAACGTGAAAGATCCCCAAAAGAAGTAAGGCTGCTGTCAAAATGATGGATGCTAATGGCCAAAGATAGAAATGACAGAAGACAGCTTGAATTCAATAAGCACAAATGTCCTCACGTATAATCTTACCATGCTTAGTAAATGATTTGTAACCATTTATATTACATTCTAATACTCTATGACATTAGCATCATCTTCCCAAAGATTGACTAGAGGGTGGGTGAGGCTATCACAACATTCCTCCCGGTTCCCTCTAGCTTTTAGATTGATATGATGAGGAGAAATAAATGACGATGTGGCTAAACTTTTGTTGATTTATCATTGTAAAAGACCAAAAGAAGTTGAAGATCCATACCTTGGGCACCAACCGCACAGATCTTCTTGGGAGAACTTCCATATTAGGATGTTTGGAGCATCTCGAAATTCTAACATCCATTCCAACACAGTCACTTTGGTCATCGCTATCCACTCGTAGTCTCTTTTGTAACATTTCACCCGAATCAACATCATCATATCTTGAAGAACTTCTTGCAGAAGATTTTTCAAATTGCCAGCATCTGAAAGAAGCAAGCAACCTTTATGCTCAGGCAACAATAATGGAAAAAACAATACCAAATGCAATCCTTCGTGGTGACATAAACTTACACAATACTCTCCACCCCACTAGCAGTGCTGCTCCTCTCCTTAAGAACGATAGGATGCCGTTCAGATATATTGCAACATTCATATAGTTTCTTATTCATGTCGAATAACAAGAAGCTAACTGAAATTAATTATTGAAATGAGCAATAAAACGAGATTTGGCAATTCAGTGTTCACCATCCAGATTATATACATATTCGAAGCAAATTGTCATGCAGACTGCAAAGCAATCTTTGTTCTTCCGTAAGGCAAAATAATAAAGGGAAAAAAAAAAGGAGAGAGCACCTCTATGTCAGAACAAGTTGGAACATTTTCGTCATTGTTGCGCTTAAGCTCAAAGGTGTTGGCTGATTCACCTTCTGATTCACTTTTGTTCTTCCAATCAACCAGAAAGTCAATTGCATTAGTCTTGAAAGGTGAAAGTGAATGCCCTTGCAAGGTTGCAGCTTTCGACAAGTGCAACTCTGTG
This sequence comes from Rhodamnia argentea, assembly GCF_020921035.1. Lineage (NCBI taxonomy): Eukaryota > Viridiplantae > Streptophyta > Magnoliopsida > Myrtales > Myrtaceae > Rhodamnia > Rhodamnia argentea. The sequence continues at coordinate 9,584,125 of NC_063159.1, read as the reverse complement.
GAACCAACTCTGTACCCTTCAGGAACCGTCGCACCAAAATTAGTGGGTTTACAGTTGTTTTCTAGATCTGAATTAACACAAGTTTCACCACCATGCTTGGCAACATGATCTGATGTGATAAAACTAACTGTTCCATCTGATATTGTATGTGAAAATGAATCATTGCAAGACTTTATGTCAGGGTTGTCAGAGATATTCGGATCAAAGCTGGTTCTACGACCATCCATGCCGCAGGGTGCAACCGGAGAAACTATCTGGCTCTGTGCAACCGATTCAGATTTGGTTGAGATTGGCATCTGAACTTCTTCTAAACCCTTTGAAACTTCCGCATCCATGACACTTGGCACCTCAGCAGCAGAAATCAACAAACTGTCAACTCTATCAGGGTGAAAACAATCCTTAAAACTATTTCCTTTATCTTCATCCGAAGGGGCAGCAGCAATTTGGCTGTTATCTGCGGTCTGTGAAGGGGAACTTTTCATCACATTATTCTCCCCAAGATGTCCAAGCTCCTCGCGAGAACTTTGATTATTCATACAATTGACACTCTCAAATATACATACATCGTTTTTAAGTTTTTCAGCCCAGTCAGATGGGCTCAAGTTGAGGTCCACATGAAGACTAATTCCCTCTTCTGACCTGACATGAAATTCAAATGAAGAGGAAGGAACCATGGCAGAGTATACAGATGCAGAAACAACGTCTGCTGCACAAAATGCACCGGCCGTTATATCTTTAAACTGGATTTGGGACATGCACTCTGCCGCACCAGATCCGTGCAAACCCACTTCTTTCTCACAAGGTATCATTCTCGGGACTACACCACAATGAAAACCAGTGCTATCACTTTGTAAAGAAAACTGAGAATAGGATGTCTCCGCATGTTGAGGAAGCAGGTCTCCAGATATGCCCTGCATATTCAATTAAAGGAGACCGACACAAGGAAGTCAATCATCATCAGGCTATCAGCGAAATTCAAACTCATAAGCAGGCACAAAAGAACAGGCCAAAAAGAGAAGAAACACCTATTAATTCAAATTTGCAGTTTTAGCAGAATAGAATTCGATAGCATAACAAAAGTGAAGAGAGCGAACCCTACAGAAAAATTTGGAAAGGAGCTCACACAAGCCTAACAATACCACGAACACAAAATAAGCATCACACAGAGTGATAAGAAAAGACAAATAGAAGGAATGTTAAAACGGGACAGATGCATTAATACATAAACCAACAGATTAGATTGTTTAACCCAGTAATTCAGTTAGTCTAACCTCATCAAACCTTTGAGCCTCTACAGATCCTTCCAACTGATTGGCTCTCACAGTATGATGAAACCACTGCCTGACATCTTTATCTTGAGGAAAAGAAATTGATCCATAGTCACCCGTGACAGAAGCCCCTGACAAAATATGCCTTATAAGCATCAAACTAAAAATAAGTCAAGAATGATGCCCTACCAAATGACAAACTTCAGAAGACTGAAATCAGAAATTCATCGAGGAAGCAGCAGAAAGTGCAAACCTGGACCTTCTTTTTCTGCAAATCTTAATTGTAAGTCACGATGCACCTGAGATAATGGCCTTAAATTGCATTCCTGAAAATTAACAATAATCATAGTGTCAGTCTCGTACACAGATTGACAGGAATAAACTGCATCTCACATTTCATTCTCACCAAAAAAAGGAGAGAGCCTAAACGATGCTAGATCAGAGGCGGGAATTAAGAGCTAATTACCTGCGAGCGAGAAGCTAGCAAATTCGCCAGATCAGATTTTGACCGATTGGCAGGCAAACCATATTTTTTGCACAAAGTTTGAAGCTCTCTCCTAGAGAAGTTCATGTAGAAGTCTTCATTCCTTTTGTCAAACATCTGCATTCAATCAAAGAAAGCCTTCTCAGCAACTATCTCAACTGAGAGTTTGGCACTAACTGAGGATGGATGAAGCCCTTGAAAGCACTGTGATAATGACATAAGTCATGAGACAAACGCCAGTTCGTTAATGTTTATTACCTTCAGGTTTCTTCAAGCAACTAGAAGGAATTCAGATGACACTATTCACCATTTTCAGTCATGCATTTAATGACGGACCTCAGTGCCGTTTGTAATCTATAACCTACAAAATTTCATGTAAAATTCTTATATCTCGTCACCGAACGGAGATTTGACAAGCTCTTTTCCTATCTGGCTCCCCCTCACAAAAGTCCCAGAGATGGAAACTTTTGTACATTTAGCAGCATCAACAGTAGCTTCAGCACACAAATGAAAAGGACGGAAAAAAGAAAGCACATGGTTGAGCAAGAATTACTGTCCAAGGTCACATTTTGAGGCCATGGTGCATATTAGTTATCGATGGCACGAAAGTCCAAGCTCATGCGCTATCCGAATTGCCAGATTTATGGACAATACTCCCCAAGCTTCGAAAGTTTCAGGCATAGAATCACATTGCAACAACTGGGAAAAAAAATGCCGGCTTTGAAGGAATCGTCACAGAGAGAGAGAGAGAGAGAGAGCAAGTAGCAGGCTCCAACTAAGCCAATTAGCGAAGAGTTTCAAGAAAGCGACTATAAGTTGATATGGTAACGTCAAGCATCAGTCTTACACCGTCTTGTTCACTAGTTGATGAAAGACGCGCAACCCCAGAAGAAAACGGAAAAAGAACGAAATAAACGACAATGGAAACCACATAATCATTCAACGCTGAGTTCTAACCTCTAGGTTTCGCTCTTTGCTCACCGGGGAGAAAGAAAAGAAATAGGAAAAGAGCAAACTCCAAGTCTTATCGAAACAGACGTAGTACCGCAAAAATCTGAGATTTGGACTACCTCGAGATCCAATGTACGGCGGAAAGGAGCACACTTTCCCTAGCCCTCTATGGAATCCGTCAAGAAAGAGCTGGAAATAAATCGAACGAGCTCGAAGCGAGAGCCCCCCCTGTAACGAGCGAAGCGTTACCTGATCGGACAAGTTTTCTCGAGAAAATCCGAAGGAATCGTTTGGAAATCGCAGCTCGCGAGAGAGCAAACGGGAGCGTGCGCACAGCTTCCGAGCAGGAGACGGGAAAATGCTGAAACTTAGAAAGCAATCTCGCTCGTCATTTTCAAAGCTTTCACACTCCACAGCGGTGTGAACCGTAAACGGGCGGAGAAGCAATCGCATGGCCCACGGACCACCGGTGACCAAATTCATCTCGACCGTTAATCACGTAAATCCAAATCATTCAAGAATTTTTTTATTTTTTTTGTGGTCAAACAATTCATTCAAGATTTACATAGTAAATAACCGAGATGTATTTGTTGCATATAATTTAGAGATAAGTATTTTCTTACAAAATGTGCAATCAAATCATAAGATTTGTCAAATTGATGAAATCAAACCTTTCCGTTAATTCCGTCCAATAATATCGACGTGACTTTTTTTAATTATTCTCTTACTCATACATAGCACTGATTAGGTCAAAACATGAAGAACAAGACTAAAATGAGGTTTTCATCATACTATGATTTTTTTAAAATTTATACTTTATTTAAATTGCATGTTTAAAAAAGAACGAAGGAAGGCAAAATGGCAAGGGCCTGCAGGGCCTTGGCCAGTGGCCTACGCCCTTGGCCGAGGGTTGATGTTGCTCCTGCAACCCCTCGTCAACCCTTGGTTGGCTATGCTCCACCATCAGTGACCGGCGATAGTAGGGTGGCGATAGATCCCTCGCCTAGTTTTTGCCCTTTTTTTTTCTTGTTTTTAAAGTTAGCTTTTTTTCAATATAATTTAGATAAATTTTCCATAAAAAAATTAAATTTGAACCAAAACGGCATCGTTTTCCTAACATCAGCTCCATGTAAATATGGAGAGAATAATATAAAAAAGTTACATCAGCATTTTTTGTTAGTCAAGTTGGACCGAATTAACAAAAGAACTTGATTGTACTAATTTGACAAGTTTTAAGATTTAATTGCATTTTTTTGTAAATTTTAGAATTCAATTGCAACCGACAAACTTGCGATAGCTTTTCAAACGGATGGCAAACTCGTGAAACTTCTCAATATCATACGGGTTTACTCTATAACAAACTTCAACAGATTTCTAACATGAGTGCTAGTAAAGCTCATTCTTAATAAAAAAAAAAGTGAGTCTTAATAAAATTCATTCTTCATAAATAATTAATGACATGCAAGTAAATTCACGATTATTTCAGTGTATGTAAAGACTAGTAAACGCATATGGACATTACCGGTAGCTGAATAGCTACCTGCCACCTCTTATAGTAGAATTTGTCGAGCATGTCGAAAGATTACTATTTACTTAAGGGATAAAACTTTTCTTTTTTACGGTTAAATAAGGTCAAACTTACTTTTATTACCTTAAAAATTACTATCAAAATAAAATATTTGCTACCTATTGATAGGGCAAAAATTAATTCTTTCAATTCGGAGTTACTTCCGGATTTTAAAAAAAAAAAAAAACACATTCGGATTTACTTATCACATGAAACAAAGAAAAAATGGTTATTAAAAGGGACATACTTTTGTTGCTCTTAAGAAAAGAAAAAAACTCGAATGCCATGTATTACAGGGTTTCGCATGACATGTGCAAGAGATTTAGCATATTTTCGAACTACTTTTTTTTTTTGTAATAATTTCGTCTAGACGGATAAGAATAATGTAATGCTATTCAACGTGAGGAAAATTCCAAAGTAAAATCAGGAATCGAACCGGTTCCAAGGTAAAATTGGAAACCGGAGCGGTTCTAGATGGCAGGTTTTACATTTTAAAAAATTGGAGAACTTGACACCTATAGAGACTAAACCTTCGAACTATGTATGGGATGGTCTGATTCGGGTGAAGTTGGTTATAGTTGAATATCACATGAACTTAATTAGGTGGATAGTTTTTTATTTGCCTAATCTCAGAAGAAATTAATGGCAACATTGTTGTAACTAATAGGTCAATGGTTCAACGAAAGTGAGCAAAACGTGAAACGTCTCTTTAATTCATGCATCTCTTGAATTCATGAATCTTTTCAATTTCATGTACTTTATTTAATTGATGTATTTCTTGAATTCATGTGTTCTCTTGAGTACATGAACTTTCCTAGTCTATAAATACTTGTTTCCCTTCAGTTCAGGCTAACAACTAAGAACACACAACTCAAAGGACGCTCCTCTAGTTCTCTCATAGTCGTCCTCTAAGTGTGCCGGTTTCGAGAAATGTGAGACAGAGTCATGTTCGTATAGCGTTGATACAAATAGGCTCGAGATGTTGTATCTTTGGAGCCATAGTTCGTGAAACATGAGATTAAGACATCGATCACCCTCCTACCAATTTCAGCTAGACTGGACTTTAGACATCCATCACCATTAAAGGTAAATGTAGGGAATCAGTATCCAAATAGTCTATATAAGGGCAATTTAAGAATCCATTTGAAATAAGACAGCCAAAACATCAGAAGAAACAAGAGACAGCTTGGGTCACAAACTAGATTAAAATCATTACAGACAGTCTCATTAGGCATATGCATAGCACTAGATAAATTGCATGCAAGCTAATCTTGGCATGTGGCCTTCATTTATTTCCTCCTGTGACAACTATTTTTTTGTTTTTTTGTGCTATATATATATGTCTGCAGTTGATATTGTGGTTCTGATAATTGTTTGGCAACATGTTGACTGGTTGGGTTTAGCTGGAAGTGCGGGGGTTATCAATCATACGAATGATGTGTTTAGCCCTGAAATGTTCGATCCCTTCTCGTAGTTTGGAGCAGTCTTTACTGTCTGGAGCACCTCTTACTTGACGCGTTTCCGGGTAATTCTGCGTACTTCAGCTGCTTAACTGCTCATTCGAGTGAGAGCAAAATCTTCGCTACGGTCCGTTTGGACACGGGATGAGGTTTCATGCTTGTGGTGATGGTTTTGGCGATTGGTTTGCATTCGCCTACTATTACTAGGTTATCTCTATGATTCGAAGTTTTTGATAGGGGGTGGTGCAATGACCGATCGTATGCATTGTTGAACTAAATGACATCTTGTTTGGCCCATTATTCCTATTTGCTTATTCATGCTTTGTGCAGAGCTGTTTTTAGTTGCAATTATGGAAAGAACGGTTGAATTTTGGGGATGTGCATAACTCCTTTTGCTTCATAAATTTGTTCTGATTTGATCCTAAGTTTTGTTTGCCTGTGAATTTTTTGCTGGAATGGACTTTACTGGAGAGGACTGAAAGGGGTTTTTGACTGATTTGTGGGACAAATCTTGCTGGCCAGGACTGCTCCTTAAGGTGTTGATGAGGTTGATTTGCCTTCTTCATTGTACTGTGAAAAGGTGAAGTAACAGAGGGTTTCTGTGACTTTTGTGCCGAGATTCATTCTTAGGAAATGCCTTGGCTTAAGTACACCTCAAGTGCTATAAGTTGTGTACGGCGCTCACTTTAGTGCCAAAACTTTCAAATCGATCACTTTAGTGCTAAGTTTTTGTAACTTCGATCACTTAAGTGTCAACTTCTTTTAAAAACGATCATTTTAGTGCCGGAGCTAACGTGGCTTGCCGAAAATTCGACACGTGGTATTTTTTTATTAATATTTGAGATGACGTGGCTCGGTAAATTTGACACTAAAGTGATCGTTTTTTAAAAATATTAACACTTAAATGATCGTTTTTAAAAAAATTTGGCACTTAAGTGATCGTTTTGAAAGTTTTGGCACTAAAGTGATCGAAGTTAAAAAAACTTAGCACTAAAGTGATCGATTTGAAAGTTTTGGCATTAAAGTGAACGATGTACACAACTTATGGTACTTGGGGTGTACTTAAGCCGAAATGCCTGCCTTGAGCAAAGGCGAGGATCAGCACGGTTGTGTGTTCTTGTGCTGAATCCTTCTTTTGAACCGATCTCACCGTTTTTCGATTCTTAGCAATTTTGCCACATGGTGTTTCTCTGTGGTCTTTTCTCTCTTTTTAATTTAGCGGGGAAGTTCGGCTTCTCCGGGAAGAGAGAAAAATGACATCTAGCAAACATGATTTCCTTGAACGTAAGGCATGGATAATGGTAAATTCCAATTAGTTATATAGCTCTTAAAAGTTTAATCCAAATCCTTTTCAAATTTTTTTAATCTCTATGAATTTTCCGAAAAATATCGTCATATACATTCCGAGCTAATGGAAAATAAAAAAAACTACAATGAACTTTCGCGCGCGCGTATATATATATTTTTAATGACACGTGAGTATGTATATTATGACAGAATCCTTTTACATACGCCGTGAATACTTTTTCTCTCTTACGTGACAATGACGTGGTTAAAATGACATCATTTTGATACAAACCTAACTTTTAAAATAAAAATAAAAAAAGAGACAGAACCAGAATCAAGGCCCTTGCCTATTGCCCCCTTCGCCAGAAAGGGCCAGAGGGGTTGTGAGGGTCTCGATGAGGGCCAACGACCCCTACCGACCCTTTTCGGCAACAGGGGCAATGGTCGCAAGGGCCGTAAGCAAGAGGTGCAGGCTTTGGTTTTTTTTTTTTTTTTTTTTTTTTCAATCTTACTTATTTTTAAGATTAAATTAAATAAAAATCATCTTAAAAATCATATTTGCACCAAAACATCATTTTTAGATATGTCATGTAAGAGAGAAAAAATATGTGTATGTAAAAAAATTCCGTCATAATATATTCTTGACTAGGATTTATTTTATTGAAAAGAAAGAATTTCTTTTTCATTTCAATTTTAATACGCAAAGTTCGCAAACACATTCATTGATGCAACAAATGCAAGCCCTTGGTGGAAGCTTTAAAATTTTAAAAAATATGAAACTTAAGTGTAATTTCTTTGATTTTCCATTAGTTCAGAATGCATGCATGTAACAATATTTTCTGGAAAATTCAGAGATTAAAAAATATGAAAAAGGTTCAGACCATGTTTGCTAGATGTCCTTTTTCTTTCTTGGCGGAGAAGTTAAACGGAGAAGTTAATTAAAAAGAGGGAAAAGATCACAGAGAAACACCACGTTGCAAAATTGCTAAGATTCGCCTAAGTCGGTCTTTCATTAGGCAAATTGGGAGACTCGAAAAACCACAAGATCGCTTCATAAGAACGATTCAGCGCAAGAACAAGCAACCATGCTGATCCTCGCCTTTGCTCGAGGCGGACATTCGCTAAAATGAATCTCGACACACGTCACAGAAACCTTCACTTTCTCACAGGCCAATGAAGAAGCCAAATCCAACCTCATTAAGCCCGTAAGGAGCATTCCTGGTCAGCAAGATTTGTCCCACAAATCAGTAAAAACCCCCTTTCAGTCCTCTCCAGTAAAGTCCGTTCCAGCAAAAAGTTCACAGGCAAACAAAACTTAGGACAAAGTCAGATCAAACATAGCAGTTAAGCAGCCAAAGTACGTAAAATTACACAGAAATGCATCAAGAGGTGCTCCAGACGGAAGAAACTACCCCAAACTATAAAAGGGGATTGAAGATTCCAGGGCTAAACGCATCATTCGTGTAACTGATAACCCCACACTTCCAGCGAAACCCAAACAGTCAACATGTCGCCAGACAATTATCAGAATAACAATACGAACTGCATAGATAGCACTAGAGGATAGTAGCGGAAAGAAATACCAAAAGCTTCATTAAACAAAATATGAAAATTTTGCCCAATAAGGTAAACCCTATGGAAAATCGGTTCAAAAATACATAAGAAAATCCTCACAAACAGAAATATTAAGGGTCCATAGGCAAAACTTAACTCCGCCTAGTAAAAGAAGCCAAGCACTTTTCCACCGACATTCTTTCTCCTAGCCTCTTCATGATCCATGATGCCAGCTGAAGTTGTCAACACAATATAACCAAACTGCAAAATTCAAGAACTAATTGACGTTAGAAGACAAAGGAAACGATGGGCTGCAAAAGCTTAGTCATGTTAAGCTAAAAGTATCAGATTTACTCTCAAAAGTTCAGTCGGCAAAATAACTAGTGTAAGACCATATGAATGCGGAAGCATAGTAGACAATTTTATGACTGCAAGTCTAAGCTCAGAATGCCATATGAGCAATATAATAAACCTAATAATTGTAGATAGTAAGTGTAAGTAGAAGCTTTTGAAACAAACCTGTCTTGAGGGAAGCAGCCTTGCAGTCCAGCCTTCAATCTCTTTGACGCCAATATCAAAACGGGGACTGATAACTCCACACTTGTTTAGCCTTCCATTGAGTTCAACCACAATTTTGCCAGCCCTGTGGTCATCGACATACTCGAACTCTCCGATGTAACCTACCAATGGCCCAAAAGGAAGTACGACAATAAGTGCAAACCACGAAAGTACCAAGTACCAAAAGTGATTGATAAGAGCTTACCATGCTTCTGCATCACCAGAAGAAACTTGATGATCACTTTCGATGACGGCCTGATCATGACCTGTCTCTTTCCCCTCTTTTCGGCATTATACATGCTCTTAAGAGCATCATTCAAAACACTAACCCTCACCATGGTAAACAATCAACAAACTGCAGCCTGCGACACAGATAAATTCGACATAGTTAGCATAAATGGGGACAGGCATTCTCAAGACAACCTCATAAAGGAAAAAAGAAACGGAAAACCAAGCAAATCGATGTCATGGGTGGGTCATTTCGGTCGAATCGCATCCAGAAATCAAAACCATGGACAACAAAGCTGCCTGATTCAACTCTGGGATATCAGCAATCATCTGGGTATGCACAACACACCCGAACAAGATCACAGTACGAGAAAACACGAGATACGATTTCGTTTTTCCAACACCCACCAGAATACCCTCAAAGGATAAAGGCTTGAATCCAGCACTTCAAGCAGTACACTCTAAAGCAAATGCTCAAGCAAGTTCCATCAAAAAAAGAAGAAAAAAACAAAGATCTAACGGAAGAGCAGCGCTTAATCAGTACGAACAACGACACTGCACGAAGCATTCGCCAACAAGATAACGGAAACGCATTTGCCAAACTAATCAAAACTCAATTTACTCAACTCAGCCGCGGAAAACCAAGACCAGAATCGACACTTTTTAGCGAACAAGCGAGAATTCATCAGAAACCAACAACAAGATGCGATTGCTAGAAGGACAAGGACTCAGAATGGCACAGCGTCGAACCTGAGATCGAGACGGCGGCGCAGAAGCAAGAAGGTGAAGGTTTGCCGAGGTGGAGAAGAAAGAGAAAACCTAGCCCTTTTATATTGTCTGGGGATAAGCAAATGACCGTATTGCCCTTCAACCTTTGTGCAGGTTCTCATTTTTGACCTTACAAGTTATACCCGTCTTGATGGTCCCCTGAGCCAAAAAGTACAAAGTTCTAATCAGATTCAAATTTGGAAGTCATGCTCCATTTCCAAATGTATAATCTAAAAATAAAAAAAATTTATGATCTTCGTGTTTTTATACAAAAGGATACAAAAATATAGTGAAAATATATAAAATTTTGAAAAGAGATAATCATACTGATAGGTCGAAAGCTTTTGTTTAATGTGAATCCATGAAGTTATGGTTATACTTGCAAATGATACGAAAAAGTCTGCGAATTTTTATATCAAGTGATAATAAACTTTACTAACATTGACAACAATCTAAAAACGCTAAAAGTTTCTTGGAAATAATTTTTGTACATTTCAAACATACTTGAAATTGCAAAAATAAATATAAATAATAATAATAATAATACGCGTTCATTTGCACTTTTTATATAAAACAAACAAAATATTCCTTTCTCAATCAATTCAAACTGATATTCACATTCGCTAATTATATTCAGTAGTGATTTTATACTTAAAAGTTGTACGGACTACGAAGACAAGAAGAATAAGGGAAACCATTAGTAACAAATATAGATTCTTTAGTTTCACTCATTCACTTGTGATTTAACGTGATCCGATCATAAGTTTGAGAAAGAAGATGAAATTATTTCGATTGGAAAAGGATGGCATTAGTGTCGCAAGTTTTGTATGGTGCCCACTTTGGTGTTAAAACTATTCATGCTATTTTGTTGGAAAATTTAATAGACTTCCTGGAGTCACTTAATATTTGGGCATAATATTTATCATCTATAATTTTTTGCCTCGAGCTTTTTGAAGTTATAAATTTGACAAAAACATAGAGGTGAGCCAAAGCAAATATTCCAACTTTGTCACTATTTTTCTTTATTTTGTTAGACTCAAGAGGAAAACCATCGGGCAAGCTTTCTCTTAAAATAATTTGATAGAAAATCAGAAGGATGTAATTGTGTACGGTATATAAATTACCCGCCTCACAATCTTAAAATGCTTTGTGTCAAAACCTTAAAGACGAGCCAAAATTTTTGGATCAATTTAATGCCAAATTTTTTTTAAAAGCAGCCATTAAGAGACCGTGATGGGCACCATCAGATTTTGCATCACCAAATCACTTAAGTGATCATTTTTTTTTTTTTTTGACAATAAGTGATCGCATTTTAAAAAGTTGCGATTTAGATAGATAGGGAAAATTACCAAAAAAGTTCCAAACTTATTACATTTATGCCAATTCAATCGGGAACATTTCAATTGGCCAATTTAGTCTAAAATTCTTTGATGATTTGTCAATTTAGTCATTTCGTCCAATTTTGACTAGAAATTGCTTATTTCATGATATGATCGTTGCTATTGTAGATAACTTTTTGATAAATTTATGAATATTTTTATAGTGTTTATTATTATTTTCTTCTCTTTTTTTCTTTTTCTTTCTTTCTTTTCCTTTTTTTTCCTTCTAAACTTGGAGAGAGTCACTGGCCCTTGCTTGGGGTCGCAACTCGCAAGGGCTGGCCAGTAACCCTCGCGGAATTCGTGGAAAAGATGAATTCATAATAGTTATCATCATTTGATCACGACACTCGCAAAATTTTACAAGAGTAGATAATTTACCAGTTCGTCCATAAATTCCCGATAATGTTGGAAGGTACGATCAAATTACTGGTCATACTTATTTTACCAGCAGCATTAGGAATTTCATCAAACAACTTCAGAAATCTACCTGACTCAGGAAAAAAGTTTTCCCAATTTTCCCTTGGCTGGATCGTACACTCGTCCAGCGTCCAGTATGATCAAAATAGTGAGAGTTGCCGTAATAATGTACATAAACTTTACAAGAACCACCTAATAATACGGTTCCTTGAAGTATATAACATAAATGATGCAGCAAATCGCAAAGATGATAATAAACACATCGAATGTGAGAGCCGACATCGCCTGGTCACTCAAATCCATGTTCCTTCCGCTGAGCCGATCGACCATATCCGGGACGGGTTTGTAGTTCTGTAAATCCTGCTCGTAAGGATCCTCTAAACTCATCCTCATTTTCTCCGCTTGTCGACTTGCAGCCTCCTGTGCGAGTGTCCAGTCATAAAATCTCCGTCTCTCTTCATCACTCAACACCTTATAAACTTCCCTCAACTTTAAGAACTTGTCTGATGCAGTTTTTAATGGGAGGGAAGTCGTGTCTGGGTGGTACTCTTTGGATAGTCTCCTGTAAGCAGCTTTGATTTCTTCCAGATCAGCACCGGCTGAAATTCCTAGGAACCTGCGGAGCAACATCAAATTAGCATTGGTAAAGTGGATTGCCCAAGTTGTAGTGATCGATTACGATCCGGTCTTCTCATAACCTTAAGCTTGACCAAACCAGTAACAACAGATTCAACAAGTTCTTATCGATCAATGGAGCTACAATTACATTGTAATCATTATCAGCAATTAGAGTGATAAGAGAAGCTAAACTTTGCAATGAGTGATACGTGTCCACAGTAATGCAAATTACAGCTCCTGACTTCATATTGCAATAGTCAGCCGGCCTTAATTACATTTCGCCCAACAGTCCGCCTGAATTCACTTTCTCATAGTCATAGATTTCCTTATCTCATGCGACGGTCATCACCGCCATTTACTCAATGCATCATAAAAGAACAGAGAGAAGACAAAAATGCCTACTTCAGTTAATCCTCTCCAAGTGAAAGCTCTTTTTTGATACTGTATTGCTGCATAAGAGCTCAAGGTTACCACGGCATTGCACAACCAAAACTTAGGGCGGATTTCAGTCACTCTTTAATCGGGTTTCCTTTCTCCATAGATAAAGTGCACTAGCTGAACTTCGGTAACTCACCAATATCACAGTCCCTCAACCAAAAGAAGGGCTTCTTTTTCAGATTCAGTGTTGTCTGCTCATGAAACCCAATCGATCAGAGTAAATTTCTTCCACTGCCTTCATTCTATTCCCAGTACCAGGTTAAATTTACTTATTCAAATGATTTTCTCTCGAAACAACTCATTCAAATGATTCACAGGACAGAGAAAAAGCGACTGAATTTCCACGGTATTCGCATACCTCCTGGCGACCTAATCGATGGACAACCATAGGCAATCCGGTCCTTACTGAACCTAGAAATCCTCTCCCGAGCCAGCCCGAGCCTGGACAGCCTAGTGAGTCGCCAGGCCTTACCTTAGCCAATTCCAAAAGTTACAAACAATCTCTCCCCTCTGTTCATTATAGACTTCATCAACTATTAACCTTTCGAGTTCAGCACAGAACTGACCTCCAATGTCAATGACCAACCCAGGACTCAGTGCTCAGTGCAATTTCAGTATGTTATTTCATGTAAAATTCCTACATTTCGAATTAATCAAAGACTCTACCAACGCCACTGTAACGCTTCAGTTCCTTCCACATCACCGTGCCATGTCTCCGCTCGAGCCAATACGTGAAGCTCAAATCCACAATTCTCATTTTCGCTAACCAATCGATTGTAGGAGAAACAAACAGAACCACCAAATGCAAAAGAAAGAAATGAAGAAGGCAAAAAGCGAGGAGGAGAGATTATCAGGGTGATGCTCACTGGTAGTGGGAATCCGAGGACTCGTTGAGCAAATCGGCGAACTTCTCGCCCAAGAGATTCCTCCGCTCTTCCTCCGCCCCCATCTGCTCTCCACCCTCCTCCGACCTCGAGTTTCCGCCCCCTATCCATCCTTCGTCCTCGTTTTCCCAGTGGATCCTCGTGTCCACTCCCGGCGGCGGTTGCTGTCGCTCTCGCGGGCCCTGCGCCGCGGAAACCCGCAGGCGGCCGCGTCTTGGAACACGAGCGGTGGCTCCACGTCCCTGTGTGATGCGTGTGCCGGCGGTGCTTCTTCTTCGACCTGTGAAGAGATAGAACAAGGCCTGGGGAGGTGGAGCTGTTGACGCCATGGCGCGAAGAAGAAGAAGAAGAAAAGCGAAGTTTGTGTTTCTGGCTTTTCGATTTTAAACAGAAGTCGAGAGGACGAGCTTTGGTTCGATCGTGTGGCTGAGGTGGAACTTGGAGACCGCTTCCTTGTCACGTGACTCCCATTCCTTTCTACTCTCTAAATTTCATTCCGTGTCACGTGACTCCCGTTTCTTTCTAATCTCGGTATCCACAATTTGGCCCTAAAGAATATCAACTTATAAAATCGAAAACATTTCTAATCCTAAACCTATTACACCTAAATCAATGCAATACTAATTTTTTTAATTTGATTAGTTTAGTTTTAAATCTTTTGAATATTTATTAATACGGTCCTTTAATTCAAATTTGGTCGAACATTGACAACGTGAATGTTGATTGTCTTACATGGCATAGCCGACGATAACATGAAAATTATTTTAGAACATTTATTTTAAATTTTTTGAACTTTTTCATTAATTTTTTTTATTTATTGTTAAGGGCCTATGGGGCGAGGCTTTGAGCCCTCATAGATTACTACGTGAGCTCGCTATGGGCGAGGGCAATGAGTCCTCGCTAGCCGCGGCGTTGGCTCGTTCGATGGATGGTAGCCCCCTGCTAGTCCTTAACAATTATGAACATTAAAAAAAGAAAAAAAAACAAAACTACAAAAAAATTTCACTTCAGCATTTCGAATTCCACCTCATCAATTCGACCATAATTATCCCGGATGGATTATATTGACATATTTCAAAAGATTTAAGAGTAAAAAAAAACTGGCTAGATTGAAAGGTTTATGACTGAACTGATAAAATACAATAGATTTTAAACTTTTTTGGTAAATTTTCTTATAACATCACTTGCACATTCTTCGAATCCTTTACGATAGTTTTGAGTGAATTTACGTGTCAATATTGGCTATTGTGAAAAACAAAGAGTTTCAAAGTTAAAAAAAAATTTAAAATATGCGAGCTACAAGATTATATTAAATAAAATGAAGATTGTAAAATCCAATCTATAGAAAAACTAATTTGGCTCAAAACGACGTCTTTTTTAGTCACTTCATCCCCAAATAGGAGAAAAAATATTAAAAAAAGCCATATCCATATTTTTCGTTAGTCAAATTAAATGAAGTTAATGAAATGACTGGATTGAAAATAATTTGATAAGTTTTAAGACTCAATTGCACCTTGATGACAAGTTTTAAGGCTTCTAGTGAATATATCGTAAAAAAAAAAAAAAAAAAAGGGCCGGTCCGGGCATTACACGTGGGCCGAAATGGCCCATCAAGGTGACAGGCCGTTCCGGCCCATTTCTGGTGACTGGCCCGACCCAAGCAGTGCCGCACATTAAAGCAGCACTGACGGTTGTGGTGGTAACTCACTCTCTCCACGTTTTCGAGACTGGGGATTCTGCTCTCGTACCCCCCGAGTCGTACAAAGAGATCAGTCAAATCGCAGCCAATTCGAACGCAGTAAGTCATTGCCTTTCGATCGGCATTCAGTTGGGTTCGTTTCAGACCGATCAATTACTCTGCCATTTTCTTGCCAAATCATTCGCGTCGATCGAGACCGAGCTTCGCTCCAGCTTCCAATCATTCGATTTCAGCTTAAAGATCCGAGCTTTTTGATATGTTTGTTATGCTTGGGGTCATGTGGGTTGTTGAATTTGATATGTTTGATGCCGCTTCTTGTTGCTCTGATTTGGTTGTGGAGTAGTTGTGAGATATATATGCTTGAATTTTGTGTAGCAAAGAGGAGGAAATTGGTTTATGCTATTTGAAGTTTTCTTATGCATACATGGAAGCTCTGTGTGAGCAGCTATAGAGAAAGAGATCAATGTGAGCTGGGTGATAGATGAAGTCTCGGAGATGAACATGTTTTGGTTTCTTTCTCTGTTGGGTGATCCCCGTGTGCGCAGTCCCAGGGCATAGATATGATGATTTAAAGTCTAGTCTTTTGGTTTGGATGGTCTTTTGGTTTGATTTCATGTATTCAAGATCAAGTCAAGCGAGTCTCGTTCTATCTAATTGGGGTTGGCTTATAGATCCTTTTCACACTGTTCCATGATAATTTGAAGGCTAGTCTTCCATGTAAACATAAAAAAAGCCTGGTATTTTATGGGATGTTATGTTCTCTCTGGTAATTTCCACATTCCCTTTACATTCTCTAGGAGCTCTTCTTGTTCTTGCAGGCCTTAGGAAGTTCACTGTGGCTGTAATCCTTGGTTTCTCATGATGTCGCATTTGGTGATTTGTGAGATGCATTCATTTCTTCAATACCACTAGAGTGGTTTCTCAGACTTCGGCATTGGACAGCATTGGGACCGACATGAATATCACTATCTTTTGCTTATTAGTTTTCTTGTTCTTAATTTATGATCTTATCCATTATGAGAAGGTCTGTGCTACTTTGTGGCGTCAAATGTATTGCTTATGGAAAATCGTAAACATAATTCATGACAGTGGATCTAGAAGATGGAGCTGAAGCAACTGAGAATTCTGGCGGAGTGGAATTGGTAGATTGCGAAGAAGATCCTATTGTCGAACCATTTGAGGGTATGGGGTTTGACTCCGAAGATGCTGCCAAGATCTTTTACGACGAGTATGCTCGAAGAGTGGGATTTGTAATGCGCGTGATGTCTTGCCGCCGTTCTGAAAGAGATGGCAAGATTTTAGCTCGTCGGCTTGGATGCAATAAGGAGGGTTACTGTGTTAGTATACGAGGTAAATTTGGACCAGTTAGGAAGCCAAGAGCGAGCACTAGGGAAGGTTGCAAGGCTATGATTCATGTAAAGGTTGATAGAGCTGGAAAATGGGTAATCACAAAATTCGTAAAGGAACATAACCATCCGCTCGTCATCTCTCCACGCGAAGCTCGTCAAACAATGGTCAGTTTTCCCTGTCCTACTTATTTCACAACTGATCTGATGCATGATACTGCGATTCTCCAAGTGTTCTTGATCTCTCTATTTCTTATTGGAAGAATAAGGATGGACTTGCATATTTCATTTATTCCTCTTACTATAAGATACTGTATATAATCTTTAAAAGCTGGTACGAGGAAGCATCTTTCAAGAGTGTTCCCAGTGCAACTTAAAAGTGGATTTTGTGAGCTAAAAACGGGGCCTTATAATTGAGAAGCGAACGAATATGACTTTTGCCTCTCTGCAGCTTTTCTTAATTCCTGTTGTCTAATGCATAGCCACTGTATAGTACAGTTAAGGCAAAAGATTCATAATCGTGCTTTTGGCATCTCTACTTACGATTAAGGCTAGATTTTTTAAATAGATAGGTGTTACTTTTAAATCCTTTGATAATTGCTAGTGTAGTGTCATGGTAAGCTGATTAATAATACTTATTTCCGTGTTTTAGTGTAAAACCATATGGCGAATGTCAAATTTCATTAGATGTATTAGGAAGTGTTTGTGGGGGCTTTTACCTCCCAAGTCGCAGTTTTGTAATGTTTGAAATAATGGATAGGTTGTATGTAACTTCAGATATTAGTATTTATGCATCTTTCTAGAGATTTGATGCATTCAAATCATTGTTACTCACATAAAGTTGCAGTAAAGGTCAGAAGCCAAACTGTAGCTAGTTCGAACCATCCTTAAATTTTGTCAATCACTTGGCCTGCCAAACCTAACTCTGGATACGTCCCTGCAAGTGACATGACGAGAAGCATAAGCAATTAGCAGGACAATCAGTCATATTAATGCCTTCTTTATATTGCTTAAATTGTGCGACCTTTTCTAACTTCTTTCTGCGTTGAAAACCAGAAAATTTCTTAAAACTCTCATGGGGATGAGATGGCCTTCAGTTGTGATGTTTGTCTCGTCCTCTGTTTCTTTCTTATATTCCTTTCCCTGATAATGGAATGAGCCAGCTTTTATGTCACGCAAAATTGGACAGTTATTCAGTTACATTGACATGCCCTCTCTTCAGTTTGATCAAATTATCCTGTCTTTGCTATCTTTCTTGTCTCTGACTACTTATCTGAGTGATGCTGGCTCTCAGCAGGGCAGCACAACTTAAGAACAATTGAATCTCACCAAGAAAGTTTTCAGGAGCATGTTTTGAAGAATTAAGCATTCTAGTATGTTCTGTTGCTTTCTTAGGCAATTACTTATAAATTCTTTATTGAGAAAACGGGGCTACGATTATTTTGTATTTTATACCTTGAATTGAATATGCCATATTTCTTCGGGGCAATGCTTTGTACTTTGGAGATTTTAACGGCAACCCCTCCGATGGAGAGGTGGATATTGATTTCTAGTAAAGTGGCTTTTCTTTCCGGTCCTGAGGCACGAGCACTTATTGAATAGACTGGAAGAGGAACTTATAATCAAGCCAAAATGCCAAGAGCCAATCAACTTTCTATATGAGCTGTTCAGTTACTTTTCTGTGCCAAGTCCGTGTCTCACTCATATCCATTCAACTGACTTTTGAATTGGCAGTGGTGGTGGTTGGTCTGCTTGTTTAAATTGGCCGAGACTCATCTGAGTGATGGTAGTATAAACTTGAGGTATGCAGCATCTATGGCTTGTGTATGATTAATCAAACTGTCATCCTCTGCATTTTCTTTTGTTAATGCAGGACGAAAAGGACAAGAAAATCCAGGAACTAACGGCCGAGCTGCGAAACAAGAAAAGGTTGTGTGCAGCATATCAAGAGCAGCTAACTGCATTTGTGAAAATCGTTGAGGAGCACAACGATCAGCTCTCAAAGAAAGTTCAGTCCGTGGTGAACAATATTAGGAAATATGAACCCGTGGACCCGGGCCTTATGAGGAGAAGTTAGCGTCGGTGTATTGGTATATTCTCATACCTTGTAGCGTGTCCTCTATTTCCTCGAGCACTCCATGTCCTGCTCTTTGCCGTCTCCTCAGTTGCATTGGTCTTTATTTCCTTTAGTAGGATGCGTGACGACGGCGCTTCTGCTAGGAAAACAGAATCGATGTCTTCTCATCTCCTCTCTTTTCCTCCATGTAATAAGTGCAGATGAATGCAGAAGATGGCCGCGGGAGAGCAACGTGAGTTTTACATAAAATGTACTTGCCTGAGCAATCGGAGGGCTTCTAGACGAGGGTTGATGGTTAATGATTGCGAAGCAATTAGCAAGAGATCATTAGCCCAGAAGTACAAGTAAATTGACCATCGGAAGATTCCAAGGCGTCGGCAGTGGTTATCCTACACGCTATATCTAGTGATGGAGCAGTCATATTGTGCTTTTGATCATGGAAACACAGGAGTTTGGAGCCAACGGGAGCCCGGTCATTACGACTCCTCTAGACTTGATGACCATGTGATGAATGGTCAAGAGGCATATTATAGTTCGATATGATCCGAAGGGGAAAAAAATAGCCGGTTAAACGACCTAGTTAAATTATTTGAAAATGGTCTTTTTTTTCTAGGAGTAGTTTTAGATACTTCTATATTGATCTGTACTGAAAATTTGGATGTTGAATTATTCAATAGCAGTGCACACAGATTAAAAAACTCGCTATAGTCGTAAATCCACTTGATCAGTGCCAGAATTGTAGTATCTTCAAGGTGGGCTATCAAATGTTTTTGACACAAAATGCATGAATTGATAAACATATTAAAAATGATTACTTTTATTGCTTATCAAAATAATGATCGCTTTTATTGTTTATAAAAATAACGAACGTTCACCCTCCAAGAAAATTTGCAGACATAAATTATTGATAACAAAAATATTTTTCGTTGACTAAATGTTTCAAGCATTATAAGTACTTATTTTTATGAAATTTTTTTTCAATTCAATTATTTTTCGCGAAACAAGCCTTTAATTTCTTTGATAATTGCTTGTATAGCCATGGTAAACTGATTAACAACACGTATTTTCATGTTTTTGTGCGAGTGTATTTAGGCAGTGTTTGTGGGGCCATTACCTCCCAAATGGCATTTAGTTATTTTTGCTCCTCCAAGACTCAGATGACAATGTCAGTAACGTTCCGAGGAAGAAAAAGAAATGACTACAATTTGGTGTAATTACCAGCCAAAATGAATAATTGTTTATCACGCAAATGCAACAATCTGAAGTAAACATCCTGCATATCTCTCTGTAATGAAGGCCTAGTTTTAGTCTCTTCTGCTAAATACGTCTGTGTGAAACTAATCCAGGAACTTCCATCTACTCTGCAGTGCCATTCGCTTTCTTTGATTCCTCCTTCTCCCTCCAGATCGCGTGCACCTCGTCCGTGCGGAACCTTTGGGTGAAAGTCGACTCCTCCAGTGGAGTCGATGTCCCGTGAGCATATGCGAGGAGCCCGGTGTATGCGATCATAGCGCCGTTGTCGATGCAGTACCTATCGTCGGTTGCGTACAATTTGCCGCCTCGCTCTGAGCACATAACTCTCATCATCTCTTGCAACCGCTCGTTACAACCCACGCCGCCAACAATCAGAATGTCATTCTTGTCGCAATGTGCCATTGCCCGCTCCGTGATTTCCACAAGCATTGCAAAAAGCGTTTCCTGCGGCATTAAGCATCAAGGAAGACTTCAACTGCCGCTAGAATATTTGTCAGAACAAAGGAGTAAAGGTCTGACTCTCCAGAGCTGCAGTTAAGCTTAGTAAAAACTACTGATTTTTGAAGATGGATGCAAGTCCAATTTACCTGTAGAGAGTAGCACAAATCGGCTGGGGTGCACTCGTTATTTTTAAGCTTTTCTTCAGCAGTAGCTTCGATAAAGCTTAAGATTCCGCTGAAAGATACATCCATCCCTTTGACAACATAAGGAAGATCGATGAATTTTTCTCCCTTCTTGGCAAGCTGGTAGAGATTAGAGGCATATCAGTCAACAGGAGGAAGAAAGTACTTCCATTCTCATGATTTGAAAGGGTTCGGTGAGAAAGCAACACTACACCCGTTTTAGAGGAGGCAAATCAAGATAATCAACAAATCCGCAAAATTGGGCGAATAGAGCAGGATCCTAACTCAATAATGGGAATGATGCAGACAAAATTATGAACCATGGTACGCAAGTAATACCCACCAAAATCACACAATAACGTTCACAAAGAATCACTATGACAAGACCCTTTCTCTACCAGTTGCAGCCCTCTATTAGGATTAGCTTATAATGCCACATTTCATTCAACATCGAGTCTTGAATGAGATCCAAATGCTTGAGATCTTTCTTAAAGCTTCCTTCCACATTTTGTAAGATGTTTCCACCGTCTCACTAGAGCTTCTACATTGTTATCTTCCCATGTGTTCAAATGATCTAAAATTAACTTCTCTCATCTTATCCTCAATTAAAGCCACACTAACTGGTTCTCAAAGACACTCATTTCTGGTTCGATCTTTTCTAAAGCCCACACTCTAGCGAAGTATTCTCTCTGCAAAATACTGGCATCAGACATACAGCATTCCAGGTCATAAATTTTACAGACATATAATACTAGCATGTGGTGCAAGGCCAAAGTCAAATGTGAGTGTAATTATAGCATTTCTAACAGATTATATGCATAGTGAACAGAAAAACACCGGAAACATGGCACGAAAATTGACTAAACCCAAAAATCC
Source organism: Rhodamnia argentea (assembly GCF_020921035.1). NCBI lineage: Eukaryota > Viridiplantae > Streptophyta > Magnoliopsida > Myrtales > Myrtaceae > Rhodamnia > Rhodamnia argentea. Next base: position 9,562,386 of record NC_063159.1, on the reverse strand, counting down.
ATGAAATAACTGAAGTACAGCAAAAGTCCACAAGTCCAACTTAAAGTAGGATGCACAAACTAGAGATCTTCATGTGCATTCCTGGTGACATACCTGCTCAATGTTGTATCCAGGGCTAGGATCGTTGGACAGCGTCAAGACTCTAGCAAATCTGTCCAAGCAGTTTCCAATAGCAATATCAATAGTCTCTCCAAAAATTCGATACCTTCCCTCACTGTAGGCAATGACCTGTGTATTTCCACCACTTACATACAACACAACGGGATCATCAGCACCAGTGACAATCCTGCCCATTTCAATATGTGCCACACAATGATTAACAGCAACAATCGGTTTCTTCCACAGCTGTGAAAGAATCCTTATGACAATAGCAGAAACTTGCAGAGGGGCTCCCATGCCTGGACCCTTTGTGTAACAAAGACAGTCAATGTCATCAGGAGTCACTTGGGCGGTTTTTAGAGCTTCTTTGACCAAAGGAAGTACATGCTGGAGATGGTGCTGAGCGGTTTCTCGTGGAAGAAAGCCTTGTCCAGGAGGAGTGATGTAGGTATGACGAGGATTAGACAAAATATCACCATCAAGAGTGACCACCCCAATGCCAATCTTGTTGGCTGACCCCTCAAAACCAAGGGCCATCATTTTCTTCATGTTTGGAGGTCTGTTCTCTGTTCAGTTTCAAATCCTTAACAAACTGAAGTAAATAGGAAAAAAAAGGTTAGGCAAAGAGCAGGTTGGGAATGTGGAGGGACAAGGATACTCCAGGTGTGCAGCTATTCCGCATGTATCACTTGTTGTTGATGCAAAGAAAAAGGCACCAACAATAGCAGCCACCCACACATACAAGAAACTAAGAAAGAGAGAATGAACGTACTGGCTTTCAATAGCCTGGCATATAGTCCTTATGTACTAAAGCGATAGCTATGAAGAGTAGATACTGACTATGAGGACCAAATTGTTGGAAGACAGACGTAACATGTGAGAATGGTTGAATCTCATAGAAAAAACCAAAAATGAAAAACCAGAAAACAAGGGCATTACTATTCAATCAACAATTGAAACTCTGGGGCATGGTCAATACTCCACGGAAAGATTTACAGACAAAATCAAAGCACCTAATTTGATAAGATGCAAGAGGTAAAGCAACACTTTTGAAGAGCTACCTGTTCAGCAAGTCAAAAAAGATTGAAGAATGCAACACTGGGGCCGAATCAACAGAGTAGAAGACAGCATGTTGATCCAGCCAACTAGGAAAATAAATCAAACAGAAGCCCTACACGGCAATTTATGTAACACAGAAGAAACATCAAGCAGAAACAGGGAAACAAACGTGATCACAGAAAACAATCATGATGCAGCAGCAGCTTGAAATGATAAAGAAGGAACAGAAACAGAACTGTAAGCACACTAACGAATATCGATTCATCTCCATTGCACGATTAACTTTAGCTTGATAGATGTCAAAATGAGAATACCCATAAATGCTATATCACCAACATCTTTAAGAAGCTCTGGTGACAAGTCTGGGACTGCACACAGGTTCAAATCACAGACTTTTCAACCACCAGTTAAAAGATGGAGCTTTTCCAAGTAATTTCTGAGACACCCCGGGGGAAAAAACCATTTGACACTGAAAATTTTTCTATCTTCACGTATACCAAGAGCATCCCAAATAATTACAGAAATTACAATACGTAGGTTATTTTGTTTGCCTAGATTTCACGCTACAAACTCAAGTTGCAGAACAAATGTACATAATCAACTCTAGATTTCAGCTGAAGAAATAAGAAAATGAAAAACTAATCTTTTCCTCTCGTCCGTAGCAGAAACAACAATAGTTAAAGATGGATACATGACTAACTAATCTCTCTGACAAACGAACTCAAAAACCAAGAGCCACCCATGATTCTAGAGAAGAGCCGGACCGTGTATGCATTATATTAATCCTATATCGAAAGATTGTTTCATAATATGGACCCCGACAGTACTCAGCTCAACCTTCAAAGACTGAGGCAAAATGGCCTCAAAAGATCGCATCTTTCAGCAGGTTTTCATTCAACTAAAAACGAATTACAGTGGATGAGAGAGAGAGAGAGAGTACCTTCGCTGGAGAGAGTGGCGGTCGAGAGTTTGGTGTGTCGTTTCAGGTTTCGGTGTGCGGTCTGAATTCAAAGCAAAAGCCCTGTTCTTTCCCTTCCGAAGGAGGAGCTGCCAAAAACCCCTTATTAGTCTCCCAATTTGGAAATTTATTTGCATCTTTATTTTCACTTCACATTATTGCAAGTAATTCATAAATCAGTAATTCACTCATAGTTTCAATCTAGAAACATCACAACTCATTATTAAATTCTTATCGATGAATTATACGTCTTTGTAATTTACACTTTTGTAAAATAACATTTGCCATATTTGATAAAATGAGGCTTTAATAACCATGTAAATAAAAGACGACGAAAAATCATTTTGAATATGCCATGTTATTCCAAAATTATCGCTTGCCAATTATGATGAGTAATATTTAATTCATAGAGCCAATTAAGCTAGGGAAAATCTATTAGAAATTATGTTGTATCCTCTGATCGTCAAATAGCTATTCATTCTATTCATGTCTTCTTCCATTTGTGAACCAAAAAGACCATAACAAAAGCAACAATCACTTCCTTTGTTCCAGCCTTTGCTTCTTCCTCTTTTCTTCATTTGATAGAGTAAGATGTCTGGCTTTCGATATCACAACCCTTCTATGTCCAAAAGCAATAGTACCAACTAAAGTATGTATCCATTCCGGTTGCGTTTGAACTGAAGTGAACTTGGCGCAACCTCAAATTCAAGAGGAATTCGTTCGATCAGATTGTATAGATGCTGGAAATTTTATGCACTCATTACCCATGAAACAACAAAAGAACCAAAATCCTGTTACTTAGGAATAGCTGAACCGGAATAGAACAATCAATTGGATACATGAATGAATGCTATGGACCATGACCAACTATAAAATGAGGTTGTTTGTTTGTTGGTTTGGGGCGCGGGGGGAATTGGTTACTGCGATCTATTTGAAACTGGACATATCGACAAGGATTTCATCACATCATCTTTTACCACGCAGTCCGTCATTTTACAATTCGAACTGGGAAATGGAAGAGATCAAAAAAGGGGGAGAAAGAAAAGGAAGAGATGCGGCAATCTATCTCTAACTTTGCTGCTCTCTGCTTTCGATTTCCTTCACGCTGTCTACTATGTGCTGGATCTTTCTTGCCAGACTCTCATTGTGATTCTCAATGTGCTCAAAGATTAGTTCGAGATGCCTTTTGTACGTCGCGGCTCGCTTTTTCTCTATTGCCAACTGCTGCGACAACTCCCGAATTTTGTCATGTTCGTTCTGTGGAAGAACAATGAAGTATGTACATTGTATAAGACAAGAGCTTTAACATATAGTATAAAGGAGTAGATAATCGCTAGCATTAACGTCTCAGGTACACAAAAGATCGGCCATAATTTTTCAAGGAAAAAGTAAACTCATACACATTATAATCCAAAAACAGAGAAATGAGACAGTAGCACAAATGACAACAGCATCTCAACTATTATGATCATATTATGACACCAATACCTTCAAAAGAAAAGTCTTAGAAATGACCAGTTTTACCAGAACAATTCCATGACACAAATACTTTGGCAAAAGCATTGTTTTCTAGCCTATGGCAGACCATGAGAATTTTCTCAACCTCTAAGTCATAGACTCATACATAGCACGAGATTCCAATCCGAACTCACATTGGCTCACCCTATGTAATCCTAAAGCCACAAAATTTTGTTATTCTTAGCCAATGCCCGCCTTCCTCCCGTGTAAAGCTCCCAGTCAAGGGGTTAAACAGGTTCAACAAACTTCCCAATAGCTTCGCAAGAATGAGAAGTCTGAGATGGACAAATTATAATATTAAATGCAGCAAAAATTATTGGCCCGTGTTTTATCAGAAATGTGGGACTTCTCTGAATCACGATACAAGTGATTAATTTGTCTGGTTATGCCTTAATTCTGTAAATGATTTATCATCAGATGGCATGTAGGGACTTACCCATCATCACAGCTACAATTCCTATTAGCAATAGAATGATGTTCCGACTGTTAAACTAGAGTTAAAAGGACACAATACATGTCCAGAAATGGAAATTCCAGAGCTTCCGTTAGTATTTGGGACAATCACAAAGTTTACAGCATTATTTTCGTCATCAAATAATTAGAACTGTTATGTAGAATCAATATTAGCAAAGTCAGCTCTAAGTGGCTGGCTTTCCTAGAGAGAGGAGATACAAAGCAAAGTAGTTTGAACACTAAAAAGAAGACAAAATGTCAACAAACTTTCAGGGAAAAGTCAGACGAGCGAATGATACATGGGCTCATTTTTTTACAACAAGAATGGTTACACTGTCAAGATTGATACCACTGTGTCTTGTTGATAGATATTTTCTTTTCGGATAGACTAATTTATCAGTATTGGCTAGAGATATACTCTCTTTTTGGGCAAAAGATATGTCGAGGACATATTGTTGGACGACTGCAAAGACTTGCGACATGTCGAGTTGACTAAAGCCAGGAACTATAGATCCTAGCTGACAGAAGTAGGCTATCAGAATATCGTTCTGTGTAGCTATAAAACTGAAAGTAGCAACAAATACGCCACAAGGCACTTTCAAAAGGATAAAAACCATCAGTAGAAAGAAAGTGCTAACCCATCAGAATAATAATGAAACAGGTATGCAGCTGACTCTGATTAGTCAGTAAAGGGCGTGTAAATAAATGCCAGAAAAATTCATCAAACAGTTAGCACGTTTCTAAACTTCAACTGTGAGGACTCTGATTGGAGAGGATTTTGTTCTCCAAACCTAGAAAGCTAGGGTACAAAAGCCCAGCTGCTATGCTAACCAACGACCTCAGAGATACCCATAAATGCTGACTAATAACCAGATTGGCGCCTCCATGTTCCAGACAATCCTCACATGTGTGTGTGTGTGTGGAATACATAAGAAAAGGAGCAATCACTATGCAATTTTGAGAGGACCATAAAATAAGCGGATAACTATTAACTAGCTTTCTCATGTCTCTTTTTCTAAGGTCCGTGGCATTAGCTTCGAGCAAAAATTTATGACTTAAAATATTAAAGAAGCAAGAACTTACAGGATATTGATCATAAATACAGTCCCTCCGGCCTTTGCCAGGTGACAAGTTATGAGTATGTTCCTTCACAAACTTTGTGACGACCCATTTGCCTGTATGTATTTTCCGCACCAGCATCATGGCCCTACAACCGACTCTCGTCTCAGCCCTTTGCCTGACAATCTTCTCGCGTTTATCTGGCATCCTGTAACCCTCTTTGTTGCAAACGAAAGCCCGACCAATAGCCGATCCATCACGCCTCGACCGAGAGAGTTTGCTCACCCGAATTATAAATCCTACCCGGGTAGCATATGCATTATAAAACCCATGTGCGGCCGCTTCAGAGTCGAATTCCTGACCCACACAGGGCTCATCTACTGAGGTCATCGATACTGGCGGCATGGCGTCCAGAATGTCGTCCCTCTCTAACAGATCGTCATTCATTTTTACCTCCACAACCTGCTCATACTCCCCTTCAACAGCACTTACACCCACTTCATTCTCATCAACTGCCCGACTACTACTCTCAGCACCAACTGAACTCACCATCCCATCTCTACGGAAATCGCCCACCATATCCACTGCCAAAACATCGAAACAATCTTGTAATCCAACAATTCACACAAATTACATAAGACACAAAAGTTGCATTGACAAACGCCGCAAAGAATTCCATCATTCACTCACTTCTCGACATTCACACCCTTCTTGACAGGCACAGATACCTGAACAAGGCTGAAACGACATTGCGCACACACAAGACAAAGAACTTGACCATACCCGCATCGCCATGATCCCCTTAATCGACTTAACTTTGAAAGAGAAAAGGGGGTATAGAACAACCCTTCCCCAGTGAGATTTATTTGAACTAACCCCCCATTCAAAAGGATAGGAAAACCTAAATTCAAGAAATTTCATGGATTTAGGCTTCTTGTTCATGTCACACTTCATGAAGCAACACAACTTTGGTCTCTGAGGACTGGTAACTCCAAGCCCATGCCCCAAGAACCACAACAGAGCTCCCATAACAACAAAGCCAACCAGAAAAATAGAACCTTTAGAAGCTTTTCGAATTAAACGGGCAATCAATTGCCACAAAGAATCTATTTTCGCAATCAGCTCAACACAGATATCCAAGATGAAATCCAAATTACTACTCGAACTCACTGGGTATATATACCGATCTTCAAATTCCTGGTTGAACGATCGTTGAGGTGGGGGGCATGGCCACCGTCCGTATCAACGCGCCAGCGAGCAAGCGAAAGAGGGAGGAGGAGGAGGGTTCACGTAGCAAATATGGGGACTCATCTACACACACGTGGCGGGCATCCATTGGTCAGTGTTTGAGAGAAGAAGTCAACCGGTTTGGTCAGGCTGATGACGTTTCGACGCGTGTGAACTGTTGTGGGACTAGCTCACTCCAGATTTGAACCTCTCGGGTTCTGTTCGGTTCGGACCCGACCCGACCGGACCCTGATGGGGAACAGAGTGAGCAAAATTTTTCAACTTCCTTTAGCTTAAAGGTTTTAATTAAAACTTTAATATCATAATTACATGTAGGAAAGGACACCTCATTGTATCTTAATCTCTACATAAAAAATGATGTAATTAAAAAATATATTTATAACTGAAACGAAAATTATAAAAGAGTAACATTGAACTAAATTTTGTTGATGGAGTATTTCATGTTTACTTTATGAAGTTTCATCATTTCTCAAGTAATCAAAAGTTAATCATCGCATAGTATTTCAATAAAAAAAAAAGCTTAATTTTATGTTTTACGAAAAGGACATGAGTTCTTACTTGTGTATTTATAAATGATCATGTTGAGAAATCGATAATTCTTATCTAATCCTAGCCCCTTGAATTTTTGGGTGTTAAAGCTCGAAAATTAGACTAACCCCGCTCTCATGTGTTGCCTAGCTTGGTGCCCGGCCGAATCCACCCAAATTGGATTTCAAGCTTCTCCGCCCCAAGTGGCCTTAGATGGGTCAATTGGTTGATAACAAACCCGTTAAACAGGTGAGTCAAATTAAAAATGATCAGACCCAAATTGATCCACTACTCATTTTCACTCATTTTCATGCAATACAAATATAGTAACACATATCGGACCAACTTATATAAAACTGGATTCATATTGCTAAAACATTTTCATATTTAACACAATCACCTCATCCCAAATTAAAGTAGCGTGAGCTCGAACGAGAGCGAGAGAGAGTCATCGGACGTAGATTGTGTCTAAGTAAGCTATGAATCCATTTAACATCATGTTTTGATCTTTTATGATATTACGCCAATGTACTAAATATAACTAACTCTTATAGCAACTTAACCCATCAAATATGAGTTAAGAAATACATCTATGACCCATCTTGACAAGCCCGTTTGTTAGGTCTAAATACAATACTTGGATATTGAGAACTTCGAAATAATCGGTATCCAAATGAATGGAGACCGCGGGATTATGACTTGTAGCGCACGGTCTTAGCTTGCGTTTTTGGGTCCGTGCCGACCAAATGCTTCTTGTTGTCGATGTCTTGTGAAATTTCTCCTAGCGAAATTTGGAATTAAAAATATATTATCTCTAATCCGAAGAGATATATGCGAGCATAATGATCTCCAATAATTCAGAATAAATTTAAATTAATAGGAATATGCTCTTATTTTTCTTCGTGAGAAAACGATATAAATAATTTACGAATTTTGATCTTTAAATTTTTAACTCGTTAAACGTGACCTCTAAATTTTTGGTACGTGCTTAAGCTCGTGTATGGGGTGTATGAAAATGTTCAATATTGTCCATGAACTTACATTAATAAAAGGATTTTGATATTTTTATATAATCCAAAGACTTATTTGAACATTTACCAAAATTTTAAAAATTGTATTGAACAAATTAGAAGTTTAGAGACGCCATTGCATATTGAGTTAAAGTTCGTAGATTACATTAAGTAAATCAAAAGTTTATGAATCGCATTACACGTTGAATCAAAATTCACGGACCATCTATTTCATCACTTCCCTTTTTTCTTTTTTCCCTTTTTCCTTTTGCCGAAATACGGTCGGACGTGCAACCGGAACTAACATTAATCGACGCAAATAATCGAACATTTGGAGAGCTAGTGTTATTAGCGCCTCTTCTCTCTCTCTGAAAAGTGAAATGGCGTGATGGCGAGCGCGTGGTTGCGCAATTTGCTCAGAGCTTCTTCTCTTCTCAGATCATCTCCTGCTTCAGCCTGCTCCTTCAGGTACTCTCTCTCTCTCTCTGTGATATGGCGATGAATCGAAGGAAGTGGGTGGCTCCTCGAGGTACCTTAGAGGAGCTAAGCTTTCTCTTCTTTTATGTAGCGAGTGAAAAGTATCAGTTTTCTCACACTACTTGAGCTAATAGAATGCCCATGTGTTAATACTGCTTCGGGCGATGGTTCATTTGTGAGTTTGATTGATGCGTGAACCCACTGCCTCAAACTTAGAGGTATCAAATCTGTGCCTAACGATTGTACAAGTCTCTCATTCGCCTCCCCAGTTTGGTGGAGTAAAGGCGAATGCATTACCAACATTGGTTTTTCAGCTTGATTTAGTGTGGTTCAAGTGAAAACAACGCAACTTCATGGAAGTCTGGTATTTGAGTGGCTTGATTGGCAGTGTTTGGATGTGTAGGTGTAGTGGGTTTGAGCTCTTTGATGATTTTGGGAGGAAATTGGTTGATGAATGCATAGAATGATTTGTAGCAGTTGGGTTGCTCGACTTTCGAAACGTTAATGATGGGCAGTTGAGTTTGCAGTGTGCATTCAGCTTTGTGTTTCAGTGGGTTCCAAAATGCTTGTTTGTTGCATTCAGGAAAATAGAGAGAAGAAAAGACTGATTCTGTTAGTTTTAATTAATTGATTCTCTGACTTTTCTTAGATTTGTGGTGCTCTTCTGTGAACTATGGTCTCATACAGACCGATGTTGATGGTTAGGTGGACCTGAACTTAAGGAACTACTAGTACAGTTGAAGTTCCAAGTATTTTCTTTTGTTTAGACTTGAATATCAATGACCTTTTTTCTTTTTGGATTTTCTCGTTGTTGACAATTGGATCACTTTGTTAGGCCAATTCTACTATCAGGAAGCTCAATTCTCTCTTCATCTAAGCACTTGCTTCCAGGAAACCCGGCAAATACTTTATGGTCGTTTAGAAACTTTAGCTACGGATCTGTGAACTTTGTTTTAGCTGAAGGGAAGCCCAAGTTTGAGACACATGAGGTTGATCCTCCAAAGAAGGAGAAGTGGAAAAATAAGAAGAGGTTCCAGCTACAGAAGAAGAGAGAGAAAGAGAAGCGAAAGGCAGCCAACAAGAAGGATCCAAGGCGTCTTGGGAAGAAGAGGAAGCAAAAATTTGCAAATGCAGAGGAAAGGATCAAGTACAAGCTTGATAAGGTGAGCTGTCACGATTTGGTTCTATTTCTGGCTTTTATATTTGTTGTGGCTATATTTTGTGGGCATGCACTCCAAAGTTGGCTGGTTCATGCTGTTAGACAATCAGTTGGAAGTACCTTGTCAATTGAAACTGCTTATACTGATTTGGACTCGTGATTAATCTACATTAACATGGTGCATGAGAATGAAAGCAACTCCTTTTCTTGTTTTGCTATAAATAATTTCCTCACTTCTTCAATTGTGGATAATAGAAGCAAAATCTACGATCCATTTTGCATTTACCTATAAGCCCCTTGCTTCTGCAATTGTGCAGTATAATTTTGTCTTGAAACCTGTTGGGAAGTCTTCTTCCGTATATCTTTTTGTTGTCGCCTTAATGCTTTGTTTGGGGGAGAAAGGAGGGGGAGAAAATCAGAGGTGGGTGTAGAAAATTTGAAAAAAATTGATTTTTTTGCGAGAAGGGATTGAAAGGAACATGTAATTTCTTCTCCATTTGTTGTCGCCTTAATGCTTTGTTTTGGGGAGAAAGGAGGGGGAGAAAATCAGAGGTGGGTGAAGAAAATTTGAGAAAAATTGATTTTTTTCCTAGAAGGGATTGAAAGGAACACTTAATATCTTCTCCTCCCACCCCCGTCATTTTCCTTCCCACTCTTATCTCCCAGATGAAGTGGAAAATTCCACTTAAGCTCCTGCATATTGGGATTTACCTGACTATCTTTCCCATAATTTTCTGGTGGTACCATGGGCACATTTTCACCTGCTTTCAGTTGACATTGCTCTATCTGAAAGGATAGCATATCTCTCTTTTTGGAAGATTACAAAAATTATGAAACCAGTTATAATGTTGAATATGAAGGGTTTCTTTTTTTTTTTTACTGACCATTATGATGGGTTTGCCAAGCACAAGTTTTCCCCAATGATCCTTCTGACCTTCGTAGGTTTTTTGTGAAAAGCATTTTTTAGTACACCTTTGGCTTCCTCATTAAGTGAATCTGTGCGCTTCTTACAACCTCTAATACTTTGTTTAGCATGATGGCTTGGCAATTATTGCGCTTAGATTTGAGTCATACTGCACATGGTGTCTCCTCATTGATGCTTTGTTTTGTCAACTCTTCTGAAGAGCGATTCTTCATGGCAATGCAAATGTTTCAGCCATGAATACTGCATCTGACCCAACTCTGGAAGTTGTTAAAGTATTTTTTAATCCATGTTTTAAGCTAATTGGAATTCATAATCTCGAAGTTGATAGTTTTTCTCTCTTTGAATTGCAGGCTAGAATTAAGGAAACATTGCTGATTGAGAAGCTCAAGCGGTATGAAGTTCCTAAAGTCCAGGGTCCTGTCGTTGAACCAGACAATCTAACTGGTGAGGAACGGTTTTTTCTCAAAAAGATGGGCCAAAAAAAGTCTAATTACGTGCCTCTTGGCAGAAGAGGAGTATTTGGAGGTGTCATCCTTAATATGCACATGCACTGGAAGAAACACGAAACTGTTAAGGTCATTTGCAAGCCCTGCAAGCCAGGCCAAGTTCATGACTATGCCCAGGAAATTGCCAGATTGAGTGGTGGGATTCCCATTCAGATTGTCGGAGATGACACCATAATATTTTATAGGGGAAGGAACTACGTGCAGCCAGAAATTATGTCACCTATAGATACATTATCCAAGAAACGGGTATGTCTCCTGACTTTGATATTTCTCTTTATTTAGTATGTATATTTTCATTGTATTGAGCATTGTCAACTCAACCACTAAGATTCTCTTGATGCGATTTAGATAAGGAGATTGTACTGCCTGTATATTTTACATTTCCTTTGGACTTATACAGGTAATTGACGTGTGTGTGCTAAACTCGTATATTGTCCCTTGTCGTTTTTATAGTGGTCCTCTTGATGCCATTATCTGTTTTCATCACTATTTACTCATTTAGCAGTTCCAGGTATTCCTTCATTTTTACCAACGTTACGTAGGATTCATTTGGAAGTCGATATGAGTTTTATAATGACTGTTGTCCCACATCATTTTGGAGGAAAATAGTCTAAAAGGCTTAACCTCAACTCCTTCTTAATTGTCGATCCCTATGAGCTGGAAAGCTCACCTGCAGTTTAGTGGTGTTACAATATTGAAAATGATGAAATATATTATCGTACATGATGTAATCCTTCTGTTGCAAGCAAAAGCGTGTGATATGCTGGCACAAAGTAGCTGTTGGAATAATAATTGTCTGATACAAAGGAAAAGCGAGACCAATGGTTGAGAGAAACTAAAACGTGATGGACATTAGGTTTTTAAACATTGGGAGAGGTCACAAATTGATCACGCTACAGTTACAGTGAAGTTTCCGGTATATACTAGGGAAGTAGCAGACAGAATGATATCAGTTTCGGAATGATTTTTAGTGATTTGGCACTCTTTTTTTTCGGCTATATGCTAACCATGGAATCCGGAAAGTAGTGTGGCTCTAGCGGCTAACCATACCAAAAAACCCATCTAAAGCTCATTATGAAGCTACCTAGAGGACTCTATAGTGTAAAAGTCCGTATTAGGAACTCTATTAAGTTTTCTGAGCTTGATTTAGATGTTTGTTTGATATATTCTGCGCAATACTTGGTAGCCTTATCACTTCCATTACCAATTATGTATCTAGCAGGCGTTTTGACCGGAAAAAAAAAAGAGTCAAGCAGGCGTACTTGCAAGCATTCTCGCTTATATAGAAGTCAGGATGCTTGTTTGGTCTAGGAGAGTACCTTCGAGCACGTTTTGTATGTTTTACTTATTTCTGGAATATCATCAGTTGTTCCATCTTGTGGCTTACCATGAAGTCGTTTTCACTCCATTAAGAAAAAGCAGAAGAGTCGTTGCAACCTAGTATTCATTCTTATCTTATAAAACTATAACGAAGTACATGATTTTGAGCCCATCCTAAGAGAAGTGCTAACTTTGTCTTACGTTTAAATAATTATTGCCTGGTGATATTGATTCTATACTCTGGTGGTAACCGAGCCTTTGTCCTCTTTGCAGGCTCTTGAAAAATCTAAGTATGAGCAGTCGCTTGAGTCTGTGAGACGCTTCATTGCTATTGCAGAGAAGGAACTGGAGCTTTACTACAGGCACACAGCACTCTATGGAGACCCAAACAGCAGGAATCCCATAGCAATCTTGGACAGTCCGGTAAACGGTACAATCGGATCCAAGGAAGTTGATAGCTCGAAGAGAGAAAGGCAATGCGTGACAGACGACAGCATTTCAAGAGACTACTCGCCGTTGGATAGTGATTTTTCAGATCTATCTGAAACTGAATCTGAGGATGGTTCCAAAGATGACATGTCCATTAGTGAGTCAGATGCTGGATATGGCCACATTCATGATATCGGTGACGAAAGAGAAGAAAATTTTTTGGGGATGGGAGGCCACTCTACCCATGACTCAGCACGGTCTTCTTCGTCTGCAAATGGTTCGAAGTTTGGCGATAATGACAAGCCGACAGGAAATACAGCGTGCATGAAATTATGATACTAGTTGATGTCTGATGCAGAAATCAAATGTCGTTGCTATCTGGTTTGTTTGAGAGTTTTAAGCCTAGTGGGGCTAGTAGAAGAACATTACCTACCTGCGTAGCCAAAGCAACAGACCAATTACCAGATCCACCCTTTATGATCGGCATAACCATAAAAAATATCAATAAAAAAGCGTGAGCCGTTATTAAAACATTATAAAGCTGATGATTCCCAGCAAAAATTTGATCACCAGATCGTGCAGTTTGCCGGTTTTCTTTGGTCAATCAAGGTTCGGTCGCCCTTCTAACAAGAAAAAGGTGAAAAATACGAAAATTTCTCTGCCATGGAAAGATTTGATAGCATTACAACTTGCAAATGCACTCTTCGGGTTGAATGAATTACAGAGACCACAATCTACAGAGTAAAATGTACATTTTTTCTCGCTCTATCATCAAGATGCATATGACGTAAAGCACTCGTTGAGAAATAAGTTATAGCTAGAATGTTTGAGGGCACAATAAAGATTCTGTTCATTTTTTTCGAATAGCATAATCCACTGATAAACACTGAGTCTCGAAATATCCATCCTGGGTGTTTTGGTGAGAGGAGTTCATCCATCTTCGGATGCCATAAAATAATAGTATGTGAGATGTAAATAGAATTAACTCTAGCCACGTAAAATGGACGTCTTTGCTTCCAAGACACAAAAATTCCGCCAATCTCTCGACATTATGTGGCTTCTCTAAGAGCTAATACAGGCTAAAAGTCAAGGGACCTGCCCTTAGAAGAACCAGAGCAGCTCCCGGAAGTAGCATAGGACGTGCCACTTGAACCATCAACTGGAGCTTGATTCAGACATTCAAGCACCAAAAACTTGCGCTTTTGCAATTTCATGGAAAATGTCGCCGCCTCAAGAATGACAGGAACCTGAATAATTAATATGCACGTTACATGCTTATAAAAAGGGAGAGAAGGAAATAAATGTGGCAACACGAATGGATTAACTAGGTCCTGGGAGCTTATAATCATGGTAAGTACTCTCAACATCATTAGAAAGCATAAAAAGAACGAAAAACAGCTAAAGAAAGAGAGTAGCATAGCCATAGTTGGCTAAACTAATTTTCCAGGTGTTATTCATCAAACAATATACATTTTTTGTGTACTCAGTATAACTTTATCAAAGAATGTAACTATAGAACATGAATATCAATGCATCACAGGTATTCCAGAGTGACAATGCACAGAAATCAACGGAAGGAGAAGATATACAATCCCCCAAATCCTGACGAAGTATGAAGAAAAGAGATGTACCTGTAAATTCTAAATAGCAAAAGGTTAGTAGTCAAAATTTTGACATGTACTACTCCTTTACAAAATCATCATCTAGGTTTGTTCAATGCATGCTTAACCCCAACCAATATATCGTCGTGTCCTTAAGTGCATACAATATAATTGAATACATATCTCGCAAAGTAACAATATACACGACAGGAGAAGTTGTTTGATACCTGTGTATTAATACGTGCTACTTTGTGTACACTGAGAAGTCCAATCATGTCTTGGTAGCCTGTGAGAAGTTTTGCCAAGTCTTTGTCCTCATCTGGAAAAGCATTTGTCAAAATAAGCATTCAGTGACAAAACATTGTTTCTTCAACTTGCTTATAAGTCTGATTTTAATTCCTCATATTATCAACAAAATCAATTTTACCTTCGAAGTAAATTAAACCAAATTTGGAAAGAAGTGGGAGAGTACGAGTACCTTATCTAATCCCCATCTTTAATTAGATTAAAACTAGCAGGAGAGGAGAGGCAAGAACATAAGATAAACCTGGGATTGCTCTGACTGACAGCAATGTGTCTGCCATATGCTGCAATCTTTTAGAGAAAGAAAGGGAAAGTAGGGACGGCGGGAAGGAAAGAATTACAACTGCATTCGAAGACCTAATCATGCTTCTCAGTGATCTTATGAATGAAAGAACACGCCACTCCTGGAAGAGAAACATTGATAAGCATAGCATTAGACAGTTTTGGAGAAAACAGGGCAAAGGCAGGACAGCTTCATAAAACAATGTAAACAAATAGACCAAAGTTGTCCTGGAATCTATGAAGGCCGTCCTGAACAACTTCTGAATTCTGACTAACCTGCTCAAAATATGTACATTGTGGGGCACAAAAAGATTGAATTGCAATGCGGCCAGCACCGGAAATGTTGCCATCAGTTCTGTAGGAAAAAATTCAATAACCATGAGAATTCCAAGCTTTGGTAGAAGAACACGCACAAACATGATGATTTAAAAAGGTAAAACTGCTTCAAACAGTTCGATTCCAGTTTTGAGACACAGAATGCTAGAAATAGACTAACTCAAATGAACCAACTTTAAGGATGAAACATAGATCGACTGTGGCCTGAAAAACAAACGCATATATAAGAGTACTTGGAAACGTACTTCAAAAACTGTTTTAGAAATGATGCACAACGATCATGGAGAGCAGCAAGATCTGGAGAATCTTGAGTGCTTATACACTCTATGCGTTGTCCACTGAGAAACTGCCTTTGTACGGGCTTCCGCAAATCAAACTCATTGCAGTACTCGAACTTGTTATCTGCATGGCTACAGCATAATGAACTCTCAACAATCTATCTCCGGCTGATTAAGTTATTCTTTCTTCAACATAATCAAACAGCACCATTATTTAACTTCTATGTCCGATAAAAAAGATACAATTTTTGTAAAATTCTAAATCTAGGGACTCATGTAATTAGTCACCTATTGGCTAGGGGCCGTGCCACAAAAAGGAGCATCTTGCAATTGAATAGCTAATGACATCATGTTTCATTAGGTTCCACGTGGTAGATTGCAAAGAAAGGCTGATTACTATACAGCCAAAACTATAATCTTCTACTTCTTCAACTTAGCGAGGACTATGGTAAGGAATTGATATCCATCACTTGATTTTCATAAAGAAATCGAAATTATGTGAAGAAGCCACAGTACCAGGAGATCAAATCAAGAATCGAGAAATGGTTCATTTCAAAGTAAGTGGTGAATCACAATCTTAGTCTAGCCCTGACCAATAATAAGATATGAACAGCCAAAAAGTATGATTTTACCTCTTTGGCTATTTGAATTCTGCTGATTTTCTCCAAAATACTTTTTGTACTGCCAAGCGATCCGCAAGCCTTTCTCCTGAAAAATTTAGATGAAGTAGCTCAGTGAACAACCTCATTTCGAGCCATGTCAGTTATCAAATGGCAAGAAAGGGGGCACCTGTTCTGAATCACGGTCGAGCGACTTATCATCTTTAGACGACACAGGACTAGGCAAAGTACCCAGAAACCCTCTTGGGTCTTTGGCAGGACTTGCGTACAAAAGTGGTTGATTGTGAACAAGTCCTTGAGACATAAAATTCCTCAACAAAAGCATATGATGAGGTGCCTCTGGGTCTTCCATGACAACAACCAAACTTCCAAGAGGAAAGCCACCCCCTAATATTTCTGAGAGTTTTGACCACAAGCGAAAATTAGACATTATGAGGACACACCACAACACTGTCAGTGCAATACCGAAAAAATGACATAGAAGAGAGAACTCACTGTCAAGGTCTGATATCCCGGAAGATAAAAAGAGAGTCCCATTCGGCCCACTCTTCACTCCTGGCACCTGAGACGCAGCTGTAGATGGTATGTTCCTCGAGAAACTGCTTGCCCTCGTCTTGGGTGTAGCCATGGCTGCTTAAAGGTTCTCACTTTAAACTACAACAATGACCAGAATCATTTCATTTGAAAGGAAGAGACTGAAACTCGGGTTGGCAAAGGAATAAAACGAGGCTTCATTCGCAAACCCGAAAAGAAATAGAAAGGAAACAAAAGGAGGGGCGTCACGGCTCAGAAAACATGAGTTACAGACAAACGGGCATTTCTTCAAGCACGTGGTGCGCGCAAGCGGTAAAATTACGTTACCTTGTGGTCGGCTTCCTGAGCTTGGGGCTGCACGCATATCCGCAAGCACGCGACAACGAGCTCGAAATCAAATTTCGCTCTTTCCGAGATGGAACTGAAACCATCTCAATTGATCACGTGTGTAGAGCGAGCGCGAGAGCGACAGAGAGAGAGAGGGGGGGGGGGGCTAGGGCACGAGAGTAGGAGAGAACGAAGAAGGTGGGCTTTGCTTTTGCTGTTGGGCCGACAACGCAGAAGTTGGGCTTTAAAGGTGATGGGCTCTTAAGCGAACTGGGCTACCGAACACATCATTCAAGGCCCATGACGCCATTAGGTTCTTTCTCCTTTATCGGTCGACAAACACTGCGGTGTCCGAGGCTCTTTGATGACAAATCTATCCTTCGTTAGATGTAGCGATTCTTTGCGCGCCAACAATTAGGTGTTAATTGTTCGAGTATGGAGACGGACATAGGCTTATGCTCCTCAGAGCGTGCCCGAACGAAAGTGAAAATGTGTGGTCTCCACCCCTAATGCAGACGGAGTTATTATCGGCAATGAAAGAACGCCGAACTTACTGAGGCCGGCTTACGAGATTTGTTTATTGGATGATGCATTATGCCGTAAGTGACCCTTTAAACAAGCGAGCCATATTCAATATGAGAACATTTGGGTTTGTCTTGTTAGGTCTCGCTCGTCATTAGGGGTTATCAATTCCGGGTGAGTAGGTTTCGGACATGAAATTTAACCCTATTAGAACCATTTACCAGTTTTTGGAACCTGAAAGTTATCATGTTTGCCTTGGAACCGACCCTATTTTTCCAGTCCAATTCTAGGGTCTAGCCGAGAATCCGTTTTTCTTTTGTTCCTTTTTTGGTTTCATTTTTTCAGCAAAATAAATATGAGTAACAAAATAATTCAAAGTAAAGGATGAATGAGGGTGAACGAGCAAATGCGAGTTAAGAGAGAGAGAGAGAGAGAGAGAGAGAGAGAGAGAGTTGTGAAGTGTCTAAGTGACATTGGAAAGAAGCCAAATTCAGTCCGGTTCTCTTAAGGTTCTTCATTTGAAACCGAGAATTAGACCGGTTCCAAAATTTGAAAGAATTGGTCTTTAGAGTAGTGCGGTTCGATTCTCAGGTAGAACCGATCCGGTTGCACAACCCAATTCATCATGCCAATTCAGTTTGATGAAATAAAATCTTTTTCGCGTTCGTCATCGTTCATCCTGTTGTTTACGCACCGTCACTTAAATATGAAGAGAATAAAACAGACAGATAACCTCTTCATAGCTAATTTTATGGGCTTTTAAACCAAGATTACCTCAATAATCTCTAATTAACGTTGCACCCTTTACGTGAACTTAGTTGTCTGGTGGTTCGTGTGACTAATGATGCTGTCATAAAACTGTGCAGCTGCAACAAACACAAGTTAGAGAGAGACGGGTTGGTGTTGTAACTGTACCTCTGCCTTCCCTTCAAAGGCAAGGGAAGTTAGATCTGTCATCGTCACCGCTTGCTTGAAACGTCGTGGTCCGTGGAGCCCTTCATCTGTCCATGCATAGGGGACCAAATGGCCATGGCAGGCCGTCCTCATCACTGCTCTTCACCTTCCACTCGTGCGTCGTCCGTGCGTCATCGTTAGACCCGTTAAACCGACGGGCTAGATCGGATTTGAATCGGATAAAAATGGCCCGATTCAAATAGATCCGTTTAATTCATTTTGATCTATTTTCATGCGATGTAAATTTGGTAACTCGTATCCGATTTGACCCATACCCAACACATACACAACAAGACTCATATTGCTAAACCAATTCACCTTTAGCAAAATATAGGAAAACTCATATCCAAACCGAGATGAGAGTCCGGCGTGAACAAGCGTGAGATTGAGTGAGGGCAAGAGAGATGAAGCAAAAATCGTAGAAATCGATTGGGTCAAAATAAGTTGTAAACATATTTAACATCCATATCATGTTTAAACCCAGTTATAATTCATTTACTACACGTAACTAACCCATATAAAAATTCAACTATTCACATATGGGTCAAGAAATGGGTCTAAAACCTATTTTGACAGGTCTATAATCATCATGACGTTCAAATTTGTTTTTCAAATATGACACGCTTATTAACCATACGACACATTTACTACTCGATGAGACGACACTCATCATCATTCGATTCACATTGGAACGCGTCTCATTAGCATGAACAACATCCAAAGCCAGCTAATACGAGATAGCTCTCGCACAATGAACTCAACTGCACATGTCGCTAGCATTGAGATTAGGCCTCGATTGCATGATATTAAAAGACAATTTAGCCCTCGTTCGACAGCGATTTCGAGTGTAACAAGGTATTAAACTTTTTAATTGCTCTCCGACGAATCAGATGCTGTCTTTCGAGTCTTGACCAACCTGCATGCGCAGAAGGAAATAAGAGTTACAACAAGATAGTGACGTGTTCTAATTTGGGTTACCTAATTATCTTAATCGGACCCGATCATGTGACCTGGGCATCGAATCAAATTAAATAGTACTCTAGCCATTGTAGGAGCTAAAGAGTACGTGTGCATGATTCAGACATATATCGTCATACTGTTTAACATAAAATGTTTTTGCATGCGACCACAGTTTTCGCCACATAATTTTTTCAAAAAGAAAAAAAAAAAACATTCTTAGAAACCCACTTGGAGATCTTATTTTATATTAAGTGGCAGGTGATTGTTGAAATATCCAACACTTTCGACAGAATTTGTCGCTTTATTTTCCTTTTTCTCCCAATTGGCCACAGAAATTGACTATCTTGATTCCCCCTCGGAAGTTTAAATCTCTGAAAATTCAAGCGCAAATGATAACTATTATATTTCTCTATTTTTGTTCTAAAAATACAATTTTATTTTTCTATTTCTAGGACAAAAATTTATTCAAAAAATAGGTTTAGAACAAAAATGATAAGTTAAAATTTTTAGTTTTTTTGCTTCTGGAACAAAAAGAAAAATAAGAATTCTTCTCATTGCTCATTCCTTCTCTCTCGCATCCCAACCGCCGATCCACCGACCTCCGATCACCGATTGTTAGTCCACCGGCCCCCGGTCACCAATCTCCAGTCCGGTGGTCTCGCCGGTATTGGCCATCTTGCTGGTCGTCGGCCTCCATTTGCTGGCAAAACATAAATTTGTGCGATTATCATGATCTAGAAACTAACATTTCATAGTTAAATATGATAAAGTTGCTCTTTTAAATGCTGTAGTAAAAGATTTCGTGATAATCAACTAAAGGGTCATTTTCATTAAATGATCCATGGACTTTGATTTAATGTGCACTGTAGTCCCCAAATCTTTAATTTGTTCAATGTGGTCCTTAAATTTTATTTAAATGTGCACTGTCTCCCCTAAATGTAATTTGTTCGATATGATTCCTAAATTTTTGGTTCATGTTCAATTTAATTCATGAGCTATATGAAAAAGTTCAATATTGTTCCTGGATTTGAATTAATTGAAAGACAACATTGAACATTTTCATATAGTCTAGGGACTAAATTAAACATCTTTCAAAAGTTTAGAGACCAAAATTGAACCAATTTAAAGTTCGGGGACAACATTACATATTAAGTTAAAGTTCAAGGAACGCATTTAACAAATTAAAAGTTCATAAACCACATTACACATTAGGCCAAAGTTCATGAATCCTTTATGTCGTTCTCCCTTTTCAAAACTCCTATAATTGAGCAAAAGGCATGATTTTTAATTTTTTTTCAAGGCGGTCAGATGAGAATTAAGAGTGTTGATCTTTATGTTTGCGGTTTGGCTCCCTGAGTCCAGGACTTTGGTTTCAAATGAAGAGTCAATGTCATGAGTCAGGTAGATTAGTACCATCATTTAGTGAACAGCATGGTCATCCTTGAAGATCACCTGCTCCTGGCACCATGCAAATCAGCCCATCATAAAGCAATGCAAGTTGCCAGAGATGCCGAGGGCTCTCTACTCTCCGAGGTTCCGAACCTCAGGCTCCCGTTGTGGCCGTCGCCTGAGGCGGCTCGCAAGCAGATCATGAGCATTTGGGTGAAGAAGGGTTGTAGACACTACACCAAGGTCGGTGGATCTGAAATTCCTGCCATTGACTTTGTTGTAGTAGTCCTTAGCGGCAGCAACAACTGACTGTGTTGTTTATGCACCTCTTGCTTCATGTGGGTGTAAAGAAGAGAGTAAAAAGGAAGTCTAGGAATCGAAACTACGACAGATCAAGCACATTCTTTAACAAGTCATCATGTTAGTTCCAAAGGGTTTAACACTACATATTAAAGTCGAATCGGGTCATTGTCTTTGGTTCACATTTTGTAGTAGCATCATCAGAATACGCCACACGAAGCATGTGGAATTTTTTTTCTTTCTGTGTTATCGATGTGCAGACAACTGTGTTCTTAGCAGTTGCTGTTGGCAATCTTGCCTAGTGATGCAGGAAAATCTTCTTCCGACTCGAAGGCCGTATCAAACTACATTTCCGGAACAGATGCTTGCCTACTATCCTGATGTGCTCCCCTTATAAATCACCAGATTTGCAGGACGTAGGGAGGCCGGGGCAGGTCCTGAAGCTCTCAAACACCTGCAGAGAAATCACCACCACCAAGAAGGGAGCTATCCCCGCCCTCCCGACCGAGCCCTGATGTCCTCAGCTTGATCAAAGGCGCACGAACTGAAGCATTCGGACAACTCCAGTCCTTCCATTTTCGATTCTCTCTTCTGCTCTCCAGGGGTGTCCTTGGGGCTGATCGCTATTGAAGCATCAGTTCTGCATTAAAAAAGGTACACGACCACCATAACATAAAATTTCTGATGTCCTAAGATTACAACAAAAATTGATACCTGAATAATTTAATGGGATGTTGGCAGATTCTTTGTAGTGTAGGTAGATTACAACCAAAGTTATTTAAAGAACATGTTCTCGGGAAGGGTCACGTTTGTACTAATGATCGATGATTTATGATTAATCTCATAATCTGAGCGCCATAATGTGTTTCTGATAGACATGATTCATTTCTCATTTTTTTATGATTGTGTAGGCATAATTTAATTTAAAATTAATAGGAAAATCTTTTTGAGACGTTATTGTTTAATACCACAAAAAATCTCAAATTAATAAACACATGCCACATGTACCTGAAATTAATTTTTGTGTAAAAAAAATTAGGTATTTTAGCAGATTTTCAATATTTCGGTGACTCGAAATTTCTTATGAAGCAAAATTTAGTTGAGGTAAATGTGGCATTGATGTATCAATTTGAGATTTTCTGGGACACGAAAATTAGTTTTGCTTAAAGTTACAAGAGTGTATCCATTTGTGATTTTTTGGACACAAAAACTAATTTAGAGTTAATGCCCACGGCCACCTTTTGAAATTTTTTGTGATATTAGCCCTCATGATTATATATCTTTTATGAACCTTATATGGGGAATGATGAGTTTAGTAGCATATTAGAAGGAAGTGTTACGAATAAATGGTACACAACCGGCAAACCTCACATTCAACAATTTTCCTATTACGGTATTCTGAGGAACGTTAAAGCTCCGTCCGATTCGCGAAAAATGTGATTTTTTTAGAAAATATCAAAAAGTCATTTTAAAGAAAAATGACAATATTTTTTGGTATTTGGCTGGACCTAAAATGAACTAGAAAATATTTTACATCATTTGGTAAGGAAAATCTCATTTGATTTTTTGTATTGACATTTGGTTGGAAATTACATGACCATCTTATGCGGCATGGTCAACACTAATATGGATAAATTTTATAATTTAAAGAATCCAAACCTTTCAATATATTTTTTATTCTAGAAATTTTCAATAATTCTTGAAATTTTTTTTCCTTTTCTTTTTTTCTCTTTCTGTCTTTCTTCCTCTATCGATCACTAAGGTGAAGCTCCACCTCACTGGCCTTGCTCGTCCACCACAGGCGAGCTCGTCCTTGGCCGTCATGGTGGTCGGTGACGTGTAGAGAAAGAAACAAAAGAAATAAATAAATACTAAAAAACTATTTAAATTCTAAATTAAAAAATTATAAAGAAAATAAATAAAAATTGATTAAAGAGAAGAGGAAGGTGAATGAGTGTACGGAGGAAAGATGAGGGAAATTGTTTTCTTTTTTTAAATAAGATTAAATCATTTTCCCTGCTTTTTTGAAAGTGTTTTTTCCATTAGTTGAAAATATTTTCCTTGATTGGTTTATTTTGTGAACCAAAGGTTGAAAATGTGAAAAAAAAATTCCCGAAAGTTAATTTTTGCAAAACAAACAGAGCCGATATAATAGCGGGATGCTATATTTTATTTTCTGTATTGATATTTTACCTTTGTGCTTTTTAAACTCTTGCTTTAACAAATGTTACCATCACCTTTAAATGAAGGGAGTTGATCGGTTACCATCATGCGATAAAATAAGATAAATCTTTGACGAGTCATTCCGTCACGCGTCCTTTACGAATTTCGGAATCTTATCTTTTCTCTTTTTGGCTCATGCGGCTTAATTAACATATAATTTTGTGCACGTATACTTTATAAAGCAATGAGAAAAGGAGGAGACTTGTATGGCTAGATGGACAATAGATGAAGGGAGACTTTGGATTCTTGCATGATGTGACAAATTGTGTTCCTTGATTCGATTCGTGTGACGGCTTCGTTCATCTTCACCACACGAGACTTCCCCTTCCTTAATCCATACGTGACTTGACCGAAATATATTTCTAAAGCACTTCTATTTTTAATTTAATCTAAGAAAGTTTGTTTCATATGAATTTATTTATATTTTTCATGTTTTGTTTTTTGTTTTTTATTATTTCTTTTTCCGTTTTTCTCTTTATGAAGTCCGGTGAGGGTGGCCGACACTTGGTGGACATCGTAGAAGAAAAAAAAAAGGAAGAGAAAGAATGAAAACGAAAATACAAAATAAATTCTAAATAAAAGAATTCAGAAAATCAAAGAAATATATATAATATTACAAAAAAAGTTGCTCTCTATTTTTTATGTGGGCTTAAATGAGTTAGTTCTCAACTCGTTTACAACCCAACCCATTAAGCATTAGACATTTATTTCTTAGATCCACTTAAACTTATTTTCAAAATTTAAAGTAACCCATTTATGACTTGCACCTTTTATATATAGGTTAAAATACGGATTGTAAACACATTTTGCCACCTTTCGCACTGGTTTATCGATCAGGAAGAAGAATCTGGACATGTCAATCAGTACGTTTACCATAAAGCAAGAATCTATGGCCTTTGGAGCTTCTGCCCGGGTGAATCCTATCTGATGGCGATGGAATAAAGCTTTGGACGGTCCCAATAGAGCTCCGCACATCTCATCTGAACCTTAGGGAATGTGAATGTGAATGTGAATGGCATCCCCTTTATAATGGATAAGAAAATTCGAAGATATATAATTGACAAGAAGAAGAAGAAGACGATGAAGAAGCGATCGTGGTTGAGTTGTCGCTTGAGATACCACTCTCTCATATGCAAATTTGACATTTGAGGGGTGAGTTTGTTCCGAGGAAAAATGAATGATTTGGATAACATTTTCTTGAAAGTGTTCGATTGTATCGCTTATAAAAATGGACCATAGAAAAATATTTTCAACGTCCCCGAAAATGTTTAGACATGGATTATAGTGGACAACGGAAATATTTTTCATTGACTAACCATCTCAAACGGTTTAAGAGATTATTTTTAGAAAAATATTTTTCAAACCATTCATTTTTCATTGAATAAGTGAAGCCTGAGTAGCGGCCAAAGCTCTCTAGGTCGACGGTTATAGCCAATCGATATGAGGTGTTATGGTCGCTAATAATCTCTCTCTCTTGCACGGTGAGTTGAGTTCTGATGGGACACCTCGGTAAAGTGACCACCTATGTGGTGGTTGCGGCGAGTTTTCGAGCGTTCATCTCTCTCTCTCTCTCTCTCTCTCTCTCTCGCGCGCGCGCGCGCTAGGGCGTGCGGTGAGTTCCAGTTGAGCACCGATGTGGTGGTCGTGCTTGGTTGTCCTATGTTTTTTGTTTTTGGGTTAATACTACAAAAAACTTCGAACCGGTATGTTTGTGAAAAATTTATTATAATTTAACCACAAAAAATCCCAAATTGGTGTACCTTTGACAATTTTACCCCAAACTGGTATATCTGTGAAAATTTATCCTTCATTAGTTTTCGTTAAATCTAATCATTAAAGTGCTAAGTTGTATGAGATTTGACAATTGACGAGTGTACCAGTTTAAGATTTTTATCCTCTGTTTGTTACATGTGTATCAGTTTAAAATTTTTCGTGGTATTAATCCAATTTAACGGAGGGTAAATTTTTCATAGATATACTGGTTTGTGATTTTTCGTGGTAAAAAAAATTAGTTTAGGGTAAATTTCTCATAAATGTGCCAGTTTAGGTTTTTAATGTGAGATAAATTTGTCACAACCTATCTTGGTTTGGGATTTTTGTGGTCAAAAAAATAATTTGGGATAAATTTTTCACAGATGTATTGATTTGAGGTTTTTATGATGTTAACCTTTTGTTTTTCGTACTTAGTTGCTTTTCTAGTTATTAATTCAAACTCAATTGAGTTCACCAAATGATGCGGCAATCGATATGCCTGTGAAAAATTTATATATTCCATACCATATTGAGTTAACCTTTTGTTTTTCATACCATATGATGCGGCAATTGATATTCCATTATTTTAGCAAACAAAACATTGGAAATAAGAAACTTAAGAAAGTTCTTTTTTGATCCAATTGATAAAGAAATTAATGGCACGTGCCCGACTATAATAGTGAACTTAGAGCACGAACGAACGATAACCATTTCATTTTTGGGAACAATTTCTGGCCAGAAATAGAGACATGTTTTTTTCCTCTATTTCTACTCCTTGCACGAGTTTTTGAGCATAGAGACGTGTTTGATAATGACATAGAATTTCTATTTCCAAAATAGAAATTCGTTTGCTAACAACATAAAATTTCTACAGTGACCGGGGACCAACGGCCATCTATTGGTAGATGGCGATTGGCGGACACAGATCGGGGACCCACGACGAGAAGATGTTTTTATTTCTATTTCTATTCTAGCAATAGAAAAATAAAAAATGTCTACTGCTTATTTCGATTCCAAACATAGTTCTAGGCTAAAAATTTGTGCAGAAATAAAAAAAAATGAAATTACATTATTAAATGGATTTCTATTCCAAACCTATTTTCGAAGATAAAAAAAATAAAAAATAGAAAAATATAATAATTATCATTCGCACCCTTAACCTAACTCAATACCATAAAATTGTATTTAGCCCACAAAGCCCATTAACCCTGAGTTTTTCTCTAGGTAGAGCTTTTCAGTGAAGACCATGACATGCGGTGTTAAAGGAACTTGAAGATTGAGTCAAGAAGGATCCATCGACCAAAAGATAATTGTAAGTTTGTAATGGAGGGTTAGGAGCAATTACTCTTATGGCATGTTTGGTAACGTTTCTATTCTCGGAAACAGTTTTTGAGAAGAAGGACGCGTTCTTTTTCGTAATTGCATAAAATTTCTATTCTCGAAATAGAAAAAGAACAATAATACATTTGGTACGACCCTCGGCGGGGGAAGTGACTTGCGGTGGACTCTTTCCAAAATAATATTATTTCTAATTCTGTTCTCGAGAACAAAGAAATTATGTTTTTTTTTTACTTATAGAGTCTGTTTCGGGGAACGAGTTCTGATTCTGGGTGTTTTTTTTTTTTTTTTTTGTTGCTAAACAGGAATTAGAGAATCTGAAGTGTTACCAAACAAGTTCTTATTTTCCAAAGTGACGCTTAAGTTAAGAAACAATTAGAGATTATAGCAGGAAAAGATCACGATGTGTAATGGAGACGTGTGAAAGTAAAGGAGACGCAAATCTATCCTCAAGACACTCAACACAGGAGCAGGCTTCGTTCAACTTTAATGAAGAAGCTCATTAGTTTTTGAAGAAGATCACTTTGATTCGATTTTGCTTAACTAAAAAGATTCGGTTTCCTAATTCCAACACTTGTTTTCAAGCTTTCCGATGAGCTTTTGACTTTCCCTTCGCATTTCATTAATTGCCATTGAGATCCTTGTATTCAAATTCAAGGCATATTGGAATCCTTCTATTTTGGGATAAGTACACTATCGGTGTCATAACTTTTGTAAGGCGTTCACTTGAGTGCCATAACTTTTAAAACATTTACTTAAGTACCATAACTTTAAAAAATTGTTCACTTGAATATCATCGCTGACGTGGACGCCGGAAAAAGCGACGTAGCGCCGGCAAACCGATTTTTTTTAATATTTAATGTACACGTGGAAATTTTCATTAATTTAATTCTTTTTGTAGATTTTATTTTTCTAATTCGTTTAATTATTGAAAATTTCAAAAAAAAAAAAAGGCCAAACCCTTGATTTCCTTGTCGGCCACCACCGGCCGACCTAGGGGCCAGGGTCGACTCTCCTTGGGCCGGTTGGTGGTGGCTGGCGAGACGCTCGCCGGCAACCACCGATAAACCTAAGGGTTTCTCTTTTTTTATTATTGAAATATTAAATAATAAAAATAAAAATAAAAACATCAAAATGAATAAAAAATAAAAAAATTCATTAAATATTATAAAATGTAAAGAAAACCCACGTGGCGGTGAGAAATTAATAAAATAGTTGCAAAAAGTCCATGTCAGCTTTTCCGACAAAAATTGTACTCAAGTGAACGATTTTGCTCCGACATGGTACTTAAGTAAACATTTTGAAAGTTATAGCACTCAAGTAAACGTCATATAAAAGTTATAGCACTTGTACTGTATTTTTCCCTTCGATTTTTGTTTGAGGTCAAATGTGATACTTGAATTGGCCAACGATTGAAATTGTTTGGATTTTAACGATCATATTCATTGAATTCCTTGCGACCACAATTAAATTAAGATACACACGACAACCTTATAATTATATGCAACTAGGGGCGCACGTGTTTCACGAAAAATCTCATGAAAAAGGAAAATGATTTCTCGGAAATCCTTTTCCAAGAAAAAGAAATTTGTCTTTCTTTATTGTGATATGTGACCCAAAATGTTTTCTAGTGTTTAGTTCACATCTAGAAAATGCTTTCAAACTTCTAACCTTATCATAGGCGCCCCCACCTAAAAAAAATAGAGTTTTCAAATTATTTTATATATTTTGTATTGATTTTATATTTTACATTTTATATTTTATTCTTTCTTCATTCTTCCTCCATTGCGACATCCTCTACGGCGACCAACCGATAGCAGCCATGGGCGAGCTCCAGGCTCGTAAGGATTGGGCGAGCTAATTTCGAAAAGTATTTTCACTACTTTACATTCAAAGTTTCTAAAACCCTCGAATTTCGAAAAAGGTCAAGATAAGAATAACTCGAAACAAAATTTTAAAACTCGGGATGTTACTCATTTTTTTCTTTTTTGGCTTGTCACAAACTTTATCTCGCTATCCATTGGTTCTCACGTCTCCATCAAGACACGTGTAATGCAACAACCGCAACATTAATTCTCCCAAATATTTATTATAGGTTGTTTATTTTGCTAGTAATAATCAGAGATAACCTTCCTTCTTTTTATTAATTATCCTTTTTGCAAAAAAATATCCTAAATTTTTGTAATTTCGGTCGATTTTGTTTTTATTTTTTTAAACGGGGGATTCTTTTCAAAAATGGAGGTGTAACCGTAAATAGGTAATAATAATAATAATAATCCTATTTTGGATTAGATAAGATATACTTAAATTTATCCAGTAATATTTTTATATTTAGAAAAAGCCAAAACTTCAATTACTGGTTTCGTCGTCTATAATCTTTCTTTGCCCCCTATAAATACGCCTCAAATGCCTCTTCTCCTCTCTCTCTCCTCTCTCTCTCTCTACATATACACAGAGGCCTCGCTCTCTCCCTTCTCTCTCTCTCTCTCTCTCTCTATCGCTGCTCGCTCGCCTGCCTCGGTAGAAACCCTTTTCCTCCTCGATCCCTCTCGAATTCCCGGCGATCCGCAATGGCTTCCCACAGCAATGGCATCTCCCCCGCCGGCCAGGGCCTTATCGTGAGCTTCGGCGAGATGCTCATCGACTTCGTCCCCACCGTCTCGGGCGTCTCGCTGGCGGAGGCTCCCGGGTTCCTCAAGGCCCCCGGCGGCGCCCCCGCCAACGTCGCGATCGCCGTCACCCGGCTCGGCGGCAAGTCCGCCTTCGTCGGCAAGCTCGGGGACGACGAGTTCGGCCACATGCTCGCCGGGATCCTGAAGCAGAACGGGGTCAACGGCGACGGCATCAACTTCGACCAGGGTGCGAGGACCGCGCTGGCCTTCGTCACGCTCCGCGCCGACGGGGAGCGCGAGTTCATGTTCTACCGGAACCCGAGCGCCGATATGCTCCTCAGGCCCGAGGAACTCAATCTCGAGCTGATCAGATCTGTAAGTGTTTCGGATTCGATCTCCTTCGATCGATAGAACGTCCTTCTGCTGCTACTCTTTTCGCTCGTTTCTCTGCCCGTGTTGCTCATTCTTCTGTGAATTGTGTGGGATCGAGCTTTCGATTTTCGGAATCTGGACTCACTGTCACGTGGCTTGACCTTTGCGATTGGAACACGTCACCGTGTCCCGCAAATGGATCTGACGGCTAGAATTGGAACTTCCGCGTTGCGGATCTCCTTTTTCTTTACCTTGAGATTCCATCAGATCTCTGTGTGTGTGGTGTTGTGTGTCCTCGTTGAGGAACCGTGAGCGAGCGAGGCGATCTCACGTGCAAGTCGCGTGACGACATTTTGGGTGGGACCCTTTGGTGAATGATCCCTCCCAGGGCCACTGTGGGCCCGGGATGATTCTTTTTGGAGAGATTTTTCTCTTTTGCCTTTTTCTCCCTTACAACCACTATTATCTCCTCTGTCATATTTATGGAACCCAATGGGTGATGTGATCTGATCAACGATTAGATATTTGTTTATTGCCGATTACGAGTTTTGGGGATTTATTTTGTCACGCGTGCGACAAAATCTTGTGCGTTGGATCGTGCACGCTTCTCGGTCAACCTTTGACTTTTGGTTGGCTTTTCGTGAACTTCAGGAGGCGATCTTTTTTGACCGGGCCTCTGCCCCCTGCTTTTGTCTGTGAAAAACCGGTTCCATTATCGGGAAGCCAACAACCGTTCCAGCGTTATAAATGATAAAGATTTTCTTTTAAATTATGTAGTATAATTTGCAAAACTTCTATAATTGAGTAAAAGGCATGATTTTTGTTTTGTTTTGTTTTTTTTTTAATTTTTAATTTTTTGGATAAACAGGTAAGATGATAATAAGATTGTTGATTTTTATTTTTGAGATTTGGCTCCCTGATCTGATTATCCCAGCCCCAGCTGTGTTCAAGCAAAGAGTCTAGTCATTTCAATTGAAAAATTAATATGATGGGTCAGGTGGATTAGTACTATCACTAATGAACAGCATAGTCATTGTTATACCACGCAATTTAATGTTGAACTTGGATGAGCGGATGAAGGAATATAAGTCTTGAAGATCACCTGCTGTTGGCAACATTGTTAGGACTAGTTACCCGACATTTTTGGGGTTCATTAGCCTTTTGCCTGTGACTTCTTTTCAATATGAACATTTTTGTGACTTTTGTAATTTCTTTACTATCACAATTAATATTCATAGTTGCTAGCATTCATAGTTTATTGATTTATTTTATGCTTTTGAGATGTGATTGTCATGTTACCTCTTTTATTTTCCCTCCTCCCCCCTTCAAAGATAATTCTTTTGATGACCTGTCTTCTTCCGCTAACTTCGCTTCAGTTCTTAAATTTTGCAAAAGACAAGAAACATAACTTTAAATGGCAAAACTAGCTAGAGTCAGATGCCCCTGTAATTATCAAAATTCTCTTGAAGATGAGATTGGCATGCTTCGTGTATTGACTCATATCGCCTGTCTTTTGTATATATATTACAACTCTGGAAATTTTGATTGACCAGAAACACTCAATCTAACTTGTGTTTCATAATAGGGGAAAATCTTTCATTATGGATCCATCAGTTTGATTGTGGAGCCATGCAGATCAGCCCATCTTAAAGCAATGGAAGTTGCTAGAGATGCTGGGGCACTGCTTTCCTATGATCCAAACCTCAGACTACCATTGTGGCCATCGGCTGAGGAGGCTCGCGAACAGATCATGAGCATTTGGGACAAGGCAGATGTCATTAAAGTGAGTGATAATGAGTTGGAGTTCCTCACAGGGAGTGACAAGATTGATGATGAATCTGCAATGTCTCTGTGGCACCCCAACTTGAAACTTCTCCTCGTCACTTTGGGTGAGAAGGGTTGTAGATACTACACTAAGGTCAGTGGATCTGAAATTCCTACTTGTCTTCTCTTTGCAAAACTATTGACTTTTTGTTGTGCCCCTGAGTGGCAGCTACAACTAACTATGTTATTTTGCACCTCTTACTTTATGTGGGAGGTTGATCTGGTGTAAAGAGAAAGTAAAAATTTGTCTAGGAATTGAAACAATAGATCAAGCCCTTTTTTAAACAAATCGTCGTGTTAGAATTGGTCCAACACTAACATTAAATTTGAATTGGGTCATTGTCTTTCGGTCACAATATGTAGTAGCAGCATTGGAATATGCAACAGGAAGCATGTGGAGTTTTTCTTTCTGTCTTATCAATGTGCAGGCAACTTTATTTTTGCAGTTGCTGTTGGCAATCTTGCTTGGTGATGCAGGAAAATTTTGTTTCCAACTGATGTTTTTAAAGTGAGAGTTAAATGAGAAAAGTAATGTCTTTATAATAAACAACGCCTTTCTTAAATGTCGTATTCTGTTGTTGGGGTGGGTGGATAGGTTGGTAGGACCGTTCTGGGATTTGTTCGGAGTCGGCTTGAATTTATAATGTTGCATGCAGCCAACTGCGGATTGAAGCTGTGCCCTCACTGTCTGTTGTGGGATTGTGGTTTTGTATCTGTCTTTCTCCTTTCCACTCCAATATATGTATATATTATTCTGCTGAGCTTCCTCATAGAAACAAGAATGAAAAGTTGCCGAACAATAAATTGTTGCGGGATAAGTGTTTTTCCTGTGTTTCTTGGCTAGGGGAAGGGGAATTGACCTGTTTTGGAAAAATTGAAAATCACTTGACCATTAACATTTTCTTTTGTTTCTGCGGAAATTCAGAATTTCCATGGAGAAGTGAACGCATTCCACGTCAACACGGTTGACACAACCGGGGCTGGTGATGCCTTCGTCGGGGCACTCCTCTGCCACCTTGTTGACGACCACTCCATTCTCGAAGTACTTCCCGGACTCTGCATTTCCGGAGCAATGCTTGTTTTTACTATTCTGATGTACTCGTTTATAATCATCAGATTTGTTGGGTAACGTGTTGATTGTCGATTTTGCAGGACGAAGGAAGACTGAGGAAAGTCCTGAATTTTGCGAACGCGTGCGGTGCCATCACCACCACCAAGAAGGGAGCGATCCCCGCCCTCCCGGCCGAGTCTGATGTCCTCAGCTTGATCAATGGCGCGAACTAAAGCCCTCTGACCACTCCAACTCTTCCATTCTTGATTTTCCCTCTCTAGTCCTCAGTTTTTTTCCCCTTCCCTGTTCATCCTTAGGACTAGTAGTTGCTTGCATTTTCAATTGAAGAGTTTCTGTTTCCCCTTCCTCCCCTGCAAATGGTCACAAAGACTTGCTTGCTTTGTTAAGATATATAAATAATCCCAACTAAATTTTTGGTTTTGGGCAGCGACTAAGCACCCTTTTCTTGTCTAACTATTTTGCTCTGTTTCTAAGTGGCGCATAGCCATCATGGTGTCCGTTGGTCTTTCCTCTTTTAACTTTAGTTTATTGAATTCGAATGAGGGTTGGCTGTTGGTAGTCTCTCGAAATCCCTCTACCTACTCTGGTGTTTCATATTTTATGTCCGAGTGGGCAGGAGGCTAGGGAAGGAGTGGGTAGGATGGTTTGGTGGTTTTGGCTTTGAAAAACGAATGTAATAGTAACCAAGCATGCCCACCTAACTCTTCCTCAAGGCCAAGCGTGTCGCTTTGGGTCTATATCTGATTTAAGTTGCACGAGTAGGGTCACTTGATGTTGCAGGAACTGTGATTTTCGGGCGCACCGGAGTGGCCCCGAGCCGTTACTACAGTGCGTGTTGGGTGAGTGATTATTCTTAGATCGGCCGTTATTGGGTTATGGTTTATTTGTTCTCATTCCGCGTAGATGTTAAGAGCATGCGAGATATGATATAAGGCAAATCACAATTAATGTACGTGGTTATTTCGCGTTTTACAGTTTGTCGATTCGAAAAATGTGGCCATCGACCATTAACCTACGGAATGAGCTTATGATAAATCAATAAGTTGGATCGGGAATTTGAGAGGTAGAGAGAGAGAGAGAACGTAAGCAAAGGAAATACTCTAATGTGGTATTCCAAGGGAAGGAAGTTTAGTGGGTGCTCTGTACTTAAGTTCAAAAAGGATATTTCGATTTTCTTCTTCATATTTATGATTGCGAAAGTCTCCCTGAGTAATAATAAAAGAACGTTTACGTTTTTCAAACTATTTGCCCATGTGAATTTCGACAGAATGCGTAATTCGTCACATTTGTTTACTTTACCGAATCATAGCATCAAACTAAAACGGGGAATAATTGAAATTTGAAACCCGAGCAATGCACGAGATTTCAATTGGTTCTTATTTAAAGAGATATGACTAGACCGACATGCTTAAAGGGATTACAGTAATCACCTCACATATTCAATAATAATAATAAAAATAATAAAAAGTCATTAACCCTTGTTTAGTTCAGAGAGAATAGTGCCTTGTCTGTCTCCTGAGCTCGGTGGCAGCACTTATGGTCCCGGCCGCAACAGATGGGAAACGCGGTGGCGCCCGGGGTCATCGATGCTACGAACGCTAGGAAAGCGACCCCGACGAACTTCAACACGGACCTTAGTGTAGTAGTAGCGTCCATTATTCTCGAAAGGAGGGGATTTTTCCTTTTTCTTTTTTGGTTTTTTATATGGCTTTTTTGAGGGGATTGTTGATGATGCGTTGGACATTGGAGATCCCAACTTTATACAGGTGAAGGAAGAGGTGGAAACGATTAATGCATTTATGATTGCATTGAAGATTGCGTTATATGTTTGGGTTTTTTGGGGGATGGGGGCCGGTGCCTTTCTTTTACGGCTTCAACTCTTATTTGTTAGCCGTGGGGAATTACTGCTCAGTCAGGAGGAGGAGAAAGGCTTGGGTCTACCGAGCCCGGATAGGACCTCATAAAGGAACGGGAGCTGTTGAGAGGCTCCGTATTGCCGAGTCAGGGTAGCACTTTTGTACGTGATCGTAGTATGTCATGCCGTCTCGTCCCTGCTGCATTGAGCGGTCAAGGCCTTATCCTTTTCCTGATGCAGGAAGTGCGGTCTTGGGATCGACGGCTTAGCTCGCCTCCTAAAAGAGTACCTATGCACTATATTCCGGTTCACTGAGTTGGAAGATGGAGTTGGGGCGGGATCTACGATGTGATACTAAAGTATGACCCGGGGAGATAAATGTTAACTATGGGTAGGAAGCAGGAACCATTATGTAAAAAATTTTGTCGGGTTAAAGATCTCTTGTACTACCATCAATCGATATAGCGGAACGACTAGAAAAAGAAGTGAAGTTAGAAAGCCGTATGATATGTGGTAACTATCTTGTACGGTTTGGGAGGTAATTGGCGTACTCCAATCAGTGTGGGGGAATCTTTGGCTCTATCGAATATACAGGAAATTGGAGGTAGCATTCCACCAATGTCAAGTCATGAACTGGTTTCTTCAGCCCTTTTTCTATGTGTTGGTGTTCTATATGACAGACATAAGACTCGACTTGTTAGATATTACGGAGGTTCAGTGAGCACCATGCCAAATCTATCTACCATTTCCTTCTCTTCCACTTTGGCCAATATGAGTTCACCTTGTACTAGCAGCTTTATCAGGGAATTTCCCATCTTAGTATGAGGTTTCCAAAGAAATAGCTTAGTAGCCATATTATCGCGCTTGGGATGATTTTAGGCGCAGCGTATTCCCTTTGGCTAAACTGTCGTGTGGTTTCTGGAAATTTAAAATCTGATTTCCTCCATAAATTCTCCGATCTCAATGGTAGAGAAGTTTTCCATATTTATACCTTTTCTTGTTGAAGGGGCGACCGTCTCTCAAACTACCAAAGAAAAAAGGGTAAATCAATGTGATCATGATATTGTAGGTGCTTACGATGGGACAGATGCGGCTTCCCGTTCTTGCTTTGGGTGGCATAGCCCGTTGCAAAAGTCTCTCTTTTCTTGATTCATTTCTTTAGTCTCTAGGGAGCTTGACTTTACTAAAAAAATTAAGCTCGAGCTAGGGCTGTTTTTTGGTTGAGCCATATCTTGCGAGGTGGGACTGAGAGAAAGAAAGGACGGGGGACAACCATGCATAGCACTTCTTGATCGTGTCTTTGAGGGACAGTTGAACGAACGACTCATGAATGCTGCTGCGTTGGATGAGCTAATAACTCGAACACATTCGAACTATTTTTTGAGTAAGAATCACAACGTTACCTTACCTTCACCATGATATGGACTCCAAATTCTTATGGCAGAGCACGAGGAGATTTATCATCAATACGATGATGGGAATGGAAACCAGAAGCACGATTGGGGTCTTCGTGGTCCATGATAATAAAACCATCAGTAAGAGAGTCACATAAGCATGAGACTTTTAGGTAGTATCGGTGAACCAGATGGCCGCGGCGGTGGAATCTGGGACGGAGGACTTATAGTATCTCTCTAGATCTAGCAAAAGCGAAAGAGCCCCTAACGTAATTCGAAATGGGGACCGACCGCGGAGCCCACTCTGGCCTTGCAGGGTGAGCCCTTGTGGCTGCGAGCTGGAGCTGCCATAGCTTATGGCCAGAGCAATGGGAGTGGGCCCTGGTAGAGAAAACAATAAGGGGAATTACGTCTTTTGAA
The DNA here is from genome assembly GCF_020921035.1 of Rhodamnia argentea. Classification (NCBI taxonomy): domain Eukaryota; kingdom Viridiplantae; phylum Streptophyta; class Magnoliopsida; order Myrtales; family Myrtaceae; genus Rhodamnia; species Rhodamnia argentea. Next base: position 9,526,370 of record NC_063159.1, on the reverse strand, counting down.
AAAAAAAGGTATTTTTTTATAACTTCCACAACGAAAACTACCAAAAATTTCGCAAATCTAGTGGATAATTGCATTAATACCAATTTTGTCTTAAATATTTTAATTGGACTAATTTAGTCTTAAATCTTTTCACATTGATATCAATTCAACCTATTCACCGAAAATCATTGATATTGACATCGGCCGTCCTATGTCGCATGTCCAGTTCAGCGCTGACGTGGACATTTTAAAAAAAAATTAATTTTTTCTTTTTCCCCTTTACCCTCGACGGTCATTGAGCGGGGCCAGTAAGCATTGAATTGGTATAGTGCAAAATTTTTAGGGCTGAATTGATACCAATATAATATATTTAGGACTTTTTTCTACTTTTCCCGACTTCCATAACATATGCATGATAAAGAAGATTGAAGTATTTTCCCCTAGATGAAACATTTTTCGTATAAACCAAGTTTTCAAGAGATAATACATGAAAGAAGAGGAAACAATAGCGATACATGCAATAAGTGCCACCTCAGATTTGTTTGCAATAAGCTAGATGAAATCAAATAATCCAACATTAAGATATATGCCGGGTTTTAAGCCGGCGGACTTGCGGGGGGCATTGCATGGACTTTGCGGCACGAGAGGAAAGGCGTCCGGCCGGCCGACATTGGGAGGAGATCTTCCATGTAACATCTTTGCAACATCATCGCCTAATTAATTTTCTTGACGATGTACATTATCAGTATGACGTTAAATCTCCCATATTATTCACAAAAATTTCCTTGACAACCTTTTTTTACCGTCTTGTTAACAGGCGCTATTTAAACCGTGAAATTTACAAAATCGCCATTTTGTAGTAGCCTACAAAATAAGATATAAGATTTAAAACTTATAAGATTTACATGATCAACATATTGAATCATTCCTCCGGAAATGACATATCACATCGACAAAATAGCCATTTTATGATATTACAAGAAAATCCATTTTTTATTCAAAATTAAATGTTTTACTTTACTTAATTTTCAATTCCATTTTAGCACGTGGGAATTTGCATTCTAATTAATCAAAAAAAGAAAATTCTATTTTTCTGGTTGAAAATGCTAATTTTGATAATGCAGTGTTACGCACGTCTTAACAAATGCACCTACCATAATATAATTGTGTTCACGACTTTCTTTTCCTATGATTTCATTAGATCCTAGTTATGAGGAATTTTCGGATTGTACGTCATCAACTTTTCTTCTGTAACTCCACATGATTGGTTATAGGAGCAACAAATCTGATAGCAAAACATCTACATGGCTACTTTCCAGAGGCAAATCGAAGAACAATCTTTAAATCATCGGCTCGTGAATGCTTAGCTTCATATATTATCTTTATGCTATGCTGATATATTGTTATTTGATTTGTTGCTTCAATAATTGTGATTTACATATATTCTCTAACCAAATTGCGCTTTCAATAGATTCTTTGACAAGTGAGGAGGCCAATTTCCAAGATGCATTTCTTTGCATTAATCATGATGAGTTTCGACTAGACCTGTCACACGGTGGGTCGGGTCGGGTTGAAAATGTTCCGGTCCAAATAGATTTATTTTACCCATTTTGATCTATCTTCATACAATGTAAATCTAGTGACTCATATTTAACTCGACCCGACTTGACTCATATTCTTAAAACACTTCTACATTTAAATTAGTTGAGAAAAACTCATGCCTAAACCGAGATGAGAGTGAAAAAAGAGTCACAGAGGTGGGGTTGGGTCTAAGGAAGTTATAAACCCATTTATGATCTATTTAACACTCATACTATGTTTAAGCATGTTTATGACTCATTTATTGAATATAACTTACCCATATAACAAGTTAGCCCATCATATATAAGTTAAGAAATGAGTTTATGATTTATTTTGACAGGTATAGTTTCAACATACTACTGCGTATGTCAATTTAGATTTATTACGTTATGGAATATAGGTGAAAATAGAGGAGATCCTCTACAAAGAAAATTTGGAGATTTTTTTTTTATTTTCTAATTTTGTCAGAAAATAAAAAGTTGAAAAAGTACCCTTTTTATTAAGGGTTAATACCATGAAAAAAAATTCAAAATAGCACACGTGATAAATTTACCCAAAATTATTTTTTTTAATTACAAAAATTTCAAACTGGTAGACCCGTGATAAATTGATCATAAACTAATTTTTTGACAACTTAAAATTCCAAACTAGCACAATTGTGATAAAGTGATCCTCCGTTAGTTTCCAATAAATTTTACCGTCAAATTACTGAGTTAGATGAGCGTGGCATTTGACAGTAGGGTGAGCAAATCGGACCACCCGGACCGGTGGTCGGGTTCCCGGTTCTAGAGGAGTGGTCTAATTCCCGGTTCTATGGTCCTAGGATTGAACCACTCGGACCGGACCGATCCAAATTTTTTTCTTAAAAAAAATTCACCCTTCCTTTACTTGTTAAGGGTGTCCAAGAAATTTTACCAAATTGAGAAGCTATTGACACTCTCTATTTTTGATTCTCCTATGGAGATGTCTTTTTAGTTACACTATGTTTTATTTTTTGAAAGTAACCAAGCTCATGTGCTCCATGTTAGGAATAGTGCATATATATATTTTTTGCATGTGTCCGGTCCAATGGAACAGCCTAGGAACGGGACTCGACAGGTGGTCCGGTTCTCGGTTCCGAAAAATTGAGATCTGAGACCGCCGGTCCGGCTCTCGATTCTTGAGCGGAACCAAATCGGACCAGGAACCGATCACCCCCGGTTGACAGGTGTATCGGTTTTGGATTTTTACCCTCTGTTTGTCATAGGTGTATCGGTTTAGGATTTTTCGTGTTATTAACCCAATTTAACAGATGCTATTATAGGGTAAAATTATCACAAGTGTACTGATTTCGGATTTTTGGTGATAAAAAAAATTAGTTTTGGGTCAATTTGTGAAAGGTGTACCAATTTAGATTTTTGATGTGGTCAAAAAAATTATTTGAGGTAAATTTATCATAGGTATACATGTGGTTAAAAAAATATTTTGAGGTAAATTTATCACATATGTATTAGTTCGGGATTTTTCATGGTATTAACCCTTTTATTAAGGAGTGTTTGAGTCCACCTGTCTGGCTTCGATTGGGAGGACGATGAGGCACATATTTTCCATGGCGAAAACAGAAATTTAGTCTTTGGTTTGGATCTAATTGGATTGCACAAACAAAGAACACATCAACACTCGGCATTATACATTCATTCAAAATAGCAACTTATAAATCAAGGCCTCTCCAAGGTAAATTGCGTGAATATTTGCGACATATTTAACATTATGTACGAGTATCTAATTCAAATTAGCTCGCTAGCCCTTTTATGAGCGAATCAGATGTATAATTATTCTTGAACATAGATGTTTACATTGGTTTATATTGGTCGTAACTTGTCCTTTCTCCCTTTTACACATACATGAAAAACACGTGGCGTGACATATTATATAGTATGCTATAATTAATTTATGCGCCGATCGTGCCTTTTTTTTTTTTCATAAAGTTTGATTCCATGTTTCAATCGATAATTAATCCACGGAATGAGTTGATCGTGAAGCAAATAAGTTGATTTAAAATATGAGAGGCAGAGAGACAATGCAAGTCGAGGAAACACTTAACTCAAACCCACACAAATTGATTCATTTATGTACTTATTTAATTCTATACGAGGTTGCGTCTCGATTCGAAAGAACACGTTGAAGGAACACTAATATATTTCTCAAAGGTCATCACTTAATAAATCTTCATCGTCTTTCTAATACGTAGAATTGCGTCGGTGTGAATTTCAACAAAATATGTAATTCGCCACGATTTGTTTAGCTTCACCGAATCATAACATCATACTAAAACGGGAGTGATTGAAAATTCAAACCAGCGCAATGCGCGAGATTCGAACTCGTTATTATTAAAGAGACATGACTAGAGCGACATGCTCAAAAGGATCACAATAATCACCCCACATATTCAATAATGAAAAAATGAAAAGGTAAGTAACCCTTATATGGTTCATATAGAATAGGGCCACTTCATTTCTCAAAGTCCGCCTCCTGAGCCCGGCCGCAGCACTTATGGTCCCGGCCGCAGCAGATGGGAAACCCCGTGGCGCCCGGGGTCATCGATGCTACGAACGCTAAGAAGGCGACCACGACGAACTTCAACACGGACCTCACCGAAGTAGTAGTAGCGTCCATTATTCTCACGAAGAAGTTTTATTGTGTTCCTTTATTTTTCTATGGTCTTTTTGAGGTGCTTGTCGAAGTTATTTTCATCCTAGGAGATCCCATCTTTATATAGGTGAAGAAACAGAGCAGGAAACAACGTTGGCGTTAGATCTTGGAACATAATTCCATTTATGATTGCATTGAAGAGGGGGCTTTTGATGTTAGAAGTTCGGGGACCTCATTTAATAAAATTAATAGCATATACCACGATGAGTAGGATGGAATTCATAAGACGCGGACAATGATGATCGGTCGATTCGACCACGTATTGCAAGATCGAAAAGGAAAGATATGGGCTCGTGTGAGTAGGAAACAAAAAATATATATTCTAGTTCTATCGGTTATCTATAATTATTTTCGTAGAAAAGAAAAGGACAGTAAAATTTAGCTTTATGGTTGAGCCACACCGTCACGGAATTCCATTCATTTTCATTGTACACTCGTAGTCAGTTCTTTTCGCAAAAAATATTTTCCTAAAAATGATCGCTTGTATGGCTTAAAATAATTATTCAATGAAAAATAATTTTTACCATCACCGGTAATTTAGACTTAATACCCAAAAATACCTCAAGTTTTTAACATATGTCTCAATTATATACAAAACTTTTTTTGTCTCATAAAAAACTCATAACTTTGACTTTTGTCCCAATTCTACCGGCCTAATACAAAAAAAAAAAACTCTAAACTTTAGCATATGTCCCAATTATATTCAAAAAAATTTTTTATCTCATAAAAATTCTTCAACTTTTCCTTTTGTTTCAATTCTACAACCGGCAGCATTCTGTCTATAATCACCGTTAGTTAATCCTACATGGCTCGAATTTTCTTGCCAAATTTACCAATAAATCTTTGAAATTTGGAAACAACAAGTTTCAGAGACGACGAGATTTGAGATCGTCCGTTCAAATAATCAAATCCCACATCTAACCGTTCTTTAGGCTATTGAGTGCCAGGAAAAATCCAAAACGCGCAGTCTTGAGTGGCTCTGTATCTCTTGACAATGTGTAGGGGAAGTAGACAATAGAAAAGAAGCTGGGAGGCTTTTTTATGTTAGCTTTGCTGAGATGTAATTCAATTAAGATGTGGAAATGCCACGTAGGATTAACTAATAATGATTATGAATGAGAAGCTAATGATGGTAGAATTGATACAAAAGAAAAAATTGAAGATTTTTTTATGAGATAAAAGAAATTTTTGGATATAATTGGGACAAATTCTAAAGTTGTGATTTTTATAGGTATTAGACTAGTAGAATTGGAATAAAAGTGAAAATTGGAGGTGTAGAATTGGGATAAAAGTAAAAGTTGGGTTTTTTTTTTTAGACAATTTTTTTTTTTGGATATGATTAGGACGGATGCTAAAGTTGGGAATTTTTTTTTAGTATTGGTAATTTATATCCAAATATTTTCATGGATGACGAAAATATTTTTTGTTTATTTTTTTAATAGATATAAGTGATTGTTTTCAGGAAAATGTCTTCCAAATAATTTATTTTTCACGAAACAAAAGGAACCTTAAAGGAAATGTAGAATTATTACATGTAGACTGTAGTCTCTAGCCGGCCTAAAGTGGCATTACCGATGTTGACATGATAAATTTTTAATAGTTAATATTTTGCATTTTTTTCCTTTTTTGTCTCTTTCTTTCTCTTCTTCCCCTATGGATGGCGAGGGTCTCCAAAGCTAGCTCGCTCACTAGCCATATGGCAGCGATGCTGCCCTCGTTCTAGGCCACTAAGGCCTTGTCTATTGGCTAGCGAGCTCTGACGACCCTCGTGGGGCTTGGAGGAAGACAAAGAAAAATAAAGGAAACATGTTAAAAGTTTGTTAAAAAGCGCCCGTAATGCCATGTTAGTGCTAACCGACCAAATGGACTGAATTGGCCAAAAAAAAAAATTTAGGAGTGAATTGGCACAATTGCAATTGATTTAGGACTTATTTGATAATTTTTTCCTTATAAATGGCATATTAGAGAAACCCTTGATAAATGGCATATTATTTTGACAAAATAGACATTTCTGGATGTTATTCATTAGGTAAACTTTTACTCCTATAAATCAATAGGGAACTCCATAAATGGGCCTACATAATTATTAATTGATTAAATTATTAGTAAGGTAGCTGAATTTGTGTGGGTGGTTACATTTTAATGTCCCGCTAAGTTAGGTGTGGATGATGTAGAAATCTGTCGCTTGCGAAACATTAATGACGTCATTTTTAATGCATGGAGCATTTGTCTTCGGCTGATTCTTCTCAGGACCCCCTCTCTTTCTCAATTTCGCATTAGTTACCCTTTTCTTATGCGGGTCAATTAATTCAAGAAATATCCCGTCATGTAATGTCGAATCGTGGTGCCTTGAATCGAATCGAACGGTTCGAGCTCTTTGAAATTTCATCCTAAGGAAATTTTTGTTATTAAAACGAGTTTAAATTTAGAGGCGAAACCGGTTGATTCAGAAGTTCAATTATCATAGGATTTTGAAAATGTGGGTTTAGTTATCGAAGCGCGTGTTGAATATGGAGGCCAATTCGGCTGGCCGATTCAAAAGTTTATTTACGGAGAGATTTTGCGCGAAATACATTGGCTACATGGATGGTGACGTGGAAGGTAAAAGTTTAGTGAGAGGTGGGGCGCGGAGCTGAAAAATCGCTCATGAAGGAAATAGTCACGATGCTTGCGATGTTAGATGAGTTTTGCCAATATCACCACCCAATTTTATTTATTTATTTTGTACCTAGAAAATACATTTGGAGAGATTGGCAATTGTTTAATTTGATTAAATTAGATTAGGGACATATTCCTCCGTATCTCTCCAAATACCCATAAGATTTGCTTTGGTCAACACAAGCATGATAATATTCCATTCCCATTATCACATTAATTTGCAAGAATTACACATTTATGCTGGCAATTATTTGTCACAAATCCTAGAGCCTGTATAACTTGCTTCAAAACCCTCGGGAATATTTTGCTCAATCTTTAGGTTCCATTGGATCTGCAAGATTCGAGGGGAGTGAAAAATGTAAGAACCTCATGCCATGACATGCATTAAAATATGTGACAGTTCAGAATTTGAGATGTATGAATCTAATTAATCTCGAGAAATGAACAAACGAAAAATATTTTTTGCATTAAGACGAGCAAAATAGAGACCCTTTGGAATATTAATTCGGTAACGAATAAGCTTAATCTAGTAAAACCTCTTTTTAATTATAGGTAAGATAGGTGTATTACCAGACTTTAAGGCAGTGGACTTGCGGTCGGCGCCCAGAACATTGAGGTCGAGGAGGGAAGTTCCGGCGGAGGCAGGAGGGCACGTTTGCCTGCGCAAGCACTCCTTGTAACACGGGTAAAAAGGCTTCACGCCGGCACATTCTAAATTGCACATGCGAATGATGTAGCTGCTGCACGAATCACTCCGCCCCAATTGCGCCGCGAACAAGGCGAGCATAATCGTCGCCACCGCCATCGCCGTTAGCCTCTTAAAGCCCAAAACCTCCATCTGAGTTTCTGGTTTTCACACACGAATCGATAGGAAAGATGAGAATGGATAGGAATTTATACACAAGTGAAGCCAAGCTGGTTGTGGCAGCTTAAGGAAAGAGAGATCTGGCTCCTTGAAGATATCCAAATCATTTAATAAGTTTCTTATTTTGATAATTAATGTTTTGATTTACTTAATTTTCAATTCCATTCTAGCACGAGGGGAGTATCTTGGTAAGCTTGACCTATAGAAAGCAATGAAATAAAAGAGCTAAATTATGGCACGAATGATGAACATTCTATTTCCGAGGGCTATTTACGGTTAGAAATAGAATTTTTTTAACTTCAATTTCTTGGATGAGTTTCTGAACAAAGAAACGCGTTTGACAACGACACGTAATATTTATTCTGGGAGCAGAAATTCATTTGATAATAACATAAAATTTCTGCGGCTGCTGGCCGCCGAGCTTGGCCGGCGAACAAGCGGATGACCGATTGTTGGTGGCCCGCAATAAGGACGTGAGAGAGAGGGCGACTACACTCGAGGGAGATAGTGAGCGATGGCAAAAATTCTTAATACTTCTTCAGGATAGAAAAGTAGAAAATTTCGACTTCTCATTTCTGTTCCAAACCTATTTACGAGTTAAAAATTTATCTTGAAAATAGAAAAACGAAATTGATTTACCAAATAGATTTATGTTCCGAGCCCTAATTCTTGAGAAGAGAAAAATAGAAAAACAGACAAACGGAATGATTATCATTCGCGCGCTTAGTGGCCAAACTAATTACTTAATCGAGATTGTGATTATTATCAAAAGAAATGTTACAAAAAGTATCTAATTTCCCAGCCTTAAATTGTTTTGTTTTTTTTTCTTTTTATCTTAGTCATCAAACCATACATTACTCCCATGGGAATTTCCATTATAGCGAAAAAAAAAGGAACTTTAATTTTGATACCATATAAGCATGCTCATGATTTAATAAGATCCTAAAAAAATGAAGAATTTTAGGACACTACCTCAGCAACTCTTCTATTGGTAACTCCACGTGATTGTTTCTGAAGTAACGAATCAAACAGCAAAAATAATCGGTCGTAATTATACTACTAAAAATAAAAAATCAAGGCAAAATCTCTAGATGATCAGCTCGTCCACGCTTTGCTTGACGGTAATTTGCAAAAGATTCTGCACTCTAATTATGACGATATTTTGTTACTTCAATAATTGTGATTTATGTACTTATATGCATTGATCTTCAATGTGTCAATTCAAATTATTACGTGACAAAATACCGATGAATGTAGGGAAAATTGGTTACGCAAAGACGACCGGTGAAATTAGAATTTTGCTAGCATAATAATTTTTTTTTTGTGGCTATGAAAATAACAGCATGTTGCGGGTCACAAAATATTGAAAGAGTACCATAATAATAATTTTTTAATTATTTGTTACTTATTTTTTATGGCTCGCAACATGCTGTCAATTTTACAGTAAATAAAAAACTGTCACACCGTGAAATTTTTATATAATTTTGGATATGTTTTTTTTTCCTAATTTTCGAATTTTAGAAAAAGTACCATTTTATACATTCTCTTTTTCTTTAAGGTTCACGTATGAAGGAGCGTTTAAGTCCACCTGTCAGCCTTCCATTGGGTGTATGACGGCGCAAAAAAAAAGATTTCAATGGCGGTGCACGTGCGTAGCTCGTGCAATCTTCCCGGCAGTTTCCCTCCCCCCTCTTCTTCTTCTTCTTCCCCTTGACGCGTTCATTCTCCCTCGTTCGAGCTTTTCACGCCGGCGAATCGAACGACCGCGTCAAATAGCCGTTCGAACTTCCCAAGCCGATCGTCGACCGACTTGCTGAAGTTTCGCGTGCTATCGAGATCCTCCAAAGGTCCGAGTTCCATATCCAGGTCGCTTTCTGCTTCCTCGTCGCTGAGGGATTTCCACATGTCTAGCGCAGTTCTGTCTGCGTTCACGTCGGATCGCCTGTGCTTTTGTGGTGGTCGTGGAACTTCGCTTGCTTCTGTGTGCATATTTTCTCGTTTGGAGTGGAATTAAGTTGCTCCGGCGGGGGTTGAGTTCAGTGGATTGGTGGTCCGGTTTCTGTTGCTTTTAGGGACGGTTTGGTTATCGTTTTGATTGGCTGGGTTCATGTCCTCCTTGTTTTTGCTTGTTTATATAAGGTTTAGGGTGGTTTCTGGTAATCGTGAAACTTTTTAGCCATGGAAGCTGTTGAAAGCATCTGTTCATCGTAATTATAGGGGTTCATCATATGATTATTTGGTATTCATCCTTTCTTGTTAGTCAATGAGGGATATGTCATACTATGGATGTAGTAGTCAGCTGACGAATTTGATACAGAAATGCTTCCTTTATGGTACTTCATATCGACTACATCTTTGCCCATTAATCTGCAAAATCGCACAATTTGTGGCCCTAAGGAGAAAAGGGTCAAAGCGTCTGAGTGATCCAAGTATTTGGCAAACTGATTTAGTCAGTAAATTTGACTTTTTCGACATAATTTTTGCCTCATTGTGAACTAGTAAAACAAATAATAACTCTTACAAAAGAATAGATGACATCTTTGTGTTGATTTGACTCGTAGTGATTGTTTGCCAAAGGCCCTCTTGATAAACTAATCAGGCCTATTGCGAGAGGAGCATTTGCATGGCACAGGTTGACAGAATTTTTTATTTTATTTTATTTTTTATTTTTTGGTGCAGTGTGCTGCCTCTTCTGCAGTCATGTATGAAAATCCACGGATGCAGCCTGGGGCGCCTAGGCCACTTACACAATCTCAGCCTAACCCATTCGAAGGGGCATTTTATGGAGCTGGTTCTGGACTTATTCGAGGCGACCTTGGTACATATGGAGAGAAATTTTTGGGATCAAGCTCTGAGTATGTACAAAGCAATGTGAGTATCGCACTAATGAGATATACTCCGTTTAGTTGTTGCTTGCCTTTTGAGCTACATATGCATTTTTTTTACTTTTCATTGAATGATCCCTGGCAGTCGTGTTTCAAGTGGATTTCAATAATGGCAAGAAGGAAGCTCTTGAGTTGCTCAAATCGAAACTTTTAGTTGTTTGTTGTTGATTTGAAGGACGGTTCTGGTCTTCTGTTCTCTATCACAGGATATAGCATATAGACTTATGCACAGCTGAGATGCAATCTTTGATGTAGTAGACTATTGTTCTGAAACCTCCTAATTTTCATTTATGCGTTTTTATCTGACAAGTATCATTTGGCGTCTTTTGGATTTTGCTTTCTGTGCGAGCAGATTAGTAGGTACTTTTCTGATCCCCAGTACTATTTTCAAGTGAATGATCAGTATGTGAGGAACAAGTTGAAGGTGGTTTTATTCCCATTCCTTCACAGAGTAAGTGCTGACTTTGTTGGACAGTTATCATTAGTAACTCTTGTTTGTTCTTTCATTAATCTGCTTGTGTATTCCTTTCTTCAGTGTCACTGGACACGAATAACAGAACCCGTGGGAGGAAGGCTCTCATACAGACCACCTATTTATGATATCAATGCGCCGGACTTGTACATCCCATTCATGGCTTTTGGAACCTATGTTATTCTTGCTGGCTTATTGTTGGGACTTCAGGGGCGGTATGTATTGCCTTTTCTGACGTTGAAGTTTACATCGTTCTGTTTTTAAGACATCCTCAATTTGTCTTTGGAGACAAGTTCTATTCCGGATCTCTCATAATTGCTTTCATGCAAATAATGCTAGCATTTCAGCTTGCTTTGTACTGATAATTCTCATGGCCAAAGCTTCGTGGGAGACGTTAATAAAGGGTTATTTATTTTCAGGTTTAGCCCAGATGCGGTGCAATGGCTGTTTGTCAAAGGATTGCTTGGCTGGTCTCTGCAAGTAATGTTGCTGAAAGTCACATTGCTTTCTCTGGGTGGTGTCGAGCCACCTTTGCTGGACATTGTGGCATATGCTGGGTACACGTTTGCAGGGTTGTGCTTGGCTATAATGGGGAAAATCATCTTAAGTTACATGTACTTTGTTATGATGCCACTGGCCTGCTTGTGTATGGGCATTTTCTTGGTGAAGACGATGAAGAGAGTCCTTTCTGCGGAGGTGAGAAGTTACGATTCAAGTAGGCTGCACTACCTATTGCTCTTCATTGCTTTCGCACAGTTCCCACTTTTCTCATGGCTTGGCAATATTAGTCTCAACTGGCTTTTCTGAGCTGAATCATGTAATGTTTTGACTGGAAAGGGTCCGTTGTGTAGTATTTTTTAAGACTATTGTACGTGTAGCTTCTTTTTTGCCCCTCGTAAATTTAATTCGTTGAAGTCGGTTATTGATCATGCAAGATTTATTGCAGCATTGGCGAAACGACTATATAGCAATTTTGATGTTTCGTCCCTTTTTTATTTTGACCTGGACTAGTGGTTCTGACTTCTTATCACTACAGAGTCGCTTAAATGGTGGAATAGGAGGATATTTACTTGATTAACATTGCATCTAAACCACTGGTATTGCCTGGCCTGGTCTGAGTTCCTGAGGATTATCTATATCTTGCTATTTTTGGGCCTTTCCCTCATTTCAATCACATTGAAAAGAAAAAGAAGTTCTCAATCCTTCTCTATTATGTGGACCAATTGGATCAGATGAAGCCACAAGAACAGACAACTTGTTCGCTGACTGGCAAGTAATCTTCTTAACTGGATAATAACTTTTCATGCTAAGTTACTAGCAATTAAGGTATTGAAAACATTACCTTTTGTTCTGGGATGTTAACAAACAAATAGAAAATGTACTTGTTACTGTTACTTTTGACTCCAACCATCCTTAGAAGTTAGTGGTGTATAATGGGTTTAAAGATTTGACAAAAAAAAAAAAAAAGGTTTAAAGTCACTTTTCCGATTGCAAAGCTCTTGATCACATTGAATATGCGACTTACATGTCTGTATGCACAATTTCTAACCTTGTGTAAGAGCTGTTAAATTCATAGATCGGAAGTTACTTCTCCATCGGAAAGATCCTAATGACCTGAAAATATTACAAACTAGAAAACGTTACATAATTTTCGTAAGACAAAGTTGCTGAACGATGTGAACACTTGTTAAATTCACTATTTGAAAGTGAATGAGTGAGATTTGAAGTTACTTTTCCCGTCCTAACGTATTCCAAATCCATATCCCGTGCTGGCAAATGTATCCAAGGGCGAATTGGCTCCATTTGCCCACAAAGTAGTCAGGGATTGATCGTAAGGAGAAGCGTCCTGCCTTAATTGTCGGCAAAACTGGGAGACACCGCATGAAACGAAGCCTCACCGCTGTTGATGATTCCTCCTCTTGTTATTTTCGAAGAGTGCGATTTGCGGTCACACAAAGTGGCTATACTGCTTGAACTTTCCTGCAGAACTCGTTCAGAAGACGGGTATGGCGACACTGTCATGAATTTCACCCGTGCATAGGCTCGACTCATCCCCTTCGCAGAGTAACGCATAAGCGGATACTTTTAATACCGAGCCGCAAATTTTAGGCATAATTCTAACAAAGAAAAAGAAAGGAAATCCAGTAGAAGAAACACCTTAACTATTTCTTCTAAGCCATGATGCTGAAGACGACTTTTAAAGCAGTTCAACGAGCAACTTTAAGATGTATATGCATTACGTGAGCACATTATATACTAACACACCAGACTATTAACAAGCCTATCAACCGCTACCCTCTAGAACTAACTCCTCCATTCTCGTCCAAGATCGGGGACGGTGAAGTGCTCCTCCTCCTCCTCGTCCGGGATTTCAATCCTTGGCTTCTTGTGTGAGACATTGAATTTGGCAGTCTTGGAGGAAGTGAAGTTGCCTGTCTGTGGCATCGGCAGCTGAGGAACTTCAGCCGCCTCTTGAGGGAGGTGATCGCCGAAAAGCCCCATGTCTGCTAGCCACTCTAACTCTCCAAACTCGAGCTGCTCTTTCTGCAAAAGGATTACAAATTAAAACGAGCTCCAACATTCAGCAGAAACCCAAGTGCAGAACATTATTTTGCATACATAGTCCAAAGTGGTCACACTTAATCTCACCTTGTCAGAGGATTCGAAATCCGTTAACTGCAACAGGTCATCGACCCCCCACGGCGAAGTCGAGACAGAAGCCTGTTGGTGGGGTGTTTTAACTGGTTGAGAGCTTGGGTTCGGTGGCTCCGAGCAGGTTTTGTCGGCATCCTTGGCACATCTAGATCTTAGAGCCACCCTAATGCCAGTGGCTAGGAACCTCTGGTGGTTCGCAGATAGGCTCCCCGCCGAATGGATCGGTTCGTCACAGTCCTGACAGAAGAGGGCTCTGTCTTCGACACAGAAGATGAACGCCGCCTTCTCCTGTATGTCGAAGTTATCATGAGATCGAGGAACCAGAGTGGAAATCAATATATGTACCTTGCATTACCACAAAATTACAACGAAATCTGCAAAAATTAGACGGGAGAAAAGACAAAGTAGTTCAGTTTTGTTAGGCCATTCTATGTCTTTCTAGTCATGCAAAATTCCCAATAGCGACGACAAGCAACTCTCTTTTTGAGCTAAAAGCTGAAGCTAATAGGAAAAAGCAACTAATTACATCGGACAAGATAAAAAGTTTTGGGTGTGCAGCCGTCTTCATATTTATTTCATCAGCTTCAAATCGCACACGAACAAGATTTGCTTCAAACCAGATTGCCCATTAAGGACGCAAGAACACAGAGAACAAATCCAAAGGTAAATCAACATCGACCAACACACCAGAAGAGGAAAACCAAAAGGGAAGTACCCGGCAAATGTCACAAGGAGGGAGGCTGTTGGAGATGCAGTTGAGGAGAAGCCTCTGGTGCTTGCTCGCGAGCTTGTTTGCCGCGTGAATCTCCACGTCGCATCTCTCGCACAGCGCGGCTTCGTCTGCGCAGCATATCACCGCCGCCGGTGCTCTCTCGCACACATCACACTGTATCTTCATCTCCTCCTCCTCCTCCTTCTTCAACTGTCAACCTCAACACGTGATGTGTCTGAAGCAAGCAGCAGTATTTAGTTTTGACAAATGCCCATTTCAGGCCAAGCCGAGAGGAGCACAGACAAGTTGAGAAGCAGTTTCCAAAACTAAGACAACAAGAGAAAGAGAATATCAAGAGGTGGAGAGAGAATGAAAGAGAGAGGAGGCTTAGAGAGATATTTGATGAGTGCAAGATACGCAAGAGAGTGCTTGGTGGACAGCTGAGGTGGGGTGAGAAGAAGATAAGGAGATATGAATCTTGGCCCGAATCAAAAGAATGAAATCTACGACATCCACCAAGGCTTTGGTAGGGGTGGTCACACCCCCCCATGTGTGAGCTGTTCTAAGAGAGAACAGACCTTTTTTTATGGTCCCCCCACCCACGGTGTCCAGAACAGTGACACCAATCTTGAATAGGAGAGAGTTAGATTTTGCTTTGATTGCTGATAAATCAAAAACCGTATCCTTGAGAGGAACATGCGCCATTCGAGACCGGACCGTGAGCTCGTATCGTGCGGTATTCATTGCCTAATTTCGATACCATGTTGAGAAGTAGTAATTTCTCCTTTACCCTTTGTTTATGATGACATGAATTGTTGATTTTGATAAGTTCTTGAAAAATTTCTGTGGACATGAGTACTTCTTGCCAAACTCACTCACAAGAGTTCAAATCTACATTGATAGGAGTATATGGTGTTTGGAAGGAGAGTAGTTGCATCCTTTTGAGCTCAAATTGTATCCATGTAGAGAGCTTTTGGTGTCAAACCCTAAGTTGAGCTGGGGATCATTGCACATGCTCAACTTTGCTAAACCAAGGAATGAAACATCTCATGGTCAACGCAACCAAAGAAGAATGCAGACTGAGCTTGACCCTGAAAACCCTAATTTTGAGCCTCCTCTTGGGCATTATTCCTCGACGGACCTCCTTCGCCACTCCCTCGGCCGTCTTGTTAAGACCCTTCATCGACCTCTTGAGCTTCCCCTTGAACCCACTGACCTGACGATCATCGTGACGGTCATGATGTTCGCAATGATCTTCTTCTTCTTCTGGCGGCGGCGACGAGGAGGAGAAGTGGTAGCTCTTTAGGAAGGCTTGCCTTGCATGCCAGTATTCACGGCCTCGGCGGTACTCGTACTCGCTAATTACGATTCCTTCATCACGATGATCATCGGCTTGCAAACTGTAATCGTGATTGCTGAGCTGATGATGGAGATCATCATCAAATGGTTCGCGTTCACTACTCATGCGTGGTTTTGTACTTAGGTGCTTCGCATGACGTTTTTTTGTGCGATGATACTAAGGTTTGGTCGATATGTCATGGCTTTATATGGACTCAAAAAAGGATTAAAAAAAATAAAAACAGAATAAAAGGTTGGTGGTTGTAGAGATTAAGAAAATGAATGAAATAATTAGTGGGTGAACCACAAAGGAGAAAGTGCACTTAAGGTTGGTAGCTTCTGTTACACCCAAGACATATCCACCCCGTAGAAAAGAGAATGTTTCATATTAACTTATGTTTATTTAGGTTCTATCTTCTGCTCTCTAGTGACGTCATCACTGAATCAAAAGGTCAAACTCTTCGATCATGTTATAATATCATATTATCGTATTATCGACGTCACATTATCATATCCGATCATTCACGTTCCATCCTAATGCTATGCCATCATCGCGTCATATTGTCTTTCACAAAGCTGATTAGAGAATATATAGTAAATAGCCAACAGAGAAGAAGCAAGAGGGAGAAGAAAAGAGGAGAATAGAGGAAGAAATAGATCGTGAAATTTCAATGAGGAGTCCTCTTTTTCTATATTACGGAACCTTATACCTATCGTTTTATTGACTATAAATTGTACTTGACCATAATACTCTTATTTATGTTAAAAGAAATAAAATCCAGAAAATAAACCCTATATCTTAAGTAACGTAACATTGCCAACACACGATCTCTTTCATACTAAATCACAGCTTTGATCGTTGTTGCCATTTCCCAAAAGGGTATGGTAAGAGTGTTAATCCTTTCATATTCATATTACCAAATCTCAGCTTTCAATTAATACATGACTTCAAAATGACCCCTTTAAGCAACCGTGTTTTTTGTAATGCCTCGTATTTTAGGTTTTTATTATCATGTTTGATCATTGTCCCCATACCTAATGTCGTGTCATTATCGTGTCATGTTGTCAACATGTTGTCTCTTCCATATTAAATCTTAGTTCCGATTATTGTTGCCATTAGTCTTCGAATGTTTTCCTTAATGCCTAGCATTTTGGGTTCTATTGTCATATCTGATCATTCACGCCATACCGTAATGTCGTATCATTATCGTGTCATGTTGTCAACATGTGACCTCTTCCGTATTAAATCACAGTTCCGATCATTGTTACCATTTCACCGAAAGGGTATTGTAGAGTGCTAATCCTTCCCTATACATTGCCGAACCTTGGCTTTGAAATTACAGACAAACTTCAAAACGACCCCTTTAAGCAACTGTGTTATCCTTAATTCCTAGTGTTTTAGGTATTCATTGACAAAGCATTAATTCAAGAATTTAATCATCTTATCCGATGATATGAACAAATAACAAAGAAGACTTTAAGAAGGTTGAGATTTGTTCCATATGCAGAAACAATACGACCTCGGACAATGAAAAACTCTCAAAGGCGCTTTCTTTCCTGTTCTCGTAAGTTCGTGTCCTCGAATGAGCTTGTGTCGTGAAGAAAACGAAGCCCATTTGAGATTTGGCCCAATGCTCTCTGCTTCTTGGAAATGAAGGGCGATCTCCCGGAGTTCTCTTATACTTACGCAAGAGAGGGTCACAGCTAGACGGCGCGCGACGACCCGGTGGCTCACCCAGTTAAATCTAGAACTTGCGAAGAACGGGAGGATTTATTACTGGACTTGAAGGTTAGAAATTACTAGTACGAATTTTCGAGATTCAATCAGCTCTTTCTCGGTCTTTCGAGGTGAAAATTCATATCGAATCAGCTTGGATTCCTTTCTTGAGCCCAAGATATTTGAGAGGAATCTCTACTGAAGAACGTCGCTTTGACTGATTCTGAGATGCCAAGTTTTTAGTTTGGCGTCTCCTGGCAATTTTGTCGAGTATTTTGATCTGGGGTTTCTTGATATTGCCGAATTTGAGCAAATCTCGTGCTACCTGCAGTCGTGAAAGTTCCAATGCGTAGGCGAATGAGAAGGTAATTGAGGTTTCTACAGATGGGGAAGCCTTTGTTTTACGAGATCTTGGAGAAACCTGCGACGAGCTGCGTCGTAGGATTGTGCTGTGCAATATGGTTCTACATTCAGAAGAAAGGGATTGGTTATTCGCATGTTGGACTGAGCTACGACGCCGCCATGGAAGGGCACTATTGGCGGATAATTACCTCGGCGTTCTCGCACATTAGCGTCTTGCATCTTGTTTTCAATATGAGCGCGCTTTGGAGTCTTGGAGTGGTAGAACAGCTGGGGCACATGGGTCTTGGCGTGGCGTATTATCTGGAGTACACCCTTGTTCTGGTCATTCTGTCGGGGGTGCTTGTATTGGGAATTTACCGTGTATTGATTCATCGATTCAAGATAGAGTATTTTCGGAGAGTCACGGCTGTTGGGTATTCCTGTGTTGTCTTTGGGTGGATGACGATTCTTGCTGTGAAGCAGCCCTCATCGAAGCTCGACCTTTTCGGATTTCTTTCACTTCCCATCAGTTTTGCACCTTTTGAGTCCCTAATTTTCACTTCTATCATTGTTCCCCAGGCAAGTTTTCTTGGGCATTTGTCGGGAATCATTGTTGGGTATGCTGTTGCTTGGGGTGTGATTCATGGAATGAATAGTTATTGGGCTATTTCAATGCTGGGATGGGTTGTGGTTGTGTTCATATATAGTTTGAAGCGATCCGGCGCCTATGATTTAAACTTTCTCGAGATTGAATCTGTTACTGATCCCTCCTTGCCTTCGGTGCGATTTGTCGCAACCGGGAATGGTAGAACTATGCAAATGACTCCTCTTCCAGTTGGAGGTGTTGAACTTGTGTGACCTTTAGCTCCGCTTCCTTCTCTTATAAGGGTGGGAGCTGGCTTGGGGCTTGACTCCCTTGATATTTTCCATGATGCTCAATACAATAGTGATTTTTTTTGCCAAGATTCTATTCACTTCGCAAAGATTTCACTATTCTGTAAATGTGTTTTGGTGAATCACTCTGTTGTACGGCACTGATACAATTTGTCTGCATTATTACATTAGCAGATGGTTGTCATTGCTTCCTTTTGTGGTGCATATTACAGAGTTAGCTATCTACTTCGGTTATTTTGTCAATGAGGACGCTTTCTTATGCTTTATGGGAAATTGTATTCCATATTCTTGATATTTTTGTGGCTTGGTTGTTTGAAATGTTCCGATATATTCATTTGGCATGTTGGTTCTATGAACATTAATCATTTAGGGGATGATGGTCTTCAGGTGATACTTTTATGATGGGGATCACTTAGATGGTGATTCTCTTGCAAGCTTAACCAATCAGCCTGATTAAAATAGCTATCGAACCATGAAGCTTTGTTATGGAATGTTGATTCTTTATGAAACTGTGTCGCCTCCTCTCTCTCTCTCTCTCCAAATAGAAAGCTGTGAAATTGTAGATTTTGTGGTGCTCATTTCAATATTGTGATGCTTATAGTCGTATTAGACTTCTTAAGAGGTTCTCTTGGTTGGTCAATTAAGATCCCAAGTCTACACTAGCAGATTTTTCAAGTCCTGGTACCTGTTTATTCTGCATAGCACCTGACCAAGATCAAAGTGAGCCACTTTTCGCAGGTAGGAGGATCATGATGAACTTAGAATGGATTGACTCTTGGAACTCGATCAGATTCGGTGTTTTGTTAACCTTATGGTATATGCTTGAGTTTCTCTCTTTGCTTGTTTCCGGATCAAGCACATTACTTTCCATGAAGAAATAACCTTTTTATTTTGTCGCGGTGGCACTAATTATTTCTTTCATCACGGGGCACATCAAATATCTAACCTACTAGCACGTGAAAACCGTTGTAATGTATTGGGATTAGTTGTATAAGGTTTTTTTAACGCCTCCATAGGCTGCATTACTTATGTAACTATTTCCAGAAAAAGTTGTTGTTCATGCTTTTTATGCTTATGTTAGTAGGATTCCCTGCTCCTGTCTGCTGTGTCCTCTTCATACAATCAATTACTCGCTTCTGAAATTGTGGTAATGATCGGAAACTTTTTAAGTTGGATGGTTGGTGATTATTTTGCAATATGCATGACTCTTAACAATAAACAAGCATATGCTACACACCTTCCATCTTTGCATTAAGCATGTATGCAACTTTTTCAATTCTCCAGCATTTTGATGTAGTTCAGCGAGTTATCAAGATCGCTCACAATGGTTTCGTTCTCTTTCTCCACTATTTTAGTATCAAATGGTCTGATGAGTCTTGAGATATTGCACAATATATCTCTCTGCAACTATGGTCTATTGGCCAGTGATGGATGTAAAGCACAGGTTGATTACAAAGGAGTGTATAAACATTAAGGAAATCATGGCCCCTTTCTTGAGCCTCTATAGGTGTTGCGAGTAAGATATTTGCGGGCGCATGGTTTGGTTGTTAGCCTTCGCTAGTAGCTCCATCTATGCTCCTGGGAAGATGGTGTCCTGATTTAGTGTTATTGGCATCTGACAATGTTTGTGCTTCGTCCATCTATCGATTTAGCTGGCTCTTACACTTGAATCCAAGCAGCAAATTCATGATTTGGTAGTTGTAGCATATCGGCTTCGGTCTGCCTTTTCTGATTCGCGAGTTGCAAGGATGTGATTGCTGTTTACATCTCTAGTACTTTGTTTCTCGTTTCTCAGTTTTTATCATAAGGACACAATTAGGAGATTTGGACTCGTTGATGGGAGGAGGAGAAAACTCTGAATGTTCTTTTTCAGGCATTCTTGAACTACTGGTTTCTTTTTTCAATCATGTCGATTACCAAGTAAGATGTACAAGAATTCTTGTCCCCATGTTGGTTAGATTTTGAAAGCTTTTGAAGGGCATTGAAGCATAGCCTCACCACCTAATAGGCGCGAAAAACATAAAATCTCTTGGAAAGATTGGTCCGAACGTAACAAAATGACCAAGGACGCATCAAACTTGAAAGTCTAATTGAGCTTTTAAAATTCTTCATTTATGCACTTGAATACGTTCAATCAATCTCTTGGCACTGCCACATATCCACCCTTTAGGGAAAAGGCTTTTTGCATATTATATTGAATGAAATAAAAGTTAAGTTCTTAAAATGTATCCAAAATCTTGATGTTTTACTCGGATTGCGTAGAGAGAGGTAGGCTTTTGAGAGAGACTCTCTAGGAGGAATGCTTTTGTTATCAAATGGGAACGAGGACACTTCTTTATATAATAGAGGGCCTCGCATTATAACCGTTGATCTCTATCCCATCCGATGGCTAATATCTCATCTCCCTTTTACCCGACCACCGACAATACATAAAAAGGTTTCATAACACATGACAATTACCGTATTGCTCGCCCTTTAGAATGTTCTAGAGAGTCCTAGAAAACCCTAGGAAACCCTTGGTTGCCAAGACATAACAAGTCTTGGGGACTTCTCGGCCAATCGACCGATTTGGCCACGGAAAACTTGGCCCCGTCACACATGATGCTAACAATAAGCAAGCATATGTCCCACCTTCCGTCTTTGCATTAAGCATGTATGCAAGTTGTCAAGATCGCTTGCAATACTTTCGTTCTCTTTCTCCACTGTTTAAGTATCAAATGGTTTGATGAGCCTTGAATTCTGGGCAATCTCTCTCTCCAAATATGGCCTATTGGCAATTGATGAAGGTAAAACACAGGTTTTGATTACAGAGGAGTGTGAACAGAAAGGAAATCATGGCAGAAAGGAAATCATGGCCCCTTTCTTAAGGCTCTGTAGGTGGATATTTTGCAGGCGCATGGCTCAATTAGCCTTCGCTAGTTCCATCTATGCTTCTGGAAAGATGGTGTCCAGATCTAGTGTTATTGTATCTGATAATATTTGTGCTTCGTCTGTCTATTGATTGAGCATAAGACTACCACAGGCTCTTACACTTCAATCCAAGCAGCAAATTCAAGATTTGGTAGTTGCAACGTATCGGCCTCGAACAGCTTTTTTTTATTCACACGTTACAAGGATGTGACTGCTATCTACAACACTTCTAGTAGTTCTCTGTTTCTCATTTTTCATCAAAAGGACACAACTAGGAGATTTGGACTACTGGGAAGAAGGAGCAAACTCTGAATGGTCTTTTTCAGACATTCTTGAACTAATGGTTTCTTTCTTCAATCATGTCGATTACCAACTATGATGTACAAGAATTCTTGCCCTCGTTGGTTAGATTTTGAAAGTTTTTGAGAAGGGCATTGAAGCGTAGCCTCACCACTTAACAAACACGAAAAACATGAAATCTCTTGGAAAGATTGGTCCGAACTAAACAAAATGACCAATGAAGGGATGCATCAAACTTGAGCTCTTAAAATTCTTCATTTATGTAGTTGAATCTTACTTACGTTCAATCAATCTCGACACTGCCGCTTATGTGAATACATCCACCCTCCAGGGAAAAGGCTTTTCACAGACTAAATTGAACGAAATAAAAGTTGAATTCTTAGAATGTCTCATGCTTGTTTGAATATCTCTTAAACTTAGCCGTGACTTTATAAATGCATTTCATAATCCAAATCTGTCCAGAATCCTAGCATTACTTGAAAAGTTGGTAGAATGAGGTGATTTAAAAAAAAAAAAAAAATAGTATGAGGTGATTGACAATAGAGAGAATTCATAAGATGGGTACAATAAAGGGGCATCTCTAAAAACCAATGCTAGCCATCACCAAACCAATCCATCTACTCAGAACTAAACCTTCTATTGGAAAAATAAACACCCACTGAATATGTATTGCTGCATCATACTCACAAACTGTAGGGCATATCAGTTTTCATTCAATTCAATGTTGGCAATGCATAAATACAAGGCCCTCGCAGACGTTGAAGATGGGTAGACAAAAAGAATCGTTGTCAGTCCTCAGCCACATGATCTACTGTATAGATCAACGAAGTATTGGACAACATGAGCAAGCTCAAATCGGTACATGTCAGCGCAGAAGTTCCTGAATTCTTTATGAGTGGACATAACCTTTGATATCAGGAAATGCTTCCAGAAATTGACATCAACTCTGCATGTGGCATATGTAATCTGTATGAAAGCAATACACAACAAAAACTGATATATTATCAACAGACAGAAAAGGGTGGCGATGCATCTCTCCTTCTCTCACTCATGCACTCTTCGCAACAGCTTAGTTTGCTGGAGAAAGGACAGAAAGTTTCCAAAAAATCGATCACCAATAGCAGTTTGCTGGATGCAGTGTATGCCAAGACCAGTGCATAGCAGAGAATGTCCTAGTTAATCTTAAACCAAGGAGCCTCAGTGATGGATAATTTATCGAGAACCTGTTAAATTAGGGTCCGTATGGTAACACTCCAGAAACGTGTATGGTAAAAAATTGTTCCAAAAGTGCCCCGAGAACATTTTTGGAGCAAAAATGAGAAACAAAAAAAACTTATTTCTGGATTTTAGAACACTTTTTAGAAATAACTCTAGGGCGAGCTTGTGCAAGCCACCACCGCCCACCATCATCGGCGAGGGGTTGAAGTGGCCGCCGCCTCCGGTCGCCACCGGTCGCCGGCCGCTGGCTGCCGCCGCCCGCGCCGGTTGCGGATCATTCCTTTTGGTGAAAAAAGTGTTTTTTTTTTTGTACTTGCCAAACACGTTTTTGTTCTCGAAAATCGTAGCCGAGAACAGAAACACAAAAAAATGTTTTTGTTCCAAATATGTTCCCAGGAATAGAAACGTTATCATA
This sequence comes from Rhodamnia argentea, assembly GCF_020921035.1. NCBI lineage: Eukaryota > Viridiplantae > Streptophyta > Magnoliopsida > Myrtales > Myrtaceae > Rhodamnia > Rhodamnia argentea. Next base: position 9,502,738 of record NC_063159.1, on the reverse strand, counting down.
CACAGCCTTAGCTTCCCACTACCTTAGTGACGGATAATTCCTATTAAATTAGCTTCCCACTACAAATACTGCGGCACTGGCAAGCATCAAATATAACCACATAAGCAGAATTGTAATTCCAATTGCAAAGTTGAAGGCTTTCTAGTCAGGTCAGGAAGTTCAAGCCAAGGTGAACTCTTTTCTGCAGGGAGTTCTAAGGGTGATATATAAGCAATAGTCATTGCACAATTTTCTGATCTTTTTGACAGAAGTATAGATCTCCCCTATAAAGAGCACCATGATCTTGCTGTGTCCAATGAAGATAAAACGCTTTTCCTGCTGTTATGAGCTCTTAAACCTCTACTAGTTCTTGTTATAGTTCGGGTGTCCAAAGATCTCTTTAACAGGTAAAAAGCACTGCTAAAGAAGAGTGCTAACGAGAAGGTGCACTGAATCTTATCTTAGCAACTGATTATCCCTGGAAAGAGGAACACATAAGAAATAAGAACGAAGAAATAACAAGCTATTAGACCAGTATCACACATTAAAACATGCTTGAACAGCTTACCATGTTCCTAATTTGTCATTCTTGTCTGCACTGCCAATGCCATTACTGTGCACTGATCCCGAAGAAGAGCTGCTTTCCTGGGAGCTTTGGTGAATTAAATGGGAAAACCCTTGACCGATGGACCTCCACCATCTAGTGGAAAGAGAGGACTGTAAATTCACATTAGTACTATCAAACGGTTCCATTAACCTTGCTGAAGCAGGGTCCAGATCTGAGAATCTAAAAGCGCCCAAGATTCTTTCAGGTAGCTCCAACTCAGTCTGGCTCTCGATAAGGAAAGCCAAATCAACCGTCAACGTCGTGATGTAGCCAAATGCCAAGTGAACAATCGCACTGGCAACCATGGAGGACCCAATATCCACATCTACTTCTATAAAATTGTCCGATATGACATATTTACAGGTAAGGGCACGTCCAATTATGCAAATAGCCTGCTCTCCAACTGCCTTTTTAACTATCCAAGGACCCTTCACAATGTTTGCGATCATTTTGAGACGTGAGGTTCTATACACATCATCACCTCTTAAGAACTGGTCCAGCAGGGAACCCTCTTGCATAGGTTCCTTGGCTACAAAATATGCAACAGCACTAAAGTTGTCCTTGCTTGGCACTTGGAGATTGAAAGCCCACACAAAAGGTCTGTCCCCATCAGGAAATTCAGTTTCGATGGCCTTTCTCACATGGTTATTTGGATTGTTCATGACCTCCCAAACTTTTGAAGAGCTTTTAATCCAATCGAACGCAAGAGGCTTCAAGAGATACTCGCCAGCAGGAATTTTGACCCTGTTTGCAAAATATTCTGGTCCTCTAACCATGAATTTGTCTCCAGGTGGGGAAGCCCATCCATTTGAACAGTTATCAGGATCAAGACATGGAACAGGCCCCACTGACTTGATTTTCTCTATCCAACGAGGATCACTGGCGTCAGCGCACCTGCCCATTTCCACTTATTGACTGCACCATCAAATGATTCAAGATTACAAAGAGCATAATGAAAAACCACAAATGATATATGTTGCTTCACCACTGCGGTGAGGAGGTGAGAAACGCCGAAAATCCACTGATCCTCTAAATATATTGTTTCTCTAACTTCACCTAATATCGCATACAGAGCAGAAAGATCCCCCCTGTCATACACAAGCAAGTTCCTTTTGTAAATCGATGTTTACTCTACTCATAATATCATAATAGCAGGAGGGAGAAACAGAGACAGGAAAAGAGACCACTTAGCAAAGTGTCTATGCCTCTCAAAGTAGGTATTCAGAATACAAATACATGTGTGTTGGAGAGTAACTTGCGTCTCCCTAGATAGTTACGTCGGTAAAAGTGTTAGAACTTGAAAGTGGTTATTGCCCTCCATATTCTCAGTTACGTAAGCAAAGAATGAATCTTCGGAATACATCTGATGATGCAATCACTTGTGGATAGATCAATCTTCGGAACACATCTGATGACCGAGCCAAGTGCTTGAGAAGAAACTTCTGAAGGCTCAAGCAACTTATCAACAAAAAGAGCTATCAGAAACAGATTGCCACGTGCATATTAGTCCACTACTATCACTTCTTCTAAGTTATGGATAACCCATGAGCATATAACCAAACACACAATCTTCCTTAAGGTTATGTGGCACATAATGATCTACAATGCATCGAAGAAAAGGAGAGTCTTTATAGAACATGCTTGACATCTACCTCTATGTCTTCCTATGAATTCTTCAAAACTCTTCACTCAGAAAAGAGATAACAGATATTTAACAAGAAAAGTTAGACCTGCATCCATATCAACAGAAAAGGATCAACAGCCAAAACCCAAAAAAGAAACCTGAAGCTCTGCTGATAATTTGAACATTAGAACAAGATTATGAGGCCAAAAACACAAACCACAGCTTGCACCCACAAATGAAATCAGATGGAGAGCAGATCAAATGCCCGAAATTCAGCTTCAATAAGCAAACAAAATCAACACAAGAAAGCAGGTTAATCTACCACAACCACTACAGTCATACGGATCTTCCAATTTCAACATCAGGGCTCAGCCTCGAATCAACAAGATTGATAATCATCTCGACCAGGAAAAAGAATCGCCGCATGTGGAAATGCAAACCAAAATCGACAGAAATCGCCTAACAGACGCAGAAGCCAAGCGATCACACCGCAAAAGGACAAAAAGCATGCTTCAAGGAACCATTAAATGAGGATCAAGATGCATAAATTATATCTTGTGCTGCTCCAAGCTAATAAACGAGAAGCGAAGGAAAAACAAGAAAATATCCAACCTTTAGCTGCTGGGAGAGATTTCAGAAATTGGGTCTGTTTCATAAAGAGCTAACAGATCATGTAATCAAAGGGAAATATTGGTTTTTGGGAAAATTTATCTAGTCAAGACGGGAAGCTTCATAGACAGCTTGAGGTGAGATCTGTCCCTTTTATTTGCTGTCATTCCTTTTCTCTTTTGAAAGAAACTCCCTTTTACTTTTCCAAGAATTTTCATTTTTTTTTATTTCGCCTGACGAAGAGTGTAAAAAACTTAAAAGAAACGACCTTCGTTGGTTTTTTCAAGAACGACCGACCAAGGCAGAAGAAGATTCTCATGTCAGACCTTTAGAGAATGTAACGATTGCTTTCATGGGTCGTTGTGTTCCTGTCCCTATTGGCCGTGGATGAGAAGGTGTTTGAGGATTGAGACAGCTTTGCATCTTTGATGGCCTATTTTGATTGTTGTTTCTTCGAGCTTTTTCTTTGGATTTATGGACGAGAACTGTGAATTTTTGAAATGCAAAAAACAAAAGTATATTTCTTTGAGCTTATGCGCCGTTTATTTCGCAAAGAATGACTCAATTGAAAAATATTTTTCTAAAAATGATCACGTTTATTGCTTGATATAATTAGTCAATGAAAGTTATTTTTTGTGTGTAAACCTTTGCTTATATAATGAAAATATTTCTCGCTTATTTATTGTAAGCGATATAAACGATCGATTTCTAAAAAATATTTTTCGAAAATCACTAATTTTTCGCTAAACAAACGGAGCCTTAGTCAAATCTTGATTTCATTTACTTTGAGAAAATTTTGCACCACAAGTATGTTTTTCTAATTCACTTGCGATAGCGGGCCAACCGTTGGATCATATTTAGCCTATTTAGTGTGATGTATCCATATGAATTAGTAGGGGTGTCAAAAAAGCCCACGTCGGTCCGACCCAGACCGAAAATTCACCCTAATTTTTCGACTGGCTTGGTACTGTTAGAATTGGATCGAGCTGGCCCGGTTCCAGCTTTTTTTTTTCACCCACGTTTTCTTTTAAATTTATCTTATTTTCATTTTTATTTTTTATATTTTTTCATTCTACGGACATATCAAGTGATTTTGATTCAAAAAAAGAAAAAAAAGAGAAACCGACCCGACCCTCTTCGGGCGGGGTCGGGGCTTGGCACTGTTCGGTTTCGAGCCCGATCAAGACCCGGCCCATTGACACTCCTATGAATTAGGTCCACCTAGGAGCGTGAAAGTGTATCGGTCTTTGAAAGTAATGACAATAAAATCCCATTCAAAAGATTGACCGAAAGTGACATTTGAAGAATATGACCAAAAAAAAAAAATCCACATACTCTAAACCGGCAATTTCTGATTTGTGTACCTTACACTATTTAACGGAATATTGAATTTACACTTTTAAGTCACATGATTTTAGGAAAACCGCCTCTTTATGGCGAGTTTCAAATTTGCTTCTTTCTCTTTTTCCTCTAATTTCCACGATTTCTCATATCAAAAAAGGGTTTCGTTTTGGAGGTAATTCTAAAGGTAAAGAAAGAACTCTCTTTTGACTAGAAGGTGTTGTTTTCACCAAGTACTCGTGACTTCCTACTTTCCGAATTTATCACATTTCTCAAATTAAATCTGGAATTAAGAAACAGATTTCAAGTAGAACACTTTAAGAGCGATTCTCCTTTTCGTGGTAAACACTTAATTGTAAAGAGAGTCACTACAGGCCCAATCCGTTTTCTTCATCTACAAGTATGATGATGTTAAGGGGACATATAATGTGGATATCAAATAATCACTGTACAAAGAGAAAAACAAATTATGAAACAATGAAATACCATAATGAATTCAAGAAAGGGAGACAAAGAGGGCAAAACGTAAGACCGAAAAATGGTTGAATTTTCATCTAGATTGTACACTTGAAAGCAAATTGAAGCATGCCATAGAAAGCCCACTCACAACATACCTCATTAAGAGTAAGAAAATAGCAAAGCTTACAATATTACTGAAAGCTTAAAAAAAAAATGTAGATAAACAAGAAATCTTGCTCTGCAAGAGAGTCATAATTTCGTCAAGCACTCAAGAGTGTCATATGTATAATTTTTATGTAAAGTTCGTAGTTATTCAAAAACAGGTGGTGTAAAATAGCTCACACTCGACATTTACTATGAAAGAGGAAAAAAAGAGAGAAAACGTATGCTTGTTTTTGAATCTCACAAGCGGAAACTCATAGTAAAAAAAAAAATCCTGAATAAAATTGAAATGTTACATGAAACTCATAGCCAGGAAAGTCAACAAGGAGACAATAATTCCGATTTCAGTCCATGTTGGTGTTTCTACCTTCTTGCTTATTAAGAAAGCAACCTCTTTCATCAATTACATATCTTAACACATCTCAAGTAAAAACTCTTGCAAAGAGGCAACAAAGATGGGCACCTCTAGCCACACGTAGTAGCAAAGGAAGTGGAAAGTGTTCTAACTTGTAACATGATCCGGCCGAATGTGCCGTCCCTGAGGTTTGCCATGCACGAAAAACGTGGTCTTCCAAGGAAGAATCCCTAGTGATTTCTTAAGAATCTAGAATGATGAATTTGGAGCCAAGGGCGCATCCGGACTCTGGTGAATCATTGCATCATAATACTCTTCTGACTCCTCCATGCTATTGAATAAAATTTGCATTGCGAGACATGGACTTTAAAAGGGTGTACAAACTACGAAACATAAAATTTATTACAAAAACCAACTTTAGTTTCAAATGTATGACTACCCAAATCAATTAGGATCCAGGAAAAGAAAGAGATTACACCAACAAATAAACATTTGAACAATATTTATGATGTATATATAATTGAGTAATGTGAAACTTCCATTTGCCACTTTCTATGGTGAAAGTTTGATCCCAAGTACACAATGCCCGTCTACTTTACCCAGGTATCTGTCAATTTGTACGATGTGAAACTTTGTGGACATGGTTTGTTCTATATCTATTCATTTTGTCACATGCCAATTGGACAACTCGATTAAATTCGTTTCGTTTGATATATGTACTTAATCATGTAAAAACAACTAGTACTTGTTCGTTATTGGTCGGAATGCGCTGAAATCTTGGAGAGATCTCTAAAAGACTCGGTTCTTCAATAAATAAAAAAAATAATCGAGCATGTGAGATTAGGTGATTCACTTCCATACCTATTTCATCACCGATTTAACAATGTTCAAAACCAACTTTTATGTTTGGTAAAAATTGAATGTTAAAATCCAAATTTGGTTGCCATGCCAATCATTTTTTGTTAACCCAAATGCATGACCAGACAATTACTTATTATTTTGATACAAGTATTTATCCCCCAAATGAGTTCTCAACCCAAACTATGAGTGTGGAAAGATTTGTTATTCGAACACGTTCTTATTCAAGTTAAAAGCACGCAGCGGAGTAGAGATATATCTTTCTTTAGGTTTTAGTTACATAAAATTTTCTAAATTTCCTTATACATTTTAAAAATCGAATAATAAATAAGATGACTAAAATAATGCCATCTTTAGTTTCATTTTACCACAGTTTCAATCAAATCCCAAATCATGAAGTTGGATTTTCCATAACTCCACAGCAAAACTTATTGAAGATATGATATAAAAAATACGATTTCATATGTTTCTATTAACTCCAATAATCATAAAAATGGATAATACAGCAGCAATATATATACATATACATATATGTATATAACATAAAAAGCATGGGCATCATAATACTCTTGTATTTCTATTTCGTCCATGCTTAATGTGGAAGACGTGTATATCCGACCAAGAATGCCCGATAGTAGGATCCTGTAGATCACAAGAAATTGACTAGTTGTCAATCGTAACAAGGTTTGACCTTAAGTCCTTACTCATTCAGTGATAGATGATCATGTGCATAATCCCTTTTTTTTAAGTGCTAAATAGTTAGGTTTAACTTTTCGATTGTAAGTGATTCGCTTATGTTTATTGTAATTTACTGCCTGGGACTATTGCAAGGTAGTTACTCAATTTTTAAGAAGACATTCTTCTACTGGCCCAGGACAAGAAGAAGAGTCAAGTCTTAGACTTACCAACCTTTTAGAAGGAGAGAAGAAGAAGAGTCAGGTCTATTCATTTTGTCACGTACCAATTGCACAATTCAATTAAATTCGTTTAGCTTTATATATGTATTTAATCATGTAAAAACGGCTAGTGCTCATTTGTTATTAGTCGGAATGCGCTGAAATCTTGGAGAGATCTCTACAAGACTTGGTTCTTCAATCAACAAAAATAATTGAGCACGTGAGATTAGGTGATTCAATTTTGTACCTATTTCATCACCGATTTAACAATCTTCAAAACCAACTTTTACGTATGGTAAAAATTGAATGTTAAGAGTGAGAAGATAGCAAAGCTTACAATATTACTGAAAGCTTAAAAAAACGTAGATAAACAAGAAATCTTGCTCTGCAAGAGAGTCATAATTTCGTCAAGCACTCAAGAGTGTCATATGTATAATTTTTATGTAAAGTTCGTAGTTATTCAAAAACAGGTGGTGTAAAATAGTTCACGCTCGACATTTACTATGAAAGGGGAAAAAAAGAGAGAAAACGTATGCTTGCTTCAGAATTTCACAAGCGGAAAGTCACAGTAAAAAAAAACCCTAAATAAAACCGAAGTGTTACATGAAACTCACAGCCAGGAAAGAAGAAGAAGAGTCAGGTCTATTCATTTTGTCACGTACCAATTGCACAATTCAATTAAATTCGTTTAGCTTTATATATGTATTTAATCATGTAAAAACGGCTAGTGCTCATTTGTTATTAGTCGGAATGCGCCGAAATCTTGGAGAGATCTCTACAAGACTTGGTTCTTCAATCAACAAAAATAATCGAGCACGTGAGATTAGGTGATTCAATTTTGTACCTATTTCATCACCGATTTAACAATCTTCAAAACCAACTTTTACGTATGGTAAAAATTGAATGTTAAGAGTGAGAAGATAGCAAAGCTTACAATATTACTGAAAGCTTAAAAAAACGTAGATAAACAAGAAATCTTGCTCTACAAGAGAGTCATAATTTCGTCAAGCACTCAAGAGTGTCATATGTATAATTTTTATTTAAAGTTCGTAGTTATTCAAAAACAGGTGGTGTAAAATAGTTCACGCTCGACATTTACTATGAAAGGGGAAAAAAAGAGAGAAAACGTATGCTTGCTTCAGAATTTCACAAGCGGAAAGTCACAGTAAAAAAAAATCCTAAATAAAACCGAAGTGTTACATGAAATTCATAGCCAGGAAAGTTAACAAGGATACAATAACTCCGATTTCAGTGCTTGTTGATGTTTCTACCTTCCTGCTTATTAAGAAAGCAACCTCTTTCATCAAGTACCTATATTAACACATCTCAAGTAAAAACTCTTGCAAAGAGGCAACAAAGATGGGCACCTCTAGCCACACGTAGTAGCAAAGGAAGTGGAAAGTGTTCTAATTTGTAACACGATCCGGCCGAATGTGTCGTCCTTGAGGTTTGCCATGCATGACAGACGTGGTCTTCCAAGGAAGAATCCCTAGTGATTTCTTGAGAATCTAGAATGATGAATTTGGAGCCAAGGGCGCGTCCGGACTCCGGTGAATCATTGCATCATAATACTCTTCTGACTCCTCCATGCTATTGAATAAAATTTGCATTGCGAGACATGGACTTTAAAAGGGTGTACAAACTACGAAACATAAAATTTATTACAAAAACCAACTTTAGTTTCAAATGTATGACTACCCAAATCAATTAGGATCCAGGAAAAGAAAGAGATTACACCAACAAATAAACATTTGAACAATATTTATGATGTATATATAATTGAGTAATGTGAAACTTCCATTTGCCACTTTCTATGGTGAAAGTTTGATCCCAAGTACACAATGCCCGTCTACTTTACCCGGGTATCTGTCAATTTGTACGATGTGAAGCTTTGTGGAGATGGTTTGTTCTATATCTATTCATTTTGTCACATACCAATTGGACAACTTGATTAAATTTGTTTCGTTTGATATATGTACTTAATCATATAACAACAGCTAGTACTCGTTTATTATTGGTTGGAATGTGCTGAAATCTTGGAGAGATCTCTAAAAGACTCGGTTCTTCAATAAATAAAAAAAATAATCGAGCATGTGAGATTAGGTGATTCACTTCCATACCTATTTCATCACCAATTTAACAATCTTCAAAACCAACTTTTATGTTTTGTAAAAATTGAATGTTAAAATCCAAATTTTGTTGCCAATCATTTTTAGTTAACCCAAATGCATGACCAGACAATTACTTACTATTTTGATACCAGTATTTATCCCCTAAACGAGTTCTCAACCCAAACTATGAATGTGGAAAGATTCGTTGTTCAAACACGTTCTCATTCAAGTTAAAAACACGCAGCGAAGTAGAGATATATCTTTTTTTAGGTTTTAGTTACATAAAATTTTCTAAATTTCCTTATACATTTTAAAAATCGAATAATAAATAAGATGACTAAAATAATGCCATCTTTAGTTTCATTTTACCACAGTTTCAATGAAATCCCAAATCATGAAGTTGGATTTTCCATAACTCCACAGCAAAACTTATTGAAGATATGATATAAAAAATACAATTTCATATGTTTCTATTAACTCCAATAATCATAAAAATGGATAATACATCAGCAATATATATACATATACATATATGTATATAACATAAAAAGCATGGGCATCATAATACTCTTGTATTTCTATTTCGTCCATGCTTAATGTGGAAGACGTGTATATCTGACCAAGAATGCCCGATAGTAGGATCCCGCATATCACAAGAAATTGACTAGTTGTCGGTCAGAACAAGATTTGACCTTAAGTCCTTATTCATTTAGTGATAGATGATCATGTGTATAATCCCTTTTTTTAAATGCTAAATAGCTAGGTTTAACTCTTCGATTGTAAGTGATTCGCTTATGTTTATTGTAATTTACTGCCTGGGACTATTGCGGGGTAGTTGCTCAATTTTTAAGAGGACATTTTTCTACTGGCCCAGGACAAGAAGAAGAGTCTTAGACTCACCAACCTTTTAGAAGGAGAGAAGAAGAAGAGTCAGGTATATTCATTTTGCGCATACCAATTTCACAATTCGATTAAATTTGTTTAGTTTGATATATGTATTTAATCATGTAAAAACGGCTAGTACTCATTTGTTATTAGTGGAAACGCGCGGAAATCTTGGAGAGATCTCTACAAGACTTGGTTCTTCAATCAACAAAAATAATCGAGCATGTGAGATTAGGTGATTCAATTTCGTACCTATTTCATCACCGATTTAACAATCTTCAAAACCAACTTTTACGTATGGTAAAAATTGAATGTTAAAATCCAAATTTTGTTGCCAATTTTTTTTTGTTAACCCAAGTGCATGACCAAACAATTACTTATTATTTTTATACAAGTATTTATCCCCTAAACGTGTTCTCAACCCAAACTATAAGTTTCGGAAAGATTCGTTTTTCGAATATGTTCTAATTCAAGTTAAAAACGCATAACGAAGTAGAGATATATCTTTCTTTAGTTTATAGTTATATAAAGTTTACTAAATTTCCTTATACATTTTAAAAATCAAATAATAAATAAGATGACTAAAATAATACCATCTTTAGTATCGCTTTATCACAGTTTCAATCAAATCCTAGATCATGAATTTGGATTTTCCATAACTTCATAGCAAAACTTATTGAATATACAATATAAAAAAAATGATTTCATATGTTTCTATTAACTCCAATAATCACAAAAATGGATAATATATCAGCAATATATATAGAAGCCGAAATAGCCACCAAGGCCAACTTGTTGATACTAATAGAGTTAGTTACTTCCATTGGAAAGTGTCCACTGAATACATAAAAAGCATACTAGTAGTTCAATTACTTTAATCGAAAGATGTTCTTTTCATACATAGAAAGTATTAGCCGTGGTCAAGATGAAAATACCACTTCAATCAACTAAAGGCAATTTTTGGACTATTTGCTGTTATGCATGGGCAAATTTGAGACAAGATCAAAAGGTAGTGATTTTTTTAGACAAGATCAAAATACCACTTCAATCAAGTTCTACTCTCCACTTTTCCTTTTTTCCGAATCCGAGAACCAAGCCTTCACTAGCAAAAGTATGACTTCAATAACCCGAAGTACCTCCATGCGCAAGTCAATTGGGGCAGCGGCACCACAGCCCCATAACTAGAACTATGGTGGCGATAGTCGCAATCGCCACAACTCCATAGATAGAATAATGGACCGCCTTGCTTGGATGAATAGTAGATGGCAATTCTTGCTCCCACCACTGTTGCCACCAACACTAGAATGTTGAGGTCGAGGCACGGTAGTGGCGGCCCAAGGGGGGAGCGGGCGGGGGTCGATGGGTGTGGTGGGGTCGAGCGTTGGAGCTAAGGGCGCGTCCGGACTCTGGTGAGTCAATGCATCAACAAATGATCCTTTGGACAATCTATACGATGTATGTATAATTGAGTACTATAAAATTTCCATTCACCACTTTCTATGGCAAATTTTGATCCCGTGTACACAATGCCCGTCTATTTATCTAGGTATCTGTCAATCTGTATGGGATGAGACTTTGGGAAAATGGTTTGTTGTATTTGTCACATACCAATTGGACAATCCGATTAAATTTGTTTCCTTTGATATATGTATTTAATCATGTAAAAATGGCTAGTACTCATTTGATATTGGTCAGAATGTGCTCAAATCTTGAAGAGATCTCTGCAAGACTTGGTTCTTCAATCAACAAAAATAATCGAGCATGTGAGATTAGGTGATTCAGTCCCATACCCATTTCATCACCGATTTAACAATCTTCAAAACCAACTTTTACGTTTGGTAAAAATTGAATGTTAAAATCCAAATTTTGTTGCCAATTTTTTTTTTTTTTTTGTTAACCAAAGTGCATGACCAAACAATCACTAATTATTTTGATACAAGTATTTATCCCCTAAACGTGTTCTCAACCCAAACTATGAGTATGGAAAGATTCATTGTTCGAACATGTTCTAATTCAAGTTAAAAATACGCAACGAAGTAGAAATATATCTTTCTTTAGTTTTTAGTTATATGAAATTTTTTAAAATTTCCTTATACATTTTAAAAATCGAATAATAAATAAGATGACTAAAACAATGCCATTTTTAGTTTCATTTTTCCACAGGTTTCAATCAAACCCCAAATCATGAATTTAGATTTTCCATAACTTCACCGCAAAACTTATTGAATATATGATATAAAAAATACGATTTCATATGTTTCTATTAATTCCAATTAATCATAGAAATGAATAATATATATATGAGAAAAGCATGAGGTGGCAACGACCGCTACTGTGACCGTAGTGGACTAGAGTTTTGTCACTCAACAAGATCTCGTGGTCAAAGCACCAGTAGCACAAAAGTATTAAGATTTCATAGAGTATTTATAATTGTGTAAGTTTTTTGTTTTCTTCAGTTGAGTAAAAATGAGATTCTAAGTGCGAGGTTGTTTTATATTCAATAACCTCCTACTTGAAGACGTGAAGAAAAAATTGGTTCGCTTGGGCAAATCTGACGAGATCAACACGAGAAGTCTTTGAAGTTGAATGAAGTAAGTACTAATTATAGGGAGAAGGTTCAATGGTTAATGGATGGGATTTTCTCCAAGTAGCAATCCTGCAAACCTACTACGTCATAATCACCTTCACGTCCCTCTTGCGCCCCGTTTGGGCTCTTGTTATATTACATCTTTGTTTTTGTGCCCCTAGTTATGATCAGAAACACAGAGTACATGCCATTTGCATGAGGAAAATGCAAAGAGCTTGTTACGTAGCTCTAGCTAGTGGGCCATGATTACTCCTCTCTCTCTCTCAGTAAGTTTTTCTGATAGGCGGGAGACCCTTTATGTTTCCACTTCAACATCCATTTCTGCTTCCTCAACACTTTCTCCCTCTTTTTCTTCCCAAGGCCACGTACCATTTCTTTGTCCCTCTCTCTTTTCCCCCAAGCTACGTCTCATTTGTCTCTCCCTTCCCCTTGAATTAAGGTTTCTCTCTTGCCATGTTTTCGCATCATCATCATGAGATTCTCTCTATCGCTCTACTCCACCCGACTTGCATCTCTGTAACTAATTCCAGCTAAGCAAGTCTTCAAGAAACTTGTGGGATTAGTTCGATCACCCATCGGTAACACGCAATGTTGCTCGTCACAGTCCATCAACCAACGATGCTCTCTATCCTTCCCTACGCTCGTTTACCGCTTGATTTCGCTTGCTTGAATGAGGAAGAAAGAATTAGGGACGGCCCGGACTTCCAATCCGTGAATGGGCCAGAAATAGGTAAAGAGTGGAGCCGGTTTTAAAGAGAAATAGACTAGAAGATCAAAACGTGGGTTGGGCCATATGTATTCATTAGTAGATTGGAAAAATAAAGACTTAGGCCCAAAACCTAAAACGAAACCAGCCCAAGCGTGGGCAATGTGATGGGCTTACGCAAACCTCTTCTAGTTTTTTTTTTTTTTTTGGCTTTTGTCATTTCTACTCATTGATTGACTTATGATTTTTACATGATTTTATTTGGCATTTTTTAATTTTTTTTGGACTGATTACGACAAGAGAAATTCAAAAAAATTCAAGAAATTATTTTTGGTTCAAAAATGGACTTGCTAGAGATTCCAAAGTTGATTTTCAAATTTTGTGAATTTTTATTGTATTTCAATAATTTTTTAAAAAAATATTGATTTAATTAAATTTTAAAATTATCAATGATAAAAATATATCGAAAAATAGGAGAGCACTTGTCACATGTTGACTATCGTAGAGAGAGTTCTAAAGAGAAATTCTGGAAGAATACTCTTTGTATTTCTTTTGTGGATGATCAAATAAAGAGGAGGACACCATTTTATATAGTTGAGGGCCTCAGATTACAACCATTGATCCATATTGGATTCAATAGATAAGATTGCATCTCCCATCTACCTAACCACCCACAATAAATATGAAGTTTTTAGAAAGAAAGACAATTACGGTATCGCCCGCCCTTGAGAATATTATAGAGAGTCCCGGAGAACTAGAAAGAGAGATAATTACGGTATCGTTCGCCCTTAAGAATATTCTAGGGAGTCCTAGAAAACCTTAGGAAACCCTAATTTGCCAAGACACAACAAGTCTTAGGGTTCTTCTAGGCCAGATAATCGATCGGTCACACCATAAAAACCTTGGCAAATGCCATACTCCACCACCCATTTGAGCGACGTCCTCGATGCTCCCAACTCGAGGTGCTCCCAGCTCGAGGTGCTCCCAGCTCGGGATTGATCTTTGAACTGATTGTTTTCTTTTGTCCGCTCACATCTTTATCCTGGATCGTCGGCTTCTTTTGTTGTTTTTTTCGTCCACGAGAGCACTTCTTATTTGGCTTCGGGACTTGATGTTTGCTCGGCCCTTGGGCTTGAGTCACTAGCGACTCTTTCTTTATCATGGCCGCACCAATGTTTTCCACCTCCGGAAACAGCACGTTGATTGGCGTGACATTGTGGGGGCGTCATAGCCATGGTGTCTACGAGAATGAGCTTGAGCGGTCATGGCCACCGCAATGAAGAAGACAAAAAGGTAAAAAGGGCAAGAAAAATAGTAAAGAAGACATGGAATGAAACGTGGAGGAAGGGAGAGATGTATACACACGTGGAATGACTCGTCGGACCGGCAAGGCCATCATTCAACAGAAACTTATTGGGGGTTGGATTTGGACGTCAATTGAAAATTGATCTATGTTTAACGAGACCAAAAAATAAAAAAAATGGAAGAGATCGCCTCGTCTCTAAATAATGCGGGTGATCACAGTTTGTAATGTGTCACTAAATTAGAAGTTGCTATCACAGGATCAAGATTGCCCGTAGGCTTGCCGGTTATGAGCTCTTTTTTTTGTTTTTCTTTTTTATGGATTAGAGATTTTGATAACCTTGACTATGCCAAGTATCGCAATCCAGAGTGCAAGTTTATAGTCGACTTACTAACTTCCCTTGAAGTTGGAATTTCTTCTTAACCCGTCCCATGATATCAAAAGAATTTCTTCTTAAATGATTCGAGAGTAGAAGTTTACAATACTTGCTGGGAGAAGTTTAATTTTATTTTCGGTTAGGATTAGGATCGTGCCTATCCCGATTCTAATGCATTGTAATTGATATTATAATTCCTTACAAAGACTATATCTCTCTGTTCTCGTTCGTTCTTTGCAGGTATCTTTTTCATCTTTCTTTGCTCTTCCTTCATCCATCAATAGCTGCAAATCCACCACCAGACCTTCAAGAGTCGACCAAAAGAACCGGAGATCGCCCAGTTCGAGATTTAGAACCGGTCATACCGAGGCCGATGGATGTCCAAGAAGGAGACCAAAATGCCCCTCAACGAGCACATAACTTGGTTCTCTGACGAATGTAGTTACTCTGATGTTGCTGCTGGTCAGATGGATGTGTTGCTATGGCATAAATGGTGAGCACAGAGTTGTGCTTGTTCCACATCGAATGCATCCTGGTCCTGTTCTCAAAATGTTGGCGTTTTCATTTACCGGGGTGGTTTATGTTAATCTATTCGTGCTGGTAATTGGATGGAGGTGCGGCTATGGCAAAATGGTGCGCATAGGGGTGTGCTTGGCCCGCCGTGAGCTCTTTCTGATGATGATCTTCTTCTTCTTTGCGATGAAGTGCATTCAGGAACGGTGACCAAGAGGAAGATGGGTCAGTGTTTGCACAGATTTTTATCTCAGATGTTTGTAAGGGTCTTTGTTTTGTTGTGCCGATGTTTCATAGAGTGATTTTGTTGCTTCAATGTTGGGATGGAAGTTGCTGTTTTTTTTTTTTTTTCCGCACTTTGTTTGGTCCTCTTTGCACTCAAAGTCAATTGACCAGGATTATCTCTTGACCTGTTCCGATTCTTACTCTTAACTTCAACATATATTTGACCAGGATTATCTCTTGGCTTGAGAAATTGCATCGCTCCAATAGGATTTCGAACTTTTGGCTTACTTCCCCGCCCAAACCCCCTCTGGGACCTTCTTTCCAACCCAGAAATTGACAAGGTTGTGGCTCTAAAGTTTGATTCAGTATGAAGATGTGCGCTCTCATCGTGCTGGAATGAAATCTTTATCTCTTATTAGATTATGATTAAGCATTGAATGCCCCATCACATCATTCTTTGAAAAATGCTTATTGAAGAAGATGTGACAAAAGATTCTTCAAAAAGAGTTCGCATATATGTTTAGACATCTAAACGTCTCTCCTTATGTTTTATAAAACAGCGACTATTATTTTTTTTTAATATCTTGCCCCATTTTTTTTCCTTTTTTTGAAGATTATCCATAAGAAAATTGTTCAAAAGAGTCCTAAACTTTTTGCATTTTTACCAATTCAGTCCTAAATCTTTTAAATTTATTGATTCACTCCTAAACATCTTCACTTTGTCAATTCAGTCCTATTAACCGAAAGTCGCCAACCTGGATGCCGGCTCAACGGTGACACGTCGATAATTTTTACTGATAGTTTTCAAATATTTGTATTTATTTTTTATTTCTTCCTTTTTTCTATTTTTCCTTTTTCCCTTTTTATTTTTTCCTTTTCCTTTATTTTTTCCCGCCAGCTTCAGGTGAAGGCCACCCTCGCTAGGGGCTAGTGGGGACAGCCCTTGCCCGCCCTCTTCGACCCAAGCGAGGGCAACCCACAACGCCCAGGCAAGGGTGGCCCTTTCCGAGCAAGGGGTCGGTGAGGGTGACCCTCACTTGCCCCGGGGAGGGCTACCCTCGCCCAATCCGGCAGAGGTTGAGGCTGGGCAAAGGGAAAAAATAAGGAAAAGGAAAAATGGAAAAAAGAAAAACAGAGAAAATAAAAAAGGAAAAAATAATAAAAATATATTTAAAAATTATCCATGTTAAAGCCGGCGGTGGCACGTAGGACAACCGATGTCCACGTCAGCAATTTTCGGTCAATAGAATTGAATCGACAAAAGGTGAAAATGTTTATGATTGAATCAAGAAACTCAAAAGGTTTAGAATTGAATTGGCAAAAGTATAAAAGGTTAGGACTTTTTTTACAATTTTTCCAATTATCCACACATACGAATAAG
The DNA here is from genome assembly GCF_020921035.1 of Rhodamnia argentea. Classification (NCBI taxonomy): domain Eukaryota; kingdom Viridiplantae; phylum Streptophyta; class Magnoliopsida; order Myrtales; family Myrtaceae; genus Rhodamnia; species Rhodamnia argentea. The sequence goes on along the minus strand of NC_063159.1, from coordinate 9,485,761 downwards.
CTAATTTGAAATAAAACTCTGCAGTTAATTTGTTCATGAAACTTGCAAGGTGTTCTACGTATATACACCTTTAAGTTAGATTTCAGTGCCGGCCACTGCATTGGATTATCTCAATTTTCCTTTGCGTATAACATTTGGATCTACCACGAGAATAAAGAGGCAGAAGAATCACAGACTAAACTTCCAATGAACACATTTAACATCATAAATAGATGGATGCAAGCCATATCTTAGCCATGTTTCCATGGACACCCGAGCCCCCATTGGAACTTTTAGCCTTCCATCATTAAATACATTTGTAGCCTTGGCGGTGCTTTATTGCAAGACATCTTATGATTCATTACTTGATCAAATTCATTCTGTAATGGTCTTCTTGCTAGTAACTTTGAAAGGTCAGTGAAACGGTGAATTCTTTGGTTTAGATGTTACTAATCTCATATTCAAATCACAGCATCTCCCACTCAGAGTAACCTTAGAAATTATCGGTATCATCCTATACATAGAGCTTTGAATACGCATGTCGACATGTTGGATTACATGCACTCCTAGGGATTAGTTGAGTCTAAGATTTGAATACCTATGTTATCTTAAAAAGAAACAAAAAAGAAACAAAAATGAATTTTTGGCGCAAACCCTTTTTAGTTATCCTCTGGGCCACCCAAGATTCCATATCACACCAAATGAGGCTATGAATCTTGGCCACTTTCTCAAATGGAAAAGTTGGTTTTGTGTTGGTTTCTCTACAGACAAGGAAAAAAACAGATGAACACACAATCCCCGAGCATGACCAACAACAGACCGACCACCTAATCCCACTCCAAACAGTTTGAAAATCCCCTCACATACAGTGCATGTAATGCCTCTGCTCACCCTTCTCTTTATCTCATAGCAGTCCCTACCAATCACCACAACCCTCATATTCAAGGACCACCCACAAAGAGTGGAGACCCCTTTTGCCCTTTTGCATTTGGAGCCCTCTGAAGAAAGATGGAGAAGAAGGGTTCACTCAAAGATGAGACTTCATTGCAGCAGCTGCTGGTGTATGTTGTTGCAGTAGCATTGTTAGGGTTTTGCATGGTGGACCCATTCAACATGGGGCCAGTGGGAGGGCATGAGTTCAGGCCTGTGAGGCACGCCATTGCACCTTACAAGAGGGTCATGGAGAATTGGCCTAGGGACAACCAGAGCAAGCTGCGGTTGGGGAAGTTGGAGTTTGTGGACCAAGTCTTCGGGCCTGAGTCGTTGGAGTTCGACCCGCTGGGACGCGGGCCTTACGCCGGCCTAGCCGACGGTCGGGTGGTCAGGTGGATGGGGGAGGGCATTGGGTGGGAGACATTTGCTTTCGTAACTCCAAATTGGTGAGCTCTCTCAAAATTATATTACTTCTCATCGACAACAGATTTTATCAGAACACTTTTCGAAATTCACACAACAACCGTTCCATACTTAAGCTAGCATGTACAAAGTGCAAATGATTTGATCTTGACATGTATGCAATCCTTTAGATACAATTGTAATCGTGCCAACATAAACATATGCTAAAATGCTAACATGTGATTTGGGAGTGACATTAATGAGAATGATCAGGTCAGAGAGAGTGTGTGCAAAAGGGGTGGACTCAACCACACCAAAGCAATGGAAGGTGGAGAAGAAGTGTGGGAGACCGCTAGGGCTGAGGTTCAACAAGGAGAGTGGACAGCTTTACATAGCAGATGCCTACTTTGGGCTGCTGGTGGTTGGACCAGAAGGAGGATGTGCAACTCCCTTGGCCACACATGTGCATGGTCAACCCATCCTCTTTGCAAATGACCTTGACCTCCACAGCAATGGCTCTATCTTCTTCACTGATACTAGCACCAGATATGACAGGGTGTAAGTGAAATGCAGCATACATTCCCACGTACTCATCTCTTTTTTCATCGATTTTGTTCCCGAGAATAATTTCTGAGCAAAAATGATTTTTTCTAATTCTATTCCCGAAAACAGAAAAGTATTTTTTTTTTTTTTTGCTTCTTGTTTCTGCTCCAAATCTATTCCCTGGCTACTGGTTTGTTCTTGAAAACAAAAAAATTAACTGATGTTACCAAAAAGATTTCTGTTCTTTTGCTGTTACCGGGAACAAAAGAATAGGAATCAAAGAAACGTGAGAGTTACCAAACAGGCTCTAAGAGTACTTTTAAGGCCTTTTTCTTTCAAACTTTTTTGTTATAAGCGTGGATATTGTGACTGTTTTATGTAAAGGAACCATTTCTATATACTGCTGGAAGGAGAAGCAACTGGGAGGCTCCTCAGATACGACCCTCCCACTAATACAACTCATGTCGTTTTGGAAGGCTTGGCCTTCCCCAATGGAGTCCAATTGTCTAGGAACCAAAACTTCCTCCTCTTCACGGAGACTACAAATTGCAGGTAATCCACTGTTCAACCACCATTTTCTAAGAGAAATTCTAGATTTTGCTTCTAATGATTTCGGTTTGCTTCCCAGGTTGATGAAGTACTGGCTGGAGGGTCCAAAAACCGGGACAACTGAAGTCGTCGCGGATCTTCCGGGCTATCCAGACAATGTGAGGATTAACGAGAAGGGGCAGTTCTGGGTGGCCATAGATTGTTGCAGGACACCGGCACAAGAGCTGCTCAGTCGCAATCCATGGTTTAAGAGCATCTACTTCAAATTGCCGATAAAAATGTACATTTTGGCGAGGCCAATGGGGATGCGGATGTACACAGTCATCTCGCGGTTCAACGAGGATGGAGAGATCTTGGAAGTTCTCGAGGATAGGAAGGGCGAGGTAATGAAGCTGGTGAGCGAAGTTAGGGAAGTCGATGGGAAGCTTTGGATTGGAACTGTGGCTCATAACCACATTGCCACTCTACCTTATCCTTGAGAGTTTCATTTCTTTGCTTTTTCACTCACTTTCAGTGCCTCGTTAAACTTATTTGTGCTACTATGAAAACCCTTAGCTTGTTACTTTCTTGGATTCTCAATGCCGTAAAGTTACAATTTGCACTGGTATCGCCGCTCGGCTCCTCGCACTTGCTATTGTGCCTTAGCTTCTGCAATACGACGACAGCCAACGTGGAAAAGTTGTAAACCAAGATTGACCAATTTGCTTACCATAGATGTCGCAGCCGACAGTTAGATTCAAACTTAAGATTCGTTGGTTTACATGACCTCTCAAAAGAAAACAAAAGAAAGAAGCTTGTTCAAGTATATCTGAACATGGTGCACACAAAAAATCACCACTTTCTCATCTTTTGATCCGTAAAGAAAGCTACATTTGAACTCAGGAGCATAAAGTATAGTACAGAACACGCAGAGGAACCACATTCCCTGAATAGGGACACGTGCATAGTGTATGGATAAGAAAAAACTGCCGAGTGCGTATCGACTATCCGCTCGAGTATTTCTAACTTGGCCCTTCAGCATGTAAGACCTTCCCCTAGATGTAAGAGGAAAGACTAGCTATAGGTTAAACAGGTAACGAAGGATGTGGTCTGCCATCATAACTTACCACTTCATCTAGGAACCGAAACCTCTGCCCTATTCTGATAAAAGAATGGCACGGTCGTAGAAATAATCTTCATTGCCGTCAGACTGAGTTACTCATCAGAAAAATCAGATTACCCGAATAGCGACGAATCAAACTGAAAGAAGGGATGGAAAATCTGACATGATCTATAGAAGTTACAACCTGAAGCAAGACATTGTGTTTTTTGTTCCATGTGCAATTCCCAAAATGCCGTTACAGCTTGTTAAGTGAGAAGAAATTAAGAAATTTTAAGACCAGGGGTAGATACAGACAGCCGAGTCCGCACTTAGTAAACCTGGATTCCCCTTCCACAAACTTCACAGCAAAAAGGCAAAGGGCAATTCAGAAGCAGCCAGTTAAGACTAAAATTCTCAGTTACACCAAATCACTACAGGGTCCCAACAAGTAAGTAATTCACAAAGCAAACCTACTATGAGAAACTTCAAACCAGATCAAAGATCTAAACAACAAGACAACAAAAAATAAACAAATAAATGCATTCGACAGTATCCGTCCCATGAAAAGTCTAAATCTGGTACTACTATTTTTTTTTTTTTTAAATATTCTCAAAGGGAGAGGTATGTGTCTAATCTGATGACCGATGGTGATTAATACTGCTAGCGACAGACTAAGAGGAGATGACCGTTTTCGATACAAAGGCCAAAGGCAGCTACTCACTCCATTTTAGAAGAATTTGACTCTGCTGCATTACCATCTTTCTGATTAGGAGAAGGAACAGGTCCTCTGAATTTCATGTCCCCAGCTGGTTGCTGTTGTTCGTGCTGTAACTGCTGGTGCTGAAGTTGGTGATGCAGTTGATGCTGTTGAAACTGGTGTTGCTGCTTCTGTGTCTGAATCTGCAACTGTTGAAACTGCTGTGCAGCCAGAAGAGTGTGCATCGCATGGTTGTTGGGATAGAACTGCTGGCTACTTCCAAAGGAAGCGTAGTTCATCATGGGTCCACCATTGGGCATAGCTTGGCCAGTGAGTACCTTCAGATGTTGTATTTCCTCTTTGAGTGCTTCATTCAAAGCTGCAAAGAAGATGAAAGAGCATGCCTCATCAAACCTCCTAACAAATTAAATCGTTGTGCAGTTTTATGTTACACAACCGTCTGTGATGAATCTCAGAGTGAAAGCAACAAAAAACAAACGACACTCTGTAGTAACAATTATTAACAGAATAAAACAATGCTTGGAGACACTCTTAGACGAATCTCTGGAAATGACTTCTGCAAGAACCAGACAGCACTGCAACTAGACATAATCATTGTGGTAAAGCACTTCAGATTGCTGCGCAAAGAGTCCAAATAAATACCATTACTCCAAACGAAACGAAACATTATATGAGGAAACAGAGCAAAACAGAAAAAAATAATCACTGGGATGATATCCCAAAAAGAAATGATGAAAGAGCATTTAAAAAAAATGAGCAAGAGACGGGAAAATGTACCAAACTTAAATTCCAACAGTATCACCATGCAGTATCTAAAATATCTTGCATACCAGATTTACACCAATTCCCTATATTGGATACTCTCTTGCACCTGATCACCTACTTTATAAGTATTGCTAAAGAACAATGGTAAGACACAGTATTTGGCTAACACGAGGATTGCAGAAGAATATACAATGCAACCTTCTCCCACAAAATTCCTTATTGACTACTTTAAAATTTTCATATTACCGTGATATATACATACGGTAATATCATGTGAGACAGTATACACTGGAGGAAATTGCGAAAGATTTTTTCAATCACAAGATTCAACTACATAATGTGGAATAGGAGTAAGAACAATGGACATTACTCCATTTGCAGTCCATAAGAAAACTATAACTACAAACAGGTGCATTGACCCATCCAACTTAGATGATTATGTCATTTCTCCTGCTCATCTTCTTTCTAGTAGGACCTCTGGCACTGCAACTTTATTAATTTCCACCAAAGCAGTTAACTTCCATATTATGAAAATTTTGTTTTTTCTCGAATCCTTTTATAACACAACTATGTAAGATGCTCAATTAACCATGCAACGCACATCAGGTAAAAGTGGTCAACATCACTAAATTAGGCACATGCATAAAAAAAATATCAAAAAAATTGCATTGCATTTGAGGTTAGATTGCATCCATTTCAGTTTCCTAATTAGAACTTCATGTCTTAGGATATTTGGATTAAAAATTTAATATAAACTATTTCCATGCCACAACATCACTACAATTCTTTTCATAATTGGACATATTAAAGAGAAATCATTAATAGCATCTAGTCTGTTGATATGTGCGCTACAGCAAGAACACCAACTAGGGCTTGGTTCACTATGTCGGATCAGACACTAGGACATTTTCATTCGAGTTCACTATATTTACTGATCATAGCGTTACACCAGATTTTTCCAAAAGGTAATTCTAAAGGAAAAGAAAGAACTCTCTTTCGACTAGAAGTTGTTGTTTTCACCAAGTACTCATGACTTCCCACTTTTCGAATTTATCACATTTTCTCAGCCAATCCTGGAATTAAAAAAAAGATTTCAAGTAGAACACTTCAAGAGCAATTCTCATTTTCGTGGTAAACACTTAGATTGTAAAGAGAGTTACTACAGGCCCAATACGTTTTCGTCATCTTAAAGAAACCAGTAAAAGACCACATACATTCGTACTTATCCAAAAAATAAAATAAAATCTGCAGTCCTTGGTGTTTCATTAGTACAAGCACCAGAGCATAAGAAGCAGAAATCTGAAGAAGATACAACTAATAACATACAATTGCATCTTTCTTTTATATGCGGAAGCAATGAGACACTACAGTTCTATAATGATACAATACTAACTTGTGTGAGCTTATGAAAAGGTTTAGACAAGCAGAAGTGCAAACGATATGATTGTAGTTACTACACTACAGAGGGACATATGAAAGAACAAGCCTTACCATCTTGCAAATGAACCTGTTGCTCCATTGTTTGCAACCGCAGTTTCAATTCACTATTCTCAGCAGTCAAACCATTTGTGTCTCTCTGCATAATCCAAACAAGAAATATAACGATAAAAATACCAATGTGCAAGCAACATTACTTGTCAAGAACAATAACACGAGAAAATCTAAAGGAGAACAACATGTCACTGAGAGCTTTTGTAGCACTTGAGGAATGAACATATCAAATCAGCTCACATACACACCACCAAATTAGACACAATCTACCTGCAGAAGAGTCAGCTGTGCAGACAGAGTTGTTGCTTCAGTTTGCAAAGTTTGTACTTTCCGTTCAAGCTCAGCTATGTATCGCATCTTCCTTTCCTTTGACCTTGCAGCCGACTGTCTGTTTGCCCAGATCCTATTGAATCACCAAAAGGATGATGTTGAAGGTACATATAATGTGGATATCACATAATCACAGTACAAAGATGAAGAAGAAGTTACGGAACAAAGAAATGCCATAATGAATTCTAGAAAGGGAGACAAAGAGGGCAAAACGTAAGACCGAAAAACAGTTGAATTTTCACCTAGATTGCACACTTTCATAGCAAACTGAAGCATGCCATACAAACCCCACTCACAGCAGACCTCATTAAGAGTCAGAAAATATCAAAGCTTACAATATTACTGAAAGCATAAACAAATGTTGATACAGAAGAAATCTTACTCGAAAAGTGAGTCATAATTTCATAAAGCACTCAACAGTGCCGTATGTATAATTATCTAAACATGTTGTGTAAAGTAGCTCACTTGACATTTACTATGAAACGGGAAAAAAAAAGGGGAGAAAACATATGCTCGCATGTGAATTTCACAAGCAGAAAGGCTTAGTAAAAACAAACGTCCTGAATAAAATCGACATATAACATGAAACTCACAGACAGGAAAGTTAACAACGAGACAATAAGTCCAATTTCAGTCCTCGTTTGTGTTTCTACCCTCCTGCTTATTAAGAAAGCAACCTCTTTCATCAATTACCTAATCAAGGTTCTTAACACGTCTAAAGTCAAAACTCTTGCAAAGAGGCAACAGAGACGAGCACCTCTAGCCACACACAATTGCAAAGGAAGTGGAAAATGTCCTTAACTTATAAGTCTATTACTATTGGTGCACCTAGATATTATAAGTACACTTGAATAAAAGGTCAAAATGCAGTACCGGAAAATCTTGTGCTGATTTGAATTCCTCTAGCAAATATTTACTATGTCATGCAATCCGTTAATTAGTTAAAGAAACTTTCAATCTTTGATCAAGGACTACAGAAGACATACTAACTATAAGAGAGCACATCAGTTTACGAAGAAAAAAAAAACAGACATCAGTAACGAAGCACAATATGTACCAAAGTACATGAGCAGCTGAATTCAAAACCTAAGGCCTCCCTTCTCCTCGTACAATGCCTAAATGTAAACTGTTCTGTTTGTTAATAAGTACCTCAATCCATTGCTTGCTCATACAGGCACCATGCAGATTACAGTGCACTCTATTGCATATTTTTAGACTGAAAAGGAAATACTACATGAGGATGAGGAAAGAGGTCAAAATATTGTCACACAGGTCAAACCAACACCTTTTGCAGCAAGACCAGCATAGGCCATACTGCCTAGCTTGAACAAGAGGTGTAGCACACATAATGTCCTGAGAAGGAGAAACAAGCTGTATGCATTCAAATTTATGACCTATCAAAAATCACCACCACTGCCCTCCTAGGTATACGTATGCACGATCACCAAAATAACACAAGTCAAGGTAGAAGCACAAGAGAGAGAAGAATTTGATGTCAGTACAAAGGGTTCAAATAAATTAGCAAACCAAACCTACGGCAGCATTTTTTCCTAAAACCAGACAATCAAGTCAAAGAAAAAACTTGCACCGTTAAACTTGCACAAAACAAAACCACATTATACACCGAATAAAAATCTCAGCAAGCCATGCCTCTATATCGCAGGCAGGAATAGTCCCAGAATTGTCCTAAATCATCCATATAACTGCCATAGAACTATCTATCATGAGTGATAAGCCAAGATGTACAACTAATGTCTAGACAATGCAGTCAATACCAGTCATCTAAAGACCAAACACTAAATGATTGAAGCATATATTAAAGCACGATCAACAACATATTTATGCTAAATATGGAAGGCATGGGTGACATCAAACGCTGAATTCTGCAACTTGCCAGAGTTACAAGTATGGAAAAACTCTCTTGAGCCACTGTATACCTCTTTGCACGCTTGGGATCAATCAGTGCAAGCTCAGCAAGCTTCGCAGCAGACATAGCCTTCTTGGCATCTGCATGAGATGCATCCTCAGAACCCGACATAAGCATCTCGGGCTTAATACTCGTCGACCCGTCCATAGACTGGCTATGTTGATGTCTAATTCTAGGCCTCTCAGTCGACCCAGAAGCCACATTATCTGCAGAAGATAGGGCTGCACCCGAACCAGACTCCGCAGCAGTCGGCATGGCCAGAGGAGCAGAAGAAGGCTCTCCCATCTGAAACGACGAAGTCGCGGAGGACGAATTGAACTTATCCATGTCAAGGTACATGGAAAACAAATCCTCCTCCGTATCATCTGAGAACGAAGGACCATCCGCGGCTCCCACAACTCCAAGATCACTATCGAAGCTAATATCATCAGGAAGAGTGAGAATCTCAGAATGTGCGCGGCGGTGGCCACGATTCCTCGGCGGATTATCGGGCATCCGGCTAATATCGTGGCTGAAGTCGGGGACCAGGTTTTGCTGAGCCATCAGGGGGAACGACGAGGAACTCGCCGCCGACGACTCCGGCTTCACGGTGAAGGCATTTGCATTCGGCGAGAACCCCGCGAAACGACCCGAGGGAGGCGGTAACCCACCACTATGACCAGACAATTTATCCTTCTCCATAGCACCAAAAAATCCCCCCCGAATCGCACAGAATCCAACCCACCTTGAAGCCGCGACTCTAACTAACGATCGACCCCTATCAAAAAGCCCAGAGGTTAACTTTCCCCAGCTAAAAAAGCCTAGCAAAAACCCACCTTTCACAAGGAACACGCAACACGACGACGAAGCAGCTGATCGAGGTGGAGAAAACCCTAGAAGCCCACGAAGATCCGACGAGAGCGGACGGCGAGATTGGACAAAAACGAAGCAGGGGGGGAGTGACAAGCTAAAAGGGGGAATCAAAGTTTCTCCTTTTTCTCTGAAAAGGGATTGTAAGAGGGACACAAATTCTCGCAGGCGAAGTCAGGGACAGAGAGAGATCAGATCTTCATGTGAAATGGGGAATAAGAGGGAAGAGAATGAACAGCTTTTTGGGTCTTTCTTTTCGCAGAGGAAGGCGAATCACATGGAGGGAGACAGACGGTTGTCGGGACGAGATAGAAAGAGAGCGTGTGTTACTTGTAAGAACAGAGAGAATCGAGAGACAGAGAGAGATCTGAGGAGGAGGAGGAGGAAGAAGACGAGGAGGCGTCCCGGAGAAGACATGAGAGGGAGGAGGCCGTTTTTGTCTGAGGCTCCTTCTTGGGTTGGGTTTGGGCCCTTCTTCATTTCTTTTGCTCTTTACCAGGGAAGGTCTCTCGTGCAAGATTTGATTTTTATCTGTTTTTTAATAGCACTATTGCCTTGGAAGGTGATTTTGGATCTTCCTCACCTTTTCTGTGGTTTCTTTCCCCCAATGGAGAGATAGAGATTTGATTATGTTGCCCTTTATGCTAAGGACCTTATCCCATCGTTCACCGGACCGATCCGCACGCATCGTGTCGTAATCTTTATACAAATTATCATTTAATACACGTGTCCGAAGAGCTTCCGATGAACGATCAAAATCTATCCGTTTGTAACCAGGCGTCCGTGGTTATTTCTGAAAAACGATTTTCCGAGAGATTGTAGGAGCCATGTTCATGCCGTGGGGTTGAAGTGATTTTCTGTGGATCGAAATTTCTCATTTCCATACTAGCGGCGCAATAAGCATATCCTTTGTAGTCGATTGTTGACTAAATTAGTTGTCGATTTCAATTTCTTGGAAGTTTCACATCCTATGGAATGACTCTTCTTTTAAAATCAAAAAGAATAGCATTCCTCTCGCGACACGTAGGGAAAAAAAACAGGAGGGAAAAGCATAGTTGTTGTCTTCTTTACTGATTGGATATCTTCCTTCTCATTGCCCACCATTTGAGAATAAATGCTTTTATATTCTTGGAAAATAAGAGCTGCATTTGTAGCTCGACTGACATAGATAACATGTTCTCCCTAGCTAAGGCAACTGGATTTTTTAGTCGGGATTGACGGAGAGTGCATGAGGAGACACCTTGTACAAGTAAAAGGATTTGATTTTTTTTTTTTTTTTGTGAAATGGAAGGATTTGATATAATAAAAAATTGAAAATATAAGGATGAAATTTGAATTGAAAATGAAAAAGGGTTCAAGTATAGGGTTGAAAAGTACAAAAAGTTTCCGGTCTTAAAATTAAAGGGTACGGTGAATAAATTATGATTCATTGCCAAAGAATTTCCCAATCCAATTAGTCGCAACATTCATAATAATTAACTTTACGAAGGTCCCATTGGAATCTAAAAACTCGTAGCATTAGTCCCGATAAATTCAAGTAATAAAAAGAAAAACGACGACTGGAATGAGAGAGTCGGAGTCGAACAGAGGATTCCTCGTTTTTTTCTCTAATTCAAAACCGTGCAATTCCAAATTTAAAAGATTTAAAGTGAAATTAAAGAGGTAAAATCCAAGTCAAATATGATTATTTCCAACGAAACCAAAGGCCTGCATCAAGAAACAACTAAGAAGGGGAACATGCATTGGCGCACGAGAGAGGCCGAATGGCGATCCAATCTCATATGCTATTAACACTGATCGTGACAAATGTCATTACATCACATCAATGATCAACACAATGTTAAAAAAAAAAAAGAATTAAAATGAATTACGAAAATGAGAAAAAAAAATTATTGATAGAAATCAATAATTAAACGTAGGAAAGAATTATTGATAAAAATCGATAATTAAACTTGGGTCTTCTCTAGCTTGGACTCCATATGCTCTAGCAAGGCGTCGAGGGAGACGTCGACCGCGTCTCGAAACCCCAGCTCCGTCGCGTTCGGATGCGCGTAGGTGATCTTCGGTATCAGCTCGATCACCCTCCGCCGCATCCTGTCCGCCTTCTCCAGCGGGATCTCGGCGAGCACCTTCTCTATCTCCACCGCAAGCCTCTTCTCCCCCTCCCCGACGTCGATGAACACCGAGTACTCGCTCGGGTCCGCCGGGAAGTACCAATGGTACTGCGTGTACGCCGTGTGCGGCGAGAAGAACACGGGCACGCAGCCCGCGAGCACAGCGTCGAACGTGGACCGCCTCGTGAACGAGTCCCCCGGGGCCTGCAGGCAGAACCTCGATGCCGCCATGACGCCGAGCACCCGCCCCGGCTTGTGGCAAGCGGCGGGGGACGCCGGCTCGCAAACCACGAGCTCGCACCGGGCCGACTCGCCGCATTGACGGATGAGGTCGTCTCTTATTGCCGCCATGCCCGAGCCCTTCCGCGGCCCGCCAATGAAGGAGAACAGGTGCGGCCGATCGGACTCGCTCACGTGGTTCTGCCAAGCCAGCATCTCGGCTGAAGTGGCGGGATGGAAGTAGGACGGGTACGGGATACCATGCTGGTTGGATCCGGTCCAGGGCTGCCGCTCGACCGTCAGGACCGACATGTTCCTGACGGCCGGGAGGTCCAGGAGAGAGTTCGCCCCGAAGTCCGGGCCCTGGTTCGAGAGCCGGAGGAAGTCCCAGGCTGTCCGACCCAGGACGAGGAAGTGGTCCCGCCCGCCGCGCCGCCGCCATGTGGGGAGGGACTGCACGTGCTCGGCGAGTTCCACGGCAAGGGCGTCTCGGGACGGAAGGCTGCGCTCGCGGAACATGCTGGACGCGTGGAGGCCAGCGTAGAAGGGGACGTAGAAGAGATTGGCGCGGGCGGGGTCGCGGACGCGGCACGGGTGGTTCTCGAGGCGCGCGTGGAAGATCATCTCGGCGATGAACTGGTGGGTAGCGAACCAGCGGTCGCCGCCTTCGCCGGACGCGCCGGCGACGGAGGGGATGGGGAGGCCGAGGCCGCGGTTGGAGACGTGAGGGCACATGTCGATGTACATGTTGAGGGAGCGGCAGCGGAGGAGGAGGTCGGAGTTGAACTTGGCGGGGAGTGGGTGGACGTAGACGGCGGCGCGTGAGGGGCACGAGGGGGTTTCGGTGATGGTAAGAGTGAGGTTGAAGGCGGGAGGTTGCGAAGGGCGGGTGGGGAGGGGATCGAAGCGGAAGTAGAGGAGGAGGAACCAGAGAGCGAAGAAGGAAGAGAGGAAGAGAGCGGGCTTGAGCTTGGAGGTCGTCTGATCTTTGTGGTGTTTGGAGGAGGATTTGGCCTTGTCCGCCGCCGTCCACGGCAGCGCATATCTCAGCTTCCTCAACATCATCTTCTTCAATCTTCAGAGAGAGAGAGAGAGAGAGAGACGGAGAAGAACGGTGGGGCCTTGGAGGGAAGAAGGGTGCTGGATTTTGAGGATGTCAAAGTCAACTGGAAGGCAAGACCGACCGACACACATGAACCGGGGAAGAGAAAAATAAAATAATAATTTATCGTAATTCCAATTTTTTTTTTTTGTGGGTTTTAATGAATAAAAGAAAATATAAATTGGTGGTCGTTGGGAATAATGGTTCCAAAAGTGAGATGACATTCACGAGAGGTTCCCATCTGTTTGGGGGGGGGGTTCGATGCCATTTAAGTCGTACATAAAGTTGCCAAGTCTTGTGGGGGGAGAGGGAGGGGCCCTTGTGTTCTCCCAATATTCCATGCTTTATATCCATCTATAGGCATTAAATCATGTGAGCCGCACGTGAAATTTATATTGCCGCGGTTGAAAGACCCGTTCGAGCCGATTTGAAGTGGTCAGCCTTGATTAGAGGTTGTAAGCGACGGTGTGTAAGCGTGAGAGTGAAAAAGAGGTTAGCAAACGACTATAGCGGATGTAAAACATACCCGTCATCCCCGAGTTTGAGAATGAGGCCTCTCCTCACGAGCACGAGCGGACCAAAATTCGATTATTGTCGTCTGAATATTAAGAGACTCGTATGAGACTACACAATCAGTATTTATAACCAAATCGTCACGGATCATACTGGATAAGTATTTGACTTGATGGTAAAAGCTTGTGCTATAATTGACTGGATCATGACAAAGTCAATTAACTCCTACATAGTATGCATCGCCTAACAGAGAAAAACCATATTGTTACAAAATTACACCATTCAATTTGGAAACCTCAAATCGCTATTCCTCGAGAGAAAATACAATGAAATAATGAAATAATGAAAAAAAGGGTCTCGTTAATTAGCGCCTCTAGAGAGCACTTGCCGACCATGTACCCAATAAATTAACATCTTTATGTTCAAAGTGTTGATCGTGCGGAAGCATGAGAATCCTAGAGAACGAATTCGAAAGAAATGAATTCGGGGTCAGAATGACAAAACAATGCAAAGACAATCGTGTTCTGGACCCGAGTTTGGATGCACGAAATGCGCAGATGATGATAAGTAAGAACGAGACGACGCTAACCTTAGACTCTGAGAGAGAGAGAGAGAGAGAGAGAGAGAGAGAGAGAGGTCGCATCTGGAGCCGATGTTGTGCCAGAAAAGTCAGAACTGGTGACTGAAACTTGTGACCGGTTTTTTCGGTTGACCTGATTGCAATTTCAATTAGGTGACGAAATTTGATTGGAGGAACCCTAATTTTGACAAATGGCAAGAGCGAGAGATTTTTTTTTTTTTTGTAGAGAGAGAAACTGCTGTTGGCCGGAGACCAAAAAAAAAAAAAGTGGAGAGAGATAGGCTTTCTTCTTGCACATGCATTCTTCCGTGCACTGACTTCTGAGTTTTGACGCAAATGTCTCTTGGACAAGAACTACCGACCCCGGGAGAAAGTTTTTTTTTTAAGGTTTTGAACCGGTCCAACCACGGGTACGGTACTCGTTCTAAGCTTTCAATTGATGGTTTTATCTCAGGAAACGGACTAGGTCGGTTCGAGGCCGGTTCACCGCTCAACCGAGACCGTCATCGGGTTGCAGAGTGAGATAATGATTTGGAACGAATCGAGCAAATCCCATTTCGGGATGGTTTCAAAGCTTAGCTAGTTTGTTTCCTAGCTCCAATTTTTCAAATCCAAGACATGCAAGGCTAGTTTCAGGTTCTCGCTCTGGAACCGACCTACTTAGTTTCGGGTTCTAGATATGGAATCGACCTACCTCAAATCCAATCACTACTAACGGTACTTGTTAACAGAGTCCAATTAAGATTCCCACATGACCTTTATTGCTTGCTTTTTCTGATATATATACTCGTTAAGACCGAGACCGCGCTCCTAAGAGGAAAAAAGGTGGGATGTCTCAACTTCGATTTCGACATGTCTAGGCCCAGCCGATTTTATACGTAAAGATCGATATTTCTTTAATCATGATCAATCTCGAGCAAGCAGGAGTTTTAAGCTTCACTTACCCGTTGATCTTCCACTAATTGAGATTAGATCCCGACATTAAGGTTGAGACAAATTAGCACCTTAATAAAAGAAGAAATGGTTGCATATGTTGAAGACCTCAGCATTTTGAGTCGCACCTACACTAGATACTCTCAACAACCTAACCATACCACAAAACAAAATTCTAAATATTTATTCAATTACAATGACGTCATAAACCAATGATTAAGTAATTAGCCGACCGCCCACGTGTCTCATTATTTCCAATTTCTTCGTATTATTCTCGTCCTATTGGAGGAAAACGAGACGAAGCACCTGTGCTCGCCACGTGGCTCCCAACTTATTGGACCAATCACTATGGAAAGAAGTACGCATACATGGACTAAAATTTGTCTAGGATGAATGAATGATTAGTCAATTATCATCCAAAGTTAGGAAAATTTCAAATAAAGATTCGAAGTGGGTTATTTTCTCAAAAAAGGATCTAAAGTAGACGTTATCTCAAATAAAAGCCCGAAGTGGCTAACCGAGCCTCAAAAAAAGACATAAACTTGTTGTCTCGGATAAGAGCCCGAAGTGGCTAACCGAATCTCAAAGAAAGACATGAACTCCCAATCTTATTTATAACCAGGGGCATTTCCATGCAAGGCTATTTTTTTTCTCTATTTTTATTTTTCTTTCTTCATTTTCACTTCCCTTTTGTTTTTTTTTTTTTCTTTTCCTTTCTTCATCTTCCTTAGGCCTCTGCCATTGCTCTACATCACCTCCATCTTTGACACCATCATTAGCCTCTCCACCAGCGAGCTCGTGAGCTTCTCGTCGTCGCCGGGGCTCTCGTCGATCTCGGTGAAGAGAAGTCAGATTGAAGTTATGTCCTATCAGTTGCCTTCTCAGATGGCCAAATCTTCAATCATGGCTCGCTCGTACTCAAGGCTTAGATCAACCTCCATCTGACGAAGACGATGTTGGGACTTCTGTCGAGGGCGGTGGCCACATGTACACTATCATATGGGCATAAACGTTGACAATGGCTTGAGGCCTTCATTTAAAAATGAAGAAGGCGGTGTTTCTCCTCCAATTATGGTTCCGTTTAATTTGTGAAAAAAGAAAGATTCATATAATATTTTCCTAAAAAAAATTCTTGTGTCGCTTGAAATAATAAGTCGATAAAAAATATTTTCATAAATGACAGCGATTAATGTCCAAACATTGACATGAACAGTAAAAATATCTTTCGTGAGTTCATTTTTGTAAGCGATACAGACAATTATCTTCATGAAGATATATTTCAATCGCGAGACAAATGGAGCCCATTAGATTATATGTAAAGTTCTTATTATACTAGTTAGGGAAAATTTCAAATAGGGCTTGACATGCCTTCATTTTCTCAAATAAGGACTTGAAGTATCATCATTCTCAAATAAGGGCTTGAAGTGAACTTTGTGTCAAATAAGGATCCGAAATGACAATAAAGTCTAAAAAATGGGCTTCATCTCAAGAGCATTTTCGGCATTTTACTTTTTTCTTTTTTTTCTTTGTCTATCTTTTTATTTTTTAAAATAATTAAAATAAATATATATACACACACGGGTGGGAGGGCGGTCCCCACCACCGGCGACCCTCGCCCAAGTCTAGGAGAGGGTCGAACCCTCTCTCGATTTTGGCATGGGCCTACCCGCTCTCGCCTCGGGTTGGCGGGATCGCCGGCAACCCCGCCAACCTTCGCCGATGCCCCACCCAAGTGACTCGGCAATGGGGGACGGCCTCCCACCCGTGTTTGTTCCTTTTTTTTTCAAAATTTTTAATTAGTTTTTTAATTTAAAAAAAGAAAAAAGGAGAAAAAACAAAGAAAAAAGTCAAAAAATAAAAAAATATTGAAATGATGAAAATACCTTTTAGATTATGCTCTTTTTTGAGATTTCATGATCACTTCAGGCTCTTATTTGATAAAATAAGAACACTTCAAATCCTTATTTGAAATTTTCCCTACTATATGATAAAGTCATTGGTCCAATGCAGTTTTGTAATGGGGTAGATTGATGTGGAATATTTTTTTTAAAAAAACCAATGCCTGAATTCTCACGAATTCATCGTCATTTACTGTTCTGTCTTTACCCCCGCGCTCGCTCTCGGTTATCGAACAAGAGGAAATTCTCGGTGCACCAGATGCACTTCCCGTCCTTAGATCACGGTAAAGCCCACGTGAAAGATATATATATATATGAGAAGAAGCCCAATGAAGCGAAAGCCCTAGAAATCTGGGTGAAATTTTGACTTGGAAATTTCTTGACAAAGTAGCGAGTCAATGCACCGATTGCTCGTTCCACGTTTTCTCTCCGGGCTTCATGGTTTCAAGCACGTTCACAAGCAACCGGCATGCGCTTCTCTGATGAGACCGAAAATTTTCTTGATCTATCCGAACGATTCTTGATTGGGGCGTCCCTCGTACACAAACTATTCAACCAGAAAACCAACAACCCAATTACTCTCGTCCAAACCTTGGCGACTAGCGACGTCGATTGCCGATGTTGGCTACCACCTGAGACAACTAATGGGGCAACAGTATAGAGAGGAAGAATCGCGACAACGGGCGAGTCATTTGATAATACCGGTGTATTTACAAATTAAACAAAGGAACGTTAGGCCAAAGCAAAGCACCTTTTGAGTACAACTTTCGGGATTGAAATCGAGACTACAATTCCATGTCCATTTACAATAACACTAGATGTAACCCAAACTAACTCGAACATAAAAGGCCTATGAAACAAGAGAGAGAGAGAGAGAGAGAGAGAGAGAGAGAGAGAGAGAGAGAGAGAGAGAGTTCATTGAAGAAGAAGAAGAAGACTCGACGCCTCTGCTACTGCTAGTTGAGTCGCGTTAGAACCAGCGATGATGGGACATCGACCCTTTTCCAAATTTAGTTCAAGATCCCACTACAGATGCACCTGAAATTCGCCAAATGGCAAAAAGGCAGAGATCGTATTAGTTTTGGTGAAATGGACCGTCCGCAAATAAAAGCAGCTTCTCGGACATCTGGGAAGGAGCAAAGTTAAAAATGTAGCAGTCCACACGTATAAGATCGCGATAGCTTGATTAAAATTTAGAACAAGGCCAACTAGAGTAATCCGGATCGATCGCCCATGAACGGGTACATGGGTCGCGACAGGAAATGAGCGGAGTAACTAGCACAATTGTTGACTTTGGTGGGCAACCGGGAACCAACCGATGAAGACAGATTCGGTGACCAGCAAATTGGCAGCAACCGAGGTTCAATCGAGTAGAGTTGGGTAGATTTTGACCTCAATCCAATGACCGAGTCCCAAATGTTAATCGCCTGAACAAACTATTACGAGAAATGACTAATCAGAGCTACCAATGAACCATCAATTTCAACAAAGGACCCAACATTTCTACTTTAGGATCGGCCAGCAGTAACAGTTAACAATCAGGAATTTATAGATCGACCGAGGTCACTTGGGGATCGATTGGTAAGAACTAGCGACCACGTTTGATGGCTGTGGATTGAACAATGATAGTGACATAGATAGAAGTGAATGGTGGAATTCATGATTTGAGAAGTACCGTCGCTTTGATATCGCAGCGTACACTGCTACTCAATTGCACTCACTAATTCGACTGGTTGGACAAAGGTTCAGAAGATCCAATGTTTGAGCCACGCCACCCTTAATTAAAAGTTCAATTATCACGTAGGGTCGCAGAATCCTCTACAGAAGTTTGAAAAGGATATCACAACCTTAAGATTGGGGAAGAAAACAGAATGTAGTACGACTATCTAGGAAAGTGCGGCAGAGGATTGTGCTTCTCCCCCTCGAATTATAGAGACGCACCTGTCAAAGTTGCAGAGTGTTGGCATGATCACGATACCACGTAGTCATGTCGCATAACTCGAACTCAAACTAAGTGGTACACGATTGGTAAGAAAAATACAACTACGCAATAACGATGCGCAACTCGAGCACAGAAACTAACATGCATTGTGGCGGTAGTAAGAGATTCCTCAAGTGAGGATTTTTCAACTAGAATTTCCAGGAGAGCGATTTCTAACTAAAATTAACGAACTGTATGCACAGGAGACTGGCCTCAATTAATTAAAGTGGACTCGCAAATATCCCAAGGAATCTACTGTTTGAAAATATGATTAAGACAACTAGAACAAGAAAAGGGTAAAATCGACTAAGCCCTTTAAGAAGTCACACAGGCTCCCCTTATCCCTGCACGAGTAGAGAAACTAAAGTTCATCGCTTCTAAACTATCCCTGACAAGTTTCTTGTGCCCCTTCCGCATCAGAGTTCAATTAATCTTATGAGAGGAAACATCGCTAGCAACAAGTTGCTCTTGCAGTCAGAACTCAAAAGAGAACTATTCCTCTAGATTTTCAAAAAGAGAAATACAACCGTGATCCTAATAAATCTTCACTAGACGATAGAATAAAGACATCAGAATAGCTCGTGTTTCGCGCCCAATATTGAGGTTCTAAGGGATCTATGTCCAACAGACCAGTAGTTACAAGCCGTATTTGGAGCACCACACATTAAACTAGATGGAGACATTGTGATATGACCAGCACTCAACACTCCTATGGACCTCCTCAGTTAACCAACATCCTCTTTGAATCAACATACAGTAGCAGCAATACGTACGTTATTGTTGGCGTGTGTAACAACGAGCACGGTGTAGGCCATTTGTTTTCCAGTGATCTCTGTGAACTAACAGAATCTTGCAAACAGAAAGCCATCCATAGCAATGGATGGTGTCGATCTCTATGGTTGGCTAGATATCATGGCATGAAGATCATACCAATACTATGTTTTATTGTCATTATCAATTTCAATATATCATGATTTATTAAATCGTGTCTTATAATTTTTTAGAATCAGATGCACTCACTGACGAGTCTACAGATCATCACAGGTGCATGAAATTTCGCGATTCTAATTGCTGCCTTTTAGGTTGGGGACTGCTTTGGCAATCAATTCACACTCCAGATTATCCTTTGGTTCTATAAGCATGAATTCGTGAGTGGGTTGGTATGACAGCACGACATTAAAGCAGGTAATGAGTGATCACGATCAAGTGGCTTGGTGATGGTTCAGGGTCCCAAGAGGATTCACTATCTCGAAAAAATGTTGCAATAAGGCGCAAAATCTTGTGAAGTGGCTATACCAGGGAATTCAGGTTCTTATAGGCACATGGATTTTTCAATTATTAAAAGAGGGAAAGGGACAAAGAAGAATCCTGCACGTAGAAACTATGTACGAAGAGGTTCACCGAAGCACTCGCCTTGGGCAATTTGTATTGGGCTGTCTGAAGAAATGATCGCTATATGGACATGATTAACAAAATACTCGAGCAAGGATTGAGAACCATATTTTTTGTTGGTAGACGCCCAACCCACCAAAATGAACACACCAAACTGAATTTGACAGATGAACACAGGTAGTTCTCTGTTTCACAAAGGTTTTCTCATCACCCCAGACTCAATGAAGTGAGAAATTAAGAACATTCTAGACTATGAACCTCAGGTTAAAGACAGTCGCCCTACAATTTTAAAAAATCTGCAAATGTTTACGAACATGATTGCATCTCTTTGGGTGTTGATAGTTCTACAGCACTACTTGTTTCATCATTATTTTTATCAAGTCCTAGAATAATTCGGGCACATTAGAATGGTTCATGTCAATATTTGTCATCTTAAATAATTTCTAAAGATTCATGATCTAGACAAACTAAACAAGCCAGTAGAAATTCCAAATCATTATTTACATTATAGGAAGTTCCAAGTACTCCGAGGAAATAGTGAGTAAATTTCAGAAACACCCAACTAACACACCACAACAGATACAGACAAGTATACTTGCAACAACAGTGCATGATACTAAACAACAGAAGGTCAGAGCACCAAGAAAATGTGAAGCATGAAACTGAAAAAAGGTTATCTAAACTATGAACCAAAGAACAACAACAGCAACATCAGTACCAGCCAAAGCATGGTAAAGCACAGAGAAAAAAGATGACTGAGCACACAGAGAAGAGAGAAGCTTGTAGAAAGGACAAGGAGAAAACCGGGCAAACATCACATTATCTAAAGCTCAACTTTCACTTTCCGAAGACTACAAGCACGACGCAAGTATGTTAAAAGGA
Source organism: Rhodamnia argentea (assembly GCF_020921035.1). NCBI lineage: Eukaryota > Viridiplantae > Streptophyta > Magnoliopsida > Myrtales > Myrtaceae > Rhodamnia > Rhodamnia argentea. Next base: position 9,464,580 of record NC_063159.1, on the reverse strand, counting down.
CGACAACAAAGAGACAAACGTCACAACCATGCACAGATTTTCTTTAAAAAATCTTTATATCCTAGAACGACATATCAAGACAACCTCTAATCCAAGGAAGAATTTGTATTTACAACAACATTCTGTTTTGCTTTTTCTTTAAAAAAAAATAACTTAAGTATCATTTATCTAAACTGAGCCAATCAAACTTTCAAGTAATTTTTTTAAAATTAACTCTCGAGACATCCAGATAGAAAAAGAAAAATTAACACAAAAGCATGTTGCAGCATATCATAAAGAGATTAACGAAATCAATGCTTCATTTAGTTAAATATCAATGTGACAGTAGATGATTGGTTTCAGAGGGAACAGAATGAGGAGATAGGATGGAGAAGGCACTTGAGAATGACAATCGTGAAACATGTATCAACCAATAGAATCTGAACCCTCACGAAGCCACCAACTTAAATATCTATTAGGTAGCTTAGGCACCCAGCAACTATCATCACACAATGCACATTTTCATTTCTGAAGTAAAAAAGAAAGTGCAAAGACATCAGATACAGAGAGAGAAATTACCTGCAACTGTGACTCAATTCTAATGGCCAGCACCATACCCTTGCCCATGATGGGCGCTCGTCGTTGGCTGCTGCTGCTGCTGCTGTTGCTGTTGCTGCTGCTGCTGCTGCTGCTGTATCTGCTGCAGGAGGTTTGCAGCAAATTGCAATGTTGACTGATACCGCTGGTTCTTATCAACCTCATCTTGTACGCCCTGAGCAGCCCCAGAAGCAGAAGACTGAATCTGCTGTGGTTGATTGGAGACATCGGTATATGTTGTGGGAACGACAGTTTGTAGCTGAGAAAAAGGAGGAACTTGAGCCTGGCTTGCCACGCCAGAAGAACTTTGCTGGTGTAAAAGTGGTGAACTGTATAACCCAGAAGAAGTGGGAGGAACTTCAACTGGATATTGCTGGATGGAAGCTGCAAACTGTCCACCTTGGGAAGGGATATTAGTAAATGATCTAGAAACTGCCGCATATTGTGAAGCGTTGAGCACAGATTCTTGCATTTGGGTGGAAGGAAGGATGGCGGGCACTTGCATGGACTGGCTACCTGTGCTTGGGACAGATGTATAAGGCTGAAATTGGGAGACTGATGACATCAGAGGATTCAACTGACTCCCAGGTTGTTGCACTGAATACCCACCACTATCGGATGCTTGATGTTCTTGCTTCCATGCTTGCAATGAAGGTTCATTGTTAGGTACAACAGGGGGAACCATTGGCCTCAAGTTTTGCTGAGAACTTTCTGCAGATGACGTCCGTGTACTTGCAGGAATTAATGAAGCTAGAGTTGCAATAAGCTCGGGTGTTAACGCAACTCCAGCTTGGGATGCTGCAGCAGCATTGCTATGTGCCTGTTCATGAGAAACTGAACGCATTGCAGAGGACTCGCCCATGTGTGGATACAGTAGTTGCTGTGGAAATTTTGCGTCCTCTGGTGTATTTCGAAAAACTTGTTCCTGCTTAGGGGATGGATATCCATACTCAGGTTGGAAAGCAGGCATCCTCTGTGCATCAGCAAATTGGGAAAGAGGCACCGACTCGTGTGCTTGATGCTGCACAGATGCCTGAGCAAACTTGAGGACCACTCCATACAGTCGCTCTGGACCTGTTACCCTTAATACCTTCCTTAAAAATTCTGATGGAGGGACAAGAAATAGGGTGGTACCATCATCAAGTTTGGCAACACCAGCACGATCTTTGGAGCCCAAATACCGGAGGAATTCAGTGTAGGAACCAAATTCTTCTTCGCTGTCTGGCAAGAAGAAAACAATGTCGAAACCAAGAGCTTCCTTATAGTGTGTGGCTAGCAAATCCAAACTTGTTCTAGCCGAGCAGTTGACGACTTCAGGACTGCAAAATAGGCAAATAAGGACCCGGCTCAGCTTACTAAATATAACAAAGAAGGCTGCAAAGACAGAATTTGCTATTAATGGAGAAGTCGGTGGGGGTAGCTAGTTTTACAAAAGGTTACCAAAGACTTCATCCGAAATAGAAAATTGTAGCTGATCCCTGGGGCAGTCTACATCCACACAAATATCTACAAAAAATTGGGTCACAATTTTACATATAAGAGCAGACACTTACAGCTCTGCAGCAAGCCCCTCACCAACAGGCACGCATCGAGCATGACAGACAGGTGTTCCGCCCTTGGCAATAAGGCCCCGCCAGATGTATTCATCATCAGGGCCCTGACCAGCTCCAGATGCAAACCTTGAACCCATTGGACTCAGACGACCATTTCCATGGGAATTGGCAAAAGGGCCAGGAATACCTACATCAATTGCTGAACCAGGTCCATGGTCCATCCTCAAGCCACGATCATCTATCTTCCTCAAAGGAAAAGATGCTTCATCGGCAGGTAAAGAAGATTCAATCCTTGACCGCTTGGAGTCCCTAGGGAAATGACTAGCATCATAAACATCCCATGAGCCAGTGGCCCTCACAGGAGTCCTAACACCTGGAGCAGGAGAAGGCAGCAAACCAGAAGAGGGAGGAGACGACCTTCTCCAGCTTGGGCCCATCAGATTTTTTGCATTACCATCTTGCATACCATAAGGCAGGTCAACATCATCAAATTCTGAAGCACCAAAAGGCCTTACCGCAATATTTTGACCAACACCATGTGGAAGTGAACCTGTACCCCCCATATGATTGTGACTGAACATATCCATTTGGGAGGTCCGGAATGGATGTTCCATTTCTGTCCTTGGCCCTCTAACTCCTGGATGAAACGCGGGATAGTCTCTACCAGGAGCCAGGTCACTACTGGAGAACATAATGGTTATTCTAGGATCATTAAACAGACGGCCCTGTAATCCTTCCTTCGCGCGACGGGCTTCATCCACACTTCTAAACTCCACAAATGAATAATGCCTTGAAGGAAAACTTTTGATTCTCTCAATCTCTCCAAATAATATCATTGCATTATGCAGCATTTGTTCATCAATTTGGACAGAAGGAGGGTAACCTATCCACAAAACTTTACTGGGTTGCCCATCTCCTCTTCTAGACCCTGAAGAATGAGAAAGCTGCAATAGAGAAGTCACAATATCAGGAGCCAAGTAGATAAGACAAAGCAATAGGGAGAATCTTATCGACAGAGTTTGAATTGAGTTTCTAATAAAACAATTTGACAAACCTGCATTTAATACACAAGAAACAACCTAGTCTATGTATGTCGATCAGCAAACAATTAAGAACTTGAAATAAAATTGCATGCAGGAAACAGAACTGAGGAGCCATTCCAGATGCAACCAACTGAAGAGACATGGAACTGTACAAGGAACTCAGGCATCCAAGGCCACAAGATAAACTTTTTGACTCACCTGTTGCCTTTTAGAACCTGCATGAACGTCAGTAGGCACACCCCTACCAATAAACTCCCTAGAGTCATGAGTGTCAGCCCAATGTTCCTAATTAGAAAGAAAAACCAGAAATCGTTAAGTCACTTAAACAAGAAAACTTTTCTAACAGCTATAACATCTTAATCAGACTCGATAACAAAAAACTGCCAACCAGAAAGTCATCTCTGAAAACATGATCAACAAAACAGCTAACAGCAACAGTAAACTAATCAGATCAAAAGGAGCATCAGTACATGTTTGCAGAGTTCAACGTGTCACACAATAAATAGTGTGACTAACACTAGGTTCGTATGGATTAGGAGGGAATGGAAAGGATCCAGATAATGACCTTAGAAGAGAAAAGAAAGGAAAGGACTGGTTCTGCATATAAAAAAAGGAAAAGAAATGACGGAAATTAGGCCACTATACATTTGGTTGAAGGAGAGAATAAAATGGAAAGGAATCTTATTATATCTTTATGGCTACATTGTCCTTGTACTTCTTCATGGATAAAAGGAAAAATACTAAAAACAAACATCACTTTTGACCCAATGACCACTTACTATCTCTATTTTTGCAAAAACTATGCACAAAATTCTAGTTAAAACCCACATTGGAGACCAAATTGCCCCTCCTTGCAAATTCATTTTGGCCTCTTGCTTGGTTTTAGGTGGTTCAGTTTTTAATAGGTTTTGAGGGTTTTGAGCGGATGTGAGAATTTAGGATTTGGAGAAGCGCATTATTGGAAAGAAAATGGCCTTTTCGTAAATAGGTACACAGGGATAATCAATGTGAAGGTTCAAAGTGGTCTCCAAAGGTAAAACTCCGGTATGTGTTTGGTATTTCCAAAGTATATGCATGTAAATGGTCATTGGGTGAAAGGTAAGATATATTTCTTACATTTTCCATAGACAAACTAAATGGAAATTAACCTTAGTGATGAGGCCCTTAGCCTGTTAAAGGTTCAATATCATCATCAATAAACCCGTGTATAAGACCTTCATTAAAATAATATATATAGCAGCACAATAAGTTCACTTTATTCAACAACAAAGAACTAAAACAATTATTTGAAAATAAAATGGGAATCTCATCATGACAAATAGCCTAGGTGTACAACATAGCACTCAAGAAAATATATGAGAAAAATAAAAAATCCACAAGAAAAGAGTGTGCTTCACCCCTTAAAAGAGAACAAATAATAATATGATAAGCAATACATATTAGAGAGAAAAAAACATATGTGGAATGCCCACAATCCCTTTAACTTCAAATCCCTCCAGATTTGGAGTTATTTAAGGAGATTAGAAAAAGCAAGGAATGTTGATACATTAATCCCTCCAAATCCCTTGATTTCAATCCCTTCTACCAAACAATGAATTCTTCTTTGAACTTTTCTCTTCCTCTCTGATCCCTCATAATTACTCCATCCAAACAAAGCGTAGCCAATATGTTGGATTTATAGTAATGATAAACCAGTTGCATAAATTAAAAATAGCATGCACTTCAGTTGAAGCACTCCACTCCTAAAAAGATGCAAACATAAAATAACTAGCTACAGCTCATTGAACATAACTTAAACTTGTCCAAGCAAAATTTCTCCCACAATTCAAAAATAGAATAACTTACTCTTCTTGAGGGCTGAGATCGCAGGAAATCTACACGTATTTGATCACCACCTAATTGCTTTCCATTCATGTTTCTCATAGCTTGAATAGCATCTTCCACTCGGACATACTCCAGTAATGCGGTATTGCGGTCTCCAAATAACTTGAAATCGTCAACTTTTCCGTACTTGAGAAATTCCTCTTCCAGCTCTTCCTTTGAAACAGCTGGGTTGATCCCTCCAACCCATAATTGCTTGCAAGGTTTTGCCTAAAAGCAACACCAAGTAAGGACACCATGCTACCAAATTATATAAAGGAAGAAAGAAACAATAAAACTAGATAAGGCGTTCAACACAAACAAGATATTGCCAGAAGCAACAACTAGCACAGCATCCAATCCATCATAGACTTAGAATAAGAATGAGCATCACATACAAAGAGGTTCAAACAAAGCAGTGGACATTCCAAATGGACAAGCATACAAATACACAATTTTGATCTTTCATTTGTGAAGTATCACATACAAAGATTCTTCTCTTTGATCCTTTGCACGCTTCCCAGACATGAGAAGTAATTGAAGCTATCTAAGCACTAGCAATTTAGCAACATTCTGTCATCAGCTAACACTAATGGCGGAAAAATTACTTATAAGAATGATGAGGAACTCCAATAGATAACTGAGAAAAGAAGATGAGATTTAAAAAAAAAAAAAAGAGGAAGAAGAAGGTAATGCATGCCTCAACATTATTCATGGCCAGAAATATCCAAGTGAGATTTATCCATTATCAACACCTGAATTAGAAACTTGAAGTAAAAACAGACGTGACCATTTATTCCCCAAAAATGAACACATTTCAGGCAAATTCTTCATAATTTGAACCTAAATAAATTCTTAAATTCTTGAAACAATTCTCAAAAAGAGCTAAAAGCTCTAACAATATACATAGACAAACAATTTGAAGGTTTATGCTACAGCTATATCAACACCAATTTCATATACTAAATCAACAAAAACTGGGAAATACGAGCAAAGTCCAGAAAACTTTGCCTCTGCACTTTCAGAAGTGGAAACAATAATTCCACAACTCTTTAAAAGATGAAACAGCCATATAAAGAATTCAGGAGGTAGCAATATAGTCAATGGTACTGCCAAATCTACATTGTCACGATTTAATAAGTATTGCCTAAAGACAAATTTAAAGAATCAAGCTTCATATATTCATGTAGGCCTTCTATTGGCATATCTCCAGCTTGATTTCAAATTGTCTGTTGGGTTTTCAATCACCATCAAGAACACTAATGATGGCAAATGGTGACCTAGTGTGGCCCAATATTCTGGGTGGCAAACTCCAAAACGCTCAATGGAACTTTTGGATTTCCATGTATTTGGCCCTGCATTTCTATGGGAAGACAACTTCCAAAGAACTGCTTAGTCATGTGAGCAAGAACTCGTAGTTACTTCTTTGGCATTAGTCAAACCCTAGCAGATGCAAGGGTGGAAAACCATATCCCGTAAAGCTCAGCCTGCAGCCACTACTTTGCTTAGAAAGTCTAAGAGATGTTTCAAGAAATGTGGGGCAAGTCACTTGTTGATGGTTGTTCATTTGTGCAAAGTGCAAAGTATTATGACATGCTAGATAACTATAGTTAGCACCATGACTAGGACCAAAGGGTTGTCAACGAGCTTCGCAAATTGCAAAATCGTTTCGCTAATATGTGAGGACAAAGAAAGAAGTTACACAACATTAGCATGTTTCCAACAAATTACCTATTGCATGATCATAAGAGACATATATAAATCAGACAACATAACCGCGCGCACTATGACTGTTATGGAGGTTCACCAATATGGATGCTCACCTGTGGAATGACGTTATAGAGAAACTCTCTTTTCTCATCAAAAAGTTGTCTATGGCTACAGCATGAGGTAACCACGATTCATCAACTTTCTACCCCTAGCTTCACTTCATCGTTTCTCAATATCTCATATTGTTATAGGAATGACGGACTTTACATATCGTCGTGTGGAGTAAAATCTACAATTTTTTCCAGTAATATGCTTCGCGGAATGGCTTTCAAATTAGTCTGTACATTGATCATCAAGACTATATAGATTTTTCTCATAAAAAAAAGACTGTCTATTTAGAGTTCCACAAATGGCAAGGATTGCTCTGACATTCCCCATACTACTCAACGCACCGGATAGGTCCTAAAGGGACATGGCCAGGACGTGAAGCCTATGGCCACGTTATTGTGACAGACAAGATGTTCGGATAATGCATATCATCACATCATACAACTCCGCTTCAAAATGTAGAGTGGAAACAACCTGAAAGGGGAAAACCCCCTATGAGGCACTATTTGATGATTCCAATTTAAAGGAAGAAAGTAACTGAAGCTTGTAAGAAGCTTCCTGTTCTCTTCTAAAAGGATTATGTATCATCTGACAATTTACTTTTTGATCGGCCAAACTTTTAAAATCATAAACGGGTTTGTTCCTCGAGAATCATCAATAAAGTTCCCTACAAGTTCATAAAATTTCTGCCAAATGATTGCAAGCCTAGCAGCTGCATAGAGCTCATTTCTTGAATGATCATGTCTAGAACTTTGTTGTTGGGGGGGTGTTACGAAAAAGAAAACAGATTTCCCATCTATAAGCATTATTGCTTTGCCAAAAATTAAGCTACATCCTAAAATGTGGAGCTTAAGGTTACACCCTCGATACTGTGAAATAACACATAATATAGATACTACCACTCTATCACTTAGACCATCCTAAAATGCCTTCTTCTTTGAGTGAAAATCGGTGGTTAAAAAACATCGATTATGTTGACAATATAAGTTTCTTCATCATGTAAAATTGACGGTAGACCTGTAACGCGACAAACCAAGTTCAGTTGGAATATACACACCAGTGATGGAACTCGTGGGAGTTCTAAACTGACAACAACATGTCGATGGTGAAAAAGGCTTAGACAAAATGAAATTTTCATGGGAGATGCGCAAAAATCAAGATGTATATTTCACAATGACCTAGATCGTAAGGAAAACCAGTGGCCATTGTATAGGAATTGAACGAGGAGGGATACTCCTCAAGAATGTCAAAAGTGATGGCAGACATCAGTTGCCACTTAAACCAAATTTCGAAGCATTCCTTGGAGTCATAAATTATGTAATATGGGCATGTTGTAGTTTATAAGTCATCTTCACATTTTTTGAAAGTGCCAGTTTTCAGTTAATTCATTTATGTAAATCAGCGAGTTATCTCGTTATTTTTCCATAAGTCCAGAAGCCTAACAACATAGGATATCTTATCGGGCATGTCGTAGTTTATCAGTCATCTTCACACTTTTTCTACGTGCCAGTTTTCAGTTAATTCAATATGTATAACCACGAGTTATCTCATTATTTTTCCATGAGTCTAGAATCCTAAAAAAGAAGATTAAACAACGTAGGATATCTCATTGGTGTCTTTTAGCGGCAGTGTATCTTGTGGGTCAACCAGATCAGCAGTTTCGACAATCCCAAGCATAAGAATAACTGAAATTGACACAATTACCCGGATCGCGGTTCGCAGGGAGATTCACATGACAATGTACGATTATGTTTAAAAGCATAAATAACCTGAACCGAGATAAGGCAATAGAGAGGAGTGTGGTAGTCCACTTGCAATAAGGCAAGTTGAGGCCAGATGCCACGCGACATATTGATTGACGAAAGTTCAAAGTGCTTCCAAAGACATCCATGAGCCTTGCCGCAGAAAGATTATTATCGTAAAGAATGCTTGATGCAAACTGGGCATGGAACAGGAATAGGTAGTTCAGAAGTAGATCTTGGCAATCAATTGAGTCTTCCTCATATGTGAGCGACACATAGCATCAGATTCTCATGGTTCAACTACTCCAACTAGCGCAATGCAAGTGTCCAAGCAAGAAAGATATAGAAGTCCTGCAATGCACTGCTTTCTTCCTTTTGCCAAAATATCTACTCAATTTCATTTTTCAATTATGAATACAAAAACTGGAAAGAAGTAATATGTTTGATCCAATTGAACATGCAATGCTAATTGCAGTTCACCACACAAACTAAAGCGCAAGATTTATGGAAAGCCTCCATCCAAGCAGGCATAGCCACCATGAGACCTCGTAGAAACATCAAAAGGGATTCGAACAGAGAATAGGGAAATCCAAAATATAGTGAACTCCGTTTTATATATGTGAAAATTGTCATATTAAACCACTACGGCCAAAGAAAAGAAGAAAAATGAATCCAAAAGTGTAGCTTGTACCGTCCGGAATTTGACCCTCTCATAGTTCAAGAATTATGTGTAGCTTTGACACACTCAAAATATAATGGCCGGGAACATAACCTTGGTTTTCTCTTTTGCTGATCTCTGTTTCTATCAGTCTCCTTTTCGATTTTTAAAAGTCTTAAGTTTCAAATGTGACCATCCTTGCATGAGGACCAAAGTGACCGTGGAAACCTAAGCCAAATCATATCAACTGCCGAACATAATAGGAAGAGTAGGAGGCCCCACTACTCGCAACCCTTGCCACTGAAAGATTTGTAATTTTTCAATTTCTCGAGATTTTACCAAGCCTACGTTTCGAAACTAAACCTAATTGTCATTGCAAACGCATTCGAAATGCAATTTGCAGGATATGAGCGCCTTCTGTCTTTGTAATTGTATCTTAGCCAAGTCTATCAAGCGCGATCTTATGCCAAACTTTCCGGACCTGAAGATCGCAAAAAAGCGCAGCAATTGATAATTGAAACCACAGAATTGCTGTTCCAGGCAGACATCAAACATTCTACGGAGAGATACACGAATACAAAAAGAAAACACGAACAACCGCGAAGGCTGAATAAATCTACACAAAAGAGCAGTACAAACCGGCCGAGCGAACTCGATCTTAATGGGGTTCCCCTTCACGGAGGTCCCCTGCAGCGCGTCCTTGGCGGCGGCGGCGTCGTCGGGGCGCTTGAAGAAGACGAAGGCGAAGCTGCGGGAGGCGTACGAGGTGGCGTCGAGCGCGCCGTACTTGCCGAACACGTCCATCAGATCCGTGTCGGTGACGTCGGCGGACAGGTTGCCGATCCAGAGGTTGTTCGAGGGCGGCGTCTCGTGATCACCGCCCGATTCCTTGGCGGCCCCGTGGTGGGAGGGCCGGATGGACTTGCTCGGAGGCGGCATTGTCGGAGGGGAGGAAACCCTAGAGGAGCGGCTGAGAGGTTGCGGACCAGATAAGAGTAAGGGAAAGTGATTGAAGCGAACCCCGGAATAGGACGAGTTTTGTGTCCGAGTGTGGAAAGCATTTCAGATAATCTTGTGTTTACTCAAAAGAAAAAATTTCAATTAAGGACCTTATTTTTATTTTTATTTTTTTGTCGAAAAATAAGAACCTTATTTTCTCAAATAAAAATCTGAAATATCCTCATTATTTCAAAGATGAACCTGACCATGTTATTTCTATCAATTACTCTCTTTTTTTTCCTTTTTCCTTTTCTTTTTTCTCATTTTTTTCCTTTTTTCTTGCTTTTTGCCCTTCCTTCTCGCTAGAGGCCGATCTCGATCGATAGTTAGCCACCGGCAAGGGCTGGCTGAGGGCAGCCCTCACCACACCCAAGTGAGGCGACCCTTTCCCAGCCCTCGCATCCGCCATCTGTGAGAAGGAAGGGAAAAAAGAAAAAATAAATGACAAAAATAATCGGGTCCTTTTTTGAATCAATGAGGCTAGTTTAGACCTTTATTTATAATAAGATTCATTTTAGCCTTTATTTGAAAAAAATGATGACACTTTAAGCCTTTATTTAGAATTTTCTCAATTAGTTGCGAGAGTTTTAGGCTTCAATTTGAAATTCTCGTATAATTTTTAAATTTTCAGAAAATAACGAAAGCAATGGAGGCACGAGGTAATTTCAAACTCGAATTCTGTGCATGAAAATTCCATAAAACACCCCGTAATAATCCGAATAGGCATTTATTAACCCACTTTTCATATATAAATTTTGAGCAAGGAATAGAATCCTAAAATAATGATTTGATTTAGTTGTCCGGGTTCAACTTTGTCTTCCAACCGAGATTGAGCAAATCACATTGCAACGGCCTTAGCGCGAAACCTTCATGAATTAGGACGGCGATGAAAGAACATTGTTGACATCAATAAGGACCTAAAAAAAAAGATAATTTCAAGGTGCCCAAACAAGTCTAGACGTTACGAAAGATAAAGAAAGATCACGTAACGAAATTCGATGACATATTAAAATCAGTTGGGAAGGAATTCTACCAACACTGACATTGATTCCTTGATTCTCGAAGTGAAAAAAAAATTATATATATACACACACACTCCGATTTTTTTACGAAAAATAAATAATTTAAAAAAATATTTTCCTAAAAATAAAGGTTTATATTGGGTGAGATAATTAATTAACGGGAAATGATTCGTTATCGACAATAATTTATGTCTTAAATTTTCGTCGACAATGAAAATAATATGTTCAATTTTATATGCGATATAAAATATTTTTTAAATCATTCATTTTTCGCGAAACATATACTTGATTTGTTTCGCATAATATGAATAGTATAAAAAATATTTTCCTGAAAATTGATCGTTTGTATACCTTATCAACATGAATAAAAGACAATATTTTTTTTAAAATTGATAGTTTGTATCCCTTATAAATATGAATGAACAAAAATTATTTTCATCATCCAATAAATTTTTTAGACATAAATCGTTATTGAGAATACAATATTTTTAATTAATTAATTATTTCAAGCGATCACTTTTAGAAAAGAATTTTCCAAACCTTTCGTATTTCACAAAACAAATGGAACCGTAGAAAACATACTACGATTTTGCATGGTTCAACTACATCCTGGATCAGAGTCATCACGCCTGATCGGACCGACATCCTCGACCCGACTCTCAAAGTCTCAAGCTAATGAAGCTTTAAAACAGTATCTATAGATACATTGTTCTCAGAATCTATTTTGTGTGCTCATTGCCAAGTGCCCGACAACGTTGCAAAGCTTATTCCTCGCATTGAGGCTGGTTCAACGGTACAAGTACAAAAAATATAAGAGAGAGAAGAAAGGAGAGAAAAAAACCATTGTGCTACATTGAACAGTTGCTGTTTACATGTCAACAGTGTCTATACCGCGTGTGCTGAATTGCATCAGATTCAGATGTCTTAAAAAAGGACAGACTTCTATTTCCTGAACTTCTCGACGTTAACGAAAACCTTTTCAGACACTCAAAATAATTCTACGATCAAATCACTGTACCCTGCCCGAGTGAGATTGCTATTTACTAATTACATTTGAGCAACTATGCTGTCAAGTTCGGTGGTCAGTGGTCGTTGCAGACAATTTTCTGGCATTTGGACGAGTCTTCATGCCACAAATCTTGCTTGCCGTGATGTAGCATTGTGGAAAGAGGCAAGAAACTCCCCAGCCATCCCTTCAAGGTTTTCATTCCGCTTATCAGAACCTTCTCAAGTGCATCGATCTCCAATTCATATTGTTCGTAGATGAAGAAGCAAGTAAACGAACCGACCAGAGCTGCAATCACAACCGACATCAATTAGGATGAATGAGAAACAAATATTGTGCCGCTTTAATCTGCACTAGTGTATAGCCACTAACTCTTACCTGCACCAACTGCGAAAGTCAGGTAATATGATACAATCAGCTTCAAGAAATACATTGCGACTGCAGTCTGCATTAGTTTGAAAAATCATGTAAATAGACTTTATAACTCCAGATCCATCGTTAGTTTACAACTTAGACCCAGAGGATATAGAGCTAATTGAGCATCAGCAACTCGGATATTTGAGATGAATGCATCTGTCTGCTCCCGCATGCATTGGATGTTATATCTCAACAAAGGGGGTTCACTGAGAAAAAAATGATAAAGAGTGCCGATATTCCTGAGCATTTCAAGTTGTTCCTTGGCAATGTATCAAGTTGCTCGTTCATGAAATAACCTAGATCTTTTCTTCCTGGCCCAGAAAAGAAAACAAAGAAAAACTAGATCTTTTCTTCGGCAAGGAGTCTAGACTACTACAACCGAAAGGGCAAAGCAGGCATAGTACACGGTGGATATTGCTATGACAGTACAGAAGACATAATTCCTGAAGTCTCAAATTACTATAAGAAGAAATTACATGACATCAGTGGTCATACCTCAAAGAAAATGTTCCAATCCTCTCCGTGTGCCAATGATCTCATAATATGGACCCCTCTGTTCCACAACGAGATGATACTCCCAAGCAACTTTTCCACCACGCTTTTTTGAATATCAAAACAAGAGAAAGATGCTGTTTTGTCAAACCTGTTACAAAAAACCAAGCATATGATCTATCATTTAGTGAGTCAATGCTAAAACGCATCCGACGATAGCCACCATGCTAGAGGAAGTATAAATAGTCTTCGAGTACTTACAGACAAGAAAATAATTTTTTCAAATGCAAAAGGGATCCCAGGCCTTTATCCACAATGAAACATTTCAAAACTAAACGATCGGTCTTGCTGATAAAGCCAACAAGTTTACCCTAGTGATCTTGGTAAAGGAAAGTATTAATTGCATTCCTGTCTGCGAGGATAATGAATGCTGCTTCTACAATCATTATTTTTTTTTTCGGAAAAAAAATAATGCTGTTTCTACAATCATTATTAAACTGCATACTACCACAGAAAAAAGAAAAAGCTGCCACACAGCCACTGATCAAATAGCAAACAAAGAATATTTCTTGCCTATAGGCAAAAGCAAAGCACCCGAACTGCAAAAGCAGAATTCTAACCTCCAAAACAAAAAGTTTGCCTATATTACTGCTCAGGCATAAAAGAGAGGCCAAGAGGAACTAAGCAGAACGAGAACTTGAATTAGTCAACAATTGCAGGGACACATAAACGACCTCACTTAAGAGAAACTTTTGACAGAAGACCTAGAAAAGGATGTCAAACCAGGAAAGATCTTACTTGTAGGAGCAACAAGCATTCATACTTACAGGTATGATGTCAGATGACCATACCCAAAGAGAGCCATCGTCATCATGAGTAGTAGATAAGCAGTAGATGAGATAAAACTTCTTCCGCTAATGAAGAACCAGTAAAACAACACCTCCGAAACCAGAAAGTAGGTAAATGTCTCCTTCTCATCTCTCCAAAGCAAAATGTCCGCTACTGCAGTAGCATGATATGTCAGAAAATTTAGACAGTGATGTTTCGTAATGAAGCACATATTTGTCGCATGCATGACACTGCATAACAAGACAAACTGAAAGGACTTTCATAGTGTGACCAGACTAGCCTATTCGACAAGTAGAAATGGCAGCTGTGCTTAGGTCTGGTCCGGATATTTTCTTCACCAAATTAGTCTGATTTTTGGTCAATTAGGCTCTGTTTGCAATAATGATGATGCCAAAGGAACAAAAAGCTGTCAAAGATCAGAGACAAACAATGTATGTTTTGAAAACATCCTGCCTTCATATGTCACCACAACAACTGACTGCACATTGTTACTCCACAAAGAGCGGCAGAATGAATGTACTAAATTTTTATGTTGTGTTACAGTCACATTGGGAGGATAGAGAAATGTTTATCAAGAAACAGCTACACTATTATTCGATTCGTGCAAAAACTCAATTAAGCAATTGTTGCTTTACAGAAAACAGTATTCAGCAACTTGGAGAAGGCATATAGAAAAAGTATATCTATGTTGTAGATTCAAGTATCTAAAGAGCTTCATTGACCAAAGGGAAACGTATTCTGAACAGAATCATCTCCAGAAGAAGACAAATAATGTAGCTTTTGACCATGGATAGTGAATTTAAAACATTGATTTATAGACTTTTACACTTAGTTAAATTCGACCAAAAACAAAACTTAATTAAATTCTCAACTTGAAAACAACATAATTAGCACTCGCACCAAAACATGGGTTAATGAACTTTAGCACAGGTATTTCATGGGCTAAGGTTTACCTGCCTAAGGAGGTTTCCTCGTCATAAAATTGAAAAAAAAAAAAAAAACGGGGAGAAGGTCAATGAGAAATAAGGTGGTTTCCATTTCTCCTGGCAGAGAAATAGGGTTAATTCATTAATCTAATAAAAACCTTCAGCAAAATATCACTATATATCTACAAAAAAAGAAAAAAGATAAATTCACAGTAAGAGTGGTATCACTAAAGAACCAAAATTATACATCATGGAGTAAAAGAAAACACAACCTTTTCCACCACCAAGCATCCAATCTGCTTTTGAATGTTCGGGGAAATCACCTTGTCCCCCATAAAATGAGTCTCTGGAATAATGAGAGAATGATGCAATGGTTCTTGCGATGCCATCCTGTTTGAGCAATAACAAGTGAATACCCACATTCATTCTTGCATTATGAGACTAAGCAAGGACAACCATGTTGTAGCTGGAAAGCTCAAAAAGTATGACTGACATTCCCCGTGAAAGTAAACTATGGGAACAACGGTGACTGGCTGCAAATCAATGAAGCGAACATCCAAGTTGAGGACAACATTGCAAAGAATACAAGTAAGAGAAACATGCCGCAATAATGCCCAAGACGTGGACCAAAAATGAAGCAGGTTTTTGTGTTTGCCACTTAGGGTTTGAGTAAAAAATATGCAAAGTGTAAGAGAACTGCTTGATACTGCTAATGCTCATAAGACTTGCTCAACAGAAGCCAAATATAAGTTGACAAGGAAAAAAAGATGTGTTCCACTCAATCTGGAAAACGACCAGAACCTGATAAACTACATATCATCATCAAAACTTAAAAAACGATGAGATTGAGATTTTGCATATCCTGAAATGAGCTAACAAACTCTTCCACCTAAAAGGAAATCCCAACATAAGATTTGATGAAGCTCACAGGTGCAAGGACCATTGACAGACCCATCGATAAGGTTAAATAATCCGGGAAAACCTACTCCATAATGTGCAAAGCGCAAAAAGCAACAACTGAAGAGAAGATGCTCACTTCTAGGGAAACAATTGGCAAGTATTCAACTTGCTTCCGGGCTGCACTGCTATCAAAGGTTCTATTCCTGGAGGCTATTTGAACAGAATGGCGAGCTGACAGCATATAACTATTCTTTGTGATGCCCAATGATTCATATATCCCTTCAAGAAGCAAGCAAAAATAGTATACCATGCTAACAGGCAGCTTTATGGAAGGCCTGCAATCAAGAGAAAGATATTCAGCCAGCGAGGAGAAGTGATTATTACCGGGAACAGTCAGTTTTAAAAAGGTCAAAATTACACGCTTACCAGCGCATTATCCGAAATCAAATCAAGCAAATATAAAAGTAATGCAATGTATCTAAAATATTTAAGCTCAACGTCATCTTTATTTATTAGAGCTATTAAATGAGCAAACCTATTCTTTTGAAAAAAAAAAAAAAATGCTTCCACCTAAAATATACCTGATTTTCCCCTCCAACCCATCCTCCAAAACCAAAAGAAAACGAAAAAGAGAAAAGCCACCACTTTTGGCAAGCAAAATTCGACACTAAATAATTCAACTAAGTAGTACAAGAAACTCAACAACTGCTCTGCGGATAGGTGCAGTACAAATGCATTTCTAATAGTTTTTCAGATTTGTAGAACAGCGGTTTACATTGACTCCAAATTTGCAATAGGAGGTGCTAGTGCAATCAAGATTTCCCTGCACCTTTGATATCCCAAGCCTTCCAATAAGAGAGAGGTGAATTCCCAGAACTTCACTGGTTCATTGTTAGTGATGAAGAATGCCTAAAAACAGCCCCAAGATTAGCAACAATAGAATCAGGATAGCAAAGAGATCAGCAGCCAGTAATGTAACCAAATAATACCTTTCCCGCTACAGAGACAATCCGAGAACATAAAGCTTCTTCCGCACAAATATGGGCATGAGCTACATTCTCAATATAGGTGAAGTCGCACTTATTTTCTCCACCTCCTATAATAAACTGAAATGAGAAATTCTGTTACCTTAAAAATGATTCTCGATGGAGTTAAAAGGCAATATGCAATCACAATAAGAAGACTCAAATTTCACAAATCAAACTAGACGGCCATTATCACAGAGTAAATCCACTACATTACCACGAACATTTGGTAGCATAAACAGTCAATTTGGTCAACAAAATTGAAATGGGGAAAATAAACACAAGGATACGAATGAGTTGCTCCAATCATACTACTTAACAATTGTTGTAACAAAACGCAGACTGTCATAAAAGTCAATAACACATGCAGAACTTTTACAACTTCAGTTATAAAAAATGAGGTGGTTTATATTAATTGAGGAAGTGCATGGAAATCTTTCAAACCTTCATCCAGCCAGATTGTGCTAGCTTTACAACTGTTGGCACAAGCTGCGTATCTCCAGGACCAAAAATGTTGCTAGGACGAAGGGCACATGTCAAGAGACCATCAATATCGTTTGCAAACAAAACCAGTGCTTCCGCTTGAGCCCTGAGGTCACTCAACATGTCTGCATACTGCTTCATCGAACAGATAAGATCACGAAAGGAACTAGTGCGTGAAAGGATGAATGAAAGAAATCCTCAGAAAATGTGAAATGGCTCCATCAAAGAAAGATACATGCCTTCCAAGGGTAGGGCAATGATTCATTTCCACCATTTATGTCCCTTGAACCATCGAAAACAACATCTGCAGAGCTGTTGTATATTAGCCGTTTGACTTTGCACTCTCTACAAGCGTTTATGACGTTTTTTACACCTGCATCAACATATGAAGAGGCTAAAACAGCTAACCACCCAACTGAATTAATTCCAGAAGTATCTTTCTACATGGTATTGCTATTGCTGACGGAGCAATTTCTTACCTTGAACAATGATCATGTAAGAGTCGTAGACATCTTGACCGAATAAATCGGTAACATCCGTATAGAACACAGCCTGCGAACCTTTAATAACTGTGAAGGTAAAATCAAAACCAAAATGGATCAGTCATACATATTTTATGTTGGAAGACTAAGACAATGAAAAAGCAAAAAAAAGGGATAAAAGGGGAAGAAGAAGATGTGACAAGTTATATTTCATGCTAAACACAGCAGTTGGTAACTGTGTTTCACTCTCAACTCTACCAGAATGATAGCATCTACAACACACTGTGAGAATAGAATACTCAGAAATTTCTATTTTACGTTCAACCAGAGCAATCCACCAGATTGCAAATTGAGCAGCATGAAATTTCCAATTACAGGTGAACAAGCACAGCTGATACTTACTCATGCCAATTAACTGCCATGGAGATAACAACCATTCAAATTATTATTCTACACTGGACATTTCTTTGGCTCCTTTTGCTTTAATAAGGCAGTTCATACTCATATTTCCTGATCCGCATCATTCAACAGCCTGCAATTTTGCGGTCAAACCCCTTCAACCCTGAGGATGGAGTGCTACTCATTTCTTGAATTTGAGATAAAATTGAAATGCAAAGTTTCTTAATGGCAGTAAGCAAATGACCACGACTATTGTCACATGGCAAGGGGAAATTTTTGGTTCCCACATAACATGTACGCGAACATGTCTTAGAATGGAAATGCAGGGTCAAATTTGTTAATCTCTGTAGCTGTAGAATACTCAATAAACACTTCTGTATGAACCCCCAGCAATTTCTCCGGGGATCTCCTAGAATTTAAACGAACATAGCCCAACAACGGTAAACAGTTTGATTCAGCAGCAATCTCTGCTAATTTTTCCAACCGTTTTCTGTTTCCTAAAACTAAGTAGCTACGTCACCATACGCATACGCAGAACAACAGCCGAAACACCATGTGGCAAACATTTCCGACTTCACACGTTCTTTTCCTCATATCTTCACCATCCAACATTTTCACGTCCGATCACATGCACAAACGCGAATAGGGCTGTTCACCTCTGAGAACGGATGATTTGTCGCGGACGTCGAGGTGATGATAGGAAGCCAGACCAGAGGAGATAGCCTGCGAGAGAAACGCATCCCACTCCGCCGACGGATCGAGCTGGGGGGATTCATCGGAGTCCGCGACTCGGACGATCCACTTGCCGAGCTTGAGGAGCTCCAGGACGAGCCACCTCCCGACGAAGCCGCGGCCGCCGATCACGACGCAGGTCCTCCTCCTAGGGCTCGAGCTGGCCGACCAACTATCGCCGATCCCCGCCATTTTCTGTTACGCAGAGAGAGAGAGAGAGAGAGAGAGAGAGAGAGTCTTCGCTCGCATCAAATCAATTTGGTGGTGCGCGGTGATGATGGCGGGGAAATAACAATACGAAGGGAAAAGAGACGGAGAGAGAACGGTCGTCAACTTTAACGAGGCGGCGGGCCCGGGAATCAGGTGACCGGGTCACCCGGTCAAATCTTTGGGATTCCACTATTTTTCCTCTCCCTTTTTTCGTTCTTTCGGTTTCGCTTACATAATATTTTTTCCTTTTTTTTTTGTCAAAATATAATTTTTTTTCGATTTTTGGACCTGAGTAAAGTTTTTAAACTGCTTCGTTGAACTCTGGAATGCAAAAATTCAAGAGTATTCTTAGGGATAAAGGGAAAAAAATTATTTTCTCTCAATTCAAAGAAGTGATGGTGGGGAAGATAGACTCTGCATCATCTTTGAATGGTTCTTGTCGAGTAGGGTCGTTTAATAGCATCTCGCATTTGAGGTGAATCATCGCAACTTCATTCCCGAGTCATCGATCCGTGCTTCGTATAGTGTCTTTGAATCGATTTATCGGTGATATATCCTAATTCAAAGACATTTCACCCACCAATTTCTTTCCCTAAAACTAGAGTTGTTTTAACATACATGTCTGGAACCCTAATTATCTACCATTTGCGGTGACGAAATGCTGATGAGGCATTATTGGCATTACTATACATGATGCCTGATGAGAAAGTTTTCTTCTCCTTTTTTTTTTTTTTCGCGAATTGTGATGAGAGAGTTGGGAAGTAGAAAAGAAGACAACACTAAGTGTAGTTGCCGGTGGCATGATGCCCCTAGGAATTTTTTTTTTTATTAGCGAGACATGCGATCCTCACCTCTCAAGAAGGTGTTGCCTTGGTGCCGGCAAAACTCGTTGGTGGCGGATGGAGGCTCTCGAGTATCGACTACCCTCCTCGCCCCTCCTCTTGCATCTTCTTCACTTGTGAAAAATCATCATACCAAAAAGTTGACAATAGAGCGTAAAGGAAGGATTTGATTGCATCGAGCCGGTTGGAAGATTCAACCGAGAAAAAGTTCGAAAAAGGGTACAATTTAGACAGCTTAAATTAGACATAAAACAGTTTTCTTTCTTTCTCTTCAAATAAATAATCACAAGAAACACCGCCCCCCAATCGACTCTTTTGCCATACTTGGATAGGTGGGAAAAGAAAAGTGGGATACAAAATTGGCAAAAAAAATTTATTTCCACCTCTTCTCCTTAATAATTTTCCGCCCACATTTTTCATTCTCTCTTTTCTTTCCTTAACATAGCCTTGAACATACTTCTTTGACAAGTAATCAGTCGTAGGATGCAAGAGATGTCTGACGCCCAACCCACCTGGCGACCCAACCATTACCGGACAAGAAGGGTGCGTCGTCTGAAGTGCACAGGAAGATCATCAAAGGGTGGCTGAAGAAAGTGCCCCTCAAAAAGAAAAAGGCAAGAGAAAGTAGGAAATTGGTGTAGGTTGACAGAGATGGGAAAAGCTCTCATAAGGGTCACTATGAATGAACGCCCAAAAAGTAAAAGAAAACAAAAAGAAAGGCGGGACATGAGTTTGGTAAAACCCATACATCAAAGCTAAAAGGTTTCACAAATTTCCAAATACTATGGGCTAAATTGCAGGTGCAGAGATCACCTCAGTCACCACAACCAACCTGTGTCGTTATCCCCCGTCTTTGCTTTTCTTAGGGAATTCTCAACCTCTGACGCGTGATGGTACAATGACATCCTCCCAGCAAAATCATCCTTTTTTTCCCCTCTCTTCTTTGTCCAATACTAGCATTGCAAGCATGCGCTTTCTACATGATAATCTCTGGATATCAACTATAGGCATAGAAAGCAAAACACCCTTTCGTGCTAAATTAAAGTGCATATTAAGCGGGAAGCCTGATTGTGCAAGTGAAGAACGTGGAGATCAGTTGAATATGGAGACTTCGGAATTAAGTAAACTCTGTATACCCTTCCCCCGCCCGACAATCTTTCACAAGACAAGTTAACACGATATGTAGACAGTACATAGATAAGGGAAGTGTCATTATGCATCTATAACATGATGCAAAAATGTTATTTTCCTCATCAACGAACTAAAAATGAATGCGAATTCAGGATGCCCATTTGAGTTCGGTCATTTCTAAGCAAAATCCACAAGAAGATTCTCAACCAACGCAACCGAACCCCAAAACCCAACAAATCTTTAAGGAAGTGACTTCTAATAGTTTGCACAATCACAAAACATGTTACTTTGAAGCTCATTAAAAGCCCATCGATCCATGCCTCTCCTTGAGATTTGATCAAATCACTTCGGCAGTCAATCTTCACTATACAAGGTGCATGATGCACTCGCAGTTCAGAGAGGCACGGTGTGCAAGCCTTCATTTCAGGCACATTCATGAAAGCAAATGTTGCAATACTTTCAAGCATAGGAGAGAAATCTTCACAATTACAATATGCCATTTTCACAAACAATCGCTTGAA
Organism: Rhodamnia argentea; assembly: GCF_020921035.1. Taxonomy (NCBI): domain Eukaryota; kingdom Viridiplantae; phylum Streptophyta; class Magnoliopsida; order Myrtales; family Myrtaceae; genus Rhodamnia; species Rhodamnia argentea. The sequence goes on along the minus strand of NC_063159.1, from coordinate 9,442,894 downwards.
GAATCAATCCAGCATTTAGATCTCACAATACTGGAATTACAATAGTCGGATGAACAACCACTTATAGACGCATTCACAAGCTCACCTCTATACAAAACCTGAAACAGCTATTGAAAAACTCAGAAATTATCCTTTGCTTGCCTGATAACTCGCAATGCCTCAACATCATCTGCTGCAGCTGGAATACTTAGAGACTGTCGAATCTCCATGCTTGAAGTGCGAAGGAATGGATTACACATTTTTTCCATCTTTAAAGTTGTTGGGATCTGAAAAACCAGAAATTCTCACATTACAGGAACTGAAAACATCTAACAGTATATCCACAATACTGACAAAGAAAACTGTCCTATAGACATATCTTGATTTATATTGATGTCTTGACTCAAACAAAATCTGCATAACGATAAATTACTGTGCACCTATCATTGCATCTGAATAAAAGGTCTGGAACTATCGTTCATAACTCATGCAATTCAGAAGTTTGACTGACATAGGTTTTTTACCCAAAATAAAACAAAAGTTAAGTCTCGATATCTGCATCTCTTCACCCTAAGAATCTTTCAGTGTCCAGAGAATTAGTTTATCGCAGGCAAAACAGAGCTAACCTGTCAAACATTGCTACACAAATACTATTTCCCCTGTATCTGTCACTGGGCTTGGTTACGCAACCTAAACTACAAAGCTAATTGCAGAAACTTTCATAAGCCCATTAGACAGGCAAACTAGAAAAACCAAGATAGCTTTGCTAAGCATTTTTCTACATTTAATGTGCTTCATGTTTCCACATACAACAGATCCTCAAATCACTACATGTTACTCATTTTCGAGATCTTCACTTTTACAAACTTCCTCTGTATATAGTTAGCTGAATAATGCCCTAAAGGCACTCATTAACAGGTCCGTTTGCTTATGTATGACATCTAGGTACAGTGGCCCAAATGGCTCAAAAACCTCATAGGTAACACAAGAAAATATAACTGACCGACATGAAGTCATATTACCAAAAAAGATTTTATAAATCAAAGACATAGCCCTTTATGAGGAAAAGGAAAAGGCACTGTTGCTTTGCATATTGATATAAAGATCTCATTTTTAGGACATCAAATGCACAATGCTTTGAAAAGAATAAGTCTCTTGCTATATGTAAACTCGGCAAAAACCATCAGCAATAGTCACTAAACCATAATTACAATGTTCGATGATTTCTTCATAGTTAAAACTATTAATGCCAAATAAAAACTGGTCCAAAAGTACCGTTGCTATGCCTTTGCTGCGAAGATGAGCAACTTGGGCTGCATAATTTTTAAGTGCTTCATTGTTGGGTTCAATAGACAGCGCAAACTTTGAATTACTCTGCCAAAAAATGACACCCAATTAGAGCTTTCATAAATTTGAGCTTAGGAAGGCTTAACAACATAAGAAGATAACTTGACTAACCAATGTATATTCATGACCACAATATATGTTTGTATCATCAGGCAAAGCCATGATCTTTTCGAGGGATGAAAGCATCTGCCAGAAAAATCAAAAGTTAATATCTGCCAATTGAGTATTAGCATAATATGGCCAAAAACAAAAATGAATATCGGCAGAAACGGAACAAGCAGGAGATAGAAGCGGTAAAAGCATAGTTATTGGTATGAGCAGTCATCATTTTAAGTGTCGCAAAAAGACATTCAATACTTCCCAGCACTCAAGACAAACGTTCCAAACCAATATTGGATGTGAGGAATCAATGAAAATTGACTCTCAAGTCTTAAAATGTTTTTAAATGGAAATCTAATACCTAAATTCATCTCTCCTCAAGACAAAACTGGAAATCCCCATCAAAAGGCAATAGTGACAGCAAACAGTAACAGGGGATTCGGTGTAAAACGCTTTGTTCCTGCATATGCAAGGAGGCATATCCCCCTAAACTGGTAGTTTTTTTTTTTTTTTCTGGGCTATAACTTGTCCTTCTGGCCAGAACCCAAAATAACCAAGTACTCTAACTTCTGGACACATCACTAGTTGAATTAGAATATCTATCAGTCGTAGCAACAAACAAAAACTCATCTACTACCTAACTGAACTACTACATATTGTGATAATAGAACAAGAAAAAAGTTCAACATTTAATATCCATACTTCCAGAAGCTAACCATCATGATTTCTACCATGCCTCAGACAGTCATTTCTATATTTTCGTCGGTATTTGTCCCACATAACATCATTTTCAATTTCTAAAGAAGCAAAAAAAAAAAAAGATAAATAAATATTGCGAACACAATATAACCTGTTCAGGAGTCCCTTCAAAGAGCTTGCCACACGATAAGCTAAACAATGTATCTCCGGTGAAAATTACTCCAGAGCCAGGAAAATAGAAACTAATGTGGCCTGCCACACAAATCAATTTAATGCATTAGAAAGAGAGGGCAAAGGCTAAAAAATACTCATGCAATCTGATGCCAATTGAAATATCCAAAGCTAACATGCTAGACCAATTTCCCTCAAAAGCCTCTAAGTGAAGACAAAGTAATTGCATAAAAAGCTATGTTCAGTGGATAGTCATGTGAGTCATGTATAAATGTCCCAAAACAGGCATTACTTGGGAAAAGCATATCCTCCATAGATTCTAAAAGTTTAGATCAGATCTTCCAAAAGTAGGCAAAACCAACAAAGCATGACATACACTTATCGCAAAAGTCTCAAACAAATTAGAGGGGTATTATGGTCTAAAGAGCTAATGAAAACCACAACTGTATAGGCGTCCATACTACTTTGCGTCATCCATATGGCCTGATAAATTTAAAGAGTTAATTTAAAGAAATCTGATTCCACCACGCAGAGACTAGCAGAAAAAGTTTCTCGAAATAAATAAGAACTAAACCTCGAGTGTGTCCCGGAGTTTCAATCACAAGCACCTCATGTCCAGCAAACATCCATTTATCCCCATCATTGAGTGCTATATCTATCCCAGGTATTCTGTCCCTGTCTATTCCTGAACCAATCACCTACAAGAAGTGAAGGTATTACAAGCTAATGCAGAAATTGCAAACAACAAAAATGCTTGAGCAGGACTATGATGGAACAAAACAAATCTTCTTAAATGCTTGGAAAGGGCACAGAGAACACCAATTGCAGACACTGAAGCTTAAGGAAAGCAAAGGATGATCATAAGTTTCAATTGTCAAATCCTAAATCTGTACATCATGAAACAACCAAATATAGTTTCTGCAACTTAAGAAATATCCTAATCTACCTCGAGTCAATTTTTAAAAGTTGGGAGACTACTTTTGTGTGTTTCTAAATCCCATTATGATGTATAAGAGGAAGAACTCATTGACTCTAAAAAGCATCATAGTAGAGGCCAATACTAGCTTCAGTCAAATTTTAGGAAGCTATATAAGATGAAAAACCCTGGGCTGCATCAACATGACCAGAAAACCAGTTGACGACCGTGCAAAACTAGGCAATCACAACCGGAACATCCAATCCAATATAAATAAAAGAATCCAGTGGTAGGCTACTTCGGACAGCAGGTCACACTACGATTTCTTATATAATTTTCTTTCCTCAGTAAGTTCCAATCACAAACCTGTAATGGCTCCTGCAAGGAGAGCAATTTATAAGTGCATTCGCTATAAGTTTCCTCATACGTTAAAGTTTCCAAACAAAATGTTCTCTCTCTGTAGAGAACATGCGAATACACTTATGTGGAACCTAGTTCATTATGCTCCAACCAAACATCCTAATAAAAGATACACACACATGACAGAATTTTTTTTCACTTGCACACTCATTGCATCCTTGACTTTTTACATATGCATCTAAAATGTTTAGAAGAAGAGTAGCAATAAACATACTCAATAAACAAGATGATGCATCATACCTTAGCACCGTACCTTGCTTTTAGCTCTTCATTGCCTCCAGTATGATCATAATGATGATGGGTATTTAATATGTAGGTGAGATTTCGGTTTTTCCTACTCAAAGCATCAATTATAGGACGGGATTCAGAAGGATCAACCACTCCGACTGTCCCAGTATCCACATCATGTAAAAGATATGCAAAGTTGTCCTTGAGACATGGTATCTGTGGAAAGGTGAAAAGAATTATGTATCCACACAACAAAGTAAAATGAAATTTCTCAATAACCAAACAGATACACCAAATGCTAGTGAAAACTAAAAAATTACACACAAAAAAAAAAAAAAATCCATTGGAAACTCTCAAATTACATACTTCAGAATGTACCTGAAAATAAGCATCTGTTAATGTACCTAAAAGTATGATGTAAAATCACGTCATGGGAAAAGGGCATGAGCAGATATGATTATCTAGGAGCCTTTTAAGTAGTTAGCAGAGTTAGAACGATAACAGCAAAGACACTAGTCACCTTTGGATAATCATAAAGTTATTGCTGCACAACAGGGATGAAAAGAACAAAAGAAGTAACTTTGACGTCTTTCATTTAGTTGCACTCAATAAACTATTCCAACAAGACCCAATCATCCATGCTGTCCTCCATCTTCCATATTTTACTAAGTCAGACACTGATACGATCATACGCAGTTGACAATATCCACTGGATAAAAAAACAAATATAACTACAAATGAAAAAGAAAAAATTCTCTCTGAGCAATATGCAACAACATTGGATAGGGGCAGACACTTTAGAATCTACTCTTTCTAGGTTGTCAATATCTTTACCCAAGACGCATAAGTTCTCTCTCACTGTATCCGTTCCTAATTTTCTCCAAAATTATTGGGCCATGCTATTTCACTAAGGCAAATTCCAACATCAATTCAAAATTATTGTTGGATAGGTCTCCTACTATAATTTCCTACTCCAAGAAGCATATATGCGTGCCCCCAAACAAAGCCTTCACTATCCAAGCATCATTAGCTGACCATTCTCAGCTGTACTACATAATTCACAGCTCAGAATAAAACCCGGAAGAAATAGCAAATTCAAGTTGTAATTCTTTGCATTTCCATTAGTTACAAGGACTGTACGAAACAAAAGAAGAAGGTAAATAGAACGAATGCAACAGTATGCCTGTCTGCCCTATGTAACCCAGGCAAGACTCACCAATTCAATCTGTACAGAGGAGGACATGTTAGACACGTTGCAAAATTGAGTAACTTTGAGAGTTCTACTGGCACCCCGCAAGGTCTTGAAAGGAATAGACAGGAAACGTAAAAACCCATATGCAAGTCCTTTCCTCAAGCAAAGATGTTTCATGCCTGGCCACACGCATAGCCCGCTCTTCGCCTGTTAAACAAAGCAAGATTATGAAACAAAAATTATACACAAGGTTGGTAAATATAGGTTGAGAACTACATACTTAGGGACCCAAAAGCACCAACTCAACAAAGAGCGAGGGCAAGAAATAGCAACAAACAAGCACAGTGACAATCACAACTGTTTACCCAGTAAATACAACTTCTAAGATGACAGCTGCTGCTGTAGTTAAGATTAAGAACAAAGTAAACAGACATAGCTTGTGAAGAAGATCAAGAATCCAATTGAAGATTCAGGACATGAGATCACACAGCTGAAGTGGAAAAAAAAACCCAACCAACAGATTTGGGAATCCCAAGTGCTAAACAAAAGGGTACTCAACTTAGTGTCAGAACAAATGATACAGGAGACAAAAAAAGCTAATACCCACTTAAAACCCAAGTGGTGTGATAAGTGTCTCTATTGCAGAGTCACAGTCACGCATTGCCTAACAAGACAAGGACAGAAATTATTCAATAAGGACACGGCGCGACGACAGCAGGCCGAGCATAGTCGAAATCGAAACCAACCTGAATCAACTCCGGTACATTGAAAGAGGCTAAAGCTACAAAGCCAAATACAAGTGCGAAACTCACTCCACATAAGACCTTCCATCCATTAGGGACCCCAGATTTCCCGAATAAACGCGCAATCAACACCAGAAAAAAGTCAACAATACGATATTCGCTGTGCAATCCGAGTCACCGTGCGGAACACGATTCGCTCACGAAACCAAAACCACTGAAAGTAAGAAAATGTGCGCATTTGCATACGAAATCCAATCACATAAATCGATCGATCGAGAGAGAGAGAGAGAACCCTAGAACAAGGGAAGGAAGCCATAGTGCACGAAGCTTTGGTGATTGTCTGCATCCCTTTCCTCTGCGAAATTCTCCTCGTTCTATAGAGTGAGAGAGAGAGAGAGAGAGAAGGAATGCTTGGTAGAGAGAGAAGAGAGAGAGAGGCAGAGTGGGCTGGCAACTTTTTGGCAGTTGGCACTTGCTCGGCTACTTGCCTACTTCCTTCATTTATTTGTTATTAAAATTCAAACAAGAAATTTTAAGACGTGCAGTGACGAATTAAACTCTCTCTCATTAATTACAAAACTACTTTATTTAATCGAGCGACTAAATTGAATATATACCAAAATTTTATAAATTATATTAAATAAATTAAAAATTCAGAGACGGCATTACATATCGGGTAAAAGTTCTTAAGCCAAAATTAAAAAAATTTAAAATTCGGAGATCGTATTTTACGTTGGACAAAAGTTCATGAACTATTTATGTTATTTACCCTGAAATTTTTTATGAAATACTACAGGTGGCAAGTGGAGTTTGTACACTTCTGAATTCCTACTTGACTCGACTCCCCTCGCCTCGCATGTTCGAGGCTCGAGGCTAGGGCTTGAGCTCAAACAAGTGGTTATTTTTTCTACCAAACTAAAAAAAATTAAAATATTCGATCTCGACTCGACTATAATGAACTTATAAACAAATATTTGAGCTCAACTTTATGTATATTTGTTATATTGAGTTGAGTATTGACAAGTTTGACTCGAAGAAGATACCGGAGAGAGTCGAACTCAATCTCGACTCAAAATTAAGTGAGTTGATTTCAAGTAGCAATTGAGCCGAGCTCGAGTTATAGGCATGAGTAGCTTGACTTGGTTTCACCCTTGTCGTAAAATGCAAAAATGTTCATATTCGAGCTCTTAAAAAGTTGAAAATCTTATCTCTATTTAAATGATTAGTAATCTTAACACATATCGTGATGTTGATGTCACAAATACCAATGAATGTAAATAAATTGCAAATATCACAAAATTTGCGAAATTAATTTATTTTTTTGAGGTGGAAAGGGAACGAGATGTTAATGTATAAATGTCTTTTTTTTTTATGGTTCAAAGATGCTTAGAATAGGAAAAAAAAAAATATGCTCGCCCGGCTTTACTATATTCTTTTCGAAGATTCTCCTCGAGCCACGTGACAAACACGTGCTCTCTCTACTCATTTTCTACAGTGCGTCGCACTCAACCCACATTCCACCACTGAAATAAACCTTTTTTTTTTTATTTTAGAAAGAAAGATCGACCCGCATAAATTTTGTTAAAAGATATTCCATTGAATATCCTTTTTTTTTATTTTATAATTTTGAGTACTACAGCGATAAAAGGATACACAAGAATGTACCTCACTATTCTCATTTTATTTATGGCCGTTTGGTACAAAGTCATTGTGGCACGATTAAAGCGTTATGATTTCGACCCTTTTGCCATGGGTTTTAAACGCATCGCGATCGACCGATGTGGAGCAGTTTGTTGTACTGGATCCCCGATCGTAAGTATATCACGGGTAAGTTTGTTTTGCAAAAAATGAATGATTCAAAAAATATTTTTCAAAAAATAATTTCTTGAAATAATTAATTAATTTAAAATATTTTCATTATCGACGTCAATATATAGATCGGGCGAGGGCCAGCCTCGCATATGCCCCACTAGGCAGCCCTCGCTGGCCATTGCATGTGGCCGATCTCTCGCCATCACATGAGACTAGCCACCGGCAAAAAAGGGAAAAAAAAAAAACAGAAAAAGGTCAAAAAGAAAAATTTCACAAAAAAAATTTAAAAATTTATCTATGTTAAAGCTAGCCACGCCATATAGGACAATCGGTACCGCCACGTCGGTGTCTTTTGATCAAACTTGGCCGGAAAGACTAAATTAACAAATCGTTAAAAGGTTTAAAATTGAATTGTCACAATTGAAAAGTTTAAAATTGTGATACGTTTGAAACCTCTTTTGGTAATTTTTGTCGCGGTAGCATCGTGGGCCTCGTGGCCCTCAATATTCATGCGTCCGCCTCATCATTCATACGAAGCATTTTATGAGAACCGCTAGTGGTGAGCCATTTTGATAAGAGATGATTTTGGTATAGAAAGAAAAGTAGTTGAACGATTTTGATTTTCGAGCAAGAATACAAAGGTCATTCCTGCCAGTTTACCCGAAAATGTCTCACAAAGAAAGGGGGGAGAGAGAAAGAGAGAGCTACGAAGCAATGACGACCACTGGGGTTGCTGTAGAGCATATGGGGCCACGACCCAATACCACCTCACAGTGATCACTTGGGAAGCAAGGCACTTTTGAGGTGGTGGTGGTGGCGGCGGCGTACTCTCAACAACCACAGCGAAGCAGCGCCTGCGAGCGCTCTCGAGCCTTAGCCATGTATCTGTGGGTGGTTGGGTGAAGAGAGAATGTCTCCGTCAATTGGCCAAACGAAAAAAACAGAAAAAAAAATGAGTCAGACAACTTTTAACGGTACAAATGCCCGTCGGCAAAATCAATGATCGAAACGACTCGAGGACGAATGGTGAGGTTTGTGAAAATGTACCCGGACCATTTTAAACAAGGGAAAGTGGAGTGATGATGTCGAGCAAGAGTACAAGGATTAATCACCCTAAACATCAGCACAGACAACAGCAAATCGATGAAAACCACCGGATTTTAACACGCTGCTCGAAAGATAGAATGTTAAAAAGGAAAAGCAACTCGAATATAACCAACACGCCAAGAAGAATCATATGTAGGTGATGAAGAAGGAACTTCATAGTACAAGGCTCAGACAATCTTCATATTTAAGCCAAAATTATGACAGGATTTCTTTCAAGGTTCCATACTCAAAAATAGAAGCAATTGTGCTCCTCAAACATAATCCATCGCACAAACAGATAACAGGTAAATTAACCTTCGCATTTGTTGTCATTTCTCACATCAAGCACCAGATATAAACCCATAAGCTGTTTCAGCACGAAAACATCTCTCATCTCGTTTACGAGTGCATAAAGAATCGAGGAAGCCTGCACGTCGTCATAGCTCGTCCTGCAATCCACAACAGGTGCAAAAGCATCATTCAAGAATGCCGAACAAGTTTTGTTTGAAGCAGAGAAACTGTCAGAGACTCAAGTGTGCAACCCGGTCATCGCCATTTTTTTTTTTTGGGCAAGGTAGAGTGATTTATGAGCATCCAGAGTTTTGAACCTCAGAGGCCAGAGCACTGAATAAAACCCCAATCCCAACAGCAGATAGTGGATAGCCCAGACTAACCTATCTGCTCAATATAATTAGAACTGCTAAAACTTGTAGGATTAGTGCTCCTCACTAATGAACCAAGGCAACCCAAGCTGTTGCATGGTCCTGTTGAACTCAGTATTTGGTATTCACGTTATACAACATATACTATCGTGATTAGGCTAATTAGTGATCGACTCCTACAACTCAAATTAAGATTTTGAGAACATTAAATTAGAGTAGTTGGAAGGAGAGTGAAGCTTACATGGTAATCATCCAAGTAATCATGCGGGTCATGCTGCGAAAGGACAATAATCAGATCAGATTACCAAAATAGCTGCAACTTATAAGTAAAGGTTCAAATCTTGCTCCTTTCAATAATAAACAAATAGTAGGACCACTATACAGGCACCTCTTTCATGCAATACATGGATGTACGCATACTCTTCTATTTTTTCCTTCTAATTGATTGTCGTTAGTCTTTAGGCTGGGCTTCCAATTATGGATCGGATGAAGGGATATTTTTTCTTATCTCCAGAACTGGTCATTGAGATTCATGGGCGATGCAGATTAATATGAAGGGATGGATATTACCTCTCCTTTTTCCCTTTCAAAAAAATTGAAATGATTGAAGTTTTTCTTTTTTTTCAGAAAATATTCAGGTTAATTTTCTCATCAGATGCCTCCCCACAGAAATGAAGGCATCCCATGTTGAGCAACAATCAGTACCCATAACCTTTCTTCCGAGAGGAGAAAAAGAACCTTTCCTCAGGCAAACATAGAAATAACTTGTTCCATATTATGAGGTGAGACAACATTCAATCAATGGTATCCTCCATGAAAAAATGAATCTACCTAATTTATTCAAGGATGGGAATTTAAGCTTTCTTTTCTATCGACCAGACAGACCTGACTTACTCAGGATCTGAATGAACATCATAACTATGCTTCCTCTTCTATTTGCTCAAAGAGCTTCACATATTTGGATTTCAGAAGCCTATATAATCTAAAGCACTTAATAAACAAAGATGAGATTTTTGAGACTGAAAGAGCAGGATCTTGGTGGCTCTAATGCCATGAAGAAATTGAGAAATCATTCACAATGTATCTAAACACTTACCTGAATATGTAGTTTAGCTTTTTACTAATCCTAACAACATAAATCTGTTCATAAATAGAATTTCAGTTTCTGAAGCATTCAAAGTTAATTGAAGCTCCTTACCAAAAAAAAAAAAAAAGTTAATTGAAGCTCAATTGCACATTATATCAAGAAAACAGAGATTAACACCGACTAGAATAAGTCACGACAGATGCACAACTTGAATATGTCGCTAAAGGGGTGACTGACCCTTGTCCCACATGAACGCATCCTTCAATAGTGACGACTATAAAAGTACACTTCATAGCTCAAAGTACAAGAAACCACGGGAAGATGCATTGATTGGCATTTCTCAAGCTTAAGGGTCTTTTACCAAAATATTTAAAGTGAATGAGACAATGAAAACGGCAAATACCCGTCTGGAGTGCCTCCCACGGCTATCCCTTGCTTTCTTCCTCTTTTCACTTTCCACTTTGGCTCTTTCAGCCTCCTGCAAGTAATGATCAATATTACAAACATGTGGCCTAAACTTTCGTAAAGTTTTCCTCTCAGATGACAAAGCTAAGTATAGATGCCACCTTTTCTTCCCGAGCTCTCCTCTCTTTCTCAGCTTCCTCAAAGGCATCCTTCTCAACCTAAAATAGAGAAATAAGTCAAGTTATAGAGCCACACAACGCCATAGCTGAGAAAGATCAACAGCTCACCTCTCTGTTCCTTTCAAAATGATCTTCTACAACTTGCTTTGCATAATGTGGGTCATCGCAGACCAATATATTATCATAAACAGAACCAGCCTTCACCTGCAATGAAATTGCTTGGTCAATCTCAGTGATGTCCAATAAAGATTGATTTATAGGTGACTCCACATTCAATTATTCCAGATTCAAGATCATGGAACTTGATCTGGGACATAACATAAATTCAGAAAGCACAGATACATTGTCTGCTAAATGAAAGAAGATATATGTAGCAACCTGGACAGCTACTCTACAGCAAATTCACCAACACATATATACAGTCAAATTTTCTCCTGCCCTTAAAAAAAAAAAAAAAAAAACTCGAGTTGCAGAATTATTGCAAAATGTTAACCGTTGCACTTAATTGTATGCTATGAGATGATAAAGAGCGAAACAAAACCAGTCAAGGTACGTAGCCATGTTTACCTGCCAAACTTCTATTCCCACATACTTGATTGGCTTCATTACATAAAGGTCGGGATCATCTTCAAACTCTGCAGCAGTAAACAAAAGAGAATCACAATATATAGAATAAAAAATAAATGTATGGCTTAATTGTGTCCTCTATTTTAGAAGATAAAGCTACATGGACTAGAAGGATCTATGTATTCAGCCATGCATATAATAATAGCTCAGAAGTTGACCCAAAGCACAAGATACTCAGAACCAAGGTTTTAAAATGCGGTCAGGCTCATGCTGCGATAGTCGTGGATGCAGGCATAGCGGCCGCCAACTATCAGGTTGTGGTCATAGTAGGCATGAATTTTCATAATGTTCTCATAATTATATAGAATCAAAAATTAACTTTTTCAGCCTTAATAAAACTATATTTGTGATATATAGGAATATTAGAGTGTTCTTCAGAGCATATAAGAATGCCAAAAAGTTGAAAAGGAATTATATGGATTTGAAACTTTATATGTCAAATATTAATTAGGCTAGACAAATCTTTGAACTTACATAGTAATTGAACAGATTTTCTTTAATTTGAGGCAATCAATGCTTTTTTTCTCGAATTTCAACTTCAAATGAGGTGGGCTGACGACTTGACCCTTTGGGTTTTTGATTATTCATAAATAAGTACAAATCGAAGGAAAGACCTTCTATATTTTAAGCTGACTGAGAGAAGTGGAGTGGAAAAGCGAGTGTTATTACATGGACAAAAGTTTGGGAAGATGGTCGATGTAACTCTCTCTCCCTCATTGGAACTTCAAGTCTTCTTGTCCTCCTCCTTCTTCATAGTTTTCTTTTTTCCTTTTTGTTTGAAATTAGTAGGGTGCGCTACAGCCACAATAGTGCCAGCAACCAGCGCTATTGCCGCGATAGGAGCAGGATTTACAACTATACTCAGCACATAATTCTCAAATTAGGTTCCATAAACGAGACATACATATTACGGAAAGGCAGAAAGAATATCCACAATATGACTAGCAGGATTCAATGTTTATGTGGCTGTTTAGGATTATCTAATACATGCTGACATTCTTTCTCTTCTAGATTTAGATTTTCATAGACAAATGGACCAAGCCAACGAGAATTCTTAGCCAAAAAAGGAAGATACCTGGGTTATCTATCCAAGGAGTCTTCCATTTACCCTTGTAGTTAGGATTTTTGACTTTCTGTGGTTCAGAGATAAGTATTATAAGTTTGTAAAAAGCAGAAAGGGACTAAATGTCCTATTAGAAACTTAAGCACCTTTCTTTTCCAGGGTCCTTTATATGCAGGATTTGGGATTTTAGGTGGTCTCCATATGCCATCCTCTTCCTCATCCCAGTCAACAGGCTACAGTAACAGAAAGTGGCTCCAGAAATCAGCATTTCATAAAAAAGGAAGAACTCTGCATATTAAATCTCACTAGAAGAAAATGTATAGTCATTTCAAAGCATATGCATTTTATGCCAGCGAAGAAGTACGGGAAAAGGAATAAAACACAAAGAACAAACGTTAGGATGTCATATTCAATCTAAAATCTGTACAAGCAAGCTGCATTAGTTTATAATGTGAGGTAGACAAGCCAAAACGATTTTGTTGATCAACTACCTTTTTAACTTTTGGATCTGGAATCTCCTTAGGAATGGAATCATATCCCTGCAATGTTCAAACATATAAGGAAAATGTCAAATCTAATGATCTCAACGAATCCTCGAACTGATTTAGAGCAGAACTGCTACCTCTGGTTTGGCATCATTAGGGTCATCGATGTATTCCCTGTCATCCCAGTCTGCCGGCTGTATGGATGGCATGAATTATGAATGTTATCATGAGTAGCAATGCAGGATCATCACAAATAATTAAAGATCAAGTCAACCATATAAAGCAAGACATGTATCATCAGAACATCAACATTGCTCGTTGATTATCAGGAGAACAGGACCTGAAAGTATAAATCAGTTTCCAGCAAAGATTGATGTTCAGCGTCAAAGAAAAGGGTGTTTTTAACAACTTTCCGGCCTTGTCTACAACAACAATAATACCTTTTTTGCTTTCACATCCTTAATTTTCGGCGGCGGAAGGATGTCCCAATCTGTATACAAACTTCCTGTTTCTCTCTCACGATTATCAACCAATAGACTGTATGAAGCATCTGGCCTAAGTATAAATGTGTAGAAATGAGTCAACTTGTCAGTCTCACATTGCAGGTCCTTTTTGATTGGATAATTCTGCCCTTGGTAGGAAAGTATTAGATGAATCTTCTTCGTCTGTGGGCCACATATATCTGGCCCAAACATCAAACTGCAAGGAGAAAGTTGAAGCAGCTTAGGAATAGTTAACTACAAAGAATTACAAATTCAGAGTAGGCATATTTAGAGCAGAAAGTCGATAATACAATAAATGACAGGCTGAAATTAACTCATAGAACAAAAAAACAAAAGAAATTTCTGTACTTCAGATGATTAGTGATAATCCATTCGATAGATAATGGGTCTAAGAGAACTACATAAAGCACGTAACTATTAGCAGCATTTATTCCAGAAAAGCAAAAAAGAGCAGTAAAGCCTACAAGAGAAAATAACTGAGCCATTATAAACCATTTCAATTGTTCAGCTTCTGTCTAGCATTTAGTTATCAATTTTCGTCTTACACTACAATCACAACGAAAAGCCACCAGATTATATAAACAAAAAAGTCTGCTTTTGTTTGAGTTTCTTCACTTTAAAGGAAATTCACCTCAAAAAAGTCAATAGTTGAAAGTTCTATCTTCCTTCTGGAAGAGTAGCAAGTACTCATAACTGCTATAAATGCCACACATGATCTCAGCTTTAGGGCAAGTGAAGGACTTTTTTCCAAAAGATAACCACAAAGGCACGTAACATTCGTTCTTTTAAGAGGACTAGGAGTACGAGTCCTAATTGTAGCTTTTCAACCAAAAATGGATCCTTTTGGTCCAAGTAATTCTTGTTGAAGCAGGGTGATAGAAATCATGTCTGATCAAATCTGTTTAATTTGATGATTGAAAATGAATTGTATCAGTCGACAAACAAGTACTTTATAAAACAGATTGCAGTGACACATTCAAGAAATAGACTCTTTGACCATTGGGACAAATGCTTATACTCAAAATCGGAAAGTGGGACACTTAAAGGACATCAAATGAATTTGTGCTCCTTCGACACCCTTCCTCAAGGACTTGAGGAATAGACGGAACAGAAAGTGGAACTACGAGGACAATTAACTACAAACTACAAACCTATATGGAGTATCGCCACCAAATTTCTTTTGATTGACATAACCAGATAGAAGCTTGACGTAACCACCGCCACATTCAATGTCCTGTTCAAACCTAATTGAATATTGGACGACTAGAGTCCGATCTTTGTTGCTGAATTCTGGTATCTTTGCTGATATTGCATAATGCTTTGCATCATTATGAGTCTGGATACCTACAAGCAGAACCATATCGTCAAAATGATGATATTAGGACAAAGATTTAGCTGAGAGTTACGGCCAAAGGAGTTCAATGAAGCGTAGCAACAGGAAAAATAGATTTGATGGAAATCCCGTAAGGAAGAGCTGTTTCGAGGATAATTTACTTCAAGCTCATGACGAGGCAGTCTGCATGATCTACACTACATTAATGGGTCCTATTGAAAAGTATGGATCACCAAAATTCAGTAGAAGGAGATGTAGAAAGATCTGTTGAGGTCATGGGTGCAGATGGGACTATGTAGATGCAGATTTAAAAGGATGCATACTAGCTACTGGCATGCATTGCACGAATACAGACTAGCAGATAACATGGACTGCACACATGGATTGCACATAGTAACTAGCTTTCATCCCTCATGGGCATCTAAGGATGTGTTCTCTATGACCTTTATATTCCATTGAACATGAAAATATATATATATATATATGCTTTGGGTAATTTTTTCCACTGCCGTAGGGGGTGGGGTGGGGGGTAGGGAACTATAAGAAAAGCATAAGCTCATACCCTTCACTGACAGGAAGAAAGATGAAAGAACATCTCACAGACATCTAAACAAGTTGAAGCAAAACACATCGAGTTATCTGGATCCTACTGAATTATATTCATCTATTTCCTTTTTCTGGTGAACTAAAGTTAAATAATTTGGTAGAAGCTAGATTAATACTTTACCTTTATCATCAGGATCTCCCGACCATTTCCCAGCTGTATGCTTAAACGTACCAGCCTTCCCTTCAGCCCGCTTCCAGTCAGACAACACCCACCGATCTTTCCACCCATCTTTCAAAAAGGAACAAAGGAAAATGTCAACAACGACCTTAAAATAAAGAAGAGCACGTGAAGACACTTGGACATAAACTGGCACCGCCCCCAAAGCTTCTGCTGGATCGTAAGTACTAAGGAAGAGACTCGAATCCTAAAATTACAAGAGATGAGACCAGAGAGTTGCCATCATGACTAGACCAACATGATATTTCAGCACTAAAACACCCAAACAGTAAGTTCCCTCACAACCACTTATACTTTTTACTCGCTTCTAAACTTTACGCCGTAAACTAAAGGAACTCAAGTTTTTATATATACGATAGAGGAGATAAGAACATGATCTCTGTGTGGATTGACCCATGATCTCTCCCGTGTCTCCTCGTGCCGATCAACAATTTATCTCGAAGAAAAACCATTACTCTTCGGTGAATCAACATTTTCCGAAAGAAATACTTTCTTCCTGTCCAATGGATTTGTACGAAGAAGGCAATAGTTGATTCTAACTTTTGCACGAATTCCAAAGTACTTGAATTCACTTCATCGAGTTAAGTCGATCCCCCCCCATATCTCCGAACAACACACAATAATCGATCCCTCCTATGATAAGATCGTGACCCGCCATGAGTTCAAGCACACTCGCCCAACATAGTAACTGAACCGACCGACCAAACACATAAGCTGAAACGAGGCAGAGACCAAAAAGAAAGCCGTGTCCGACACTTAACACAGTCTCTTAGGACGATCATCGTGCGAGCGAGTCGACGAGCATACCTTCGAAACGCTCTTCGAAGAAAATCTCCGCGAGAGCAAAGCGGGAGAGAGAGAGGGAGCTGAGGGACAACAGCAGAAGAAGTAGCGACTCCATGAGCGCTTCGAACGAGCTTCTCTGAGCAGCGCTTGCTCCTCTTATGCTCTTATCTTCTTCATCCACTGTACAAGAAGAAATTCAGAGCTCATTCAGACAGTGGAGAGTGGCCTTCGTGTTGCGTCTTCGACGGGACGCGACGACTTTGACGACCATCTTGACCGGAGTATCGAAAGGTCATTGCCCCCCTCTTTGAGCCGAATTACGCTTGTGCCACCTTGAGAAATTACCTCAAACTGGATGGGCTCGATATCGGGCCGGTCCGTTTGTGTCTCAAGTAGCGTCGGCCCATCTTCCCGCCCAAGCCCGGCCCAGTAGGAGACCAATCCTGTTGAGGCCCGACCCGATTTTGGACGGTCGCCTTCTCCATCCACCTTTTGCTAACAAAATGAAAAAGGATAATTCGGATTTTGGAGAAATATGGATTTCCTGTCTCGATTCCATGGCGTGCCATGCCGCACATCAAAATATCGCTATATGTACGGTCGACATTTATCTTTTTTAGAAGCCCCATGTGCGAATGTGACATGCCTTATCTTATTATCACGTGTCATAACCCGATGTTATTAAACTATAAATGAGCGCCAAACTGTTTGAAGCCTATTAGGATCTTGTTACACGTTGCCGGGATCGGTCATAATATAGTTATTAATTAGATAAATCTTAGGAGATTCACAGAAAGAATTTTACTAACGAGTTCCTCTACGACGCTTGTTAAGCATGTTTAATAAGGAATCACTCGATTTCAATGCATTTATTATGCATATCGCGAAAACGCAGGGTGAATTGAAAATTTTTGTCATTTTCTTTTTAGTTGATCGACGGGTATTGTGGTAGCACTTTTTTTGGGAAAAAAAAATCTTTATAAATTTGGATTGCGATGTGAATGCTGCATGAAATAAATCCGCACGAAGTTTTCCCAAAATGTCGAATAACCTTAACCGTTGGACCGGCTTACTAGCTCCCGATTTGTCTCTCGCCTCTAGAGCATGGGTGAGTAATCAGACCGGCTCAACCCGAGAACAAAACTAAATGGGGTTCACCCCGGTCGGTTCCGAGCCGGACTATCTAGGAAATTCGGTGGGTTTTGGTTCGGTTCTGATAAAGCCCAAGAATGTTGAAAATGGGTTTCGAATATGGGAAGATTAGGAAGGCAACCAACGCTTTAAGGCATGTTTTTCTTCAAATGTTAGTTATATTTTATTTGTTCCGTGTGGAAGATGAATGATTTGGAAAATTTATTTCTAAAATTAATCGCTTGTATTGCTTATAAAAATAAATCAATAAGAAATATTTTTGTTGTTCACGAAAATATTTAAATGTTTCATTAGCTAATTATTTGAAACGATACAAATGATTAATTTTGAGAGAATAGATTGTTAAATTATTTATTTTAAAAGATAGGCTCGATTTTCGAATTGACTATGAAACGGTTCAATTTGATTCGAACAGGTTCAATTCCGAATGGACAGATAGGATTCTAGTTGGATCGCCCCTGCTCGAGTGCGCAAACAAAACCCCGAAACCGTCGGAAGCGAAAGAGAAGGTGGTCTCGGCGTTACCATAGAGCACGTATGGCAACACTGCAGTTTGAGAAATCAACCTATGGCCGGAAGTTGATTTCTCTACTTCTACTCAGAAGCGGGAGTTGATTTTCCTACTCTTGCTCCAGAAGTTGATTTATGATTAGAGAAATTCGTTTGGTTAAAAATTTTTACTTACGAAATCATCTATGAAAAATTATTGTCGACGATCGAAAAATTCTAAAACTTCATTTTTAAACTTTTTAAATTTCTTCAAAAATAATTTTTATTGTTAAAAATATTATTTACTTTTTAAAGATAAAAAAAATATTATTTATTTTTTACTTTGGCGGCCGGAGATGGCAACTCAAAAGCGATGGTCACGAGTAATGGTTGGTGGCGGGGGTGAGGTGGTGGTAGGAGATTGGCGACGGGAGGCGGTGGGTGGCGAGGGGCAAAGGTGGGTAGAGGCGGCCAGCGGTGGTCGACGATGGGCGGCGGCGGCATTGGTTAGTGACGGGCGGCGGTTGTTGGTTGGCGCCCGTGGTCACGAGTAGCGATCGATGGCGATTGGTGGGGGTTAGCGATTAGGGGCGCCCAACGGAGGTTTGCGGTGGGCGGCTACTAGTGATGATCGGCGGTTGACGGTGGTCGCAGGTGACAATAGGTGGTGGCAAGCGGTGGTCAATGGTGGGTCGCAGCGAAGGCAGGCTGGGTAAAAAAGACGATGAGGGCATAATGAAAAGAGGATGGGGCATAATGAAAAGAGGATGAAGCGAAAAGTATTTCCTAAGTTAAGAAGTAATTTTTTTTAACTTCTCAAATTGGAAAAAAAATAACTTCAAAAGTGAAAATTTACTTCAAAAGTAGAAATTTTTTTAAAAAGTAAATATTTTTACTAAACGAATTTTTATTTCAGAAGTTAAATTACCAAACGAATTTCTGCTCCGGAAATTCACGAATTGTTATCCTGCGCACCCGTACTCATCCCTCTCCCGAAGAAGTTCTCCAATTTTCTCTCTCCTAGGGTTTCTTCTCGCTCTCCCTCCTCCTCCTCCCTCCTCCACCGAGCTCGAAGCCGTCATGCCCCGGTACGTTGGACTTGTCTGATTCCTTGACATTTTATTGTTTACGATGTCACGTTTGCCTGACTTCTGCTTACTCCGATCATCCGTCGTTCGCAGGTATTACTGCGACTACTGCGACACTTACTTGACGCACGACTCGGTAAACCTTCTTTCTCCCTCAACTTCACTCTCTTCGCTTCTTCATCTTCGTTGATTGGACTTAGCGTATGGTTTAGCTCTATAGAGTTGATGATCGATGGAACGGGTGTCTGTTTCTCTTTCTGCAAATCATCATGTTTAGTGTTCAAGTCGTCCATGAGTTTGGAATTGACGAGTACTTTGGGGGGGAAAGAAAGAATGGGCTTTCAAATGACATGCGAAAACGCTGCTTGCTTATTGAAGCTGCTCAGGGACTGGTTATTAGCTCTGAGCAGTTGCTATCTTGCCTAAGGTGCTCAATGGGAATCTGCCTTTTGCCCTTTTCTTCATGAGATTGAGCTCATTTTACTTATGATAATTCCATGTCATGTTTCTTTTTGAACAACTCGATGAACCATGACTAACATTCCCATGCACTAACATTTTGACCTTTAAAACTTCGACCCCCTTAGCTTTTTAATCACTATTTATTTTTTTATACCTCAGCCGTCAGTCAGAAAGCAGCACAATGCAGGATACAAGCACAAGGTACTTTTTCTCATCTCCATCTGTTTTGCTTTATTATTTATAGTGGACTCCCAAGTTTTCTGAACTTGAATCTGTCACTGGTTTTAGGCAAATGTGCGTCTTTACTATCAGCAATTTGAGGAGCAGCAAACTCAAAGTTTAATTGACCAAAGGATTAAGGAACACTTGGGGCAAGCAGCAGCTTTCCAACAAGTCGGTGCCGCTTATAATCAGCATCTTATGGCTCAGAGGCCTCGATTACCTCTACTGCCAACACCTTTAATGCCCATGGGAGCGAATGCACAGATGCCGTTGAATTCTCCTTTAGCCCCAGGATTCAGGCCACCTGTTTTGCCTAGGCCACCCCCCGGTGCTCCAGGTACCATGTTGATTATTGCAGTGGCTCATACATGAATTTTCGTACATACACTGAAAATGTGGCTACTCGGAGTTTTCCTTCATCGATTGACTGGTGGCTACAGTTTTTTCATTTCATTGTCTGGGCTTTGTTAAGGTATTGAAATTTATTGGTGGGAAATTTTGGCGTGAGATTATTATACGGGTGTATAATCAATTACTCCAAAAAGAATCCCAAGAAGATTTAACTTTTTCAAATGTGTATTGTTTCTTCTTCATTGAACTGAGAGACAGAGAGGAATTATCTTAGTAATTTTCTTCTTTCCAATAGACTAATTCATGGCCCCTCTTCAAGCTCAAAGTTCTTGCTGTATTGTACCTGATGCAACCCACATTACTCCCAAAATTGCAAAAGTGTACTTCAAATCTATGTAGTTTAGTGACAATGTAAATCGTAACAATAGTTCTTGCACAAAAACATCTATTTTTTACCAGTGTTATTCTTTTTTCATTTGAAGATTGTCAAAAGTGATACTATATCCCTTCTCTAGAGAAAAGAAACCTTTCCTTTCCAAATGGATTCCCCAGTAAAAAGCGTGTTTTGTTGCACTTCCAGTTCCGTAGAGACATGATTAATGTAGTTGGATTTGATAGAAAAAAACTCATGAAGTGCAATAATTCCACTGTTCATGATTGTCCTCTCGCGCATCAAGTGCTATCTGATTCTACAGCTCAGAAAAACTAGACAAAACTTTGAGCTTTAGCACTAATAAAAAAGGTCTGTCGCCACACCACTTCTCCATCGCCAGCCTTCCACCACCTGAACTCTCATGGTCTTTGTAATGCAAAGAAACAGGAATTTTTGTGTCTGAAGTAGTCCCACCTCTACCATATTTTCTTCCAAAGCCCTATTCTGTGTGCTCCTAGATTAGACATAGCTAACACCGTGCATCTTCTAAATCTACTTTTGCAATTTGTACCCTCCTTCACAAACTGTCTTTCTCCACATCAAATATCCACTGCCATTTTGAAGCAAAGCTTTGTTGAAAGAATGGGTATGTCCTCTGTGTGTGTTATTTCATTATTTCAATTTTGTGGATAGTGCAACAATGCCTATCTTATAGAGGTGCTTTGTGGGAACATGCATTGGCTGATGATGTATTAAATGGTCAGTATCCTTTTTCAATCTCATGGAGTGTCTTTCATGAAATCATGAGTATCACTTCCTAGATTGCCTTACCTTCTCTAGATCTGGAAACATATACAGCTTTGGAGACTGAAATTCTTCTTTCGCTCCTCTTTTTCTTTACACTAAATCAAGCCGTTAATTCTTCAGTATTTTATCTGCACTTATGAAAAATAAATTCAGTAAATGTTCCTTTAAAGCGAGTTGGATAGGACATTGTCTGTGTTGATGCCTGCTAGGAGTTGGGTAAACGTACTTCTGTGGAGGCGTTTAGGTTAAAATAGGTAAATTTGGACCTACAAGACATGGTAGGATAAAACATGTAGTGATGTTGAAGTGCATATAATTCCGACCTTTTGTGTTGCTTCTTTCATTGTTTTTGTTTCACGTAAACATGTAAATTAATACTCGTAGTTCCTAAGAGGCAAGAAGGACGATTGATTAACATACAAGTCAATTCACTCTGAGTTCTTTCTAATGGTGACAATTGTCAAATCAAATCATTATCATTACATGGCAAAAGACATCATATTATTCTTCATTAGCCTTTTTTTTCCCCAAACCAATTTGACTTATCTCAGTTGATTAAAAAACATTGTGTTCTGGGTACTAATTAGCCCTTATTCTTAGTACATGCTCTATTTATCTTATTTGCACCCATGATTCTTATATGCGTTTGACTTATAGTTTGCTTTTCTTTTTTTACTTTTCCATGCAACACCATTTTGTTATAACGGTTGACTCATGGCATTTGATATGGGAGATCTTTTGACAAGCGAGCAGTTCCATATATGTTCTCATCAATAGTTTGATAGCATTTTGGTAAGCTTGTATCATCTACATCTACTCATTGAGAGAGCCTGCACCCTCCTACCTATATGTCTCTTTCTCGCCCATGTGTAAAATGGCTATAAAAGGAGAAATATGAATCTTATTTTATAGGTTTTTCTTCATTTGGCAGGCTATAATCCTTCAGCAATGCCTTCAATGGTGCCACCGCCTGGTGCTCCCTCTATCACTCAAATGAATGGCATGCCAAGGCCTCCTACATTCAACGTCCCTCCTACTGTTCCTGGGAGTGGACCAATCCCAGCCTCTTCTGGTAGCGCCCCCTCAATGGCTCCACTTCCTGCCTATCAAACAAATCCTGCCGGACCAAATAGTGGAGGCTTCGACAGTTTTAATGCCAATTCTAAAGCTCCTGATGCTAGTTATTAGTTTTGCTCAGTAGGTACTTTTGCTTCTCAAATTGAACTTCTTATGTTGGCCTGTAAAACTATATATTACCTGTTATAATTTTCTGTAAAGTCATATATAGGCGGTTCTTCTTGATTAAATGAAGTTTTTTCAATGTGGGACAAATGTGGGTGTTGTCTCATTAAAAGCGGATGATTTTAGTAAGATATGAGGGGTCATGTCCTGAAAGTTGAAGTGTAAACCTTTAAGTAATGAGTAGACAGTTGAATTTTAATCTACAAGAGATAATCTACAATGTCTATTGAATATTTCGGCTACCTTATCAAATGTGGCCTTAGAGTTTCTTGTGTCCCCCTCAATGGCTCCACTTCCTGCCTATCAAACAAATCCTGCCGGACCAAATAGTGGAGGCTTCGACAGTTTTAATGCCAATTCTAAAGCTCCTGATGCTAGTTATTAGTTTTGCTCAGTAGGTACTTTTGCTTCTCAAATTGAACTTCTTATGTTGGCCTGTAAAACTATATATTACCTGTTATAATTTTCTGTAAAGTCATATATAGGCGGTTCTTCTTGATTAAATGAAGTTTTTTCAATGTGGGACAAATGTGGGTGTTGTCTCATTAAAAGCGGATGATTTTAGTAAGATATGAGGGGTCATGTCCTGAAAGTTGAAGTGTAAACCTTTAAGTAATGAGTAGACAGTTGAATTTTAATCTACAAGAGATAATCTACAATGTCTATTGAATATTTCGGCTACCTTATCAAATGTGGCCTTAGAGTTTCTTGTGTCATTTATATCTTTCTTCAAATTTCTGAGGTTGGGATTCTTATCTTATGGCCGACTATAGAAATTGCCCCATTGCTTTAAAGTAATTAGTCCGCGATCCTTTGTTGCATTTCCTTGTGCGTGGGTGTGGGTTGTTGTTTTGTTTTTTTTTTTTTTTGGGGGGGGGTTGTCTTTTGTGATTTCATTTTTCATTTGACAAGGTATTTACTAGTATATATTCTTGAAACAGGCAGCTAGTTAAAAGCAGGATTTGTGTTCATGGTGCAACCAATGGATGCCTTTTGGACTGTTAGGGCGTGCTTATACAATGTCAAAGGAATAAGCTCTGTGCAATGCTATCACTTTGTATACAATGAGTACTATCTAAACCATCTTTTTCTGATTCGGAATTCATTTCCGGATCACGGTTCAGCTGTTGTGACAATATAGTCTGGGGAGCCGTTGACTTAGGAAAACACCCTTTCCTGTTGCTGAATGGCACTGCAGTTCTATGATCCTATGATAATGTCCATCTTCACACCCCAATTGCCATGTCTGAGTGTCTCTATGTATATGTGAAGCATTTTGATGGAGCAGATTATGCTTTTATTGTTGAGATCGTATTTTCTTGGTCAACCCTAGTTGATCATATGTGGGAAAATGACACAAGTCCTTGACAAGTTTGATCGTGGAAGTCGTAAAGGAGATGAGGGACTTCAAGAGTAGAATCAGCGCAATTCTCTTGAGGCACTTGATTGTTCTTAAAGATGGTAGCATCTATACACACACACAAAATGTTTTCACTTGGGTTGGAATTTTTCTGTTTTTTCGTATTGGAGACGAAGTGAAGATAGACATGGAAGGGTATGTTGGTAGAAGTGGTAAAAGAGATGAGGGACCGTAGGATCAGAATCAGAGCAACCGATGATGGTTGGAACATTTTCATTTCTTCAAATTAGAGACGGAAGTGATTGCTCTAGATTCTGATCTTGTTGCTTGTTTCCTTTACAACTTCCTCCACCATGCTTTTCTATATCTATCTTAACTTCATCGCTAATCTGAAGAAACGAAAAAGTTCCAACAATGAAAAACGAAAATATTATGCATAAACCACTTCAAGAACAATCAAGTACCTCTACTGGAATCTGGAACTGGAGTAGGGTTGCTATGTATCTGATGTTGCTTTGATTCTGTCACAAGGTGGTAGACGGTCAATTAGAACGTAGAAACTATTATGAAATCTGTGTTATTTGGTAGGAGGCCCACTATTTTTTGTAATATGATTGGCTTGGTCAGTGAGACTAAGGTTGAAGTATTTTGTCCTAGTGTCTTTTCTTGGTTACCAAAAGAGACTACCCATTATTCTTGACTTAGGCTTTGGAGTTCATTTGATTATTCAAGTTCCCTTTGTGCAGCTACGAGCGATTGTCAGGTTTGGCATGTTATCCTCTTACTATTTATCCCCTCAGTATTTTCCAAGCGGGAGTTTAATAGTGAGTTTTCGATTTTTGATCATTGGGCAAACAAGTTTGCCATCATCTTGTTTGTCTTCTGAGGTTTAACATAAAATAAGCGTGCTGAGCATCTGGCTATGTACGACCACTGACAATCTAAAAATGGGATTTAGGGTATTGTGGTTCGTTTTAGGAACAAAAATGAAGACCTGGACAAAACCACAAAAAGAAAAAGTAAACTTCTACCAATTTCTAATGTTTTGATTATTGTGGTCGTTTTCTAGATTTTGATTGATCGATGAGTCTTCCTTATTCCAATTTCATTGTGTTGAAGTAATGGGTTCATTTGACCCGGAAAAAAAGAAAAAACAAGGTAATGGATTCGTGCCGTTCTGCATCGCTCCCTCGTTTCTGCCTTTGGGACCGCTGTGCTCATCTTCATTCTTACTCTCTTACCACCGTCACTCACATCCCCACCTTCTTTGGTATTACTCTTTCTCTTAATGGAGACAAAGGGAGCGCAGGCAGTGGTCTCAAGACTGGACAGCTGACCGAGTGGCGGCCAGGCGCCGCTGAACACAGAGGAAAAGGGCAGGGTAGCACGGGGCTGCAAGACCAGCTACAACTACCAGCAGTATGCTACTCACCCTAGTCGTTTGGGGTGCTGTCTTGATCGTCTTGCCTAATTGAGTGAGCCCTAATGCTACCACTAAACCTACAGAAACCCTGTGCTCAATTTAAGCGAATCACGCTGTCTTCGCTGTCTTTCTTGTCTTTCTCATCGTCAACTCCTTATATGAGTGATGCCGGCTTTCAGCAGGACAGCGCAACTTAAGGCATGAAAGTTCTCTGGAGCATGTCTTGAAGAAGTAAGCATTTCAGTATGTTCTGTCTTTCTCATCGTCAACTCCTTATATGAGTGATGCCGGCGTCAGCAGGACAGCGCAACTTAAGGCATGAAAGTTCTCTGGAGCATGTCTTGAAGAAGTAAGCATTTCAGTATGTTCTGTTGCTTGCTTAGGCAAGTAATTTGAGATTCTTCTCTTTGATTAATTTTTCCCATTTTACTAACTGGAATTGAAAACGACATAAATTTCTAGTAGAGTGGCTTCTCTCTTTTGGGCCCGGAGAGACGCGCAATTGGTGAATAGACCAGAAGAGGAACTTATAATCGAGCCCGAAATGCCAAGAGCCGATCGAGTTACTGTGACTTGAATTTGTCCTGTAAAGAGGAGCTGATGAGACGCCTTTCTGCCCTGTGTCTCGTGTCTTGCTCATATCCATTTAACTACTTTTGAACCGGCACTGGCTGCGGCTTGTTTAAATTTTGGGACTACACTTCAAGACGGGGCCACGTTAAAGGAGCAATCAACTCTCATAAACATGCACAGTATGGGAAAGGTCAAGCTACTATTCGAGCTTGTTTTTTGGTCTTTCATAAACCAATGAGGTCCAACGCCTGAGCGACGCATTAGTCAATTCATTTGAGGAGTGAATCACGAATAGCTACAACATATTCATAGACTCCTCGTGTAACCGATACATATAAACACTTAACCCAGTCCCTGTGTTTCTATGACGCTGGAGTTGCAATTTTACCCATCCAGGAAATGAAAAGCCATTAAAATTGCGATGATGGATACATTCCGATTGATGGAGCATCTTCTAGTAGAAAAAGGAAAACCCTATTGATTCCATATGAACAACAATAAGCTTACGATCCAAATAAGATGATGGCAAGAAAGGTCCACAGGTACCATATCGTATAATTCAGAATAAGCCATATTTTCCTCATAACATAAGAATTAAAAACCAAATCCGGGTCAAACAAGACAACCTCAAGACACTGGTAAGAAAATAAATCTTCCAAAACTGGAAGTGGATGTCTCTCGCTAATGACTCTATAACGGCTAGGAAGCAAAGCCATCTTCTCACAGGTCTTGCACGCTCAAACCTGCACGAACAAATGAAAAGAAATCAGCTGCAATCCACTTTTGTTTGACAAGAACGGAAATTATGACCGTGTTCAAATATGAGTTTTTCTTTAACATCTGATGCGAACAAAAGTTTATGTTTGCTGTAGCAGCGAACCTGGAGGAAGAGATTGCTTCAACTTGTCAGCCTTCTCGGAGTCGAAGACGCAAAGAGTGTAGAGGTACTTGGAGCAGCGGACCTTGAACTTCACCACATCCTTGCTCCTCTTGATCTTCACAGAGCGTGCGTCCTTCCTCCTAGCAGTGAGGAGGAAATCCTTGATCTCATGGATTTGCTTCGGCTGTGCACCACATCAAGGAGTTCCGATCAACATTAAAGCCCTCTCGGTCCATTACTGACATATTACAGTCAGTAAGAATTGAATGCACGTAAGACCTAACGAGCATACCTCAGGACAGAATTTAGTTTAGATGCACAGTACCTACCCAACACATTCAAAGCTCCACCATTTATCATCTAAGATCTAACTTATAACGTGGATTTAACACTATGGGCAAAAAGTCGACACCACAGATGTCCAACTCAAAATGAACCCAATTAGCAACATTATTCTGGGGGAACCAGACAACTGAACCTGGATTCATATTTCACATCTACTGCCATTTAAAATAGAGCTTTTCGCAAATAAACGCTTTGATGAAACGACTCTTGCAGCTGCAGCATCCGGTCGACCCATATCTAGCGCCGCTAAATTCTCCGTCGTTGTAAAAGACCAACTTTTCTAGGCCGTAGAAGCTCGAACTTCTTCCTGGATACAATCTCACAAGTGCCAACAAGCATATGCGCCTCACGGGGAGGGGTGGAGCATCAAGGAACAGTTCTTGATTACCATCACCATCGTGATCACCATCCATATACACGGAGACAGTCCAAAGACAATTCTCGCTACCGAAAAAATTCCACATTTATATCCTAATTTAACATGTCAAGAACATCGCAAAGCCCGCTGTCAATAACAGTTTCCTCCAATTAAGAAAAAGCTCTATCCACCATGTAAAATCGGAGTAACTACGAACGATGCCTATGGCTTAAGGCGTAATTTCGACTACCCTCCGGTCTTAACATTCGAAGCTCCAACCTCAAAATTATCTACTTTTCAAACTTCACAACTCTGTTCAAAAGAGCCACAAGATCTGAATCTAGCCTAACATTTCAAAGCAAGAATTGAGCAAATCGACAACGCCGCTTCCAACACATCACACAGAGCAAATACTTAACAAATTCCATTCGGAGAACAAGCATAATCGAATGACGGAGGAACAAAGGAGAGAGAATCGAAGCACCATTTCTGAGCGGAGAGAGGAAGCAAACGAATCAGAAGGAGAAGCTCCGGACAGAAGACGGCGGCTCGCTGGAAGTGTTGGGTCTTCTCATTTGCGTTTATATCCAGTGACAGAACCCTAGAAATCCCAGAATCAGGCTTTGAATTGTTGGGCTCAAGACTTGGTCCAGGCCCATCAACTCAACTTTTTAGGCCCAAATACTAGAGAAGACGTTCAGGATGAGAATCTAATGTCTTTTTTTTTTTTTTCTGGGTCGTAAATCCATTGGGTTGACTCTTGACTGAGCAGTAAATCAAACGATCGTAGATTCGGTGAGTCCTGTGGCTTCCTATAAGTTATTTTCAAGGACTCCGTGAATGGCGATATCATGAATAAGTCACGCACGATCGACAAGATGTGACAAATTAGATTTGGTGTTATTGCTATGTTGTCAAACTCGATCGACAAAAACAAAAAGGGTTCGTCCAGTAAAAATTTCGAACCGATAGTCCGTGATGCTTTTAGGACGCGTTTATCTCTTTGAAATGAACGAGTTAGAAAACATTTTCTTAGAAATAATCACTTGCATCGCTTGCAAAAATTGAATGACCAAAAAATACTTTTATCATCCTCGAAAATAAATATTCTCTTAGAATAATTATGCAGGAAATCATTTTCACTTAAATATTGATAATTTGTATCGAGATCCTTTCGAATACATCCATTTGGTCATTGGTTCCATACGAAGCATGATGGATGCACTTATTAAAAATTTAGGAAAAAATATATTTTTTTAACAACGGACTATGTACTTTGCTTCGTAAACTCGAACATTGTTCCTTTTTGTTATCTTAAGGGTAAAAGCGACAAAAAATCTCAAACTATGCACATTGTGACACATTTACCTCAATTTTTTTTTCTTGGGACACAAAAACTCTAAACTTATATTCATGCGATACATTTATCCGAAACCCGTACCATTATAACACATTTACCCTGATTTTTTTCTTGTGCCATTAAAAATCCTAAACTATCCGCGTGACACATTTACCTCAAAATTTGAGATAACTTTGTCACACGCCTAAAATTTTGGAGTTTTTTGTGTCACAAAAAAAATTGGGACAAATGTGTCACGGTGAACATAATTTGAAATTTTTGGTGTCACCAAAAAAAGTTTAGAGTAACTATGTCACAGTGGTTTGGGGTTTTTGATATCACAAAAAAAAAATTGGGGTAAATGTATCACGGTGGGTATAATTTAGGGTTTTTGGTGTGTTTTTTTCCCCCCTTGTCTTAATTGCAAAAAGCTCCGGAGAGAAGTCGGCACGCTCAAAGCCATGGGCTTGTGATTCTCTTTTATTACCCAATTCATTCACAAGAACAAAACCCTAAAAATTCCAAAATCAGGCTTTGATTTGTTGGGCCCAAGATAATGGTCTCAAGCTTCTTGGCCCAGGCCCATCATCTAACTTTTCAGGCCCAAATACTGCTGATGGATTCTTTCATGGATTGATCACGTGAGAAGAAGAAGTTGAGGAGGAGAATCTAATGGCTAGAGACCGGGTGACTCACTATATTCTAAGTATCACCGACACTTATATATACTATGCGACATGACATGACACGACACGACACGACACGACACGACACGCCGACACGTCATTTCTCAAAAAATACGTCGTATTTATCATGTACTTATAAAAATATTTGAGGTGAGTTGCGTCTTATTCTTCTTATGTTAGGATTTACGATTAGATTTTTTTTTTATGGCTCAATATATTAATGTTGGGTGGCTGGGTATATGAGTTAAGTATATATATTTTTGATGAATTTATATTTTGACCATTAATTTATTGAAAATGTTTAAAATTGACCCCGTGTATGTCCAAATGGTGTGTCACGATCTCGAATTTGAGTGTCGCTGGTATGTCCGAAGCATTGACCATGTGTCGGTCGCATGTCAGAGAATATCGGGAGAGTATCGGGGAGTGTCGGAGTATCGGAGAGTGTCGAACTCGACATACAGACTCTCGGAGAGTACCGGTGATTCTTAGGCGATATTCACTGAGCACTGGGACCTGCATTTGTCGGTACACGAGACAAACTTAGGCATTATTTGTTTCACGAAAAATGAATGATTTGAAAAATACTTTTTTGAAAACGATCTCTTATATCACTTATGAAAATAATTTAAAAAATATTTTCATTGCCCAGGAAAATGGTTAGGCATAAATTGTTGTCGATTAATAAAAAAAAATTCCATCGAATAATTATTTTAAGTGATACAAACGATTATTTCTAAAGAAAATGTTTACTGAATCTTTCATAACGGACCCTTAGACACATGAAATATCCTCCTAACCATTAAAAGAAGAATAGACGTAGAGAGCGGGAATTAGCCATTCATACCTCACTTTCCCAATAATCTAAAACTTCTAAAGATATGGTTCCCTGCCGAGTTATCCCTAGACTTTCATGAAACACGGTATCAACCGCACGTAACCAACGGGGCCTAACGGGTTAGATTCCGATGTTGTTACTAGGTTTTAGAACCCAATTGGTAGAAAAGAAAAAAAAGAAAGAAACAACTCTTCTTCTTCTTCTTCTTTTGTCCAAGTGAACATGATGCATCCACATGGAAGCGCATAAATTTATACGGATCGCGTGCATGATGAGGAAAGTGCGCTGTCGATTAATCCCCATCAAGGACTGAGCGACAAACATGTAAATGAAAAAAAAACAGATGGGGTCACAGAATGACGGCAAAAATAAAAGCAAAAAAATTAAATTTAAAAAAAATGGATTTTTTTTTAAATTTTTATAAAAATAGATATTATTATGCTGGTCAAATCACCAGGAGACAAAAAGGCAAAAATGGGATCTGGTTGTTAGGCCTGTGCTCGCCACTGAGGTCTCCTCCTGGGCCTTCCCCTCCTCTCCATTGTCAATTTTATTTTGTACACATCAATTTGAAAAAAAAAATCTCAAATAAAAACTTAAATCGACAGCTGTTCTTCCCGAAAAATAATCTAATGTAAATACTAATCCGAAATAAAAGCCCTTTATGTAAAAAAAAAATCATTTTTAAAACAAATATCAATAATCCGAATCGAGACCCTTTTCAAATACTTGTCTCCATTTGGTCTTTGAATCCATACCAAGTCGTCGGATAAATTAGTCCCGTAACTAAGCATGATGAATCTATTTATCATAAATTTAGGAAGAATGGGTTTTTTTTTTTTTTTTTGAGACGCAGTTATGCATTGCATCCTCAACTCGAGTTGCTTTTTTTTTTTTTTTTTTTGGTTTATCTTAGTCGTGAAAATACACTTATTTGAAAATAGAGAGGAAATCGTAGGGTGGGTGGCACATAGTATAGAGTGAGTAGGTGAATTAGATTATTTAGCCAAAATCGATCCCAGATATGTACTTACAGATCAATTATTTTCTTGCTAAATTCCAAAAGTCATCGGAATTATGTTTCGAATTTGAACCATGAGTGGAGTCCCAAAAAATAGGCGAAGAGAATGTTTACTTCGCTTTATGGGGTTGAAATAACAACAACAGCAACAGTCATAATGATAACATTAATATCAAATTAATTAATCGGTAGACAAATAAATAAATAATTTGTAGATGATGGGTTAATGGGTCCATCCGCATTTGGAGAGAGGAGAATAAAAGAAGTGTTTCAAAAGTTGGCGAATCATAGTTTGCCTTAACTCCGACCAAAAAAAAAAAAAAAAAAAAAAAAAAAGTTTGCCTTAAAGCCCAGAGTAGTACAGATTTGGAGATCATTCCTTTGCCATAGATAAAAAGTCTATCAGGGCATGTTTGATAAAATCGAAGATTAAGTACTGAAAATTTATGTTCTTTACGTGCCGATAATTTTAAATGATAACACCCGAAAGTTTTATTTCGAAAAAAAGAGAGAAGAGATAATATAGAACAAAGTTATCGACCATTATCTATGAATAATCATGTAAAGATCAATTGTTTAGTGGGTAACTAGCTTTTCTAACCTAACTCTACTAGATTAGTCGGTATGTTCGAAACATTTGAAGCCAAAGACAGGTGAGCCGACATGATTTCTCAAAGGATCTCGAGGGTAAGATTCTCTATTCCATGCGGTGCTCCCCGACGTCTTCACAAATCTTAATAGTTTTTTTCTTTTATAACCGAGGTTTCCCATATGCAATGGACTATTCCTCAGAGTAATGAGAGTATGCCAATGCCACCGGATAAGTGCCCTAAGACGTGGTCGTTGGGAGTCGAATCTGGAACCTCATCGGTTTAACTGTTTAAGGCTCGGGAAGTTCAACCAACTCGTCCAACATCTCATTGGCCACAAATCTTAATAGTCGATATATATTTAGTAACATAATGTTAAGAATTAAAAGCTAGAGACTAAGGAAGGACCTTGTTCCCAACCACCATAGTTTTGAAAGTGACAGCATCAATCATCAACCTAAGAGAAAGTATAGAAAATGGGCAAAGGGAGGCTACAAAAGAGTAGTCGAAGGAACAAGCTGCTTAATTCAAAGAACAAAATTCACATTATGTAATTCCTGTCTTGTAAATTACATTCAAAGAAGAATACTTCTTCTTTAATCATAACTTATCTATCAACTGTTCCAAAGAGCATGTAAGTAGGTGGTCCAGATTGATTCTTAGAATCATCCATCAATCTAGAAGTCCTCATTACTTTCTTTTTTCTCTTTTTGGTTTCATTTCTTGTTGATTTCTTACATCACATCTCTTTCCTGATTAATGAAATGTGAGAATTCGTGAATTTTGGATCTCCAAACGTGAGATGTAAGATGTCCTTCTTCATTGCCAGACAAGAGGAAAAGAAGAAAAAGATAGGTTCCACTAGGAAAAGTATGTGAATGATAACTCAATGATAATAGCAATGCATTGCAACTTTGCAAGTACCAAAGAAGCTTTTTCCTGACAAAATCCCACAAAGGGATAAAGAGAGAAGGGAAGCCAATAAAGCAAAGAAGAACTTTGGACAAGTTCAAGCACCTTCAGACAAGAACAACCTAATGAAAAAATAAAAAAAATACATAACCAAAGAGAGAGAGAGAGAAAACAACACAAACTCCCAAGCACAAAGCATAGAGCAAAAGAAAAGAAAATGATCAATTATATGAGTCCCCTCCATGAAAGATTTCAAAGAGAAGAGACTATGCTAGTGATGATCATAATTTGCCATAATAAAAACCCTAGTTGGATATTGGTATTCATAAGCCATGGCAATCTATGGTGCATGCCAAAAAGATATTACTGAGATCGTCATCTCTCTCTCCCTCTTTTAGGGTTTCCAGGCTGAAGCCCAAACCAGAGGCTCCTCCTTCCAAGCCAAGTAAATCCCTGCTGATGAGTCATCTTCTTGTCCTTGCGGCGGCACCACCAGCGACCAGCCAGCCCGGTACCTCTTGAGGAGCGCCTTGACGTCGTCGACCACGTCGTCGCTGAACCCAACAGCTGAAAAGCCAGCCTCCTTGAGCCTCTCGGACCATTGAATCCCTCTCTCCCTTCTCTCGCCCTCGCAGCCGTCGTGATGCCCGTCGTCGCATGCCAAAACCCTAACTATGCTCCTTGAGCACTCCCTCTCCAGCATCAACCTTTCATTGCTCGTCGGTGCGAAGCTCTCTTCCAACATCTCGAAGTACATGGTGTAGAACTTGAGGCACTCTTCAAAGCACTTGACGAAGTCGTCCCTCGTGCTCGAAAAGTCGGCTTCTTCTTCTACGACGGTCACGATCCTCGGTTTGAACGATCCAAACATCCTTATTATCTCCCCTCTTTCGTCCACTTCGACCCTCCTCAATGCTCCGATGCAGTTGATGGCGATGGCTTCGTCCTCTTCGATGCCTAATTTGTCCTTGGTCAGCTCCCCCAGGTTGTTTAGTCCGCTAACCACGTTCATCTCAAAGGGCACTCCCATGAGCCTCGCGAATTTCTCCATCCTTTGACCTATTTCTTTCATCACGGAACCGGCGACGCTAGCGGTTATCACCACGGTGAGCTTCAACCTCGGCGTCTCGTCGTTCCTCGTGGCCAAAGATTCTAACAAAGTAGGCCACTGAGTGCAAAGCGTGTTGCTTATATCGATTATGTGAAGCTTGCTCTCTCCTTCTAGGGCTTCCAATATTGCACCATTCGAAGCGACGTGACCGAAAGTCGTCCACGGACTCACCTCCTGGAACTTGAGTATCAACTTCCTAGCCACATCGAACCCATGACTCTTCTCGGCGACCGAGAGAAGGGTTTTGTAGCACCGGTGCCCAGAGTCCGTCGCCTTGCAAAAGAGGGCTTGCAAGAAGTAGGAAGCCAATTTCTGATCGCAATCCCCATATGGAGAGGCCAGCTCATTCAACATCCATAGGAGCTGATGGATCTTGGTAGAATCTTTGTCCGAGATCGCCCTCGCGCACTCCCTAAGAAGCCTTGGAGCCCATTTGTTACCCATGGCGGACAGCTCGCTCGAGTCCGACGACCGGCTCGTTGACGTAGTCGTCGTGTGGCTGTTCTGAGGCTGACTGTTGTTGTTGAATTGCATGTCTAATTGACCATGGCCGATGATGATCTGGGGGTCACAGCTGGTCAAGTGTGGTGAGGTTCCTCTGGGAGTGAAGAGGGAAATGTCCATGTGTGAGGAGGGATTGGAGCCCCTCTGACTCTTTGAGACAATTCTCTCCCAAAGGTGTATAAATCAGTGCCAAGAAAGTGAAATCACGATTAGAATAGAGTGAGTCGTTGTCCTTGGGTTGTAATAATAATGATAACAATAATAATATATTGTGCTTGTATCTTGTTGCATGAAATATCTCCATACCACTCCCAATTAGTGAAGTTTCACTTTAAAAATTAGTGAAAATGTTTCCTATTAGAGAATTTCCTAGTGTCATGTAGCATGTTTGATAGTTATTATATGGTTGGCAAAGGAATAAAACATTTATTCTACGACTAAATTGGCACAATTGTAAAATGTATAAGATTGAATTGTCAAAAAAAAAAAAAAAGGGTTTAAGACTGAATTGGCACAATTGCAATAGGTTTATAACTGTTTTCATAATTATCTCGAATGTCCCATTGTCGTGTAGTATGTTTGATAGTTATTATATGGTTGGCAAAGGAATAAAACATTTATTCTAGGAAATACTATGCTATGGAATCTATGTTGATTAATGGACAGCTAGGTCGAGGCAAAAGGAAGATTACAAACAATGTATTTTTTCGCAACAAGAATGGAGAGATAACGATAAAGAATTCGTTGTCCATAGATTAGAGCAGCTCAATAAAATTTAATTCATGAAAATGACTTAAATGGTCAATCAAGTTTGACCTTTAACATATTATTTTTCAAAAGTCATATTTTTTTGTGCTTGTTATAAAAAAGAAGAAGAAGAAGAAGAAAGACTACTACTCATGATCATTTTCAATGGTTATATGCAAAAACCGATACGTCTTTGTATGTTCATAAGTAGTTGATGTTGCTCTTGATGTTAATTTCAACATCACTTTCCATGTCTATTGTGATAGAGTAGTTAGTATACTTTTTGCTTTGCAAGTGGTAATGATCGTGCAAATTAGCCTATTATTTGAGGCTTCTTAGTCTCTCTCTTGTATCTGTTTTGAGGATCTTAAATCGGCCGATACCCATCAAGATTGGCGTATTTCAATCAACCATCGTGTCCCAGAATTTGATTTCAATGCCTGTTTCGTAAGCAAGATCCTTACTCATAAATTGGACGCTATGCGATAAGTACTCTTTTTTGGGGCCGTGGGTCGACGGGGATTGGTCCGGTTCCTCTCATAAGATGCCCTTTTCCTCCACCCATATAATGAGGTCGTTTGGGATTTGAACTCTTGACTTCTTCCCTAAATTGAAGCCGTCGGCACCACGGCGGTCTTTTGGGAAATAGTACGTCGAAAACTCGACTATTCTCGCGGCAATCTTTTTCCACCTCAGCATTGGATAATGAGCATGAGATGGACGTTATTGCTAGGCTAATTTCTCTAAACTCACAAGGGCATTTCGGTGGATATAGCTTTAGGGCCAATAACCAATTCGAATGTACACAAATCGATATCTCCACCTTTATATTATTACGTATGACTACAATTAAATTAATTAGTTAATTAATTAATTAATCTAGTGAGGCTCCTATGGTCCCAATAATCAACATAGGGGTCTAAGGAAAAGGCACAAAAAACCATGTAATGATTGGCATCGAAAGGATGCTTTATTCCTAAAGGTGATTAAACAACAAGACAAGGAGTTTAAATCTCTCTATTTTTTTTTTAAATTTTATTAAGTTAATCCGTTTTGATATAATTGGATGAAATGTCCTTGTTCCAGCCTCCTCCTTTCTTAATTTTCCCATTCGTGTGACCCACCACCACGCAGCTTGTCTTGTCTTAAGGTAACATCCACATTTCACATTTCTTATTTTAGTAGGTATTGCATAGGCAGTTCTAACAGTTGTTGATATAGTGAACTAACCAAAGTTTGGCATGTAGTCCTAAAAATTAAAATAGAGGTAGAGGGATTGGTAGCTGCTGTATCAGCTTTTATGCCCGGAAAATCATTTCATGGGCCTTCCTTCTGACGTCTTCGTTCTATTAATTAGGAATCTAAATGTTACTAATAATGTTGGGGGCCGAACAATCAATCATTAGGGGTCGGAGAAAAACAGAACAGACTAGAGGTTGATCGATCGACCATTTGTTCCGATACCACTTGTCGAGAGCAAGCGACAAGCGCCCGACACATGAATTAAGGCAGATGAGGCCTTAAGCTAAGTTCAAGCGTGAGTGGGGGCTGATGAGATGCACGTGTGAGCTGTGTTTTTAAGTGAAAGTGGGTTCAATTGGATATATTTGATGCGCTCAGATTTGGACTCCCTCTTGGCGATCTCCTCGCCTCATGTATTCAAGCACATTTATGTTGTCGTTCGAATTTATTTTTCATACAGTAGCCACTATGCAAATTTGCGTGGTAATGTCCTAAGACAGGGTTTTCGAAGTTTGATCATCCTGAAAATTCCATCAAATGGTTATAAAAATATTCTATTTTTCCGGCTCTCAATCTGGATATAATTCTTTTGCTTGTCATTCAGGTCTTTTCTTGCTTAATGGACATATTTTATGAGCCAGATATAATAACATAGTTCATGGACGGTCGTCGGCCTTGTGTGTGCATGCACGAAACAAATAATACGACAGCAAAAGCATGCATTTTCCACATCAATTTGTCTAGCAATCTAAAGGGAAAAGCAGTCTTCATTGAGCAGAGAGACTAGGCATTAAACAGGTAATTAGCATCGGTTTCATCTTAATAGAAAAGGGAAAGGGCTAAGGGGCACATATAAATCTCGATACATATTCTCTCAATGTAATATATATTTTTAAAAAAATCAGTGACACGTATTGTTTTCCAATCAATGTGGCATAAACAAAGACGTATTGAAGGAATACACGTTAAGGAATGGGAAATTGTTCAATCCGTCCTAAATCGATTGTATGAATGCCAATTCAATTCTAAACTTTTCAATTTCGCCAATATAGTCCTAAACCTTGACGCGAAATTCCTATGAAATCCTCTTGATCAATATTTGCCGAAAATTGTTAACGTGGCGGTGTGCCGCGTTAAACGGTTGGCAATTAGTGAACTGCCACGCGAACGATTTCGGATGAAAATTGATTGGAATGATTATATTTAAATTTCGCATAAAGATTTATGATTAAGGCGACAAGATTGAAAAATGAATGACTAAATTAACATCCGTAGAATAGATTTAGTATTGATCGGATAATTTTCTAAGTTAAGAAAATCGGTGAATAAATGATGCCTAAAGATGATTCTCCCAAGTGGAGCAAGTAATTCCTTATAAGGTGAGGGCAAGGTCAAACTAATTGGTCAACAGATTTACAAACCTCATTGGTGGAGCAAGTGAACTGTAATTGGTGGAGAGCCGGGTCAGATTTTGCCATCAGTACAAGAAATGACGGCTCAAAGAATAAATAAAAATTTATTGTTTTTATTTGATTTTGGTGAGCGGCAGATAAATGTGCCACGTGTGATGGCCCGTAGCCAAGGTACCAATTGACGTGACATCAGGCCACTAAGAGATTAAACTTGGAATTAGACAAAAGTATGGGCCGAATGGGGTTGCCCGGGTTGGGTACTTCTTCGGACACTTCTGTATGGACCGGCTAGGTTGTTCACATCGTACGTTGCATTTTGCAAGTGACAAGAATTAGGGTTCCTTAATAAGTGATACTAAAATGCTCTAACGGGTCATGAAGAAAAGCATAGTTCTTGCTGATTCTGATGGAGGCAAGGCATCATCTGCGGTCAATATCAGCCCAACTTACTTCAGTAGTCTTTTGTATTAGAATGAGTGATGTTCTCGAACCGGCTTTCACACGGATATCTAAGTTCACCTTTCCCCGTCGAAAGCCGGTAATTTTCGTCGAGGTCTTGTTTAGTCCACCCAATTTCTTCCTGTCCATTGTCTCTTCCAGTTGTAACCAAGGATAAGTGAGCATTTTCATCCTCATTTTGTTCTTGGGCTACTTTGCTTTCCCCAACCTCCCACCACCCACCCCACCACGCACCCGCCGCCCCCCCTTCTATGGCTGTTTTGCAGGAAAAAGGAAAGGAGAATCACTAATATATCTGTGGTTGGATTTTTTCTCATGGTAACAAAAGTGGAGACAGATGTTTGTGATGCAGACGTTTCATGTTTTGTGACCTTGTGCATGAAAGCACCTACCTTGGAATCATTGACATAAGAACTTGAGAAGTCAGCCCTACTTGAATAGATGTACAAAGTCCCAGAAATAGAGACAGTGATCTTGATCGCCTGCCCAAAGTTGTTCTGGTTCTAGGCACAACAAGATGGCCAGCTCGTTTATTGGCTTAATTAATCATCTTCCCGTGAAGAGGGCAATCCAAATGGATCCTTTTGCCATACATAAAATGCAACATAGTTCGCTGAACTTGCGTTAGCTTTTCGGCACGATCCTTACACTTCAAAATCTTGCAACTGAGTCCTCCAACTCATCTACCATTTTCAATTAAGTCATTTTTCAACAGAGTCCACCCAATCAATAACAGGACGTTATATCTCAAACAAGTTCAACTGACACTGTTCGTGGTGGCACACAGTGACACTGTTACTAGCACGAGAGGCGCACAAACAAGCATGGCAGAGGAAGATGAGCAGAATCGATAAACAAACATCGCCAGGATTTTCTTGAACTCGTCGTATTTACCTTTGACGGGGGGAAAACACAGAAGATAGTACTAGTGGCTTCTAAAAGAATACCTAAGTATGATACCGAAATGGAAAACTGATATTTAAGGAAGAGAAAGCACATAGAATGAGAAACCTTTATCGCATGAGATTCTAACATAACCAGTCGTCAGAATTATAGAGAGATAAATATCAGGCATCTACCTTCCATACCAGAATCATTAGACTGCTTCAATAAGTTCAAACGGAACATCGTGTCTAATCTACAACATCGCCTCCGGCCAAACCTGACTCTTTTTACTTTGGCAAAACAGGTTTAAGCTTCTCTCTCAGAAACTGTAGGACATGTTCACGTTTCCAGTTGTCGATCCTGCCAAAAGGAAGAAAAGGTAAAACCAGTGGAAGGAAACTTTTATCTAGCTGCTTAATGCTATGTAAATATAAGAAGCCATTTTCAACGAGAAGCAGACCTATCAATCTATCATGTCCAGCAACGTACAAATTGGCCATAGAGTGATGCATATGGTGATTAGGTGAGTAATAAACGTTTGCTTCAATATCAGATGAACAACATCTCAAATCTCATCATCATCCATCTCGATATAAAGAAATTTTTTATCCTCCTCAGGGGTGAGGACAAACATGGCCTTTAAGGTTAAAAAACCCAACCAAGAACGCATGATATTCTCCTGCCACTAACATCCCAATATTGAGAGAGGTTGAAACCTTTTCCATTCAACCACAAGCATACACTGCCACATGGAAACAGCCGTTAGCATTAGCAGAAGAGAGTTACCTTATCGTGTCTTTGAATTGGCCATCCTCATCCAGCATGATCAATTTTGGTGGTGAGTTGAAAACATATTGGACTTTAACAGAAGGAAACTTGTCCTTCTCTTCTTCAATAAAACCAACAATTTCAGGATAAAAGACTAGTTTCCTCATACAAACTTCCAGTACTGCCCCAGAGTAAGTGATCTGCAGTCAGAACAGAACTGATCTTCGTGAAATACAAGAATCACATCCAGTATAAATCAATGCTTCATTATTTCATTTGACCTCCAAACACAATTTTCAGGAAATAATAAGCAAACAAGGCATAATGAAAACAGTTAACACATTTAATCAGAAAGAGACAACAATATCAACTTGCCCACTTGGGAAGCAATTGAAGTGGTAGACGATTCCTTAAGTTCCTCCATTCCTATTGGAACAAAGCTAATGACAAGAATGAGAACACAGGAGAGAGAACTAGAAGAAGCTGGAGGTCAGAAATTGATGCAAGAAAGGTAAGGAGACAATTATTGTCAAATGTCCAAAGTACTGTCTGTGAGTTATTCTTCTCCAAAGGTGCATTAAACAGCGGATAGGGCTTTGGCATCCATGCACCTCTCCCTTTGGTGAGCATGCCAAATGGAGCCTAAAGGGCATATTTTAGGATAAGAAGAAAAGGCTTATGGATGATGAAGTCTATAAATGTAGGTACTCTATGCAGTGAGTGTACTTCAATAATTCTTGACGATGATCAATTAGTGTGCTTAGAGAAATGTCTGATATTGAATATGAAAGACTCGGTTATCAAGGAGGATTAGGACAATTCAGGAAAATCACTAATGAACTTCCGTTGAGGTATAGGATCGAAAATCCAATCAGAAGCTGTAACTAATACAAAACTAAAGTCCATGTACAGCCTGCTATTGCTTGGTACAACTCATAAGATCTAGTACTGAGTTTCCAATCCTCCTCCTTTTTGCCAACCTTTTCTTTCTCTCTTTTTTCTTTTGCCCCTTCTCAACCCTTTAGTAACATGCAACTCGCAGCTCCTTTGCATCCACCAAAATGGTTTCTGTTAATGGCATTGGGTCACACTTGTTTCAATAAACAAGACTCCTGAGATTATAATGGAGGCAGAGAGAGAAAATTAAGCAACAAGTAGTAAATAGAGGTACGAGAGTGACCGGAGAACAAGTACCACCTCTAGAAGAAATGGGAAGGGTCAGATGTGCATACAAAGCCTGAGATTGAACTCCCATGGTAATGATAGGGAACCGAAAGAATCATGTAAAACTAAAGATCAATTATAAAAAATGGTTCTAAGTGCTCATTTCACAAACTATTTCCTCCATCCTATGATCTGCATCATAGTACATGTTTTTCACACGACACATTCACAAGTAATTTCTTCTTACAAGATCGAGACACTGCCTCCTCCTTTTTCACTCACTCAAAGTGCACTTGTAGATTAGCATTGTCATAGCACACGGATATAACCGTAAAGGAAAACGAAAAACATACATTTAAATACAAGCCCAGGAACTAATCCATCATACCTTGCTAGTCTCGTCATCAGAATCTTCGGTGCAACACTTCAAACAGTCAGATACTAGCTCTGCACCAAACATTACAAATTTTTTTATTTCTATCCTTTACACAAAGTCAGACTAAAAACATCTTGTTATACTCATTTCTCCGCCAAAAAAAAAAAAAAAATTAGCTGCTTTGATTCCTGTTAGTAATGAACACGAGAAAGTTGTCAAGTTATCTCATTGTTCATGCCCAAATGCAGGGTAACTTTCAGTTGAAAAGACATAAACCACATAATCATGATGTAAAGCTGAGTTTTTCAGATTTCTTCCAGTCGTTTGATTCAGCCACCCAGTTACTCTCGGTCCGATCAGCTCTTTGACCATATTCTTTCAACTCAGAATTCGAATATGATT
This sequence comes from Rhodamnia argentea, assembly GCF_020921035.1. Taxonomy (NCBI): domain Eukaryota; kingdom Viridiplantae; phylum Streptophyta; class Magnoliopsida; order Myrtales; family Myrtaceae; genus Rhodamnia; species Rhodamnia argentea. The sequence continues at coordinate 9,400,707 of NC_063159.1, read as the reverse complement.
ACTCGGATCAAATGGGATCGACCCTCGATGCAAATCAATACGAAAGGTGGGATGAAACGAATCGGTAGGGCACGAACCTTGGTCCTTGACGTACTCGGCGAAGGCGTTGCAATCGGAGCAAAGGGCGAGGCCCGAGAACCCTAGATCCTCGCATTGTCGGGCGCTCAGCTGCTCTCGCGAAGACACGAGCGACGATGACGCGACGATCGCGAGCATCACCAGTCCATAACCGCGCACCGACATTGCTTCGAAGCTCATCTCCAACTTCGAGTCAACTCGCGCGAGTCAGACCCCGAACTTTGGCCAACTCTATACTCCCCTGCTCAGTGCTCGCTCGTGGAGAAAGGAAGAAGGATGGCCGTACGATCAAATAAATGCAGAATTAACTCCAGAATCTATTATCCCAGCTTTTTAGTGAGTTTTATTAGAATGGTATAATTGCTAAAAACAAATGGATTAATATCATGAAAAACTTTAAATCGATATATTTATAAAAAAAATTCAAATAATTTTTTTTACTACAAAAATCCCTCGAACTAGTATATAAATATGATAAAATTACCTCAAACTACTTTTTACCATAAAAAATCTCAAACTAATACACCTGTAACAAATTTACTTCAAACTAAATTTTTTGATCTTAAAAAATCTCAAATTGGTATATCCGTTATAAATTTATCATTCATCAGTTCTTGTTAAATCGAATTAATGCCACGAAAAACTTTAAACCAATACATTCATGGCAAACGGATGGTAAAAACACCAAATTGGTATATCCGTAATTGCCACGTGTCATTCAACTCAACAATTTAATAGTAAAATTAACCGAAAACTAACATAGGGCATATTTATCACAAGTGTAAATATATCATAAGTGTACCGGTTTGAGATTTTTTATAGTAAAAAAAAGTTTGGGACAAATTTATCACATGTGTATTCATTGAGGTTTTTTTTTGTCAAAAAATGATTTAGGGTAAATTTATCACAAGTGTACAAATTTAGAGTTTTTTGTGATAAAAAATATAATTTGGGTAAATTTGTCATGCGTATATCAATTTGGGGTTTTTCATAATATGAACTCAAAAGAAAATTACCTTCTACATTATGTATTTACTGGGCATTTACGAAAATTATTTTCAATAATTTAATTTAATTTCTTTGCCACTGTGTGCAATAAGATGGAAAATAGGAGGAAGTGATGGGAGGGACACCACCTACTAATGTGGAAGCGATTGCAATGGCTGGGAGCTTGCATTAAATAGCAACAACTTTATTTTCATAATTTATTTTCTCTAATTTATTTCATTGTACGTGTATTCGTGGTAAGATGATTGTTCAATATTACTTTATTTTCTTAATTTGTTTTCCTTAATTTATTTCAACGTTAAAATAATTTGCAGTAAGATGTTTATTCAAAATAATTTAATGTTATTTTTCTTTTGTATGCACGTAATCTTTTGTGTTTTTTAGAGCTATAATGAGGAAAAATCTCAAATAAGGACCTGCCCATGTTTACTCAAATAAGGATCTAGAGTAGACATTGATTTAAATAAGGGCATAAAATGCCGTTATTTTCTCACATAAAGGGCTAAAGTATTCATTGTTTGAGTAAACAAGTAAGGGTTTGATCTCACTCGCTTGAGTAAGGATATGAAATGGCTATGTTGGTTTTAAAAAAGGGCCCGATCTCATTGGCTAGTCAATGGCATTTCGTCCTTTATTTTTTCTTATTTCGTTGTTGTATTTTTTTTTCTTTCCTTTTTGTAGTGATCGATTTCAAGCGATGACCAGCACTAGGCGTTCTTGTATAGGTCTAGGCGAGGATGCTCTCGAAACCACAAGTAAGGGTCGGCCTCGATGGCCATAGGCAAAGCTGGCCCTCGTCAAATCTGCGCGAAGGTTGCCTCATTCAGGCCAGCGAATACTTGGGTAGGGCGACTCTTGCCAGAGGCCAGCAAGCACTTGCAAGGCCTTGCCTATAACTCAATTAAAAAATCAAGCCATTCCGCTAATTATGTCCAATTTAACTAACGAAAAACATTGAACTTTTTTTAATATTTTGTCTTTCTTATGTGGACATAAGGTTACCTAAAGCAATAAAACCATATCATTAGATCCGATTCCTAAACTTTACACAAAATCTTAATAAATTAAGTTAAAAAATAAAAAAGATCCATTAAAAAGATAAAACTCAAAAAATAAAAAAGGCTAAGACTTAAAAAAAAAAATTTTGGCCCTCCACCTATGGCCTCCGCCTCATTGCCGATGGGTAGCGGGGATGGTCGGCGGGGTCATCGGCGCTTCGGCGAGGACCGATGACGATCAACGACTAGAGATAAGGGCAGGCAACTATTGCCGACTAGAGGTGAGGGCTCATAGGCCCTCGCATCTCTAGGACAGGGAAACGGCCACAACTCTCACTCAATTGGGGAGGTGGCCATAGGCGAGAGGGCCTAGCACTCTCCCCTGTGTTTTTTTTTTCCTCTATAAAACTGTTAGTTTTTTTTTCTAATTTTTAATCTACTATAAAAAAATTCGGTTAAAATTATTTTCAAATGAAAATGCCCTTGATCTACTGAAAAATTTACTCAACCGATGAGGTAAGACCTTATTTGAAACATTTATAGCCACTTCAGAACATTATTTGATAAAATGATGGCACTTTAGATCCTTATTTGAAATTTTTCTATAATCAATTAAACTATATCTGTAGACAAAATTTCTTGATGACCCAAAAATTAATTTGAAATAAATTTATCACATGTATACAAATTTAAGGTTTTTCATAATATTAACTCTACCTTTTATTATGGGGTCATATGTATGTTTCCTTTTAGGCCCTACAACGCCAGCCTCTCAAATCTTCATATTTGGCATGATGGAATTAACAAAGGGATAATGATATAAATAGTCCATGAATTTTGTTCAAATGTGTAATGTAGTTCGTGAATTTTTAATTTAACTAATATGATCCACGAACTTTAATCCAATGTGCAATGTGATTTCTGAACTTTTAATTTGACCAATATGATCATTAAAATTTTAGGACATATTCAACTTAGGGTGGGCTTGGTTCAGCATTCCCAAGGGGCTTTTAGCCCTCAAAGCCCATTCTTAGAATACTGAAGTATTTGATTCAGTTTTAAGCCAGCATTTGATTAAATGTTGGCCTTGGGAAAGCCGAAAGCCCAATGCTTATTCAAACTGAACATGTTGCAAAATTTCAAGAACCATCTTCGTCAAATTAAAAGTCTAGAGGTCACATTACACATTGGGTTAAAGCTCATGGACGATATTGATAAAAGTTAATGAACTATATTATATATTGAATCAAAATTCATGGATCATTTGTGTGATTTTGCATTTAACAAATGGTGAGGATTTATTATCCGAAAAAACAAAGGGTGAGGATTTGAGCAGCGTGACGTGGCTGCCGTTGAGCAGCTGCCTCAATCACCGGTCTGCCACTTTACATGCTGTTCGGCTAGACCAGACGTAAATCACATTCTAGAGCACTTTTCAGTATCTCCCGGAGGCAATCTGGCTCTAAGGCATTGAAGTTGGGGGGGAAGAAGTCTCCTTTTCCAACTAAACCGGAGTTGCTCTATGTTCATCCAACTCAGGTTTGCCTTCAAGAGTTATTCGTATTGCGTTTTCCCGCGCTCGACATGTACGCGTGATTATAGTTATTGTTATTATTTTGGCATTGCGTATGGAAAGTGAAACGGGGTTGAGAATGGTTGAAATTACAACTTGGGTCTTCAATATTGTAACCATGAAACATCACTCAAGGGAGAAAATTGATCAGGACACGCTGCACACCAGATGCTTGGTGAAATTCCCGAGAAGGGTTTTCTGTTCTTTGTGGCGGAAAGCTTCCTTCCTTGCTTTGTTTAGTCCTCTGTCTTCTTAACAGGAGTTCAACGGTCGGTCTAGTATGAAATGATAACCCCAGTGAAGCTAGTTATTCCACATGCTCTGTTCACTTATTCCCTCGTTGAACATTTTCGGATGTTCCCCTTTTGAACTCCTTTTGCTTTCCTATTCTCTGATACGGTATGCTGGAAAGATGTCAACTGAAGTGCATTTTTCCTCTTCTATTGTTGTATCTGCAGGTTTGGCATTCACTATGATGGAGAGGAAGAGCGTGAAGGTCTTCTATTACCAAATTAAAAATCAAGGTTTCTATGTTGAACTGGACTCTGGTTGAATCAAAGAAAAAGTTGGTTGATACTGTGAAATGGTGAGGCAATTTCTCAATATCCAATGTGTGCCTAAGCACGATGATCGAAAAGATGCGACTTGGCCCTAGAAGCCTCTGCTCCAAACTGGCTCCTGTTATTCAGTTCTGTGAGTGATCAGAGCAGTTGATGGGATTTCACCATGATATGCATTCTTTTTGTGCTCTCCTCCATAAGTTGCTTTCCAAGAATATGTTTGCCCCTGCCAACAGAGTTTTTGACAAAATGATTGGTTATTGCATCGTGAGTTCTTCTGATTTATCTGTTCCAATTTGTGATGGTTTGAGGACGTATGGTGCAAATGGAAAATTGGGAGTGGCATGTAGCTTCTTGCTTGATGGTTACCGCAGATATAGAATGGTCAACCAATGCATGCGTACGTTTCACTATATGTGCGAATTGCGCATTGTGGTATCACATTCCTCATTATCAGGGATGTTGGATTTTTTGGTTGATGTGAATCGTGCTGATGAAGTTATCGGTATTTACAAGTCCATGTGCAAATCATTTGGAAGTCAGTGTCATAGAGCTATTTATGAGCATGTGATGGATAGGTTCTTGAAGAGGGGGGAAATTGAAAGAGGTTGGAATTTTCATCATGCGGTGATTGATGGTCGCGTTGTCCTCGATATCATAGCGTGTAACAAGATTATGAGAGCTCTTTGTGAGAGGAGTCAGAGCAATTTAGCTCTTCGATATTTGAAAATGTTACAAGTAACTGGTCCAGAGCCATCGGTAGCGTCTTTCAGTATTTTGGTCAATGGTTTCTGTAAGGAGGGTAGGCTAGACAAGGCATTTGAGGTGAATGAGCTCATGGCAAAGAATGGTGTCGATCCCGATCTTGTAACTTATACTATTCTCATTGGTGGTCTTCTAAAAGCTAAAAAGTTGGATAAGGGTTATGCTCTTCTCTCGGAGGCATTGAATAAAGGTATTGAGTTCGATGTAGTGACTTATAGTTCGATTATGGATGCATTTTTGAAAAATGGAGATTTGAGAAGGGCTGCCGTGTTGCATAAAAGATGTTTGAAGGCTGGGATCAAACCAAATATGATCACGTATGGCATTCTTATCAATGGGATGTGTCTGAATGATAGGATAATGGAGGCATGTGGGATGTTTGGTCATATGTTGAAGCTTGGTTATGTACCTTCTCTCTGGACCTATAGCAGTCTTCTCGGAGGCTTGTGCAAATTTGGATACTTAAGGGATGGTTTTAGGTTGTATGATGATATAATGATGAGTGGTGAAGAGCCTGATATCGTTGTCTATAATGTGCTAATAAATGGTCTTTGCAAGCGAGGCTTGATGGCTGATGCTCTCAGATTCTTTTATCAAAGTGTTGGCCATGGGCTTAATCCGAATGTCTTTGTTTTTAACTCCTTGATAAACGGCTGGTTTAAATTAAGATGTATTACAAATGCTCTAAAGGTGTATAGCCAGATGGGTTGTTATGGCGTAAGACCTGATGTTGTGACTCAAACCATGCTCATAAGTGCGCTTATTGAGTTGGGAAGACTGAATTATGCTTTGCTTCTTTTTTTCCAATTATTGAAGAAGGGTTTCTCACCAGACGTTGTAACTTATTGCACTCTTATTGATGGTGCATGCAAGCAACATAACTCAACTCTTGGGTTAGAGATTTTCAAGATGATGCAGTGGAATGGAGTGATAGCAGATATTGCTATATATAATGTTCTCATTAACGTGTTGTTTAAGGAGGCTCGTCTAGGGGAGGCTCTGCAGCTTTTTGATCAAGTTAAAGAAAGAGGCTTAGAGCCTGATATTGTGACATACAATACTGTGATCTGCGGGTATTGCTCTTTGAAAATGCTGGGCGAGGCTGTTCAACTTTTTGAGAAGCTTAATTATGGACAACTAAAACCGAATACCATAACATTTACAATTCTAATCGATGCTCATTGCAAAGAAGGTAAAATCGATGGAGCAATGTCTTTGTTCAGAGAAATGCTGGAAAAGGGTCCAGAACCTAATCTCATCTCTTACAGTTGTCTAATTGATGGGTACTTTAAATCTCAGAACCTTGAGAATGCCTTTGAACTTTATGAGGAGATGCTAAATAGGAAGATTTCTCCAAATATAGTTTGTTATAGCATTCTTATTGATGGTCTTTGTAAAAGGCGACTCATGACGGAAGCAGCGCTTGCGTTTTATTGTGCTAAAGACAGGCATTTAGTGCCTGATGTAATAGCATATGCCATTTTGATTCTTGGCTATTGCAAAGTTGGAAGTATAGAGGAAGGCCAGATTTGGTATGAACGCATGTTAAGAGACGGGATAGTGCCGGATGATGTCATGAAAACAACAATTCTGGAGCCTTATCTTGAGCTTGATTAGTTCTGAGTAAGCATTATAATCCTTTTCATTTTGGCAACTATTATAGTAGAATCTCTTGGTATACTTATCTGTGAAGTCGACTGGGTGGATTCTAAATGCAATGGAGAATTCACCTTACTCAGTGGGTTTAGTTTATTGGAATGCTTATATGACTACCCACAGCTGCATTTGTCATTAGAAGATCATTTTGTTTTGCTTTTCACAGGATGCAAAGTTAATTGTCCGCTTGATTTCTAGTTTTTCTTCAGTTGTTTTTCAAATCCTATTTGTATAGTTGTACCTGAAAGATAAAATGTTATAGTGAACTGGTTTACCACTTTTGAAGATACAGAATTAAAGTCAAGCATCTCCTTCGAAATTGATTTTTGTCTCTCTTGTCAGTCGCGCTGGGTGTATCTCCCTGACAATGTGTGTCCTCATCATTGTTTGTAGATTTTTCCCTACAAATACAGTTATGGATCTCGTACATGCATTCATTGGCTGGACAACGTTTTGGAGAAATAGTTGGAAGTTCATATCGCATGGTTTGGAGATGCTAGCAGGGTGAGGGACCAGAGCTTGATGCATCTAGGGCGGGCACTGCGTTTTTTTGAGCTGGCTAGTACTTTCCTTCACATTGATTATTTCGCTTTGCCAAGGTGTCAATTCTGGCTCTTCAAATTGATTATTTTACTTTGCCAAGGTATCAATTCTGGCTTTCTTTTTTCTTTTTGGGTTGCATCTGCTAAGATGGGCAGTATCATATTTATCTAGCAGAACTGGAGAAGGAATTGCAAGGCCAGTCAGTGATGGGGCAACACAAATATTGACGAGGATCGTTGGCTAAACCATTGTGGAGAGGATGGGCGTTATCCTTATTCCTGCTAACCATTCAAAAAATCCTTGGTATGGAATCGCCCACTAAAACCATGTATTGTTTGAGATATTGTTTCTCTCAACTACCATACCTTTGTGTTGAAACGCAGATTAATGCATCTGGCTGTCTGAAAAGAAAATAGAGGCAGATGGTTAGGCAATGATAACTTTGATCTTGTATATATCACATTGTCATTCAGGACTGTGATGTTTCTATTTGGAATAGATGTTCAGTAACAAACTCATCTTGGTGCATCAATGTTAACTATTCCTAATAATCTTGTGCTTGCTGCTTCTGTGAAATCGTAAGAGGTTAATGTCTCATTAGGAATGAAAAAAAGAATGGACCAATGGAATTTTAGCAAATCAACTGATCATTTACTGTGAAATGTGAAATATGGGCAAAGCTTGGGAGAAAACATCTGACCATGTTCCAGGAACCACATCTATACTGTCAAATAGTAAGCGAGCAAATTGTGTGGACGCTTGCTGCTTCAGAAGGCATGCATGATAGGGTAAGTCATGACTCACTGTTTCATGTAATGTTTAGTACTGTGCTGCACTTTTATGGCAATGCGATGTTTTCTGAGTTAAATTTCATTTACACCTTTGTCCTGAGTTGGATCAGAGATCTTATATCAGAATTGGTGAAGATGAGATTTGAAATGCTATTCCATGTGACCTTGTGGCATGTGCATTTTCTCGCCTGTAAAACACATGTTTCTATTTTGAGACAGCAATTTATGTGCATATAATTACCTTCAAGAATAAAGCCTACCATTCATTTTTTCGCCAGTAGCTTTACTCTTTTTCCCTTTTGGCAGACTTGACAATTGAGACCGAGGGTTGGAGCCTCTTTGACGAAGTAAATTAGGTGCCTATCTGTCATGGGCTGGCTTCATCGAAAGAAACCTGGTCAATATCGAATACCTTCAGTCATGGTTGGTGATTGATGATGGAACAGCCTATTTATTTTTGTCGCCTACTTTGTAAAATTGTTTGATATCGGTCTTCCGTCCTCTAGTACACTGATAATTTTCTGGCAGTGGACATGGTAAAATGTGTTCTCCTTTTTCCCTCTTTAATTCTATCTACATTTTATGGGAATTCAAGTTTTTCCACAGCACTTTTTGGCCAAAAAGAGAGAATGTGGAACAGATCGCTTGTTGTCCAACCCTCACCTTTAGGCAAGGGGAGAGGGTTGGGCAGCCGTTACCTAGGGTTGCTTCAACGGCCCGAGTCTTTCCATGTTAACTGGCAAGGGTCGTGGCTGTCATCGCCCATGATCGGAAGTTCGGTCCCGACTACTGTCATTCACTGCTAGCAAGGGCCATTGCGTTTGTTGGTTGCCCCCATTTTCTCCCTCTTCTGTCTGTTTAGTTTCCCACTTTGTTTAATGTGTTGAATATTTGTTTAATAATGAAGTAACTACAGGTGATAGGTTTTAATTAGTCACATCTGTAGTTGCGATTGAATTAGCGATTTTTAATGGGTAACTAGTTTGGCTAAATGAGTAAATTCTCAAAATCTAAAATAGCAAGATCTTTCTCCCTTGTTATCACAATGAAACATAAAATTTGTTATATAGCAATGAGTCACTTAAAACAATCACCGCTCCGCTTCAATTTGATTATTACAATAAATAAGTGCACCATCGATTGATATGACTTCATTTTGATTCGCATTATATAGTCACTGAACAGTCTCATGTCAATGATGTAATAGTCAAGCAAGGTGCCGTCGATACAAATCTGCCCTGAAGGCAGTTGATATAATTTCCCTATTTGTAGTCCATGAGGTCTCGTTGCCCAATATTAGTTTACATTTGTAGGACATGCCCGACTTGCATCCCATTGGATCTCGCCGTCACTTACGATGAACGTGACATCACCCGCAAGCTTTCTTGTCATTCGAATCCATTCCATTTCTGTTGCAATTCGATATCCCCCCAAATGCAACTCAGAACTTTCGGTATCTTATTAGCCACACTTGATGCTATCTTTTATGGGACAAGATAATGAATGGCATGTCGATGTTAATTTAGGCATTGACCGCACAATATCATGAGGCAAATAAACAACAAATTTCAATCACAACATTGAGCTAATTCACAAAATCTTGGACAAAGCTAACCATTCCACATCCCATTTTCCTCACCTTCCCCACTTCTCGGACACAGCAAAATCTTCAATGTCAAAGAGATATTTATGCATTGCTTCTTGTGAAATTTCTCGAAAGAAGTTCTGCTTAAGGGCCTGAGTAGGTAATTGGGCTTTTAGGGTGTTTTATCTTGTTCCAAGTACTGGCCCTCTATGTAAGCCCAATGTCGTTCTCTCCGACCGCCAAATTCTGCAGCAATTATGAATTTCATCCATCTAAGCAGGGGAAAAAGAAAATATCCAACTCCCTTCTTCTGACGATTTTCATTTGGACATGGCTTGGAGCTGCTTCTCATGTACTGCTTCAATTCCTGTGCAACCCCAAGGTTTTTGTTTCTTCTTCGCCACCGTCTTCATTACAACACACTCATTTAGTTTTCTTGCTTCTCTTTATCGTTTGTTATTTGGTAGTGCATTATAACGACGTGTTTTATGTGCTATGACGACAGTGAATTTCAGACCCAGTAACCAGAAATGCCTTCAGGACGTCAGAAACATGGTGAAATCGCTCGGAATCCACTCAATCAGGTCTTCTCCCGTCGATTCTCTCAAGAATGGAAACTGGGTCAAGCTTATTTGCGGTGCTAGTTTCGAGGTGATTAAGGGTTCGAGCCTCAAAATTCTTGCGTTCTGTGCTTTCTTGTTAAGCTTCCTGAGCATCTCGGTGTTGTCTGTTTCCAGGATGTAGTTGACATCAGGAATCTTTCTCTGGTTTACACTTTAGCTGGAGGTTAGACATTTTCAAGGCCCTTTCGTTTGTGTTTTGGAGTTGTTTCTCTTGTCTCTTTGTTACGTATGCTTTGTGACGGTGACATGATTTTGAATGGGGAATCTGGAAATCATGTGCAGTGGACTGCATTGACTGTGCTGCCGATGAATCAGTGGTGAATGCAGTGAACCAGGGGATTGAGGCGGCGAGAGAAATCGTGGAGGTTGGGAGGCCTTGGGTGATGATAAGTGTTAATGATGACGAGGATCTTCACTTTCGCAAAGCTGGTAAAAGCCATTTTGAGTGAAGCACAACCTCCTCATAGGATTGGCTACAAGGAAATTTGAGCCTATGCTGTAATTTAGAACAATCTAGTATCAAAGTGAGGACCTTAGGACATAATCTGGTGTAAATATGGTTGTTTGAGCTAACTGTGGCTTAGTATATAGATGACTTATAGTTCCTAAATATGAATAGCTATGTTTGATTACTTGTGCATCAAGCTGGTTTTGCAAGGGTCAGTTAAAAATGACTTGTGATTTTTTCATGAACTTAAGAATCTTTTTGACAGAGTTTGATCCAGCCGATTGCCCCCAAGACTGCTCAAGGCCTTGTGAGATTGTATGTCCTGCTAATGCAATATCACTAGAGAAAGAAAATCCTCAGCAGGCCATCTTTGGAATACCAGTGATGAGGGTAAAAAACAGGTCCTTGTTCTCTATCTAGTTCACCAAGGACTCAAGCTAGTCGATCTTGGAATTTTGTAGTTGGATTCTGCGGAAAATTTGATATGGGAATATGCAGGGTGGTGTTTTGACTGAGCGATGTTATGGTTGTGGGCGATGCATTCCAGTTTGCCCATATGATAAAATAAGTGCGTTTCCCTCCTTCTCAAAGTGCCATTTTAACCGCCTTGCTTCTTTACGCGAGGTTTCCCAATCCACATTTTCCCTGCTGTCATCATTTTGTCATGTTTTAATGCTAATCACCTTCAATTTGACTTAGGCGTGCATACATACGTAAGAGATGCTGCTGCTACTTCTGAGCTTTTGAGAAGAGATGACATTGATGCTTTAGAAATACATACAAGCGGAAGGTAATAGTTTGGTGATGAATGTAAAATCCTTGTTTTTTAATGGGACTGTCTTAAATAACCTGCTGTGAATGATTGGGACTTTCTTGCGGCAACTTTTCCCTGGTATTCCCTTGAATTCTTGACTTTCACGTTATCAAAGGATTATTGCGACTTCTTTGTAGCAACTTTTACCACAGTCATAACCTTGAATTCCTGATGTTTGAAGTGAAAATGATATATTTAACATCATGACATTCATGCTGTCAAACAGGAAGGTAAAGAGACCAACAACATCTTGCCCATCTGACATTGGTCTTAATATGTTGTGAAGATAAATAATCTGGTTTATCCAAGTATGTGTCCTTTTTTGAGACTTTGATCCCCTTTCTCGCAGGCAAACTTTGCACTTTAAGTCACTTTGGGATGGTTTGGGAGACGCGATCAACCATCTGAGATTAGTTGCGGTGAGTAAAGAACCTTTACATGTTTGGCCAGAATAAAATGTTAGTTATTTGGGTACATGCTGAGTGGATAGATAACTTTTGCGCTTTAAGAAATCCAGGTTAGCTTTCCCGATGTTGGGGATTCATCCATCTCCACAATGAATGCCATGTATTCAATCATGGAACCTGGCCTACGTTGCTTTAATTTGTGGCAGGTGCACACGACCTTGCTCTAAAACATCCTATTATCGCTTTTCCAGGACCCACTGTGTGTGATATATAGAGGCATAAAACAGCTGCTTCAATGTGATTAATTGCAGTTGGATGGCCGTCCTATGAGTGGGGATATCGGACGTGGAGCCACAAGGGAATCTATCACCTTTGCTGTTCGTCTGGCTGCTGCGAGTGACAGACCTAGGGGTTTGTAAATTTTATGTTCTCTCTCTAGTAGACATATTCGTTTTATTTGTAGAATGCCTAGTATTGCTTTACTCTTCTAATGTAGGTTTTCTTCAATTGGCGGGCGGCACCAATGCTCATACGGTTGCTGGACTAAAGAAACACGGGCTTTTCCAAACTAAATCTGTTTCTGGTGTTGCCTCATGTCTTATTTCTGTTCGCTCTGCCATTTTCCTTTTTTTCTGTTTTTTTTTTCCATTCATGTCTCCTGGTTTTAAGCTAATTCCATTATGTATATTAGACGAGAATTTCAAGGATGGGCAATCAACAGTTGGATCGCTCAGGCCATTGGATGCTTCTATTGGAGGCATAGCATATGGAGGGTATGCTCGCAAGGTTAGTGGATCGACCATATTCTTTTCAGCTTGTCCATTGAAAGGGTACTTCCTCACGCATGCTGGTGATCGGTGAATTCAAGTAAAAGATAGGGTAAACTTGGTATTCGCTCGTGAACAGGTCGTCGGGAGGATTCTCAGCTCTATGCAGTCACAGCATGAACTGACTTGTATAGAAGAATCTCCAGATTATCTCTTGAAGGCGCTAGCGGAGGCACTTGCTTTAGTTGGAACCGTCAAATGCTACGAAATCCCTTCTTAGACAGCATTAAATGTGCAACTTGTGTCTCAAATTTCAGTAGCTCCTATTGCCCTTCATAGAGAAAATTCCAAAAAAGGGCATGAGGTCCTTGTATTTTCTCAAATAAGGATTTTAAGTTAATCCTGTTTCAAATATGGGCTTGAAATGCTTTCATTTTTTCAAATAAGGGTTTGAAGTTAATATTGTTTCAAATAAGGACCTGAAGTAATTATAAATCTAAAAAAAAGGCCTGATTTAAATGGCATTTTCGTCTTTTTGCTTATTTGATTTTTTTTCTTTTTTATTAGACTTTCCTTTTTTTCTATTTCCTAAAAAATTAACAAAAAAATGTAAAAAGGAAAAAGAAAAAGACAACATACACAGGTGGGATGGTTGCGGCAGCCACCCCACGATCCCAGGGGGCGCAAAGGCCGGCGGGGTCGCCGGTGTCTTGGCGAGGGTCGACGACCCCACCCCACCAACTAAGGGTAAGGGTCGACGAGGGTTGGTGGCCCTCGCCCAGATCCGAGAGAGGCCTTGACCCTCTTCCGATTTTCACGAGGGTCAGAGGTGCTTGCCTTTGGTCGGTGGGGACATCGGCCCTTGTCGAGGAGCCGGCAACCCCGCCGACCCCCCATTAGCGGTGGGCTGGCAGCCTTTTTGCTTGTGTGGTTGTATTTTTTTTTTTTTTTTACTTTTAAAAAATTGAAAAAAGGAAAAAATGAACAAAAAATCAAAATGGAAAATGATGAAAATGCTCTTTAGGCCATTTGAACATATTATGCCATTTCTGACCCTCATTTGAAACAAGGTTTATTTGGAGCATTTATTTGAAAAAACGAGAGGACTTCGGGCCCTTATTTGAAATTTTTTCCCTTTTATGTGAATTTTGATATTGGATTTTCAATCTGAAAATTTACTGGTTTGAGTTCTTTGTTTACTTTCTCATGGATTATGGTTCCTTCTCTCACGCCAAACAAGCGACACAAGAAAATGTCCATTTATGTATTATGCATTGAATTTTCTCAGCTAACATTACAAATTCTTGCAAGGGATTAATCATGTCCTTTACATCACGGGTCCCATAATTTGCCACTCACATCATGGCGACAGTTTTTTGGCTGCAGGATAGTACTTGCGGTGCCTGGTGAGTCGAGAACACCAACCAACCTTCCTTTTATAGATTGTTCCTGTAAATAGTTTTGCGGTTTGCATCTTCAAATCAGATTGTACCATGCCCGGTAGTTTAACTTGGAGATCTAGTCCCTTGAGTGACACATACAAATCACTTTAGTATAACAGCTAGTTTCGGCATGCTGTGTTCTCGTCTAGAGAGTAGCATCAGCTTCTGATCTATTTATGCATGGGAGACCAACCCCATCTTCGTATATCCTCAAAGATGGCATTTGTTTCACTTCGGAATTTTGAGGGCACACACTCTTAACGCCACTTCAACGGACTAGTTGTGTCATTCCATTTACAGCACTTACTTTGTAACCTGATGTCACAAAGATCCACTTTTCAGCTGCCAAGGGTACGAGAGAATTCTATTCGTCACACATGCATGTGAAGTGACTCGATCATGTATGTGTTCCGTTCTTAACTTCCTTCTCGTGGGCCGAAGATGGAAAGATACTCATATGATTCGAGGGAAAATTGAACTCTTTTCCATGCGTCTCCATTTTTTTTTTCATTATTTAAATCGAACTGAATAAAAAATGCACGAAATTTCGGAGTGATTCTATTTTCGGTTCGTTTTTCCGATTCGGTTTTGACACCCGTCTGACTTATGTTGCTGGGGAAGCATTTGCTCAGCATTAACATTTCGCTAGATTGCCAATCAACGGGCACGATGAGTTATATCATGTTCGGGGTTCGGATTACCAGCAAAACAAACCCCATACCCGTCTCGAGCTCTATAAGGCTTTGTAAATGATTTCTCGAACTTGTCCCATAACTCTCAGTATCATATTATGCTTCGTTTGTTTCGCGAAAAATGAATGATTGGAAAATATCTTTTCAAAAGATGATCGCTTATATCGCTTGCAAAAGTGAATGGACGAAAAATATTTTCATTGTCTCTACAAAAACAATTTGTTGTCGATAATGCATTGACTAGTTATTATAAGTGACACACATGATCATTTTTACTAAAATATTTTGACTCTGTTTGTTTCGTTTAAATAATTCGAAAAATATTTTCCTAAAATTGATCGGTAACAAAAATGAACGAAGAAAATTCAGTTGCGTCATCCATTAAAATGTTCGGACAAAAATTATTGCCGACAATAAAAATTTTATCCATTGAATAATTATTCCAGACAATGTAAGTGATCATTTTTCAATAAGTGTTTTTCAAATCATACATTTTCCAAAAACAAATGGAGCCTAAGTGAAATGCCATTTTATTATATCAGTATATATTTTATACTTGAACTTGATCATAAACCTTTTGGTATTTTCTTCCTTAATGTATAAGACATGGAATATCAGTTTGTATCATAAATGTAGTATACTATTTATAAAAAGTTCACATTGTAAATTATAACCATATCATTAATAAAGGAAAACCATGTTCCTTAATGCATTTTATATGTATCGTATACTATACTATAAAAATGTTCACACCGCGTCAATGCGCGGACACTCCACAAAGCAGGTGGTCCTAACGTAAAAGGCTTCATGCAGAAGTTACCTATTTGCTAACAAAAATATTTACTAAAAGATAGCAAAAAATCGAAAAAAAAAAAAAAATCAAGTTTAGTAGCGGCAGTGAAGGCCAAGACTCTATAACGATTTGCTGACAACTTGGTGGTACCTACCAAATTCCCAAATGTTGCTTTTTTTCTTGCCGGTACTGTTGCTTTTTCTCAAGTCAACTTCCCAAATGTGAGACAAAAAAAAAAAAAAAAAAGCAATAGATTTATCCCAAATCAAATTGAGGGACCGATCTTGAATTATAAAGGATGTTAGTTAGGTTCTTTTTCCTTTCCCGTTTGGGTACTTCACTTGTGAGGTCGTAATAGTAGTCTTCATTGCTTTTCTTACAAGGAGCTAAAATGAATCTTACTCTATTGAAGAGTCAAAACTCAATTTGGAGGGAAAATGGCAAATGCCTAATGGTGCTTTGACCCTATAGTCTAGGGGATATGGGTTTGCTTATATAATGACTTGATATTAGATAGGTCCATCCTTGGAAATATGACCAATATAATCCCTTTAAATTTATTGTACTTATGCCAATTCACTTTTAAATCTTTCAATTGTGCAAATTTGAGTGTTCAACATTTTGACTATTTGCCAATGTAATCCTTTCGGTTAATTTTGATAAGAAATCGCCGATCCCGACGCCGACCATCCAACGTGTCATGGCCGGCGCCAACATGGACAATTTTTCAGTATAAAACTTTATTTTTTTTATTATTATTTTTCTTTTCTTTTCTTTCTTTGTTTGTTTTCTGTTTACAACTTGGGCCGGTGAGGATGCCGGCCACGAGTGAGGGCCTCCATGCCCTCGCCCTAATCTAGGCAAGGGTCGACGCACTCGCATGTTGGCCGACGGGGGCATCGCGACCCTCACCAAGATCCGGGCAAGGACTTTGGGCCTTCAGCTAGATCTAGGAGAGGGTATTGCAACCCTCGCCCGTATTCAGGTGAGGTATCACGACCTTTACCCCGACCAAGCGAGGGCATCGTGACCCTTGCCAAAAAACATGCAAGGGTTCGACCCTATGCTGGATTTGGGCTCAGAGGCCCTCACTTGTGGTCGAAGGTGGGTAGAGGCCCTCGCCTAGATCTTGTTGGCCCACAATTGGGAAAACCGAAAGCAAAGGAAAGAAAAAAAAAAAAAAACAACAAAAAGCTAAAAACATTGAGTAAAATTAAAAAAATTGTTCACATCGGTGCCGATCGTTCGCTAATCGTACCATGTAATATGGGCGACGTCCATGCCAATGATTTTTGGTTAAAGTTGGTTTGATAGACTATATTGATAAATCATTAGAATATTCATGAGTGAATTAACACAAGTACATTATGAACTTTTTTTGATGATTTTTCTGTCCGTCAATCATGGAACCTAGAGGCTCACAATCACAAGTCCTATTAATTGAATCTGATGGATGAGTTGTGGACTGTGTTTAGCACACGTGAGTAACCATTACTCATGTGACTATTCCAGCCCGCAGCTTATAGCTCCCAAGCACCACCGTCGACGGACTAGATCTCCACGCCACCGTCGGTCGTGACAATTATGTACGGTGTTCCTTAAGGCATCGTATATGTGGAATTCTATCATGTATCGTGTTTTATACATAAAAAATACTCACACCGCGTCAATGCGCGGGACTCTAAACAAAACAGCTGGTTCTAACGCGGAGGGCTTCATGTAGAAGTTACATATTTTTGCGCTAAAAGACGAGTCAAGGCCAAGACTCTACAACGATTTGCTGACACCTTAGTACCAAATCGCAATCTATCTGATTTCTCAAAGTCATACGAAGGTCAGGAGTCGTACAACGCTTTTTACTTGCACGATAATGTTGCTGCAACTTGTCATTTGATAATTCTGCAAATGTCTTTTTTTTTTTTTCAAATAACCAGAACAAGAAACAAAAAAAAAAAAGAGGTTCTTTATATGTGGAGTCAAGTCAACTTCCCAAATGAAATTAACGGTCACGCACGACTTACCGACCTTGAATTATTAAAAACGTTAGTTAGGTTTTTTTTTCCCCATTTGATACATGAAGTATTAGGTTGTATTAGTCCATCTTACTCTATTGGACATTTGGAAAATTCATAGTCAAAATGGAAGAAACCCTAAGGTTTGCTTCTATTGTGACTTGATCTTAGCTAGGTCCACCATTGCTGGAACCAATATGCTTACAATCATATGCACCATGGACCGACTCTGATGGATGAGTTATGGACCTTATTCAGCACATGTAAGTAACTATTACTCATGTGAGTAATCCGCCTAGCGACTTAGCGATCTTGGGGTCGACAAAACTCGACCCCTGTCCGATCGAGCTCCCAAGTGCCACCGTCGACGGTCTAGATCTCACCGATGTCGATTTTGAGAGTTTCCCATGAGAGAAAGGGAGAGAGAGGTAGGCGCTCGTGGTGGATGTAGCGATGACAGTATTGAGGTGGTGACGGCGGCGAGACGACTGAGAGACAACGCGATGAGTATGCTGAAGTTCGAAGGGGTACGGTCATGATGATGGAGACAAGGAGTGCAAGGTTCTAATCCCCACTTCGTGTAGATATTCGGTGTTTAACAAAATCACTCTTACGATGATATATTGAATGAAGATTCTTATAGATATTGAAGGCAAAATTGTTCAAAAAGTTGTAAATCTATTGCACTTTTGTCAATTCAATGCTTAACCTTTTTAATTTTGTTAATTGAGTCCATCGGACTAATTTTAGTTTGAAATAGATGACGTGGATGCCAACTGTCTCATGTGACGCGACCGACGCCGATGTAGATAATTTTTATAATATTTTAATATTTCTTCGAATATTTTATATTGAATACTTTTTCTTTTTCATCCTTTTTTTACAACGTGGTTAGTGAGGATGCGGAGGCCCTCGCTCAGACAAGGCAAAGGCGTCGCGGCTCTCGTTGGGCAATAGGCTACGGTTTTGGTAATTCCTTGCCCGGACCAGGCAATCATCGTTGGCCCTCACCTGTGGCGGGTGTAAAAAAAAAAAAAAAGAAAAAAATGAATGTTAAAATATTATTAAAAATCATCCACATCGGCGTCGGTTATGCCACGTAAGTCGACCGGCATCCATGTCCGCGACTTCGATCAAATTTGGCAAAACGTGAAAATGTTCACGACTCATTTGATACGATTAAAATGTTTAGGATTGTACTGACAAAAGTGAAATATATTCAAGACTTTTTTGGACAATTTTCTCCGATATCGAATGCATGGCATCTTCTTCAAGTTTGTATCATAAGGTACAATACATTCATTTGAACCGTGATCGCTCTACTTATTGCATGACTCCTATGCTTGAAAATCCACTATTACTTGATTACAAAGAGAAAAGTACCTAGCCAGCAAAGCAATCTGATGGGAACCTGTGCGAACCCAAATAAAGAAGTCACTCGGAAATGGGAATTTGATCCTCGCATCCCCATGATAAATCTCCTTCAAATGTTCATTTTTCTTAGATCAACCGCAACTTCATGTTTACTAACATTAGTACATACTTCTATCTACATAATAATTAAAAAAAAGATATGTCGATGAATTGCTCGGCAGCTTCCTTCCTCTAAGTTCGCTAGGCGCATTATTCGCTCGCGTTTTCTAAATCAATTAATCTCCGCGAGTACCTAAAAATTATTGGATCGCCAAAAGAGGAAAAAAATATATAATAAGTACGAAGATCGAAACTAGCAAGGTCGAAATCACATGCAAGTCAGGTAAATACCTTGCAAACGACGTTTGTGTAGTAACCTAGCGCACAAGAATTAGGGTTTGTATATTATTTGTCGCACGCCTTGGTGCATGTGAACAGCTTTGTGTCCCCCAATTTTTTTTTTTTTTTTTGCCAAATACATTTTCACTCCGCCTAAATTGAAGTAACAACTTTTATATTGCCGGAACATATTCTTAGAAACGTCAAATTCACTCTAACCTCGTATTTATCCTAGCTGGCAATGTCGGTCAAGTCAAACGTAGATGTTGCCAAACCCTTGTATAAATCGAGAGAGCCTAATGAACTTCCCTTGCATTGTGGTGTTGCGTAGTTCAGTTAAGAGCACACGCCAAAGCCTAGAGCCAAGCGAAGTGTCTTTGCTTGGGGTGGTGCAAGAGGGGAAAACCGCAAAATGGGAGCATCAAGGTGGTGGTGGATGTCGCTGCCAGTGCTTGCGGTGGTGAGCTCGTGCGCGGTGTGGCACGTCGAGGCGGCGGTGACGATCGAGCCACCGCTGAACCTGCAGTGGCATTACTACCGGAACTCGTGCCGCGACGCCGAGACGTACGTGAGGCACCAGGTCGAGTTCTATTGGAAGCAAGACAGGAGCCTCGCTCCCAAGCTCATCCGAATGCTCTACTCCGACTGCTTCGTCACGGTACATGTCGTCTGTTCTTATCCCTCTCTCGAACGATCTTTAAGCCCGCATCGCTTCGGTATCGAGTTTCCCATCGGCCTGATAAGCCCGTGATATCCCTTTCACCCAACGGTTTAACCTCTCGAACCGGGCTTCCTAGTGTTGAAATCGTATTAAGTAGGTGCAATAACTTGGTTATGGGTACAAAACAGGGGTGTGATGCGTCAATCCTGTTGGACGGGCCAAATTCAGAGAAAGCAGCAGCACAAAACTCGGGGATTGAAGGGCTTGGTACGCTAGTGATAGACAAGATCAAGCAAGTCCTGGAGCAACGTTGTCCAGGAGTTGTCTCTTGCGCTGACATTCTCAACCTTGCCGCTAGGGATGCTGCTCACTTGGTTTGTTTCTCTTTTGACTTAAGAAGAAGTTTACTTTCACTACCATACTGATTATTGAAACGTTGTTAGCATGAGTTGGTAGTATTAGATAGTGAAAAAAAAACCAGAATTGCTGACACGATGATGATGTCCTAAACAGGCGGGAGCGCCGTCGTACCCCGTTCTGACGGGGAGGAAGGACGGGATGTCATCGTCCAAGGCATCGGTGGACCTCCCGCCGCCATCCATCTCGTGGCAAGCGGCACTCGAGTACTTCGAATCAAGGGGCTTGGATGTGCTAGACCTCACCACTCTACTTGGTACGGTAGATCGATCGTTGTATAAAAAGTATCTAGTTGATTTGGACCTCGTTAAGTTACCTTAGATCTCAATCAAAACAAATTCCTAACTAGCCAAAAAACTCAAAATTTGACAGGGGCTCATTCAATGGGCAAGACTCACTGCAGCTACATTACAGACAGGCTGTACAACTTCAACAACACAGGCAAGTCAGACCCGAATATGGACTCATCCTTCTTGACCCAAATGAGGAATCAATGCCCACCACAGTCAAAGAGCCAAGGTCACCCTCTGGTGTTCCTTGACCCTGCCTCAGGCTCGAGCTACACATTCAGTAACTCCTTCTACACCAGACTCCTGAACCGCCAGGCCGTCTTCGGCATCGACCAGCAGCTCGCCCTCGGCGGCGACACTAGACAGATCGCTCAGGAGTTTGAAGCCGGGTTCGAGGACTTCCGGAAGATGTATGCCCTGTCAATAAGCCGGATGGGGAATATCAAGGTCTTGACGGGGAATCAGGGGGAGATTCGTAACAGTTGCAGAGTCGTGAACAGGAAATAATCACAACCAAGATCGAATGGTCTCGCAAACTTTACACAAATGGAAGCATGATTTGTTCTAGAATGAAAGTAAAAGTCCTCAAATGGATTGGTGGTATTAATGAAATATAAAATAAGGCATGAATGATAATGAATGTACTCTTATTATGTTCATTAGTAGCTTGATTGCTTCGCCTTATAGACTATCAAAGAAGCCACATTTCAATTTCCCCGTCGAGAAAATTTACTATTCTCGCTAGTCAAATCGTTGTACAATGATGCTTCAGGCAAGCAATTGGAATGATCAGCCAAACATGTAGCGAACAAAGAAAATGAATGGCCCAAGAACATCACTTGCTACCATCTTGCGAGCACTAACCCTCTGTCGGATTCCTGTCCAAGACCTGCAAATCTTGCCCAAACATGCTCCAATTTCCGAGTAAGAGCCTTCTCTCTCCCTAGGATCACCCTGGTGTGGTTAGCATTCGGAATTATGTCAACCTCGGCGTGTGGGATCTTCATCTTGATGTTGTCGCTGCACTCCATTGGGACAACCTCATCGCGGTCACCATGAAAAATCACAATTCTTGCCCTGGATTTCCTTAGACCTTCCAAGTAGTTATCCATGAATTTCATTCCCCCACATATCACGTTATGCATCGTATGCAAGGCTGAGTGATGGGTGTGCCTCGTCAAGTCGATCAGGGAAAAATGCAAATCACTGGGACAGAGAATGAACGAAAGCTGCGAGTTAGAAACCACGGTCAAGAAACTGCTTTGTGCTTCCTTAAGAGAAAGTAGGCTTTCCAATTTTGGGTACCTCCTCCGGGTAACAAGTTTCAGGATTCTCTCCCATGTCCTGTGGTTGCGGCAAACAAGGAAGCAGACACATCGACCCAAGTGCTCGTACCAGGACATGACCGCTGAGCCAAACAACAGAGGAGGCCACAATCTCTTCTCAGCAATCTTTTCAAGGGCTGTTAAGCTTGCATTGCTTTCCGAAGATGGGAAATATGGCTGAAGGGAAACCATGAGAGAATTGTGTGAGAACAAGAGACATAGAATTTCTTCCACATGCACATCAATGACACGGACTAGTCTAGATGCAGCTTTTTTCCGTGAGATAAAAGTACGTTCTTAGTGCACTCACCGGTGCAATTAGGGTGATTGATGCCACGGACTCCGTATACTCTGCAGCTAAGGCCAGCGCGATTATGCATCCCATGGAGTGCGCAACTAAATGGAAAGAATTTAACCGATATGGAATGATCACGGATCTCTCAATCATGCCCAGGTGATCCTTCAATGTATACGCGCAGTCCCTTGGCTTTGGACTTCTCCCAAATCCCAAAAGGTCCACGGCAAATAATCTGTAGTTAGCCCTTGCCGATTCAGAAAGATTAGGGAACACCGATTCTGTCCACAATGACGAAGATGAGAGGAACCCATGCACGAATATCACATTTTCAGGGGCCTTCTGCACCTGAACACTCGCTGCAACAAGGTAACACAGCTACATTAACCGTGACAAGTTCGAGCAGAGAAACAGCAACTGATTCCGCTTATCGAATTGCAAAGACAATAGAAGATTAATACAACAAGACGCCAGCTTACTCTACACCTACCACAACATCAATTTCCTTTCTAAAATGAAATCTAGCCATCCATGGGAAGATGAAACTTAGATATCAAGCAAAGCCCTATGATATGCGGCGCGGGAGACCAGACTCAAAAGCAAGTCATTGAGGGAGTGGCCAGTTAGTCTATCTACTTAAACGAATTGAAAGGATCACTCTCTCCCACAAAGAAGTACAAATCTTAACAGCTGCGTTGTCGTACATCTTGCTTGCTCGACTCATTAAGGTGGCTTTAGGAACCGAGTGGAAAGATTCTAAAGCTGTGTATGGTAACGTTTCTGTTCCCGAGAACATATTTGGAATAGAAATATTTTTTTGTGTTTTTGTTCCCGATTACGATTTTCGAGAATAGAAACGTGTTTAGCAAGTACAAAAAAAAACACTTTTTCACCAAAAGAAAGGATCTGCAACCGACGGCTAGCGGCGGGCGGTGGCGGGCGGCGGAGGCCATGGGGGCGGAGGTGGACTGGCGGCGGGCGGCAATGGTGGGCGGTGGTGGCTTGCACAAGCTCGCCCTCGAATTGTTTCTAAAAAGTGTTCTAAAATCGAAAAACAAGTTTTTTTTGTTTATCATTTTTGCTCCAAAAGTATTTTTGTTTTTCAAAAGTGTTTTCGAATCACTTTTGGAATAATTTTTTATCATACACGTTTCTAGAGTGTTACCGTACGGACCCTAAAAGGCACAGCAAGAACATAACAACCAATGCACGAGAACAGGGCAATTGGTGTGCATTCATGGGACTGAAGTTCCAAATACAATGTCATCAAAAAAGAGCAACATTCAGAAGAAGAGCGCAAGAAAAGAGTGCAAAAGCTCGAACAAAATCACCTGGCAGAGGCTCCTGAACGACGACATGAAGCTTTAGCGCACCGCTGCACGCCCAAGAAACGCACGAGTCACAGCCACAATCAGACCACCTACTACGATGATTCGTTACCACCCTCCCTGCCGAACCAGAAAGATCCCACCTTTCGACCAACCTGAGCATGCCCATTTCCCTGAAAACATTCCTCCTGCCGTACAGACTCTCGGAGACCTCGCTCTCTTCATCGCCTCCGCTTGCACTGCTTCTCTCGCCGGCTCTGTTCTTGTCGCAGTAGCAAGGAGAGGGCTTTCCTTCGATGAACGCATCGAGGAAGCGATACAACACGCACAGGGAGGCGTCGAGGAAGTCGAGGAAGAGGAAGACGAGGGAAGTGAGGAGCGAAACGAAGAAACGGCGAGCGCGAGTGCGAAGGGTTCGCCCGTCCATGTCTGTTGAGGGAGACATGGAGAGAGAGAGAGAGAGAGAGAGAGAGAGAGAGAGAGAGAGAGAGCTGAGAACAACGAATGGCTAGCAACGAGATAATGGAGATGAGGGACCTGGGCTGGGTTGACCCACGTCCGTAGTAGAGTAGGAAACCATTTCGGGGAATCGTATAGCAGAAAATTTGAGAATTTGTTGTCTAGTCACGTCCCGGCAAGATCCTCTGTTTCTTCAAGCTTGTCGGGCTTGGCTCGAGTGCCATCAGGCATCAGATCCGCGTGGGAAATTTCCGAATTGAGGAGGATCGACAGATCTTGCAACCCAAAAAGCATAAAATCTCAAAGTTCGATTTTTTATTCCAAGCAACCAACTAGAATCGTGCTAGAAGAGGGTAATAATTCGTAGTTAGTGACAGGGTGTCCTAAAATTAATCGAGGATGTCCATGAACTCTCGATTCCCCGAAAATATTATCTCCTCATCATATGCGCTAGATCAATGGTAATTGGACTGTGTTGACAATGCTTGGATCTCCAACTTTTCCATTGTTTGCAATGATAATTGGACTCAAAAGCTGTGGAAGCTTTGTCCCCTGCATGCTGGAGACGTCGAAGAATGACCTCGTCTACTGTCTGATATTGCAGATGGCAAATTTCGGGCATCGTATAATTGTGCGTTTCCCTCTCAGATTTCTCTTCGTCTCTGCTCCCGGGATAATTGGGTGGTCAGAAGGATGACAACAGCTGCAGATTTGACAAAGATGCTGCTTCCAGAATCAGCAGAGCCTTTTCTATTTGTCAGTTTTGTGAAGTTCCAGGTTTCTTTGCGAATACATAAGCAAGTAAAGGTACAAATGGAACATATACAGAAACTGTTTCCTCTGAGGAGTCCGAGTTGGCAGAGGGAAACTATCAGATCGACAAATTTTACAACCGAGAAGATCATCTAGTCTGTGGATGACTCGTGAATCACTTCTCTTGTTTGCAAATTGAGTGCAGTTATCGTCAACATTCTCGAGAGGAGTCTTCCTCGTGCTCATGATAAATCCATTCATTTCTTTCCTGAGCAGCATGACTTCTGGGAAATCTTCATCTGCCGTTACACTGTTAATGTCGCAAAACCGTGTGTGCCTTCTGTTCGATGGCAGCTAATCCTGTTTCTTCATCAACTTTATTAGCACTGTCACCAGCGCCACGACCCAAACCGAATCCACACGGGACTGAGGATGATATCGCTTCGGCATGCTTGCATTCACATCTCAAAAGTCTTCATGGTCCTAGCACAATTCGTGAAAACTACACCTGCTTGAGGGTGACCTCACCTATGGCCGGCGAGGCCACCTAGCCCTCGTCGGTGGTAAAAATAAGGGAAAAAAAATATCAAGAGATGTAAATGACGAAAATACAGCAAATGACGAAAATACTCTTGATCAAGCCCTTTTTTGACACAATGGGTCACTTCGGACCCTTATTTGAAATTTTCTCGCAACTTAATGCAAACATGCATCCAAGTGTGTGAGAACTATGGGCATTGCTGAACTGAACTACTATGGACAAGAACCAAGATTCCAATAATCAAAAGGAGCCGAAGCTGCGGTTATAGTCTTTGGTTCAGCAGGGAAGGAATTATAATGGGGCATGAGACATTTAACCATAAATTACTACGTGTTTTAACGTACAATTAGTTGTAAAAGCTTCACAAAGAAATAAACTTAACTGTCAAAAGTACAAAGCAACTAATTAATGTAAAGATACAAAATTCACCAACATAATGCAAAGAATATTATATTATTTCAATAAACGTAAAAGTTTTTATCTACCAACTAGCGTGGAAAAAAAATAAAATTATGGTTTTCTGCTAGAACAAAAAATACTTCTTAAGTACAAATGAGTTATGATTAGATAATAAAGAGATAAGTGTATTAGAAGTCATAAAACTTGTACAAAAGTACAATTGAATCCTAAAACATGTAAAAAGTGCAATCAAGTCTAAACACTTATCAAATTAGTGCAATCGAGTCATTCCGTTACCGCCGTCCAATTTGGCTAATGAAAAATACTGAAAGTGACTTTTTTATTATCTTTTCCTCTTGCGTGATGATAACGTGGCTAAAACGATATTGTTTTGGTCCAAAGATGATTTTTATTGTAATGTTATTTAAATTACATTAAAAATTAAGCTTAAAAAAACAAGCTGCAAGCCCTCCTAAGCGATGGTGGGGCATAAACCCATCTTATTCTTTTAATTTTAGTTTACTTGTTAAGTTTAATGAAATTTGGATTAAAAATCAGATTTTAACCAAAATGATGTTTTTTTAACCTTATATTTCATATTTTAGCCACACAGCACCATGTAGGAGGGAGAAGATTTTAAATTAAGCCATGTCTTTATTGTTTATTAGATAAGTTAGATTGAGTTAACAGAAGGATTCGATTGCACTAATTTGACAATTTTTAGGATTTAATTGCACCTTTTACAAATTTTAAAATTCAATTGTATTTTCATGATAAATTTTTGGACTTTTAGTACAGTTACCCTAATAATATAATAATGAAGAGAGAGTAGAGTAATAAGAGATAACAAATGAATTTGATGGAGTATTCATTTTCCTTAAGGCAAGGATTGATGGAGATCTGAGACAAGTATACTATTTTAGAATATCGACCATTATTCAAAGAAAAACAAATTCAAAATACTACCAAAAAACCAAAGTACTGTCAATCGTGTTGACCATTAGTTTGTGGTAGATTTGTCATCGGTGTACCAATTTAAGATTTTTAGTAATTAGAAAAATAGCTTGGTGTAAATTTGCATATGTGTACCAGTTTAAGGATTTCTTTAGGTTAAAAAAAATTAAGTTGAAGTGAATTTATCATATGTGTACTAGTTTACGGTTTTTCGTGATATTAACCCTTTATAATATTGACCCTTATTCGGTTATTCAAAGGATGAATATATATAAAGACAAATTCGAAATACAACCCCCCCCCCCACACCTCTCACACACACACACACACACACACACACAACAACTACCCAAAAAAAAAAAAAAAAAACTCAACAGCGTTGACCATTATACAGTGACTAGTTACATTGCATCATCGTTATGTAATGGAGCAAGCTTTTGGCAACTCCCATCAATTAAAACTATAGTCAAATGATAAATTAAGTAGAGATCGCCAGCAGATTAGGTTGCCTAAAATTAATAATTCGGTATGTATAGATAAATTATTTTACAGCTGTCTAACTATGGAAGGTGATGGACTAACGGAAAATGACACCCCATGCATTATCTCAAAATTATAATTAGTGTCGAGTGTCAACTAGGGAAACTTTCCTCTTTGTCACGTCGGTGCCAACCTGTGAGGTTCAACTCGGTTCGTCTCTCCTAATTAAGAAAAAAAAAAAAACCGTTGTAATGCCAACCCAGATTCCGACCAAATTATTAGTCGCATGATGTTAAGACATCGTAATTACAAAAAGTCAACTATCAATTTCCCTCCTACTCAAACGTCATGTCCTCTAATTTCGAAATCACACCGTGCGACATGAGCTTTACAAAGAAAAAAAATATTCATCACACCAGTTGTCGAGATTCAACTACGCATTAAAAACTAGGGTTCTTCTACGGTCCCGTACGAGAAAAAGGGGATTGGATACTGCTTGATTGGGTCGTGATTTTACTTTTGCATTCGTAGCCTTCCTCACTCTATTTTATTTTACCTATTACTTATTATTTCGCAACTTTTCCTAATGTGGCGTGATTTTCCTTTTATTAGCATCAATTATGTAAGTCTATGATTCATAATATATCCACGAAGAAATAGTAGCCTGTCTAAGTTAATTATAAACTTATGTTCCAGTTTTAAGTAAATTACCTAATGGATCACATTTTATTTGACTTACGTAATCGTGCTCACTAGTTTCTCTATAAATGACCTTTTGAGTTACGTACTCACTAGTTTCTCTATAAATGACCTTTTGTGGTTTGTTTTTAGACGGCATAATTTCTCTTTATCGCTCCTAAGTTTTTTGTAAATTATCATTCGTAATAATTTACTTCACAATAATGATAATCTTCCTTAGTAAATAATAAATTTCATTTGTGTTATTGTCGGTAAAATATCTAATGGATCTCAATTTCTTAAACTTTATAGAGTTATAGCAACCTTTGGGTCAATAACTTTTCCTACTCACCGTAACTTTCCTTAATCTAATGTAAATTTGATCATTTTTGCGGCTTAACTCTCTTTCCACTTCAGTAAGTTACGACAAAAAAAGGAAAAAAAGGGGTTTTGCATGAAGATCCAACGGACCACTTTTTCCTCTTTTGATCCAATGATTCAGAGGAGAAATTCCTCAGAATCCAACCTCCTTCTGTCCATCGTGCCCACAGATTCCATGATCCAGTGAACATCTTTCGGGCCAGTCATCAGCTCACACTTGTCCTCGTCGCCTTAACGGAGCCAACTTGACATATTTTATTTTAAAGAAAATTTTGAATAAAGGCCTAAAATGTCCATATTTTCTCAAAGAAAGGCCTCAAGCGCCCTCATTATTTCAAAAAAAGGCATGAATAAAGGTATTTTCGTCACTTTCACTTTTTAATTTTTTAATTTTTTATTTCTTTTTTCCTTCCTTTTTACTGGTAGTTGGCCTCATAATCGTCGCGAGCCTCACCTAGGCGAAGGCCGGCCACACCCAGGCAAGGCAAACCCTCACTGGCCACAAGAGAGGTCAGCCGTTGCCAAAAGCTTGGGCGAGGTCACCAGATCTAGGTGAGGGCCCGGACGAGGTCGCTAGCAGTCGATGAGCCCTTGCCGGTCCTGGCAAAGTAAAAAAAAAGAGAATAGCAAAAATGAAAAGAAAAGGCAAAAAAGTAATTGACGAAAATGCCCTAAGTCAAATCATTTTTTGAAATAACAAGGACATTTCATGTACTTACTTGAAACAAAGCTCACTTTAGGCCATTATTTGAAAAAATAAGGGCACTTTCATGCCTTTATTTGAAATTTTCCCATTATATTATGTCAGTTGCATCCTAAACTCTTCTGCCCTTGTACTTTCCCAATTGCACCTTACACTGCATTTTTGTATCGTGCGTCAAATACTTTTCTCCAAATATGCATGACCTAAAGAATATAGCAATTCGGGGGTAAATAATGTTACTCAAATCTAATTCTGATTTCAATGATTGAGTAAACTGATATTTCGTTTCTATGTACATAATCAAATTGGGATCAAATGGATAACTCACCATGACAAAGGCCTGCCTTCAGTGCCCGAAGGAAGTCTTGCTCTTTCACTGCCGTACTCCTACTTGCCACATTTGATGTTTGTGCTTGAAAGTACTATCCTATCTATTGATGATACTGTAATGCAAAGTGGGCAAGCAGCAGTACGAATTTCCTTACCATAGCTAGATATCGTTGGTGCCACATGATCGGTAGGTAGGCGATAGAGGTGAGCAATAACACCGGGATCCACCTTAATCGGACTGGACCACTCTCAACCGGCTCATTTTAAGTGGTTTCTATTGGGTACCGGTTCGGTTCCTAATTCCAATTTGTTGGAACCAACGGATACTGGTCCAATTCTGGTTCTAGGTGGGAACGACGCACCCGGACTAATCGGACTGAACCTATGTATATAATATGTGTGTCTGTGTGTGTGTGTTTTTTTTTTCCAATTTTATCTATTTCTCTATTTTGGAGGTGATCACTTTATGGGACAGGCTCAGCGTATGTCATGAGGAAAAAGACTTGTTTAGTCCAATTGTAGGGATTAGATGCAATCTTGCACTTACCTTGGTTTGTCCAATAAATTGCATTAATAGCCAATGTTTTTCAATGTGGAGAAAAATGTTTGGGTCTCATTAATAGTTACTTAAAAAATAGGTTGTGTCTCAGCAATTTTACTTCTCACTTCAAAATAAAGGTGATTTTTTCTATGAATTTGTCAAAAAAAAAAATAGCAAGTGATGTTGGTGCTCGGTACATGGTAGGATTGGTTCCACGGACCCACCCAGAAAATAGACCAGACCGATGGTTCGGTTCTTGAATGGGTCCATAGAACGAGTAAGTGGTTCATAATTTTTATTTTGCGAAACCGGTCCTTAGCGGGATTCTCGGTCTAGGGTGGGAACCATCCACTCTGGAACCGATCACCTCTAATAAGCGGTGAATGTGTGATTTTTGGAGTTTTCATTCGTGCACTTGTTCTAATGAAAAAGTGAGTGATCCATTCCCCTACAGATCGTGGCCTTACCACTCAATCCTCAATGGCCAGCGAGGGATTCGAAATAGCAATTCACGGTTGTTTGCGCTGCACGTTCCCATTGGAGTGGATACAAGTTAGCTATAGGAAGTATGGTTCTAGGTGGAGCCCTTAGGAGGTCAGAATAGCACTACTTAGTGACTAAGAGCAGAGAGCCCGTTGCGTGTTGTTTTTGTTTGACCAGCCTATCTTCTTTTATAAGCAAACTCTCTCTGGCCGTCTAGCCCCTAGACGACTCTCGGTTCTTGAGCATGTTGGGAGATTAGGCGGCAGTTGAAAGAGCTACTCGAAAGCTTGATGATCAATTCTTCGCTATGTCAATACAAACTTTAGGAAAAGTACAATGTATAGACAGATATGATTAGGGTGGATTTAATATCGGAGAGACTTGATTAGACAATTTATGTGCAAGTAAGATGACCTTATTTGAGAAATGAGAAGTATAGGGCACGTGATCAGAAAAATAGTGAAAATATGAGGACGGATATGACATATTTAACAATAAACATGGGCTAGATGGCTCTCTTTCTTTATGCTTGTATAATGGTATTCATTGGTCCATATCAAGGCAAGCAAAGTCGGGTTAAAGGGGGACAACAAGACTATGTTGTTTTGATGGTATAATTGACATGCAATATACAGAGTTTTATAAGAAACCTTTTTGCGAGTTGCATCTAACTTTAGAGTTATTGATATGTTCATTACAAGAATCTAGACTGGTTGTCGAATCCACAAGGTTCTATTATTCTCTGAAGACCCTTAACATGTTTAATGTTAGGAAGTGATTGAATACAATCCGACGTGATTTCACACGATTTAATGTGATTCTTCTATTATGATCGAATGATGATACGAGATCAATTCCCTATTAAAAAGCCAACCGGCATATTGTATTGAGAACAACTTTTTGCGTTGACAAATATACCTTTTCGTAGATTGGGATCTATGTAAACCCTCATTAAATTTACATATAGATGTAAATTTTGGTAAATAAGAGCGTCAGTTCACATCATATGAGCAAGTGAATCTTACTCCTAAAGAATTATATTACTATATTTATGGCACATGAGTCATTGAATCTACTTTTAAAGCCCCGACTATGCCTCTGTGAAATGAGTTTTTATGCACCCTCCTACGTTTAACTTACAAAGGCATGTGTTAATCAAAAAGGGTCATAGGGCTGTCAATTTGTATGATCATGTTACAATCATGTCGCGTCGAAGTGAGACATGTGATATAATTCGAACATGATGTGTTCATTAAGAACTTATTCGTTTGGATTCCTAAAATGTCAAAAGTTGCTTTTCACTATCCCGTCAATATCCAATACATTATCCAAATTTTAAGAAAAATTGTCAAATAATTATATAGAAATCCACGAGCCTATGTGCATTCTCATGACATTACAGTAGAAATAGGTGAGTGGAAACTTTTTTTTAAGCCGAAAAATAAGAGAATAAATAATGATTTAAGAAGGAGAGATCCTCCCTAAATGGTATTATGGACATAGTGAAAGTTTCATGCGTTTAAGATTGAGAAGTACTTAAAAGGGGTAAGCCTTATGTTTGAAAAAAAGACGTCAAAGGTAGAATTACCTGCGGACAAACTCCATGTGACTTAAAACTCTAAAAAGAGTTTTTAAGTATGAATCATTTGGATGGTGATAATTTGAGAGTGTGAGTGTTTCCTTATGAATAGCATATGAAGGTCTCTCCCACCCGATGTAGGACTCGACTAGATGTTATCTTACACTTTAAGCACTAACACCCTCATCAATATCGCCTGATATCAGAGATGCCTGTTGACAGTTGATGCACCAACTTCGCCTTTTTTCTCTTAGTACAATGACTTGCAGTTTCTGCTTTTTGTTATCCTCGAAAAGAGCATGAATTGACACTATTGACATCTGTTTTGAGCCAAAATGTCGTCTAGGCATCGATTGTTGTTCTTAACCTAGTCGTCGCCTCAGTTTCTTCCGGGTTATTCTCCGGGGGCAGGGTTCTACATCTAGGGAATCATCTTGGTGGGGACTAGTTTCCAGCATTTTAACCCTGCAATTCCTCCCAATCGTCAGCTTCTTGTGTCTCGCATCGTCGAATCCCACATCTTACTAGGTAGAGCTAGCACGTAGACGTTGTTGTTGTTGTTCCGGAACTCACTAAATTGAACATTGAACTAGATGAACATACACGTCTGTTAATTTCTAGTCGGCTCAGAATGCATAAATATGCCCGTCACGTTAGCAGCAGATATGGCGGCGCCCGCAGACATGGCGGCGCTCGCAAACCACGAACCATCCAAAGGGAGAGCCGAGCTGTCCTAATGAGAACGCATTTCCATCTGTGTCAGATCCGAAAGTAAACAGCTTTACCAACTTTCAATTTCGATACCGTCATGCAGCTTTTCCGTTTCAAAGAATGGCCTGCTTACTCAGAGCAGAGAAGAGAGAAAGACAGAGCCCATCGTTGACTGCTCCCAGACGACGACCTTTCCATTTTTGGCAGCCAATGGCCCAATTCCCTCCTCCTTCCCCCTCTCTCTCTCTCCTCCACTCGAGTAGTTTCGCGACCCCCTTCCTAGGGTTTTCCTAATTTAGCAATCTCTCTGTCTCTGTCTCTCTCTGTCTCCCTCTCTCTATAGATTTCGCGCTTGCTCTGTCGGAACCTTTTTCTGGCCTGCAGTGCCTAGTACAAGTGTCGGAGTTTGGAGGATTCACTACGACTGGTGCGGAAGTTATCCAGAGATACTTAGGTCGGTGTTTTGGATTGTGCCCAAAATTTGCTGCAACGAAAAGGGTTAGGGCTTTCGCCCGTTCTTGATCGGTATCTCTGGCCAAGATTACAGATTTCGGTTCGCCTGACGTCAAATTGACACGGAATTTTGACTGTATCTCTGGGATTTCTTGCACGAAGTTTCTCGATTGAAGGTATGAAAGTTGATTGGACCGAACATTTTATGCTCTGATTTGTCATTCATTTTTTTTTTTTTTGGGGGTGGGGGGGGTGTGAATCGAAGGGGTGTGTTTTGTTTTTGTGCATAGGAGGATGACTTTTGAGATGGGTTTTGTTTTACCTCGAAGAGGCCAGTGCTCGTGTTCATTGCCTTTCGTTTGTGGAAATGATTGCAAAATGTCCGCCGTATCTTTGATTGGTGGAGTGATAGGCAGTTGACTTTTGTTCTTGTTAGAGATTTGATGATGTTATGATTGAAGCGAAAGAAAACTGTTGTTGTGTGTTTGTAGTGCAGGGTGTTTGCTATTTGATTGAGGAAGAGTTGGTCTTACTGTCCATTCCAGAAGGTGAACAATTTCAAGAGTTGGTTTTGAAACTTGCTGCAATTCTCGTGTGATCTAAGTTACAACCTATTGCGAACGGCATGACTTGCTCAAGTGAACACAATCTAATAGGACTCTAGCATCTTTTTTTCCCTTACTTGGTGGGCAAGGTTTTTCTTTTTCCCTTCAAATGGAGTATCCCTTTTCTTCCAAAGAGAAGGGGATGGGTTACTGGATTCCCCCAGGACTGCAGGCGGACAGCTCTGCTTCTTTGGATAATGGTGCAAGAAATTCAATCTTGGAGGATCCTTTTGGGAACTTTTCCGACCTGATGAATTTCGAAGGTTATGCTGGATTATGCAACAGTCCATCTACAACAGAGCAGATACTTGCATCCTATGGGTTGCCGATAAGTCCATCAGCACCGTATGGATCATTAGATATGATGAATTTTGTGGAACAAAGTTCTTTTTACTATCCCGACCATGGCGGGGTTTCGAATGCTGTAGGAAGTTCTTCTACGTGTGTAGACAGGTTGGCATTTCAGCAGGCAGATAGCCAGCTTGATTATCAGTTGGATTCCAATGACCAAAGTGATTCAGGGGCTAAACAAGGTGAAGGTGCCCTTGGACGACTTGGTATTTCTGGTGTGGCTAATAATGCTATATCCAGGCCTCTAGCACGTTCATTAGATGAGAAGATGCTGAGGGCACTCTCCTTGTTCAAGGAGTATTCTGGAGGGGGAATTCTGGCTCAGGTTTGGGTCCCTATAAAGCTTGGGGATCAATATGTCTTAAGCACCTGCGAGCAACCTTATTTACTTGACAAAATGCTAGAAGGATATCGAGAAGTATCCAGAACATTTACCTTCTCAGCCGAGGGGAAACCAGGAACTTTTCTGGGCCTTCCTGGTCGTGTTTTCACGTCGAAAGTTCCAGAGTGGACTTCAAATGTAATGTATTACAATAATAGTGAATATTTACGGGTGAAACATGCAGTTCACCACAATATCCGTGGTTCTATTGCCTTACCAGTTTTTGACTGTACTGACAAGTCCTGCTGTGCGGTGCTGGAACTCGTCACTATGAAAGAAAAAGCCAACTTTGACTTGGAAATGGAGAAAGTGTGCCTTGCCCTCCAGGTTAATTTTCCTTTGTTTGTTCCTCTAGAATGAAGATGATTGTTCTCTTCTTTGCCTCTCTTGTAAAAGTAGGGAATCCAGTCTAGCGAGACACAATTTAATTGCATAGTGCCTTTGCTGTAAACCACTATACTAAAACTGCATGGCATACAGAGTTTTGTTTGTTACTTTTCTACCTTTTGGTTTGAGAATTAATAGAAGCACTCCACTTTTTAGAGAAATTCATATAAATGATAGCGATTTTCTTTGTCTGATCAATGACTGTTATTTCGCATACTATACATCAGGACGATGCTTTTTGAGAGCAGTTGATCAAACATAGTGTTTGTATCTGGTTTCTGAAGATTATGGAATCCGCATGCTGGCCTGTTTAATTACATTTGTAAAGTCGAAGTATATTAGCTGTTTTTCCAGAGACTTAGCATGCAGTTCTTTCTGCATGAGGATGAGAAGGCTTGGCGGGAGTAGTGGATTGTACCTTGGTTGTAAGCATATTGTCCAGAATTGTCAGCAAAACTGTGACACTCTGACATTTCGCAGCACTCATTTCGAGGCTACATGCATGGACTTCTCTTGAAGTCTCTTTTTGTTTCTTTGCACTAATTAATGAGACTTTCTTGGGGGCATTTTTTGCTTCGGGCTGTCTTGTTTGCTTCTTTGGCTGTAATTACTTTGTGCTGTCTTGTATGCGGTGGAATTTCGATATTGTCTAGTTGATGCATGGCAAAGAAACACGTTTTTTTTTACATTCGCTTCAAGTATAAATGCTTATCTAACAGTACAAAAAGGGAGAAAAAAAGTGAATCAAATGACTTGAACTTAATATTGTGGAAATTGTTTAGGGTTACCCATCAAATGCTAAGGTTAAGCATCAGATTTTCCTTTTTTAAATCAGGATTTCTTATGTTGTGGCTGGATGTTTTTATTAGTGCTTCAATGGAATTAGGTGAAGTTACTGCAGCTTTATTCGTTCACCTTCTACAGATATTTCGAATCATCAACTTCGAATTTCCTTTTTCAGTTTTTGGCTCATTAGTGAGTGTGGAAATTGACGGTTAAGAACCATTGCAGGCTGTAAATTTGAGAACTACGCCGCCGCGGCTTCTTCCGCAGGTAAAACATAGAAAAAGAATAAAATGTGTCTTCTCTTTTCCATGGGGCTATGCAGTGCTCCACGTCCTTATTGAACTATCGTTTTGCAGTGCCTATCCAGGAATCAGAGAACTGCCTTGGCTGAAATATCAGATATCTTGCGTGCTGTATGTCATGCGCATAGGTTTCCATTGGCTTTGACATGGATCCCGTGCTGTTTTTCTGAGGGAGCTGCTGATGAAATAGTAAGAATTCGTGTCAGGGATAGTAGCAGAAATGCTAATGAGAAATGCATCTTATGCATTGAGGATACTGCTTGTTATGTGAATGATAAGGAGATGCAAGGATTTGTTCATGCATGTGCGGAGCACTATCTTGCGGAAGGGCAAGGACTAGCTGGAAAAGCACTTCAATCAAATCATCCATTTTTCTACCCTGATGTTAAGGCCTATGACATCAATGCGTATCCTCTCGTCCATCATGCGCGCAGGTTTGGCTTGAATGCTGCTGTTGCAATTAGGCTGAGAAGCACCTTTACAGGTGATGACGATTACATTTTGGAGTTTTTTCTACCCGTCAACATAAAAGGAAGTGCAGAGCAACAACTATTGTTGGACAACCTCTCACGTACCATGCAGAGGATTTGTAAAACTTTGAGGACTGTATCAGATGCAGAATTATTCGGTACAGAAGACTCTAAAGCTGAGTTACAGGAAGTATCACTCCCAAACATGTCACCAATTCCCGCTTATAGAGGGAGCCATCAGACAGTTTTATCCAATAATGGCACGTCTTCCACAGATAGTAGACCTTCAAATGTACCTACTTCAAGAAGAACCGTCTCAGATCTTCCTCGAGAGCAGGTCGTTTTCTTGACTCATCTTTATCTGCTGGGAACATTTTTTGCACAGACTTTTCTCTATCGCCTTTGTTTGTTGTTTTTGGACTTCTTTCACTTGCCAACACCCTCAATCTGCCTAGGATTCTTCGTTTTAACACTTCAGTTGGCGGTTATGCTTCAATGTCATTTTCATTCAACATCCCTCTGATAGAATTGGGGTTAGAATGTTTGAGAAAAAGAAAAGTTTTCCTCATTACTGTTCATGCTGTTGTATTATATTTATCATTGATAAATATTTTCATGTTTGTTGGGCTGCTAGACAATTGGAAGTACACCAAATTTCTGATACAAATGTATTCAGCAGAAGTACCTGTTGCTCGAGCTAACGGTTTACAGAGTCTAAAAGAGTTGATGAGGGATTTTAGCAATCAGACGAGTTCTTTTTCCCTTTAAAATCTGTTAGGCTAAGGCTGTCATTGTAGGCCAAAAAACAAAACAATTGAATATGTCCTGTTTCTTATTTCCACTGAAGAAATGATATGTGGAATTTGGGTCGAATATGTTCGTTAGAATGTACAAACCAAAAAACTTAAGCTATTAGGTGAGAAGAATAGCCTCATAGACAAGCAATGTGATATACTTTAACAATGTCGATATTGGTTAACCCACAATTCCTAAAAAGTTGGGAACTTGCGGGAACTAACAGATTCAGATTCCAGATTCCGGAGGTTCCAAGGGTCACAAGGGTGGCAGAGATATACACTATACCACCTGGAACTCCATTTCAGATTTACAATTTATTTATGCATATGGCATAAATTTGAATCTTCTTGAAAGAGCTGGAGGTGTTCTGTTCTTTGGTCTATTTTTTTGGTATGATTTACACTAGAGTAGATTAGAGAATGGCATCGTGTAGGGGAATGAGGCTGCCTTTTGCAATGCGACCGCAGTCAGGGGCTCAGGGGTACAGATACATTTTCCTGCCTTTCTTTTGACTTTTCTGCAAAAGCCGTGTCCAAATATTTGATAGTCAGATAAATGTCTGCACGGTAATAGTTGTACCTCTTGGTATTGCAGAGAATCATGATGAAGTCATGACATTTATGACATATCATCTCGTTAAATGGGAATCATGACCATTCTCATCTTGCATTCCCTAGCTTCTTCCTTGTGTGCCACACTCCCATTCTCTCCTCTCTCAGTCTCCCTTTCTCTCACAGCCAATGAATATCCTCTTTCAAGTGTTGACCCAACTCTGTCAGCCAATGAATGTATCTTAGAAAGGATTTTGATAAGAAATGCAGTAGGGGCGTCAACTAATTAAGGAAATTGTGCAGTTTGCAATGAAGGAAATGCTCGTGCAACTGCTGTTTAGAAAAGTGAACCGGTCCAAAATTAAGTGGTACTTAATCTGTGCCCTGAGGCTACCTATTAACATGGCCCTATTTCAAAAGAACCACCTGGAGATAACGTTGTGATCATGCGGAGCGCTGAATATTCAATTGGATGATATGGCTTAGGCTTCATCTTGTGGTGTACAAAACTACTGGTTCTCTTACATTGCTTCTGACAGTTCTTCAATTGTCTCACAGGTGACGAGCGTATCAAGAAGACAGCATGAGAAAAAGCAAAGTACAGCCGAGAAAACAGTGAGTCTGAGTGTTCTCCAGCAGTATTTCTCGGGGAGTCTGAAGGATGCTGCGAAAAGCATTGGTGGTGAGATTCTGTTACAAGGCTCTTAAATTACCATATCTCAATGGCTGATTTGCATTTTCCACGTCAAATCTCCTCTTGTTTGAATCACACTTAATCAGCATAGTTCCTCTCGCTTAGATCTATCAGAGTTCTTAAGGAACCTCGACCTATGAATCTCTCTTTGATGTTCCAGTTTATGGTAGAAAGAGCTATATAATGGAAAATAAGACGTTGAAAGAACAAAGAACAGGAAGAAATGTTGATAACAGGTATGAGAGTGAAAGGGACAAAGAAGAGATCTGGGCTAGTTGGGTCTTTGAACAATTAGGATGCGTTTGTTTTAGAAGAAACTTCATGACAAAGGAAAACTCTTTCCGGGAAATCATTTTCCAGGAAAAGGTTTTCCCCTTTTCAGGTTAGGGACTTCATTTTTCTAACATTAACCATGCATATTTTCTTTTACCGGAAATGGTTTTCTGTTAACTCATCGTTTTCAGCAAACCAAACGCTTGAAAGTTCAGAAAACTAATTCACGGGAAATGATTTCACTCAAACACACCCACCCTTAGATGAGGAATAAATAACAAATCTATGGACAAGTGTTAAAACAGCATTTTCAGCCATTAAAAGAAATGAAGATACAGTAATAAAGCTTTTGTGCATGGATAAAATATTCATCTTGTAAGAATTGTTTTGGTAGTTGAATAATAATGTCAACCATTCTATTTTCTGCAATGCAGTTTGCCCCACAACACTGAAAAGGATATGCAGACAACATGGAATTTCAAGATGGCCATCTCGCAAGATAAACAAGGTGAACAGATCGTTGAAGAAAATACAAACTGTGCTCGATTCTGTTCAGGGAGTCGAGGGAAGGTTGAAGTTTGATCCAAACACTGGAGGATTTGTGGCGTCGGGTTCAATGATCGAAGAGTTTGATGCTCGGAATAACTCCTTTCCTGATAAAAAACCAGCAGTGCAAAATCAAGAAGCATCTATCCAAGAAGAGGAAAAATCAATACCCTTTGTTTGCGGTAATAATTCTGCCATTAAATTGGAAGATGAGTATTGTGTTGGTGCAGAGCACTCGGGGCCCTCAACTTCGAGCTTACATTTGCTCAACATTTGTCATGGGCAAGCGAAGAAATCAAGCATTAGTCAGATTGAATATAGGGACGATTCTAAATCAACTGCAATTGATGATGGTATTGTTGAGCATAACAGACCTGCTTCTTCCAGCTTGACAGATTCTTCGTACGGCTCCGGTTCAATCATGCACTGCAGTTCCTCGAGCTCCCAGAGCTTTGAGGAAGGAAAGCATCCTAAAGAAAGAACGAGCTCACATGAAAGTGGGTCTAAAGTTACCGTGAAAGCGACCTACAAAGACGACACGATACGTTTCAAGTTTGAGCCTTCCACTGGGTGTTTCCAACTTTACGAAGAAGTGTCCAAGAGATTCAAGTTGCAAAGTGGGACATTCCAGCTCAAGTACTTGGACGATGAGGACGAATGGGTGATGCTGGTTAGCGATTCGGATTTGCAGGAATGCCTTGAGATTATGGAATATGTCGGTACACGAAGTGTCAAGTTTCTGGTTCGCGATGTGCCTGCTGCAATGGGCAGCTCTGGCAGTAGCAATTGCTTCCTGGCAGGATGCTCCTAATATCTGTGTCCATCTTGTTGTCGGGGCCTTGAAATTTGCCAGCATCGTGCTTATCCACCATGATTGATCTTCAACGATGTTTTTGGTTGTACTCTTCACGGTTCTGAGCAGTGACTTGAATGATCGATCAGGCGTGGACGCCAAGATGGAGGAGAAGAGTGTAAGGAGAGATGTTCGAATCTTTTTTAGTGAGTGTAGCATCTGTAAATGATAGAAGCAGCTGTAGAAATAGCACTTCCCGACAGAGTTAACACCTTGCGATCCTTTCTTGATCTCCAATTTGTACAGACTTTTATCAGTGTGTGTGGCAAAATGAATGAAAGGGAATATAGCAGGCTCAAGTTCGTGCACTTTCTTTCTCTGTCGCGTTTTCGCGGCGTTCCGTGTTATTTGCAGGAACAAATCGGAACCAATACTTGAGGTGTTTTCCAATGAAATTCTGTCAGAATTATGTTCATCTTGATTCAAGCAGGTGAGGCAATTCCTACTTGCTACATGCTCATCCATTACATGATGGTAACAGCAGTACATTGCTTAGGACACAATCAACATGGTTCTGCCTTCAAAGATTTTCCTTGATAAAAAGATGGTTGCCTGCCAATCTGTACTTCGTCAAATCCCGTAGACAGATTCATCTGATACGTCAACTACGCTTTATCTTGGTAAGTAAATCTGGGGTTCTCAAAATATCTCACATGGTGGCTAGGAGAATCGAGCATGTGATTTCGCCACGCAGGATATTTACACATAGGAGAAATGAAATACCGATTTTACCGATTTATAAGATTAATCAGAAGAGAAGGAAGTTAGGATCGGCTGAAAGAAGGATAGTGGGAAAAATTCGCTAACTTGTGAAAAACCTCTGAATCCTTTCGGGAAGTGTTAGGAAACCTTCATCTTATTCTCTTGTTCTTATTGTGAGATCTTTTTTCTTCGACGGGGTCAGTGTGATGGCTTCGGAGCTGGCATTACGATTCTTTTCTGTCCGAAGAAGTTCAAAGGCATTATAGGAAAATTTGCTGATAACATATGAATTTAATATAGATAATAGTGCTACATACTTGCCGTCCTTATCGTATTCGATATTATCTCGTATTACTAGTAACGGATTATAATAAATAAGTAATTGCAAAATGAAAACAAAAAAACATTGCGTGCAATTAAAATTTAAAATAGTGAAGTTATAATAAAATTGACCAAAAAAATAAGAAGTCATAATAAACATAAAATAGGAATAAATACAACTTTCCAAGAACAGAGGCGGACCCTTCCAGGTTATTGCGTTAATCGCCCCCACCACCACCACCACCACCACAACACCGGCCTCCAATTCAAAGGCGGTCAAATCTCTCTCTCTCTCTCTCTCTCTCTCTCTCTTTCATGTCGCTTCTCTGCTACTCCCATGGCGTCTAATCCTCAGCCTCCTTCAGGTTCGTTCCGAAGCTTTATCGTTACCGACCCCCCTTTTCCCCGTTTCTTGATCGATTGACGATCGCATGCTCGTCCTGTTTTCTTCTCCCGTGTCGGATTATTCTGGAAATTCTAGGGTTTTGCATCTTGTCCCCTCTATTTGCAGAACGCGCCGATGAATTCTAGGTTCTCTCTCGGTGATTTCGATTTTCGCTTGTGATCGGGGACGTGTTCTTTTTCGGTTTTGGCAAATAATTAGGGCCTCGCTAGCGTATGTGCTGTTGTCTCGGTTCGCTGTCTGTTGAACTAGTGGGATTTGGGGTGTCTTCTTGGTGAGTGTTTGGTCGGTGATGGGTGTGGTAAATCGGTGTTTCGTGGCTGGGTGCTGGAAGTTTTATGGGAGGCGGGTTGACTTTTTTTTCAGTTAGTTTTAAGAAAGTCGGATGCTTGGGTTGACTTCCATTTTACACTTGGATATTTTCCATCTGACTACACAACTAGCTCAATTCAGTCTCTTTTAAGGAATTGATTCGGGATTGTCTTGCTTGATGAACTCATTGGAGAACTACTTGGTAGTTGGTAGGTGATTTTCTAAAGAGAAGTTCGGCCAGTTCATCATTCTACTCCTTTTGCATTGGTACTTCTACAGCCTGTTTTCCAGGGTCATTCTAGACAAATGAAAGATTTTGTTAATTTGTAGCTGGATGCTGTGACCTGCATGTGATGATCATGTTCTTGTAATACATAAATACCTGTCTTGTTACCTTCTTTGAATGTTTCTCCGCCTGCACAGAAACATTCTATGAAGAGTTAAAACAATGTTCTTCCATTGCAGCTGCTCCCCCACCAAAACCATGGGAGAGAAGCGGTGCCTCTTCTGGTCCCGCACCTTTTAAACCGCCATCTGCTGGCAGCACCAGTGATGTGGTTGAGGCTTCAGGAACTGCAAGACCAGGAGAAATTATTACATCAACTGACAGGACTACCACTGCTAATAGGAATGCTCTGGGAAGGCCTGTTCCTACAAGGCCGTGGGAGCAGCAGAGCTACGGGAGTAATACCTATGGAGGTGACCATTGATTTTGTTGCAGATGGTGATATCTTTTACTACCATCCAAATCGAAGCATATTTTGAAATTGCTTCTATCTGCAGGTTATGGTTCTACTTTGAATTACGGTTCGGGTTATGGTACTGGAATGTATGGTGGAGTAGGTGGAATGTATGGCAGTAGTATGTATGGTAACTCCATGTATAGGGGAGGCTATGGAGGCCTTTATGGATCCTCAGGAGCCTATGGTGGTGGAATGTATGGTGGTGGAATTGGAGGACCAATGGGTGGCTATGGGATGGGAATGGGTGGCCCTTATGGAGGTCAAGATCCAAACGGTCCATATGGCGAGCCACCTTCTCCTCCAGGGTTTTGGATATCATTTTTACGGGTGGTAAGCAATGGTCTTGCACTTTCCTCTTCCTTGTGAATTCATTGAAAGAATGTTTATTGGGTACCTAGCTCCTGATTGCTTTGACCCTTTCGAACTTACGCTTCTAGACGGAAGTGAATAGAGGCTTTTGTTATTGATTGTTTTTGCGAGAAAAAAAATATTGATTGGTAAATCTCTTCGTCCTCATTTTCATGTCCTGCTTTTGTGAACTTTATAACATTCACTTCTTCCCATCCTTGCTAATTTACCAAATGCAGGCTTAAGAATTCTAGAGACTGTTAAAGTGTCCCACTTTTCTTGTATACGGTTTTATAAAGGCCTTATATACATATTGTCTCCCTCCATCCGAGGCCTAAGCTTTTGGATTGAGTTTTCCGACATGGTATTAGAGCCAGTTTCCATCTCAATTTTTTTTGTCGTGTGTGAGACTCCCCATTTATCAATTCCAAGTGTTATCCTCAGTTTGGTTTGCACTTGAAAGGGGGTGTGAATGTATGCCATATTGTTCGTGTACACATTCATAAAGGCCTATATGTTGTTTACCTTCACCTAAGGCTTAAGGTTTTTTTGTTGGACCTCATAGTCGTTATTTTAATTGGCGAGACTAATCAAATTCTTAAATGCATGAAATGTACGTGAGTTTGTTGTTTGGGGCATTCTGGGTAAGCCAAGTGTCGCTTCAAAAATTTTCTGCAGCGATCTAATAGGTACTTAGACAATTTTACAATCTTAAGCTCATTTCTACTTGACGTAGCTTTGACGCATTTTAGTTCCTGGTGAAATATGAAATATGATGTCGTAGGACCATTTTCAAATATCTAAAACAATGTCTAAGAACCATTTTTGGTTCCAAGTTTCCCGCAATTGCATGCTGTTACCCTGTTCTTAGGTGAAAGATTTTTCTTATCTTAGATTGTGTACTCAGAACGTGTAGAAATGGCCTCAATCTTGATTTTTAAGGCAGTGGGCTAAGACGTAGTTCTCCATACCTGTATTTAGACCTATAAATTAAGGTGATGTCATGCCGATTTATTTTATGGACAACTCATTCTACCTTTTTCTCTAATGCCAGATGCAAGGAGTGGTAAACTTTTTCGGCCGCATTTCAATTCTTATTGACCAAAATACTCAAGCCTTCCACATGTTTATGACAGCGCTTCTTCAGGTAGTCTTTTATGTCCTGTGGCTTATCTGTAAATTTAGTTGCAGAGTGATGGAGTTATTGGGTCTTTCAGTCTCTCTCTGTTAATAGGGTGATTTATGATATTATGATTCAGCTGCAGAGAGACTCTTTCACCTTAAGCACCTGCTTCTCTCCCTGTCAAAGTTGACAACGTGTAAAGTTTGTGTATCTCCCTGTGTGGAAATATGTACAAGCACATGCCTCTTGCAACCATACTGTCCTGTCCGTATTGAGAATTCTGGAGCAAAATTTGAATTAGGAAACTGCATTGCTTAAACTTT
Source organism: Rhodamnia argentea (assembly GCF_020921035.1). NCBI lineage: Eukaryota > Viridiplantae > Streptophyta > Magnoliopsida > Myrtales > Myrtaceae > Rhodamnia > Rhodamnia argentea. The sequence goes on along the minus strand of NC_063159.1, from coordinate 9,356,366 downwards.
GTCAGTTTGCTGTGCAAGTTTCTTTAGTGGACTGGACTATGTAATTTACCTGAAGTGAAGGGGGCTGTAATGTTTGTGGAGGGAAGAATAAATAGGTATTACTATACCTTTTGGTAGTAATTGGCATGAAAGGAAAGTGCATCTGAAAAATAAAAGCATGTTTAGGATCAAAGCTAGCGTGAATCTGAGGGGAAAATTCATTTTTTTCACTTTTTTCACGTTTTAAAGATGATTGAAATTTTGAGTCATGATTGGTTTTACTTGATGTCTTATCTGTAAAAGACCTGTAGCATGGTAACATCGCTAATACGTTATATTATGTACTTGCTTACGTTAGAGATATCAGGGAACTATGTATGTTACTTTGAAAACTTTTGTTAGGATTTTGTCTTGTGCTCTGAGCAATCTGGCATGTTCTGCAGCTTTTCGATCGGTCTGGAATGTTATATGGTGAGCTTGCTAGATTTGTGTTGAGGCTGCTGGGGATCAGGACAAAGCCCAGAAAAGTCCACCCACCAGGCCCTGATGGACTTCCACTTCCTGGACCGGACAATCCTCATGCCGCTCGGGGCTGCATTGAGAAACCAAAGGCCGCTCCAACTGGATCTTGGGACAATGTTTGGGAAAATGATGCCTCTAGATAACGTTGGATTAGCTACTTTGCTTGAGTGCGCACAGATTGGTCAAGAACACAATTCCTCTCTGTGTATGTGTGTGTGGACGTCTCAAGCGGATTGGATCTCCAATGTACGACAGTGTGTAATCTGTTATGGTGCAGAAAGCGCATCCGATAAATAATAAAAGTTTGATAGCTTGGTTGAGAAATCTTGATTGCCCCTGGAAAGTGTCGACTAAGAAGAACTCGTACATGTTAGTTATAGTTCACCATTGAATGTTGAAGTGTTGGAAACAGCAATCGTTGGTTTGACTGCCCTAATTATGGCGGAATATTTCCAATAAGTTAATGAAAAAGAGGTGCTTCTATTTATCGACAACATCTTCCGAAGGATTATGTGGGATAGTTAAACTGGGAAGAATATACAGACCATTTGTAATGATTTTAATGTGGGGTTGCTCACATACCTTTACTATTGAACGATCTCTTACAACTTGAAATGGCGTAGGGAAGAAAGATAAATGACCCATTTAACCAGGTCTTTCCTATGCATTATGAGGTCGGTATGTTTTTGGATGCTGACCATTCTCGCCCGGCTGAGTAATTTTCAATAATTTTCAATGTGTCAGGGATAAGTCGAGTCCTTCTCATACGCACATCAACCAGAAATAAGCAAGTGAAGAGTGAGAGAAAACTGACAACTTTGTGCGCAACATTTGAATGAACCTAGGAAGCCAAAAGGAGCGTCCATGTTCTGTGCTGAGTGTGCTCTGAAACTTCATAGGCTCGTGCACATCAGTCCTGAGTCACAAGACATAAAATTTATCCACGCCAAACCTGAAAATTTATTTAACTCGTGGATTTGATCTATAGCTGATGTTAGGAAGTAGAACATGTCGTGGGAGTTGAAAATTGAAAAGGAGAATGGGAGGTTCACCAAGGAGAAGACTTTATATTGGAGTTGCCACGTGTAAGGTTGGACATATGAATCCTCCAGGGAAAAGTGCTATTTAGATTCTAGAGCCAATTCAACCAAAAAACAGACAGTTAGCAGCATTGAGAAGAGTTTAAATTAAAGCTAATGTGGCAAAAATTAGTTGGAGGAGAAGCTTTGTGTGTCAATCAAGACAACGGCCAAGAGTACCCTCCAGACAAAAGGAGAGACAGACAGAATACCATGACATTGAGAGGGATCAATTGCACTATAAAGTCTACAGCGATCAACCAAAGGGCGAGGAAGGGAAAATGAAAGATGAATTTAAATTATACATTCATTCTAATGATATATCTAAAACTTTGTTTCACAATACTTCTTACGAGGGCATACCTTTGCTTGGTAGTTGTTAGTGCTAGGTTGGCTATAAATGATAGATACAGAGTGGGGAAACATTTCCAAAATGGGGCTGCCACGACCTTCGGGGTCAAAGATAACAATATATCACTGTAGAACGATCATCATTTGAACTTCAGGAAACACTGGGACTTGCATTCGCAAACCTACATTCCCTCTCTCAGAACAAATAACCCTATACGCAGAGCTTCTTTTCTATCGCCTCTTGGATAGCAGGAGTTGATTAATTCCTTTTGCCCACATCAACTCAATGGAGGGAGGAAACGTCATGCACAGCTCATGCCAAGGTCGGCTTGATTAGGTGATGCCCACGCAAACAGGCTATGGTTCTCGCAATTGATTTGCCCTTAAAGAGTCATATTGCCAAATAGTTGCTTGACAGAGAAGTTATGTCCACAACGAGGAGACCTATACCTTCCAAGCAGAGCCAATATCCATCCAAATCCATGGCATCAGGATGATTAACTGCTTTGTGATTACCATAGGATTCATTTCATCCATGAGGCATGAGGCCTAGTTGATGTTCTTTCACTGGCCAAACAAGTCATCTTTTGCGTGTCTTCTCATCTTTCCCCAGATAATTCCCCATGGAGGAAAAGTCCTCAACTCCTGCCATATGAGGCAATTAACTATGAAGCTTGATTCAAGCAAGATTCTAGAGTTTACTCGAGGAACTAGGATACGATTCCCTTCCCATTGAGACTAGACCTCTAGGGAAGGCCTGTGAAATCCTTCACTCTTTCCATCACACTGCATGAAAAAGTAAGAGTTTCAACGTAAAAATCCAAGGGGAAACGATAAACTGGACCTCACAGAACTTATCAGCAAAATTTGGGTTAATGAATATCAGAAATGATAGCAATATTTGCAGTGGCCTCACATAACATCAGATTGCAAAGTATGGCACCAGCAGTATTGCCTTATGGAGTGATTCAACAAATCTTCTATTATTCAGATTGATGAGGACAGGGTGAGAGAGGAAGGTAGGAATCATACTCAAGACTGCCAAATCCTCATTTATCATTTCCTATACCATATGAAATATAACTGATAAGGAAAAGAACATATAAAACTATTAGGGGAGATAATTAAACTAGTAGATAGATCGGGAGTGATCTTTCATTTGTTAGATTTGAAAAACTCTCTTGCATCGAACTTTGTAGCAATGGTAACCCCCTGGTACCCCTTTGATGAGTTTTGTCTTCCATATTCAAACGGATAACAAAAAAAAGAAAAATGCACGGAACGTGATTTTGCCAATAAGTGGGATAAGTAAAATTCTGTCATACCTCTTCTTGAGGCATGGAACTAACTTTTCAAGTGCTCTATGGATAACAGAAACTTCTGAGCCCTCATGATGACTAGAATCCTTCCTTTCTGCAGTTGTACAAAAATAGCCATTATCAGTCATTACCACAAACTTCTGCTGACAATCTAAACATGCAAAGCAGTAAATGCCACAAGTAACTTGATGGCCACGAAATTTATTTGATGTCATTCACCAAGTACCTTTTAAAATGATCTTAAGGGTTGCAATGGTTATCCCTGATGACAAATTGACTAACACAAGAAGGCACCTCTACAATGATATAAGTTACTGAAGGGCAATCAATCAATCAGTCACCATTCTTACAACGGAAAAACTAATGTTTTCACAAATATAATTTGACCAAAGTTAGGGAAAAATGACCCTGCTTCAACAGTAAAGCATGAATCCCTTTTCTTCAGTATTGTCTCTCTAAGGATAAAACTCGGTTGGTATACCTTCATGACCTCCAATGGACTGATCACGTCCCAGATAGGAACACTCATTCATTTCTACATTCAAACCTTCTCTTTGTGCAAATTCTTCCAATATATAACCTACAAAATTATAGGCAATTATACTTGTTTCGTCACAAGCTTCCTGGACAGCAAGGTATCGATTTATGCAAGTGCTCGATCTGTTTGAGACATCCCTTTGTTGATTCTTGAGTTCATCATCTTCATCTTTGTATCTCTCGAGAGATTTTGCACGCCCTGTGTTGGGCAACAAAAAAGAGAAGGGACCATCACCATTGGTTTCGGCAGCACCAAAGTTGCCCAATGGCTTTACATTATCTCTATCCATGCCATTCAAGCGTCTAGAACTCTTTGATTCTTGGAATAAAAAGGAGGAACTGCTATACCAAGCAGCAGTGGAGGCTATACTGGGAGAGATATCCGTCTCAGATTTAAGAGCAGCAGCAGCACTGTCAAACACTTTCCTTGGGGTGTGACCAGGAGGACTACCATTAGCCTCAATATCGAATGGAGGCAGGTTGGAGCTATCAGTAATAGACTCTCCAGTACCTTCCACTGGAAACAACGAATCAATGTTGTCAGACCTTCCACTATTTGATATCCTTGTATGTCTCTCGTCTTCATCATCGGAGTTGGCGGCGTCATCACTTTCCTCCAATTCCTCCATATAAGCATCGGTGAAATCTGTATGATACCCAATTTCAGGAAGCAAATCCCAGACATTCTGCTTCATATGGGCACTAACAACCAAAATGCATTCTACTTCTTCTTCAACTTCCTCCTTAGGTAAGGATGGTGCCGTTCGAGAATTCCTGTTAATAAAAGCCAGACATTCCAATAAAGACCTTGGGATCAAATCCAAATCAGAGCATTCAAAAAGATACTCAGTCAAAACGTTCTTGACTGCTGTTCGTAGACGACTCTCTGGGACTTTAGCACTGGGGTCCAATAGTGACTGCAAAACTTTCAGCTCCTGGAATCTAACTTTTGAGTTCAGGAGCCAAAGAGCCTTCACAATCTCATCCTGCAAACTTGTAATTTCTGAAGCAAAGTGGTAGAACTTCATTCCTGTGGAACTTTGAAAGCCTGATGCTAGTTTTAAAGATAATTCTGCTATAGCCATTGCTTTAGCTAGTGGTTCTGGTAGACAATCCCTAGAACCAGGATCCATCAACATGTTTCTACTAGTTTTCCTCACTTTATTGATAAGATCATCTCGGCTCCGTCCACTTTTAAAGGGCCCCAACCGAGGTACTCTCGCCTGTACACGTCTTAGTTTCCTATACATTGCAATCAGAGCTGGTGTAGAGAGTTCCTCAAGTCTACCCAAGAGCTTCAAAGCCGCTGCCCTTTGAAAATGAGATGCAGGAGCCAAATGATTCAGACAGTTTCCTCGGAAATTCCGTGGGTCATTTAGAAGTCGATAGAGCTTCTTAAATGTAACATTATCCCATTGGGTGTTCTTTTCAATATGGCATACTTTACGGACAGTTTCCCTAATAAGTTTCTTCATCTTCCAGCAAGTTTTGTCAAACTCGACAGACCCCCTAGTAACTATCATAGCAAAATGATAAAGGCCCTTATTGGTCATATTATTTAGATGAGGTAGAATTTCCTTTAGCAAATTAGGCATGTCAGACGGTTTAACATTATCTGGAACACCACTGCACCCTTGTTCCATATCATGCGATAAGATAGCTTCTTCAACATGCGTCTTTGCAGTCTCATAGAATATCTGAAAATGATAGACAAGGTAATATTACAGTGGAGATAGTGCCAATGTAAAATTAGGCTGGAATTTGGACTTTCCCGGTTCAAAGCAAATGAAGAGAAGCGACTAATACAGAGGAAGGAAGTGCCAACTCAATTAAGGAACTTGCACTAGCTTTGGAAAAACATATGAATCCTCAGGCATACTTCTAACAAAGGGTGAGTAATTATAAAACCGAAATCGCAGATCTTTCAAGCCAGGTTATGATTAGAAGAAGAACAGAACAACAGGTAGTAGCAATATTAGTAAATAAGACAATAAGAAGAAGAAAGATGCTTTTTTTTTTTCTACCAGAAATTAATGACGGTTGATAACAAATATAAACTGTTGGCACATTCGTGAAACTTCCCTAGTTAAAACCCTTTTCAGGTGCATAAAAGATGTTTTAATAAGTATCTCATTGTCAATGACAGCCCAAAATGCTTATGTACTACTATTTATGCTAGAGAAAAAGAGGAAAATAAGACCAAATACAATCTATCACAATAAATTTGCAATGGTGACATAAGAACTTACATCATCTTCCCTGAGCATTGATTCACGTAGGGCCCTGAAAATGCACCAATAAATTCCTAACGTGAATTTCACGATTTAATATGTATATATGAACACCAAGGAAAAGGGACCATTTTAGAATCTAGCAAAACACTAAAGCAGTGTAGAAGTAGCTTGCACAAAAAGAAAATTTACCGTTTCTTGAAAAACTCTGGCCCTTCTAAATGCTTCAACTCTGACTTGGACAATGGTAAACCTATCAACCACCTACACGCATTTTTAAATAGCACCGTCAACTCACAAAGAGAACATTGCATATCTTATTGGTATTCTGCATCATCGAATTGACCAGAAAACTCGAGAAGCAAGTTGCTGTCCAATTCAAATACAAAAAACACAAAATCTGCTGGGTAAAAGAAACTGAAAAATAGTAGGAAGAACAAGACTTCAAAGGAAGAGAATTTGAGAGAGAAGGCTTCAATTCATTACACTACTTCGATTTCGTCACATCAAAAGCAACTAAAAATCAACTGAAAAAAAAAAGAAAATCAAACAATATCAACAAACTCTCATCTGTCTAACAGAATTCTATCTACAAACTAGTAAATTTCCCAGGCATCAGAAGCTCCAGATTAAACACCCGTCAATCAATCCTCTCCTTTGGGAAAAGATTGCATTGAAGCTAAGATGCGCACAAAAGCCGCGTACCATCGATACGCGTATGCATACGAACAAGAAAGTCAGACAATCATCGCATAAACGAAAGGACCTTCTCTTGAGCGTGAGCTGCTTCTCTTGATGCTTAATTTGCGACAGTATGGATTCGCAGTCCGTGTGGTAGAGACCCAAACCAGCCATGTCCATCGATCGAGATCGAGAGATATTAGGGTTTTGTGGGGGTTTAAGGATAAACGGAAGAGAGGGACGAGTTCGTTGAGCAACGGCTTTGGGAAAAAAATAGGATGCAACTCGGGAAAAACAAAAACGGGGCAAGAGATCCGAGTTCGATTTGGGTCGGGTTAACCCGACGAGGTGAAGGAACTCTTTCTTTTTTTTTGCCCTTTTGTGACTGACTTAAATCAATGGAGATAACCATAATTATCACCCTTCATATCTAGGCATGAATTTTATTTACGAATAATTACACTATTTATGGAACGCCATAGATAAATCAAGTGGCATAATTGAATCACCAAATACGACAATATGTATTCGAAACTCATTCGTACTTTTTCAAGATGTGTTTGTTTTAAGAAAAACTCAAGAATTGAAAAACATTTTTCGAACTCTTACAAAAAAATTCAATAAAAAACATTTTCATTCTCAATAACAATTTATGTTTTATATTTTCGTAATAATGAAAAAATTTTATATTCACTTATTTTTTAAGCAATACAAATAATTATTTTTTAAAAAATATTTTCAAATTTTTATTTTTTTCGTAAAATAAACGCACTCTTAATTATATTTATGCAATGATAATGTGAAGGTTCATAATCACGGATCGGTCAAATTTTGAAAGAAGGGATCATTGTTGAACTTCGGAAAAAAAGAAACTAGCTAAATAGAGTATATTGGTCTGTTGTACCAGTCACCTATTTAAAATTAAATAAATAAGGGGTATAAGAAACCTCAACAGATTTGAATTAAAGATCATTTTATCTTATCAATAACTAAACTTTCTTATAATTCTAATTATTACATTGGATTCGTTAAAGTGAAATCAGGGTGACTGTTAGGAGTGGCCATTCGCTTTTGCCTTTTGTGTGTGATGGGGTCCCCAATCTCTTCTAGGGAGAAAACAGAGAGAAAACAAAGAGAAGGTAAATATGCTAACTCAAGCTCATAGAGATCAGGTACAACCAATCACAAAGAAAAAATGGAGAGAGAGAGAGAGAGAGAGAGAGCAAAAAGAAGAGATGCTATACAAGAGGGCTACTCAAGAACAATATACAGGTAAAAATATGGCCATTCCGTGTTAATTTCCCACATGCCCGGAATTGGGGAAGTGCTCAACCCTCAGCTGGATTTCATCAGCACAAAATTGCACTGAAAAGAAATAATGAAAAAATGGGAATCATCATTTCCAACCCGACACCACGGCATCCTGCACCAAGAAACAAGATGGTAAGCACGTTTCGGCCGATGAATCAGACCGGTAAAGAGGAAGTGTGAAGCTGCTACGAGGACTAACTAGCTATCATTAAAAGGCTACTTGTGCTCTGTAATGTCTCGTACAACTCGTTAACGACACCTTCAAGCAGTTGCATTAACATGGAAAAAGATCTGAATGAAACCAATTTGCATCAAACAATTTAAGCAAACAGGCTGAAATACATTCACAGACAAGGACAGATGAGCAACTTGCTTGAAGATGTGTCGCCTAAAAGAATAGTCGCTCACGAGAAAGTCTTCCAAACTACATCCCTAACGGGGTATGACAGATCATTGTTGAAGCTAAGCAGGCACTACCAAATGCCAAGGGGGTAAGCCATGAACCAGAAAAGAATGGTTAGATTTTCATTAATGAATCCCCCTAACATGCAAAAGCATGGCAGCTGAATGGAAAGTGAGACTTCTTCCAAGAAAGCTCTAGCAATAGTCAGCTTTGAGGGCTCAGCTTTGTAACTGATGAATGTTTCTTCATAAGTGCTGAGAGTAAACCCTAGAGATTAGGATCTGAAGACTCACTGGGAGCTTTGACAGATCCAGAAAGTCCTGTCTGACCTTGACTAATCATTCCTATTTCAAGATAACCGAAAACGTTTTATCCAGAAGAAAAAATGGGAAAGTCGGATCTCTCCAGATACAAACCCATTTCAATCCACCCTGATGAACTCAGTTAACAGCATTGCCAAGCAGAATGCTTTCTCATGTAAGCCACATACGTGGCTTTCACCAAGTTAGATAGGTGAATCTTGTTAGGGATGTGCATTTTATTGACCCCTAACTTCACATATCAGATAAATCAGCAAAACTCAGATTCACATGGGCGAAAACTTTCATGGGTAATGGTGCATACCAGGGTTTTTCATGGTCTCTGAAGTTGGCAATGCAGGCAGTGACATTTCTGCAAGGTCAAACACAACCAATGCAGCCATCAAAACCAAGCATGGGTAGAGAAAAGTAAGATGACAAAAAGAAGGTAAAGAGGGAGAAGAACAAATGATCAACGTGATTAGATATCAGGTTACCGGGAGCACATAGTGAAAGAGATGAAACTGATGACGATGAAGGCCATGGAGCTACAATGTTGTCAGTCAGGTCACATGTGAAGCTGTACCCTGTCGTGTTGTCAAATATCACATCTGCAGGCAAGCTACGCAGTAGGCAACCTGCTACTAAAAGAAAGCAAGATTCCAGTTAATATCTAGGGTCTAAATACATCCATTAGAAGACAATTCAGAATTAAGTTCTTTTCAGCATGCACAGGAATGACATCCACTTCATTTGTGAAGTGTCATTTTCGAATTCCTATTTGCCTTCTCCAACAAAATCAATTCCAGTACTTTATTCGACTAGCCAATAACAATTTATAGCAAGAAAAGATGTAAACCTTGTGCAAGAATTAATGGATTTCCAAAGCTTGAACTTTATAGAGTGAATTACTCGGAAGGTATTTTACATATGAAAAATCATCAAACAAGAAAAAGCAGAGAATTCGAAAAGAAGTTGAGAAAAGGGGACATCAGTGGAGGAAAAACTAACCTTGTTGTCCATATGCTGCGTCCTCTCCAAGTACGTTAGAAATGAGAGGAAATTAAGTCAGTAATTATAAATTATGAATGACAAACAGCCTCAGAAAACATAAAAAGCCATATAAAAAATTCTACCTTGAATACTAAAATCTTTCAAGTCAACGTCACAAAGCTCATATATATTTGTCATGACCCCTCCTTTTCGAAGCATCGAACCGAACACTGTCGCACAAATTATCGCCTGTTTATTTGTAATCAACATCTGTCTCTGAATTCCCGCAATATATGCATTCAGTGAGCTACAACAGGAAGGGCTAGGAGCAGCTACATTACGGCATGAAGTGATTACTTCCGAAGGCTGCTTAAATTGCAAAGGGCATACTGCAAAGAATTTTGACATGAGTGAGCCAAACATTCGAAAGTTACCTCATATCTAATCCCAATGGTGTCTGTAGAGGGTCAGGGGGACTCAAGATCAATAGATGTCAGTCAGAAACTAGCAGAAAATAAACAAGCACATTAGCCCTGTCGGCAAATTGGGTTTAAAAAAGAAACACTGATGTATATACACATATCCGAGCCTTATCATGTAAGGTTCCCATGAAAATGAGCAATAGAAAGTCAGCATAAAACTCCTCTCTCATATCAACATCAATAAAGAGGAGAGGTAACAACAGTTTCCCAGCACACCTATTGTCCATGCATATCCTACCTTATCACACATTCCACCTTTAGCCACCACTGTTTAACTTCGTGGCTCGGAGAGATTATACACAAAGGAAACTGATAAGCAAAAGCCCAGATAACACCACATTGAGCCACAAACAAAAGACCAGAACTGAAATAGTTTATTAGTAGCTGTATGTGGCAACAGAATACCTTTGTTGACCTTGCACGCAGATAATATTCGAAATGCAGTATTTGCGACATCTGATGGAAGCTTTCTTGATATGTAAGAGTATACAACCCCTTTACAGTCATTTAGAACATCAACTCGACTAGAGCCCTGCCCTGCATCTTTATTTTCCATGGACGATTCTCCGCCCGAGATCCTAAGAGCGGCTTCTGCAATTGCAGGCTGGCAGATCGGTCTGCAACATTCTTTAAGAGGATCTACTGTGCTGCAGGCTTCGAGTAGGCTGCTTGAGTTCACCATTTTCTCAAAAGTCATAGCATCATTTACAGGACATGATCCCCCAGTAAGATTTGCTGATTTTATCGAGCAGATTGAAGGTATTGTGGCGTTAGCTCCTCTGCTGGCAAGGATACTCATGATATCAGAAAAACAATCATTTGCGACAGCATTTTGCACCACAAGCTTATCAGAGCTGAAACTGTAAAATCCCTGGAATATGTGGACAAGGCTACTGAACTGTGGACAACATATCACGTTTCCAACAAGCATTGCTATGGGTTGAGAACAATCAGAGGCTGTCTTGCTTAGTATATTGGATATAGCAGAGAAATTTACAGGGCATTTTCCTGTTAGAACCGGCTCATATGCTGTTGGAAAAGTGGGATACATCGGTGGCAAAGACTCATTTGGAAGTGGATATTGTGGAATAACAGCGGGAGATATTTCTATAGGGTAAAAGATGCCGGTGCTAGGGGGACTCGCTAACTCAGACACAGATGCCATATGGGTAGATTCAAATGACATTTCCAATGCTACCACATCTCGGAAGCTGGATAAATAGATGATAAATAATAATAACTGATGGCACATAGAGCCTGCAAAAACAAAATATCAATGTTTTAGATTTATACTGATTAAATGAATACATGGCACAAACTCTGACAACAAACAAAATCATACCCCTAAGAAAATGATAAAATTGAAAATAGCTCATGGGCCCACTATCCCTCTGGCAGCATCAAGTTGCACGAAGATACTTCAAAGATAGTTGTGAATCTCCCAAAATAAGATCCAGTCAAACAACGTCACCTGCAGGCAACAAAAAGTTAAGACCGAGATGTAATTGAGCAGCAGTAAACAAAAATGAGCAAATGTAAGCAAAATGTCACATTTTTAACGGCAATTTTGTATACAGTAAAAACACACAAGCAGATGAAGACAAGTTAAAACTTAATCTTAAACTAAATCCACAGAAAAACTAAGATGAGTGCCATTGTAAGTTTCTCCCATCTCCTTAAGGGTCAGAACCGTACAACTTCCTTTCCCCAATTGACGTTTTCTACGATTAATGATTCAAAATATAAAATTCAAACAATATAGCCTTTCGGTGTTATTGCAAAAAGGAAAAGAAAAATAAACAAAACCAACACGAATTGTTTTGCTCGTTTGAAGCTGGTAAAGTGCATGGTGTCTCCTAAACATGTCAATACACACAGCTAAGTTTGCATAAGTAGTTGGAAATGTACTTTAGCCGAAGAACAAAATTAACCTGCACTTGCTGATGTCAAATGCTGGTCCTATTACCACAAACTCAGATTAAACAAGTTACAATCAGCCACGAATTATACCAGTCTGCCCTCTACTCCAACAAAATAGAGAGAGCTAATCTAACCACTCTCCATTCAACTGTTTTCCATTATCCATTTAAGAACTAAGCAAAGAAATCCCAGACCATCATTTCGCTACAAGAATCACTCATAAAAGTCGAGAGATCACATCAGGACTCGTGACATGAGATCTAGTCATTTTCACTTCCCTAAACTGTCTCACCTACCATATGAACTTAAATGCCTACAGCACAGCACCATAAATGAAAATTCCAATGTCCATCTCTTTTTCAGGAAAAAAAAAAGGGGGGTCTGAATGACCCCAAGGCAAGGAAAGGCAAGGCGAGTTTGCCCACTTAGTGACCGCCTCGGCTTCCGATAACTGAAAAGAATGAAACATTCCATGCATTTTCCTGGAAACAGAACCGAATACAGAGAACTTATGAACAAATGCTTTACATCGTCCAAATTCGCTCGACCCAAAAGCACAACTCAACTGATCTTCACCATGAAATGCTTATACCAAGCTCAGATTAAGCTCAACCATCAGCAAGAACAATAACAATGTTCCCAAGAAAAAAACAAAAATGTGAGCTCATCTCCTCACAGATTCCACCAGCTGTCGGAACAACCAGAAAGCAGAAAACAACTTATACCCTTCCCCATAAGGAAACGAGACCAAAACGAGAGCGAACATACCCGATGACGTAGGACCCATGAAGCATCTCCGGGATCAGAATCAACCGATCTTCCGGGGACTCCTCAAGATCAAGAGCAGCGAAATAGCAAGAAGGGAATTCAGCGGTCCCTTCGTGCTTGATCGATGAAGATAAAGAAGCAAATGGTTACAGCTCGCTCGCGGAAACCCTAACTCGGAGCTAACTCGGAGCTCACTCAGACACAGAGAGAGAGAGAGAGAGAGAGTCAGTGAGATAGTGCGTCTGCTCCGAGACAGGAAGACGATATTATCGGACTGTCTGTCATGTTAAAAGGAGAATTATAATAATACCGCCATTATTATATTTTTATTATTGTTCCCCACCATATCAACTAAATAAAAATAAAAAGTAAAATTAAATACTCCAGTCTCCATCTAAAACGAGCCAATTGCCCCAAAATTCTAATTTGGCTGCCTTAATTAACAATTTCTTTATTCAATTAATCAAAAATTTTAATATAAATAATTATTTATGAATATAAGAAAAATTGTAAAGTTGGGTAGATAAAGTGGAAACTGCAAAGCAGCGTTTAACAACTTTATTTGACCTTTTTGTATCTTCGTTGAAGAAAAAAATAGTAAAAGGAAGGCCTTTTGGACTGGGCTTCAAAAAAGTTTGGTTTCAGACTACTCGTTTCCGCATTTGGGAGATTTGGGACTTTAGGGTTCCGTTTGTTTCGAGCAAAATGAATGATTTGAGAAATAATTTTTTAAAAAATAATTATTTATATCGCTTGTAAAATAAATTAAAAAAATATATTACCATTTGTTCAGGAAAATATTTTTAAAATTGTTCATTTTTTACGAAACAAAAGAGATATGATTAGTGTAAATCCTATTCACAAAATAAATTTGTAAATTTTAATATATGACTGCAAAATAACAAAAGATTTTCGTTGTTCGGTCAAGATCATACATTTATTGCTAGTTTGGTACCGCTCTTCTAGTAGATTAGGTATAATTTGCCCTAATCATGTATAAAGCGAGACTCTGCTTAGTGGGAAGATTCAATCATAAGATTCTTCATTAGTTAGTATAGCAAACATGGAAAAAAGCTAGGCCTTTAGGTGTAGCACCAAATTGTCAATTCCGGGCACTATATTAAGCCGCCTCTATGGGGTTAGTTGCCGACAAGTCATTGGAAACTCCTCAACTACTTCTAACTATTGCCGGGATAAATTTATTGCCTGTGAGGAAGAGGAGCTAGGGTTTCCAAGGAGTGGCCAATTTCAACCCGACTCTTGTGATCGAGCTTGCATGGGAGTTTATTTGATCAAAGATTTGAAAGTTTATCATTTGAAGCGGTCCGTAACGGGTTTTATGTGACTAAAATTTTTATAGGGCTATTCACGAAATGGAGTATGACAATAGCCATAGAAATAGGACGGTTTAAAGGGGGTAAGCGGGATAAAGAGAGAGAATATAAGTCATGGAGGTCTCAAATGTCCCAACTCTAGAAGATTATCTTTAAATTCTCGAATTAATCTTTTCCTTTAAAAAAGTCCCCAAATTTCGAATATTCAATCAAAAACATGTTACATTATATTAGCATGGCAAGAATGGAATACATTAATCGCATTAACGAAATGAGGAAGAGGCGGTGGTGATAAGAGTGTTAGCGGTAGCAATAGGAGTAGGGGCAATCGTAACATCGTACTAGTGGCAACAACAGTAGCAACGGCAACAACAATAGCAAGAGTACAAAAGAGGAGGATGATTAATAATGGAAGCAGATACCTTACGATTTAAATTGTTACATTAAATTTCAGAATTTTGTTTCACATATCTAGGTCAAATTTAGCTAAATTTCTACAGGTTTGATATAAAGATAATGTCTAATAAATTATTTTTTACCTCCACTTTTCTGTTTTTATCTGACTCTCGAAAAAGACATTATATAAACTGAATTAAAGGGATCTATCATCCGAAAAAAGATTCAAGGCAAAGCCTAAACCAGAAGGAAAAAGAAAACGTGCCCGAGGATGGGATGAAACGAGGAGGCCATTACTAAGGAACAACTTTCCCATCCTTGGGCTTGGGCCTTTCTCTGTTTACTGCACAGCAAGAGAGTCTAGGCGCATGTCTGATTTTGTAAACAAAATTTTTTTTCGTTCGTTCATATTTATAAATGATACAAGCAGTTATTTAACAAAATATATATTCTTTGAATATTTCTTTTTTTGCTAAATAAAAGCACCTAGTTGCAAACTCGTTTTTTTTCTCAACAATGAGATGGGTTTACGTAAGTCACATGAGGGTAAAAAGACACTGCAATCAATTTGCCAAAAAGGGAGAATACACGAGACGTTGTCTCATAAAGTTCATTGTCAATGGAATGTTGATTAATAGAACTTCTACCATGAGAAATACATACAATGTTCATACAACAATCCAATCTGAAACCTATCAGATATTGATCATCCATATAAAGACAAGCGTTTATAGGCAGTAACTTGTAGAATCACCAGGTCATATCGCTGCTTTTTCCAGCAAAAACAAGTGCACCGAGTGAATGGTTTGCCCCACGAAACAATGAAAGCATTTTTCATCTCTCTCTGTTCTATAAATCTTGACATAAATTCAAAGGTATTCATGATAAAATCGATTCGGCCGATTAAGCTAGGATGATGGATATCGAACCTTCAACAGATGATATGCACGATGAGGCTCAGCTAATGTGATGCAATTCCCATCCTGCATTGAATAATTTGTAAGTAATCACATCCAGATATCTTTGGCAGGAGTGTAATTTCATTGCTACGACCAAAACAATAGCATTGCCGTAACTTTCTCATTCCCATAAAGAATTTTCTTGCCAGTCCCGCCTATAAATAAATTGTAAGCTGCTACTTCCTATCCTAAAAGCCAAACAGTGCTGAGTTGTTCTCCAATTCGGTAATTGCACGAGCAACTAAGTAGAGCAGCTGCCGTATCCCATGCTCTGGCAATCCAAGTTTCGCTGCAGCAGTCCTGCAAGAGCGCTAGGTTCTTTCTGGACCCACGAGCCATGACAAACTACGATTTTCATGAGTCCAAATTAAGCACTGAGCTAGCTTTTGGGTTGATTGGCAAAATTTTACACTAGCAAAGGAAAAACCTACTAACAAGAATTTCTGCCATGCAAAATTCTTCACAGCTGAATCCTCCCAACGGTCCGACCTCCTTTCTTCTTTTCTTGCCAGCACTTCCTTGAACAGAGTTTTCTCTATCCAACCCTTTGGGGTCCCAGAGATCAACTAATTTGTTAGGAAATTCTTGATCGGAGCCGCTGGCTGACTTTGCTTCAGCTGCCAGAAATAAGTTGCAATGTGGGAGGGAACAGGCCTCCTAATTCCTTCGTGTTTTCTTCTTCTGTTTGTCCTGCACCCGATATCGCTCCCGCCTTTGCTCTCTCTGACGCTTTCTTGATAACTGCTCATCTTTTGCCCTCTCTGCTTCTAGCTCTTTCCTCTTCTGCTCTTCCTTAAGCTTTCGTTTCTTCATCTGTTGAAAAGAAAAAATAAGTCCATCTGGAAACTTAAATCACTTGATAATCAGCAAGAAGAGCAATGAACTTTGCATTATCAATTTCAGTAAAAACAAAATGGAGAAAATTGTTTTGGCATCTTTTGACCATGTAGACAAGCAAAGGTAGGCAGATATCAAGATGATACTGATACATGCAAAATCCGGTCATCCATGCCAAGCAAACATTCATCAAATACCAAGGAGCTCCAGAAAAAGAATGAATGTGCAGATTTTGTGAGAGGAGAAACCAGCATGAGGGATCTCTTTTTAAAAGCTAAAAGGTATTAGCATTGTCAACCACATCATTGTCCTCTTACGCAGACTAAAGTCTAACAAAGTATACCTTCTCATGCCTAATTAGTTGCAGGTGTTGAACAAGAGCATGAACTTTTCTCTCATGGGGTTCCATCACTACTGCTCTTCTGTTCTCAAGGAGCGGTCGCCTCCTACTAGGAATATCTTTTGGTTTTGAAGCAAATGGAAGAGCTGCCTGTAATGACTTTGGAACCACCAATGGGTTGAACTTTCTTGGCTTCCTTTCAATTGGCTGTTGAAGATAAATAAATGTCAGAGTTACGACAAAGAAGACGTGAACACACAGCATTTCCAGTTTGCATGAGTCCCGTTTTTCAGGTGAAAGGATTTATTTCCAAGATGGGCTCTGACCATGCACTATAAGTTACCTTGTACAACGAATCTTTATTGACAGGAACCGGCAGATTGTGCTCCCTCCTCAGTTCAGCGACAGTTTTCATTCCTTGCCATGTCTGGTCGCGAGGCTGCAATGCGGTGGTCAATGGGTTGTAAAAGTGAGGAACTTCAACTTGGGTCCACGCACGCAAGAAAACAATGTCGCTCATCAGTATTTTGTCCTCGAAGGTGCATCTGGCTATCCCTTCTCTAAGCTGTCCTCCTTTCCTTTTTGGTTCATTCCCTATTTCTTCTTTCGCAGCCTGCAAGACACACGTCAAACAGAATCCCCATGTAATAGTGCACTCAGCATCTTGACTCTATGCATAACTGTTTTCAACCTCCGGAATTGGGAATATGAAATCTGTCTCATGCTAGGAGAATAGTCCATTCCACAGAATCAGCCTTCAGCAGCAATTTTTCACCGCATTTTAAGGCTGCAGTTATATTAATAAGCCTGCAGTCCAGCCAACATTCAACCTGAAAAATGCCACTGGCCCCATTTTCCTTGTTATTAAATCTAATCACGTATCAGTTACTAAGAATGAACATTATCCACATGGCTGAAGTCCATATTTTAAAGGAGCTTCACAGAAGACTTTTCGGGTAATCCCTTATTTCAGAGTCTGGCATATCTAAGAAAGAACAGTGAAACTGTGAAAGAGATGTTTCCTCTGCAGGAAAGTAAGAATTGTTGATCGATGGGGCTGATCATCATACGAGAGCAGGTGACAATAGGATTTTCATGCTAGCACTATATGCAGGAAGAAAATCCTCAACTTTATGCATCTCAGCATTCTTTAGCTGGTTTAGATTAGATGAAAATAAAAAACACAAAGATGGTTATGAAAGAATCGCAACCGATGGTCGACATGAAATTTCTTTAACTATTTCGTTTCCGTAAGGGAAAATATTCATGAATTTCCTCAACATCTAAAATTAGTTAATCCTGTTTCTGCAGCTTCTCCTGGAGCTCTCATACACCCTTCCTTTAAAAGTAGAAGAAAGTAAAAAAAATCAGGTGAACCAAACTTCAGACAATATTGATTTTGTAAGAATTAGACTTCAAGCCATATTACAGATCATTTAACAAGATTTATTGAGCTTTATTTTAATGAAGTTGCCAAATTCAGCAAAAACGCGAACCATGAAAAGGTTCATTTACTTTGACTCAGTTCTGTCCTTGCAATCTTTGCATGCTCCAAGTAGCAGTAGCATGAGCAACCTCTATATACATGCGATTATACAGGAGACTTTTGACTTCCTTGGCGTTTCTTGCAATAAGTTCATATAATTCATTAAACAACCATGCTTCACTTTTGGCCAAAAAAAAAAAGTTCAAAAAATACCTTCTTCACTTGACCTCGAATCCCACTGACAGTTCGAACAGCTGCACCTTCAAACCTAGCTATTTCAAGATCTGAAGTAAACATATCCTTTATGAGTGCAGTCTTCTTGAAGATTTTGCAAGGGTAACCGACCAGTTTAATTTTCTTCACTATGCGTGCTGCATGGTTGAACTCAAGAACTACAGCAGTTGCTGTTACCCTGAATGATGCCTGGACAAGCAAAATACTACAGTAAAGATCCAGGTAAAATTTAGGAATGCTGTGCCTGGAAAAGAAAACAGATATCTAGAATAGGCCAAGCTGAAACAATTACAACAAAGGAAAAGAAAATCCAATTTCTCACAATCTAAAAATTGAGCAAAATGTAGCTAATAGTTATTTAAATTTAATATTTTCCATCATTATCCACATTAACTATGTCAAGATATAGATTGCATTACATGCAAATTATTCACCAAGATGGATGCGCCAGAAAGACTGATTAAGTGAAAGCAACTGGATTCCATTTTAAAGATATATGGTGAACATTAACTATGAGATGCATAATCTTGTGGACTGTGGACCAAACAATTAAGTACAATACACTGTTATGTATAACTTTCACATGATTATGATTTCATACATTAACCATCGAGTTAAAAAATCTTAAAGTCTTACCAGCATTGGGCTAATGACGCCAATTGAGTATCGGATGCCAAATGATCGAAGCAATTCACTAAACAAAACTGAAGTCAACTTAGAGGGAACAGTTACCTGATTGTTTGATAAATGCTGGACAGCAACTACCCCAGTGTTTGGAGGAGCTAAAGGACCCCAGAACATGGCGAGGCAGTGCATGTGTTCTGGGGTGTACTTTAACATTCGATGCCTTCCATTAGTATCCTCTATTGCATAAATAGGTATGGTTTGGTAACGCCTCCACCCAATAGAAACAATGATCGGGTCTCTAGTCTTCAGCACTTTCTTGTGCCACCTATGCCTCTTCAACCTTGCCTAAAAATGAAAAAACAATGCATGAGAAGAGCTCAACCCAAGTTTCAAGAAATAAAAATGATCCATACGCGGTGAAAATTTTCACAGTTACGCTGTTGGGCTCAGTTGGCATTCCCTATCACTTCCCCTGGTATTTTCTTTTATCCATTCCTTTATCTGCTTATCATCCATATGTCTAAAAGAGTATCAATTAATGGCCTATGGAATGATAGATACTCGATGTTCACACTGAAGCAATAGTGTTATGGCATAGGTAAAGGGAATTTTGGCAAATAAGTAAACAAGAATTTTCCATTTCTTGCAAGAAGATTGCAGATCATGCCAACGAATCACCTTCACTAGACCCAGAAGGAATTGAATAGTGATACATAGAAACATATGCACTCATACCTGATAAAAAACCTACAGTAATACTGTTTTCGTTTCTTATGGAATCCCCAAAATTAAAAGAACATTGGATTTGAACCTATTAGCCACCAGGTGGCTACGATTAGCCTTAACTAAGTAGCAGAAGAAACTATATTTCCAGTAAAGCAGCACTGAAGTAATTAGACATTTTTTGGATGCTAACCTGCATGTATCCTGTATTCTCCTCACCAAGACCGACTCCACCAACCAATATGGGATGACAGGGATCAAAATGTTCAACCATCTCAAAAGGAACATCATGGACCTCCAATCTTAGGTATGTACCAGTTTGGAAACCCTCAATCTCTACTCGAGTCGACTCGTCCAGGTCATCAAGTTCAGCAATATTTAGCTGCTTGCGAAGTTCAATCTCCTCCTTCAACTGATAAATTCAAAGCACCAACCATTAAAAACACACCAGTAGTAAAAGCAATGACGAAAAATGATCCCAATGATTTACCTTGTCAAAATATCCACCTTCATTTGCTTGACTGCGGTTAGTCTTTCCCCTATGCTCTTTATCAGTCTCTTCCTCTGGTGACTCAGATTCATAATATGTAGGGACACTAGTTAAGGAGGCCAAAATAAAAAAAGGTACCGTAACTTAGCTCCCAGAGAGACACTAGTTCCATAAGATTGTTCCAGAAAGTAATAACCAAATGTTAACATGCTAGTATATGCATAGCTTCCGCTGATAATAATGGGAATAGAGCTCGACTGGAAAGTGGGGGAGAGAGCGGGGATGTGGTTTGCCTTCTCTTTATGAAAGAAAGAAAGTGCTATATCATGTATAAAAGGATATTCAGAATCAAATTTTGCACGTAGAGCAAGCTTCTTCAGCCTCCTCTCTTCAATCACTGAATTGTCTTCCTTCTGCATTGCAGTTTTGCCAGCTTCTCTTGTGGGATGACTTTCATATTTCTCTCCTGTTTCTAGATCTTCAAAGTCTGCATACACATCATCATCTTCATCATTGTTCGCCTCTGATATCTGGTTTCTGCTAGCCGCTTTTGACCAGTCCCCAGTCACAAAGCGGTCGCGGATGCTTTCAATTACTTCTCCCTCTTTCCAGCTTTTTATTGTCCCATACTTGGTGAATTTAGAAGAATCTTCAGCATCAAGATCTCCATCATCTGGTCCTTCTCTCGATTTCTACAATCCAGGAAGTAGTGTGTGTGGGAAAGACGCAATCATGGCTCACTCTCTTAAAATTGCACCAAGGGATAACTCTTAAAAAATGGACAGAAAACATGGACAATATGGGGTGGAAAAAAAAATTGAGCGCATACACAATCAAAGATTTACCATCTTTCCTTCTTGTTTTGGCGTAAAGAAATCGTCTCCCTCACTCTCTTCACCTTCACTATTTTCCTGTGTTTGACTCACAGGAGTTGACGCTGAAGTAGATTTTCCATATACAACTTGCATAAGGTTAGTGTGTTGCCTTGAGACAGCCCTTTCCAACAAGGATTCCTTCCACTTAGAAACATTGCCCACGTCATCTTCTGGATGGACAAAGAATGAGGTTCAGAACTGAATAAAGTCCTAAAACTAACACGCATCTATAAATGACATTTGCTTCTTCTATTTTCCTTTGACTAACTATAAATGAGATATCGATTCATCAAGTTTAGCACTTCATTAGTTACTCCTTCAGGTATCTTTATGAGCTCCAAGTATCAAATTGCTTTCTTGTTTCAACAGGCCCTATAAAATGACTATAGTAATGCCAGAGTGAGAAGATTGTACCATCTGTTTCATGATCTTCTCCACCTTCCCCGGAATAATCGGAATCAGAAGGTGAATCGTTGTTTATATCATCATCATTGTTGCTATCTCCATCTTCGTCATCGGAACCCTGAGGATTTAAAGGTACAAAAGTTGGGCATCATGCACTGAGATTACAAGCCATTACACAACTCGCTACCTGATTAACAACCTTAAGTAATAAGTATCTATATGCCAAAACTGCCCGCATGAAGAAATATAAAGAAAAGCATCTCCGCTTGATGCATAAAAGCACTGAAAATTATGTTCAAAGACATTATATCACAAAATTATTGCTGCTCTACTAGACAAGAATGACTAGCTTTTTAGGTAAAGAAACAATGCCAACTGGGTTCAAATTTGGGTTTCAATGGTTAACCTTCAGGATTAAGGGCTTAATGCTATTGGTTTTTGGGATTTACAAATTCGAAGTTTGGAAGTTGGTACCAGGTAGTCGGTAATTGGAGTTTTGGAAATTTAAGATCTCAGGGATTGGACTGGGATTTTGAGATTGTAGGTTACCTCCTTGAATCTTTTTCTAAAAAAGAAATGCCATATATGTGTTCAGAATATCGTAGAGCCAGAAAAGAAGATAGAGCTAATGATTACACCAACAAAAAAGCACACACCATCCATAAATGCGCTCAAAATTGAAAAGTCTTAAGATGAACCTGCATGAAAAGCGAATTATTATGTTCCAGCAATGGCATTGCAACATTACGTATGATGAGCCAGTGTATTATGCATGCTTAAACCCATGGTGAGAAAGATACAAATGTTTGCTCTAGGATGCATAATCCCCATGATACATTGTCAAGATCAATTTCTAAGCACATGAGAAAGTGTGCTAGTGGTGGTGGCATTGACAACTGCAAATGATATAAGTGAAAGAGCAAAAGAAATCAAATTTCACCATGTTGCCATATCATGCAATGACAGAATATTATCAACCGACAATGAAATTTAATTACAATTGATTATAAGCACTTACAACATCCATATGATCAGCTTCATTTCCAAATATGGCTTTTCTCCTCAGCCTTCCACCATGAAACTCAACATGTTCCTTCAATCTCTCTTTAAGGGAAGGGTGTCCTTCTGATTGATCACCATCTTCTTCATCAAAATCACTTCCATCATTCACAATCCTTGCGTTGCTCTGACCGGCTTCATCCTCATCAGTAGGTTCTGAAACATCAAAGTCCTCATTGTTGCTGTCATCAGATACAGCACTGTCTCCGTTGGCAGGCTCTCTTTCAGACTGACGTTCCAAATTGTGTTGAGCTTCCGGCAACATATTGGGTTTCCGACTAAAAAGGTCGATGAAGCTTTGTTCTAGCTTTTCGTCGATTGAGTATTTTGTATTCTGGAGCGATCTCACCAAAGCCTCACCAACATCTTGGTCCCTTCCTACTTAAATTAGGAATGTCCATGGGATTAGTCTGAGGGAGATGCAATACTTTCTCTACTAACTTAAAGCATTACACCAAAGTCAACAAATATCCAAACAAAGAAGAAGAATCTCCACTTGCAAATACCATACCCCCTCAACCACCTCACTTTTAATCTCTCATGCCCCTCAATTTGCAATTACCATCTGATCTTTAAGTTTGCGCTAAATAGGTGCCCGATGATCCATAAATATGAAATCTAAAAGAACCAAACATGTTAGTAAAAACACTGAAGGTTTGCCTTCATTAACATCAGATTGAGTTTGGAGGCCGTCAAATAGGATTACTTTACTCCACATCAACACCTCCAGCAGTTGCTTACTACCAGAAACGGATTCTATCTTCAACCGTCTCATGCTGTTACAAAATATTAAAGTGAAACATCACCCAACTACAACACACAAAAAAAGTATTTTCATTATCCATGTATATTATTTGCTTAAACTTTTCTTGGGTCCATGGAAGCTTCACCTGCATAAAGATTGCATGGTGGCACTTCCTCTTTAAATATAGTGAAACACTTGAGGGCTCAATATAGCTGACATGTAACTGGAATTATAGTAACCTTAGTTGTAGTCCCCGGACTCAATTTTACAGAAATGAAGACTAATAAAAGAAGTTTCCCTTGTATAATGAAGCTCCAACGTACTTTTGCATTTTCGAAACTTTTCTACTCTGGAATACCAATTGTGAATAAATTCAAAGATCCTGCCATGGGACGGAAGTAGGTAATTGCAAACTATAGGATATACTGCAACTTACTGCAGGGTTGAGGGGGCATATTTCGAATCTATGAAAATCTCCTCTATTTTTACTTGTCCACATGCACATTTCTATAACCAAAATAAAACTCCCAGGGAAGTGAAAAAGCTACAAACCTTTGCGTTTGAGTTCCCCATTTTCATCATCAACTTTTGAGAACTGAACAAAGTGATCATTTATGTTTATGTAGACTGCATCCTTGTCATAGAGGAGGTCCCCAAGTCCAGACATAGGAGCATAAAACAGTTTTTCCTTATCACGGAGTCCCTTCTTCTTAGCAGCTGATGGTAAGGGACAGGGATCAGCTAAGCTGGTCACACCAGCTAAACTGTAATCTCCAACACCGGCAATATGCACCTGAGGTGTAGTAACAAACGCATATGAGAAATAAGAATGGATGAAAATTTATGTCTACACTAGTGCATGAAACAGCGCTTTGCGCAAAAATAAAATCATATTTGATAAATAAATGAACGATAAATAAATGAACACTACGATGATCTCTGTTTAATTTTTAAAAAACATTCTTCCTGATTTACACGATGTTGGTATTCTAGTCGCTAATGCTATTGTTTATCAAACTTTTCATCACCCAGCTCGAATTGAAGGCAATGTAATCAAACTTATGGTTGACGCCGTAGCGAATATAAAGCCCATAATAAATGAGTTGGATAACGACATTTCTTGTTACACCATGATTAGATATTTATATTGTAAGGAATTATTGTATACTTGGAAACAAACATGATTCAGTAACCCATTATGTGAACGAATTCTTTTTCATAAGCATAAGTATGGCTCTCTTCACCTATAATTATCTAAATCATCAATCCCAAACTTAACTTTTCTAGATAGTCCTATATCTAATGGCACTTTCTATGTGATACTTTTTGTCAGTATATGCAAGTGATTCGCTCTTTTAACTTTGCAAAAAATAATTGATGAATCGATCAGTCCCGGATTCTATCTTATCTTGTAGGTGTTTTTTCTTTCATAAGACTGAAAAAATTATCTTGACGGACAAAAAAAATGTGAACGGCACAATATTTTTTGCATAATTATGACACTAGTTCATTCAATTTTTTCATATTATTTCTTTCTTGACATTTTCCTAAACTTGCCTAATTTTAGCAATAAACTTTTTCCTTAATGGGCACCTACATGCAATTTTAGGAAACTTTTTTCTATTTTTCTCTCTGGCTGCTTCCACTACCTGAGACCCCATCCCACTCTCTCTCCTTACAAAAATCACCTAACATCCCACCTCCCTTCCTCCCTCTCTCCTTACAACATCACCTAACATCCCACCTCCCTCCCTCCCTCACACATACACATCAGAGCTTGCATATGCACTCACTTCTTGATTTGGTCAATAAAGAAGTAAACACACCAGAACACACATATTTGATATCTCTATAAAAGCTGCCATGCAAAAATCCCTCCCTCCCCTTCCTCCCCCCCCTTTTTCTTTTTCTTTTCTGTGTCACACACGCACACACATCCATCCATCTTCCATTCTTTTAACGCGCGCGCACATCAGAGGTTGCATATTCACTCGCTTCTTTATTTGGTCAATAAAGAAGTAAACACACCAGAACA
Source organism: Rhodamnia argentea (assembly GCF_020921035.1). Taxonomy (NCBI): domain Eukaryota; kingdom Viridiplantae; phylum Streptophyta; class Magnoliopsida; order Myrtales; family Myrtaceae; genus Rhodamnia; species Rhodamnia argentea. The sequence goes on along the minus strand of NC_063159.1, from coordinate 9,330,946 downwards.
CACATATTTGATATCTCTATAAAAGCTGCCACGCAACAATTGCTTATAAAACTTTTCACACATATACGGAAAAATAACAAGCGAAACTGGGAGATAAATTAAGTAAGGAGCCCACAATCACTGCTGCATCAATCAAATCAAATAAATTCATACAACTATTCAAACTCTGGCTCATATCATACAGGTAAAACTGTATGTAAAATTCAAACAAAATCCATGGGATTGCACCTGCTTAACATATCACTCTCAAGTTAAGACGAGATGATGGTATGTATTATGACGATACAGCCAATGAAAAATGCACTGATTCATAATGAGGTCATGCAAGTGTATGCCAAGCAAGTCCCTCCATTTGAGGTTGATAAACTTGCTAGCAATAACTTCTTCCTAGATACAACCAACAACTTGGATCTAGCAATTTATTTTGTCGCGTGGGAGAGGCAAAGAAAGGATGGGGGCAACCGTGCATGGTACATTCCAAACGCTCTCAATATATTGCCACAATGAGTACTCAATGTGCAAAAAAGAAAGAAAATATGACCATATTCTGTAACCTAAGAAGCCAAAAAAGCTGTAGAAGAATAAATTTCTGAATATCTTCACACACAAGCTCCAAAAAATTACAAAAAAAAAATCAGACATCAAAATTCATCTCATAAATTACTAAAACTCGTATTTTGTTTGGCTTAGTTGGTCCTGCCTATTACACATCACCAATTACCAGTCCCACATCTTCACAGCAATTAGATACAAATAATCATTAATTACTCCTTAGAAATATCTTGACTAACCAATATATTCCTTAATATCTAATACACTTCCCGCATAAGTTATAAATTCAGGGAGTAAATAGCGTGAAATCAATTACCTTGGTTCCCTTCTTCAGGTTGCAGCCTCGCAAATAGCCATAAACTGTAATGTTTCTGTCACACTTTTTATCAATGCGTATCCTTTCAGGAGGAGTAACATCTTCAAAGCGATCAACCAATACATATGGATGAGTAGTCCTCCAAGATAAAGGGTGAAACTTCATAACAGAGATGAACCTTGCAAGATTATGTATCTCCCGTTTAGTATACCTAACCAGATGAGCGGAAGAGTAAACAATCAGTCAAATTAGCAGAATAAGGGTATAAAGAAAGCATGGCTCAACAATAGGCACTCACTTCCCATGTTTAAGACCAGATAAGTAAAATAATTTTGCTCCATCATATATTTCAGTCCAGAAACGATGCTTGAGCCGTTGTTTTGTTTTCTTGAGCTTCTTCACATCCATGAACTTATCAAGGTGTGTCAAGACTCCCATAACCTTTGGGAACCCGTGTACTTGCAAAATATTCAGGAACTCAAAGGTTTCCTGAAAAACATCAACAATGGAAAAAGAACATCAGCAATCATTGACATGGCATCTAGCAAACTTTAGCAAAACAAGCAGTTCAGACTTTTTTAACTTGAGACACCTTGAACTTTCACAACATACATATGTTGATGCATACACACAGTTTTCTGCATAATATTTTCTGAAATTTGAACAATATCTAAAATTTCGATTGGAAGGATAAAAAGTTCCTTTTGCTTCTAACGTATAAACAACGCACCAGCTCACTAATAGAACCAGAAACTACCTTCTGAGACAAGTTCTAGGATGGGGCTGAGCATCAGAAAGAAAAGAGCAGCGGATAAAAGGCCTGGGGCACAGTATGACTTCTAAGAGAAATCCATTTTGATGCACGCAAAGTGACATTATACATAATATATTTTGAGGTGTCTTTTTTGTTCGCTTTGCCCTTTTGCTCATGATGAGAGCTTGCTCCAAGCAATAAATGTGCTGAATAGTGGCACTCACTTAAGGTCATTTTTATAGAACACACCGCGAAATACTACATATGGTCTATGGCTTTCTTGAGTTGATCTTAAATTGTTAAAAAGATTCATCCTCCATAATTCATCTCTACTCACTATTGTTCCCAATTTACATTCAGTAATAACAAATTCCTTGCAGCGAAAGTAAAAGCACGAGGGCATAAAAGAAATGACTATCAACAACCTAAAAAAAGGAGAAAAAAATTCAGACATCACGTGATAGGCATCTTCATTGGCAGCTACTTCGTGCTTTCACTTTAAACATAAAATCACACCAATCCACTTTTGGCCAACTACCTAGCTTATAATTCTGCTGGGATCCTAATCCTAGAACCATGTTCCATTTTAACGATGTAGGCATTACCATCTTCCCATAAAAAATTGAATAGTTGATGCTTAAATGGTACTATGCCTGCACTCACCCATTCTCCCTCCCTCCCCCCTGCCCCCCTTCTTCCTTCCATCCCCAGCGGGCCAATGCACACACAAGTTCGGGTAGGCAGGTCTGGAAGTAATCGTGTGCTTCTGTGAGCTAGTATAATCACATCAACAAAAGTTCTTCCAAAGGCAACAGAAAGAGACCACCTGGGTAGAAACCTCAATTGTTCAAGTTTGACCTGTGAAAAGTAGTTGTCATCGTGACATCCAACTTATGAATTGTTCACTTACCCAACAGGATTCCAATGTAGTACACCATTAAACAATTCTACTAATTGCACCAAAACCGTCCTTATTAATTCAAATGGAAGGCAATCAGGGTTTCAAGTCTTAAAAGGCTTCCACCCCACCCAATACCAAATAAAAACTAACAGGTCTGTCAATTTGCCAATAATACTGATACATTAACAAATAAGGCTTCTGGGACGCACAAGAAAAAGGAGCTCCTTTTGAGACAAAGAAGAGTTAAACAGAAATTGCCAACATGTTTTGTAAACTAGAACATTATCTACTTCTATCATCCTCACAACAGACTTTTTTTATCAAGAAAAAGAATAAAAGAAATCTTCAAGCAAGCATGCATAGCTCCACGTCTCACCATTTCAAAACCGTAGCTTCCATCTATGAGAAGCAATGCCAGATCAGCAAATTTTGCAGCATCAATCATGCCATTGATATCATTAGGGCACTCCACAAACTGCAGCCTCCTCTGCTTACCTGATGTAGCAAACATGTGGAGAAAGAAGTTGGATAAAAAACAAAAGGAAAGGATCCTATTACGTGAAAAGGACAATGCACGAATGGAGCAAAATGCAACTGAACATAACCAATCTATGAAGCGTATGTACCAAAGCATACAAACCATAAATAATAGCTGAAACGGATAAAAGCCCCTATTTGAACCAAAAAGAGCGTAATTCACTAGCTTAGAAGCAAAAGATGACCTGATACAATTGTAATTGGACCGCGAACATCGGGCAAATTATGCTTAGTATAGTGCTTCACTAGCGACTTTATCAAAAGGGACTTCCCAACCTGCAACGAGAAACCAGCATCAAACCTCAAAACCACCTCCCCAGCCATACTTCAAGCACAGAACTCCAATTCCAACTAATCACCACCGGCATTCAACAACAAAAAAGCCCCAATCAACACGAATGCCAATTACCTTTGGAGGCCCGTGAACTAGAACCACATAAGGAGGCGGCTCGCCGTAGGAGCGGTCGATCGTGGGGACGTGGAGCCTCCGCTGCTCCTTCTCGACGGCACGCGACTGCAGCCGCTTGGCCTTGACGGAGGAGTTGAAGGCGAAGGCCTTGGGGTTCTGCCTCTGCGGGTCGTCGCCGCCCTTGCTCTTCTTCCTCTTGTCGGCCTTGGATTTCTTCTGCGCGGAGGGCCCCGCCTGGCGAGAGCGATGGGCTTTGTGCGATTGGTCGTGGCTCGCGCTCTCTGCGGCCATGACTGCAATCACTCTTCCTCTGGCTTAAAACTTGCAGGAGTTGCAGCAGCAGCAGCAGCAGCAGCAGCAGAAGAAGAAGAAGTAGCTCTTAAACCCTTTTTGGTGAAGAAGACGAGCTGAGCAGTTCGTAGGTTTAAGCCATAGTCGGCGCGTGAAGAAATTGAGGAAAAAAAAAAATTCGACCAAAAAAGAAAAGAAAAAGAAATTGAGAAAAATGGCGGTGATTAAAATTTAAAAAAAAACAAAAGAGGTGATGGACCTGATGGTAGGTTGGACCTGGGCCGAGCCGAAGACCGGGCTTAAATTATTGTCCGAAGCCCGCTCGTGAACTGGAAGATATATTGAACGTTTTGGGCCGGGCTCGGGCTCGGGCTCGGGCCAAGTGTGGGCATCCCAGGCTTTTTAAGGCTCTTCTCCAAGCCTGTCTGTTGTTTTAAGGTAGTTCATGTGACGGTTACATTACGCAGCAGCGACAAGTCATGTCGCGGACATATTAAAAAGTGAGATGCACGACCTCTGCGGTGTGGAGTAGGATGAGATTTATAGTACACGGGCAACGGCATTTTGCTGTTGTATAAATATCAAATAAGATTGCCGACACGTCGCTCAAAAGGTGCTTATTTGGCAATACCATTTTTTTCTCGTTAAGTTTGAGAGTTTAATTGCATCGATCGAGATTATGCAGGCTTATACACAAAAGATCCTTTTTTGGCTCTCTCTTTAACCCTATGTCTCTTATCCCTATGAGGTCTTCCTCCACTAGCGGGTTTTTTCCGAAAACTCCATTTATTCCGGTGTGGATGGCAGGCAAGCCTATACTTCTTGGTTTCAATAGGACTCCTTTTGATGGAATCGGAATAGCTCCCCTTATTCATTAATATACTACTCGGTTTGTATGAAATCGAATATTTTATTTGGATTAAATCCAATCGGATTTCAATATTTCTTCTTTTTGATTCCTATCAAAAAGAAAGAATTTGAGTAGAAGGCCATATTTTTTTTATGAGTTTTTTTTAATGAGTTTTAAAAGAATTCCTGCCAAGATGACGGACCCTACCGTAGTTGCCTCTATCGTAAACAACATAGAGGAAGAATGAAAGGAATATCTTATCGAGGTAATCATATTTGTTTCGGTAAATATGTTCTTCGGGCACTTGAACCCGCTTGGATCACATCTAGACAAATAGAAGCAGGGCGACGAGCAATGTCAAGAAATGTGTGCCGTGGTGGAAAACTATGGGTACGTATATTTCTAGACAAACCGATTACGGTAAGACCTACGGAAACACGTATGGGTTCGGGTAAAGGATCCCCCGATTATTGGATAGCTGTCATTAAACCAAGTATAATACTTTATGAAATGAGCGGGGTAGCAGAAAATATAGCTAGAAAGGCTATTTCAATAGCGGCGTCCAAAATGCATATACGAACTCAATTTATTATTTCGGAATAGGAACGTAGTTAGGAGTTGATTGCACTTTTGGGTAAAGACTTAGGATCCGATTAAACCGGTTGAAAAGTTTATGACTCAATATAATTTCATACATAAAGTTTAGGACTTGCAACGCAATTTTCCCACACATTTGTGTATATTTGAATCGTGAAAAATCTATAGGAAATTTCAAGCGTCATCTTATTCTTACCAAGTTATCTTCTTCTTTTTTCATTCAATTGAAAAGGGTTTAGATATAGTCATGATGCATCTCATCTAAATATTTGGTTTAAGGTGCTAATAAAACACCAACTACTCATTATTCGAGAGGTTGTCACAGGCTCATCGTGTACGAGTAAGGACGCCAATATGACAATACTAAGAATTATGTAGATAAGTTTTAAGATTTATAAAATAATTTTCCCTACTATCTAAATTATGAAAAAATATCTAGAAAATTTTAAACATTACCTAATTTTTTACTCGGCCGTCCTTTTTTTTTTCGCAATTTAAAGGGTTTGGTTTAAGATGCCAACAAAACACCAGCTACCAATTAGGCGAGCCATCATCGTAGTCTCATTGGGGCCGAGCGAGGACCTAATAATGACAATACACTTAGGCTACATTAGGTTCGGTTTCTGAGGAATAAACTTCGCATTTTCCCAAGAACCTTTGACTGAGGGTGTATTTGGTGAGAGCTGTAATGTCTGGATAACTTATTTTTGTGTTTATTTTGCAAAGCAACTTTGAAATAAAAAAAAGAAAAACAGAGGCAAACATGATTGAGCATTGGTAGAGAAGACAAGGAGTGGGCAAGCTTTGCCGGAGACGAACACAGGCAAGCATCGCCGGCGACCATTGTCTAGGCGAGCTTCGGCCAACAATCCTCGTTGGAGCAAATCTCGTTGTTCGAAGCTGAGCGAAGCTCGTCGCCCTTAGATTTGGAGCCTCGAGACCAACCACAATCTCTCCTCAATTTGGCCTTCGAGTGTCGACCAAACCTTAGGTGAGACAATGCCAACGTCGCACAACCTCCGGCAAGCTGACATTAAGGTCGGCCAACCCCAGGCATGCTTCACTAGACTTCGGTGTTAAGCAAGCTGGGCAGTACATTTGGACTTCAATGTCACACGAGTTAGACAACACGTAGCCGAGGTGGTGCGACCTCAGCAATGCAACGTCGGTGTCACGCTACCCCTTGTTGGCGTTTGTCCATGTCCTCCACCTTCGTGAACTCCCATATCTACAAGGGAGATGATGAATAGTGCTAGGGCAAAATCGGCATATGAAATAAAAAGTGGGGGCAATTTAGGAAGAAAAAAAGGAGTTCATTTAGCTTGAAACCAGCTTGAGGACTTGCTTTAGTTTTTTAGCTTTGCCAATGCTGGCAAAGTGGCCAAAAAGAAAATTGCCCAACACCTAAATTTTTTCCCAAGTAGCTTTAGGATGGGTTTGGTTCAGCTTTTCCAAAGCCATTTGGAGAAAATGGAGGGCATTTGACAACCATTCTTAATGGGCTTTGAGATGAAAGTTAACATTGAAAATGTTGAAAGCTCAATGCTAGTAAGGACCAACATTAAGCTTTTAGCATTTGACCAAATGCTGAGGCTGAATTTTTTGTTCCAAAAATGTCTTTTCTTTCAAATTTCGATTTCATCCGTTATTTTTTATTAAAAATAAAATAAGAAAGAAAATCAAACCCTAGGCGATCGGCGAGCCATATGCGGCCGAGGCCGCCATGGGTTGTGCGACCCCCAACAACGGGCAACGACCGTTAGGGGTGGCTTGACCGCCGTCGTCGCCGGATCTGGCTTGCCGCGGACGCCGGCCATTGCCCTAGGTTTGATTTTTTTTTTTGTATATTTAATTATATTTTATTTAAAAAAGAAATATCGTAAGAAAGCTCATTTATAGATTTTTCTTGCAAAATACTAGTTAGGCCAAATTTGCTTTTCAAAGTATTCTTTTACTCAACGCTATTTATATTCTCCCAAATCTCCTTGGAAGAAACTTAACTAAACACATCCTTAATTCCTGATTGTCCTTCTCCGACTAATCGAAATTTTTCGACATCTAAAATAGGTTGGAGAATTGAACCCGAGACCTTATTAACTTACAAATTAAGTTTTGCCCAAGTTATCCAATTTCAAGAGCACAAATATATTTCCTCCCTTTCTCCTGCTTGAAAGTTCACCTCGTTTTGGTTTTTAATTATTTTTTATGCAGAAAATGTGTGTGTGAGAAAGTGAGAGAGAAGGCGAGGAAAATGAGAGAGGAGAGAGCAGAAGATTAGCAGAGAGAAGGGTCGTCTTCTCGGAAGAGGAAAACAGAGCAAACATGAGGAGCAACAGCACCAACAGCAACCACCACCTCCGGGAAGACAAGGCCGAGAGCCCCGATTCCAGATTCAACCAGACTCTCCGCAGCGTCCAAGGGTACGTGCTCTTCTCCTCCTCCCCCTCCTCCGTCATCGCAATCCCGCATCTTGCAATCAGTGGCTCTCCGATCACGGATGGGCGAGCTGCTTGTGTTGTAGCTCGAGCAATTTCGATTCTCGCGTGTTCGGCTTCCGTTTCACAGTAGAGCTCCAGATCTCTGGAATTAAAGCTGCTAATCGCCGTGATCTGGTTGTGCGCTGTTGGTTCTGATTGCTTTATGATCGCGGAATCGAAGTGCGTCTTGCTGATTTTCGTCGCGCTCCTTCGAAAGTTGTGGCGGATCTGATTGATATCAGTGCCTTGACATTGAAGTAAATGAAAGTAGGAGCTTCAGTAGCTGACTTTCAGAGTAAGGAATGGATCGGAAAGTCTTTTGTTCTGCCTCAGTGAGATGTGGAACCAGGTTCTAGACTTCAGTTCGCGTGAAAGACTTGAACAAGACAAGCTGCGTGGTCTGCTATTGCTTGATGCTGGATATGGGACTTGAGCTTCTGTTGATCTTTCTTTTGACCCTCACTTGCCTCAGTAATGGAGGATGTGGTGATTAAAATTTGTGAATTGATAATAGGTTCTTGATTCTGTGCACTCCATTTGGTTTGGGCATTTATGACATTGCCGGCTATGCTCGCCTTCCAGTGTGACATCTGCTGTTGTCAAGAAGTGTACATGAGAAAAATAATTTTCCACTTAACGAAAATTTCGGCTTGAAACATCTGACCTCGGTACTTGACTCATCCAATTGCCTGTTCTCACCCTCTTTCTCGTTCTATCAGTTACTGTGTCTGTGTGCACTGTGCACGAGCAAGCATGTGTGCTTCTGCATGCCTATGGACAATATCTGCATTCGGTTTGTCTTTGCCTACCTCTCCTTGGGAGCCTGTTGCAATTTCAAGGAGTCCCGGCCTATAGAAATGTGATGCCGGGTGGTTCTATCTTACTTATTTGGCATATGTCTGTGTGGTATTTCCTTTATCCACCTTCTGTTGCTATTTGCTCTCCACTTCTGTTAATTTTGTCTCTAAGAGCGGCTGCATACCCTGTCCATGACTTTTTCTGTGGTAGGGTTCTACCTATATGACTGCTTTGCCTTAGTCACTACGTGAACTTTAACATCTCTGATGCTATTTTTAGGATGCTGAAAGGTCGCAGTATACCTGGAAAAGTGACACTGACCAGGAGATCAGACCCGTTGGACGATTCAAGCTGGCAAGACCGCTCTCCTAAGTATGAAAGAAGTCTCTCTGAAAATGATACTGGCCCAAGTGATCACATGGACAAGTCAATGGAGGTAGTACAGATGATGTTAGTTGGTCTTCTGTCATTGCTACTTTGGTTGATTTTATGAAATTTTAATAATTGGGATCTAGTGAGAGATTTTGCTTCTAATCTAGGAAGACGACAAAGGTCCTTCTAAGCCAAGTGCACATGAGAATCTCAACATGTCTAAATCCTCAACATCAGATGTTCATAGTACTCCCAAAGAAGTGCAGAAGTCCACCATTGGTGCAAGAGCTACAGATTCAGCAAGGGTCATGAAATTCACGAAGGAGCTCTCAGGAACAACAGTCATATTAGGTATGATGAAGATTTCCTTGTATAACTTTTGCATCCTGATGAAAGCACAATAGTGGGGAGTGAATTTTTGTTCTCTTTTTCCCCCACTTTTAGTTGTTAATGATGGACTGGGGAATGAACACACATTAGCAGTTATTCTTGCTCGGATTGGTTGGATGTGGTTAATGTTGCTTGTTAAGATGTTTGAACTGGGTTGCAGAGAAGAGATGGTTCTGTATATATGGATGGCGCTTCAACTTTGTGCACCCTTCTCTTTCTTCTAGTAACCTTTAGACCAACATGTGGTCTTGATCTTGTAAATGATTAAATGGGCTTTTCTTGTTATTAAATTACAGGTGAGTAATTATGTGTTATACTACTGAACTAACTTTGTGGTAATTCTTTTTTTGATTTTAAGTCACTCACATTTCTTTTGTTTAGTCCAAAATTCTTAGGTTAAAGGCTGAATATACTCATGCTCTCTGGTTTCCTGATATTATAGTCATCAGTGCACCCATGTCCAATTATTAACCTTTTAGGGGGATTCCTTGGTCTTACACTAAATTTGCAATCTATTTTCCTAGGCTTTGTCTTGTATTCAGTTTCTTTTTGCTGAATTCGTAGTACTAGTAATTTTATGCAGAAACAAGGGTAAAGTGATAGGGCTTGTTCTCACTTATGCAGGGTTCATGAAAGATTTTAAGCATTAGTTCGATAGAGCTTTGTGTGTTTTTTTTTTTCTTTATCTTTTTATGGATAGAGGTCCTTTTGTTATTGCATACTGAGTGGAGCAGAGGCTCTTTATGATTAAACTTGGTCCTTTAATCTTATTTCTGTGATGATGACATTATGTAGAAAGGTTGCGAGAGTTGGCATGGAGTGGAATACCACCGTATATGCGCCCAACAGTTTGGAAACTCCTCTTGGTAAGCTAAAGCTGTTACTTTGGGAAGTAGAGTTAGCACAATTATATCCCAACTGGTCCTTCAGAAGTTAGTCATATCTCTTTTGTTGACGTACAAAGTTGAAAAAATAAGAAGGAGCTGCATCCAGTTGTTGAAAGAATTTCTTCCTGGAACATGCAACTTTTCCGATTAAGGCTTCTGTTGGTGGCTGCCACATTAGATTTTGATTCCTTAGCTATATAGGTGTACTTATAACCATTCCAAGTGTGCTTAGTGCTATATAAGGTATGATACCTTTATATTATTCAGCTCGTGGTCCAAATAGAGAGGAGCATCTGGTGGTACAATGCGGTTCACTAGATGCACATATATTTTGTCCCCTGAGTCTTACGTTTTTGCCATACACTCTTTTTACTTTCTCAAACTGAAGCTTTTGAGTGCGATTTATGTGGAATTGATTTTGACCATCAACTGCTCATAATGTGATTGTCCCACCTGCCTGGCATGTTATCGTAACAACTATTCCTTCTGCAGGCTTATTGGGTTTCTTGTAAGAGTTAGATTTTGGGGGCGCCTCGTTCAACAGTACTATTACCATGTGATGTTAGTTTGGTGGAGGCACAGAACCACTGAAACCCTTCTTCTCTTCCTTTTCTTGCCCAAATAAGAAAAGGAACCTGGCTAATACAATCTTCATGAGTTAGGATTCTTTTGATAGTCCATCTCCCTATCTCTCATGCCAGTACAATTGAAGCTCACATTCGAATTTAGCTAAACAATACTAGTAGGTTAATACCAATGGGGATGAACCATGAGATTTTAGTTTGCCCAATACTATTGTAGATGTGTCGGTGTACAGGCTGAGGAAAAATAGCAACATTGTTATATTCTTTTTTGATAACTCAGGAATTCATTAATGGTTGCCTAAGGGGTTACATATGCTGTACAGAATTAATTACAATTAGATCTTGAAAGTTCAGAGAAGTTTCGGGTACAAGAAAGGGTGCTAACTGAAAACAACAAAAAAGACTTGACAACCATTTCTCCTTTAAAACCATCATAGGAGTTTCAAAATTTCCAAAAGCCCTTTGAATCATTTCCTTTAAAATCTTTCAAAGAAAAGAAGAATGAACTGGACGCCGTTTCTGTTTATCTAAATGCAGACCAAGTGCTGGAACATGCATAAAGGCCTAGAGAATGAGGATGGATAGCAACAAGTTTTAACCAAATGCTCTCTCCATGTTGGTTCATATTGTAGACCATGCATAAAGATCTATAAATCTGGTTTAGCAGTTCACTGGCTTGGAATTCATCAATATGATTTGGTTTGACTAAGTTTATTCATAGCATGAAAATTAAATATGGACTGACCACAGGGATATGCACCACCTAATTCAGATAGAAGGGAGGGAGTTCTGAGAAGGAAACGCCTCGAGTATCTTGACTGTGTTGCTCAGTTCTATGACATTCCGGATACTGAACGCACAGAAGAAGAGATCAATATGCTTCGCCAGGTATTTTTTGTTATATCTGACCATGTCTATGATTGAACTAATTTTCAAAGTCCTGTATTCTGCTTCTCACAACTTTTGTATACTTTGATTAGATTGCTGTGGATTGTCCAAGAACTGTACCTGATGTTTCTTTCTTTCAGCAAGCCCAAGTACAGAAGTCCATGGAGCGCATCCTGTATACATGGTCAGATTATCTTCTTTGTACTTGCCGCTCAATGCTTTAATCACAATTTGTGAGAACTGAAACCTTGCTTACCTAAAGCACAGATGAGTGTGAATTGGAACTTAGAGTAGTCTGAAGCTACCATTTGCAATGTTTTTGATTGAATGTGTAACTCAAAAGCTTAATCCAATAGGTGGAGAGAGATTAGAATGCGCAACAATGACATCATTGGTGATTCTAACGTGTTATCCTCATGCTCATTGTGTTCCTCTATTTTGCTGGCATGGCAGAGGCTATCTTTTGCTTCAAACAGGAGGCTAGATTTCTGGAGTCTAGTATCCACAACTGAATGGTCTTTTGACTTCTTAGATAGGAAAGGCAGTGTTTATGTTGGTTATAGTGACTACTACTCTTCCCATTTTTCATACTACACTGAAGACAAAAGGTTTAGGACAAACGGCGTGATTTTTTATTTATTTATTTTTTGTTAGAAAGGTTTAGGTTATGTCGCTATTCTTCCTTCTTTAATATTGATAAAAGGGCCTCCTAGATGCGAGCTCTGCTGCTTTTTCTTGCTGGGAACTTTTTCTTTTATTGATTAACCAAAAGATTCGTTGCTAGGCCAGTAAGGGATGCTATTTTTTTGGTCTTCTTAATATGGTTGCAGTATTTTCTATTCAATTATGTTGTCATACCTTCATGTGCTGCCACTATAAAGTGTTTAATTTTACAGTTAAAAGTATTGAATGGAAGAAGTCTGTAATATTTTCTTGTCACAGGCGAAGCTGTCTGATACTGACCTGAATTGATGGTGTCATGCATTGTCTCATACGGTCTTGTGAGAATCTATAATAGAACAAAAACAATCATTTCAGAAATAGTCACAAAGTAAAATGATCTTCATTAGACATTTTCCTATAGTGTAAACCTTTCCCTTCCCTGGGCTAAACGAAACTGTGGCCATACGAAGTGTAAAAAAAAAAAAAAAAGCTGAGAGCTCTTTGGTTCATCAAGGAGATTTTGTGGTGGGGTTTAAATGATAGTTTTTATGAGGTGGGATTTAAACATGGTTTCTAGGAAGTACCATTGAACCATGTGGTAGTTGTGCAGTTTGTTAAACGTCTGTTAGGACCAAGTTAAACTGTTGAAGCTGCTCAACTGAGGTCCAATCACTTTTTTTGCTCAATGTCTTACCTAAGGACATGTAGATGTTATGACATTTTTGGAAGGAACACTACACGATGCCTTCTCCTGCTCTACTTAATCTCTCTGTAGGGATTCCACTGGTTGATTACTAAATTTATAAAATTTCTATCCTCTTTTGAGTTTCTAATTACTGCAAGCTATGTCTGTGCCGATTCATTTGTATAGTTTGTAATGCTCTAGTATCTGAAGAGTCTAGATGGATTCCGCTATGTGTTTGTTGATCTTTTCTTTTAATGCTTAGCTATTTAATCCAGGGCTATCCGTCATCCAGCTAGTGGGTATGTTCAAGGAATAAATGATCTAGTCACGCCATTTCTAGTCGTCTTTTTGTCAGAATACTTAGAAGGAAGTGTGGATAATTGGTCACTATCCGATTTATCTCCTGAGAAGATCTCTTGCTTAGAGGCAGACTGCTATTGGTGTCTGACAAAGTTGTTAGATGGTATGCAAGACCATTATACATTTGCTCAACCGGGAATCCAACGACTTGTCTTTAAGCTGAAGGAATTGGTCAGGCGCATTGATGGTAAGCTTTAGTCACGAATTTTATGAGTTGATAATGGATGGGTACTCAAAATATCAGTACTGCGACTTTACCGATTGTCATTTATTAGAAAAGAATGGTGCATCTTGTGTGGTTTATCTGGTGCGGTTTACTTGTGCTGTGATGTAATCTGCTGGGAGTGTTCTGAGTGGTGCCCTGACATCTGTCTTAATCTTTATAAAAATGATGTTTGGAAGCTTTACACAGGACTACGTGTATGTGGATTAGAGTGCTGTGTATCGGTAAATTTTGTGGCAGACAAACTGAAGACACGCGACAATTCCCCTCTGAGAATACATTGGTTTCACTTCGTGTACACAATGTAAACTCTAACGACAAAGTTGTCCTTTACGAAACATGCATTTTTTTAAAACAAGAATGTCTCAGCTTCCTAAGCACCTGTGACTTTGACCACCACATGTGACATTTCAAATCAAGATATATGACGCCATTTTCATTTTTCTGTACTTATGACATGTATAAATTGCTGCGTACTTTATTTCATATCTAATGAGACAGCATGAAGTGCCTTCTGAAATTTTATTTCAGTTCAATATGCTCATATTGACTGGGCTGGATTTCTGGATGTGCATGGTAATTAGCATACTTTTTTGCATAAAAAATAGTGGTGCATTTAACAACTTTGCTAGTTTTGAATTACGTCACTTTTTTATTGATGCTCGTCAGTCATACCGGTGTTAGTTTTCATTGCAATTTTGGAATTATTTTCTGTAATTTAAACTTCTCTTTCGTTAAATTGAACCAGAACCTGTGTCAAGACACATGGAGGAGCAAGGCCTTGAATTTCTGCAATTCGCTTTCCGCTGGTTTAATTGTCTCTTAATACGTGAGGTCTGTTGTTACTTGAGCTTCTTTTAGGTCTTCACTTCTTTTAGCTCTTGAATTAAAGATGCATGTATAGATTGTGACTTCTCTATTTTACTGCTATGGATTCAATAATTCAAGCATGAAGCTTATGACCGAATTCCTCTTATTAGATCCCTTTCCAACTCGTCAATCGCTTGTGGGACACATATCTCGCAGAAGGAGATGCATTGCCAGACTTCCTCGTTTATATATTTGCTAGTTTTTTGTTGACGGTACGAGAGACTACCACTCCACTACTTTACAGTACAAAGCAATTAACTTTTCTACATGTTCGCATTGTTTTGAGGAAAGCAATTATAAATTCGATTCCTTTATACATCTATGGCCCGTGAACATAAGCTTTTTGGTCTGTAACTAGCTAGTATTTGGTTAACTTGCTAGTATGTTTACGAATTTGCCTTTACATGAAGGACACCACCTGTCATATGGTATCTCAGAACAGAACAGAACCTGAAAGATGTTGCTTCTCAGTAACATGTTGATCTGTTAGGTATTTAAGTTTTGACAATTGCTCCAGCCCATTCCATTGTGACTTGCCACAATATCTATTTCAAGCCTTCTCACATGAACATTGTCCAACATGATGTGAGAACCAAGAGCATTTTTAATAGACTGCAGAAACCTTTCTGAGGGTGATCTCACTCCCATCAGCTTTAGATTGGAAACTGATTTGAGTTCTCCATTTGTTATCTCATTCCCTCGTACAGCCGATTCAGAGGATGGATAACTGGATGACTCGTAGGATTAATATATGTCAAGGGTAATGATGTAGAGATGTCTTTCAGGTCTAATCAGGCTATATCACCAGAACTTGATTACTTGCAGGATTTATGCACTTCTAGATAGTGCTTAGCCTGTTAAGGTGGATCTTCCTTTATGAATTGCTCAATTTGCATTTGAATCAACCAACATCCCGATCATTTTGGAATTGATGTTCGTGGTGGTTGCTCATGTTCTATGAGCAAAGCTGTCTAGGAATTTAATTAGATCTTTTGAAGCTTTTCTATTTGTTGAGTGATGTACATGTTCAAATTCTTCATGCAGTTACTGCATGATGTACAACTCCTGTTTTCCTATCTTTTAACAGTGCTATAAACTTTTTAATTACCGATATTTTCCATCAAACACAAGTAAAGTGAAACTGGAAAAGTTCATACTTTATGGCTTTCAAACTTGTGTATCGGTTGATCTCTGCAGATATCTTTTGTTGTTGAAGTCATTACCCTTGGAATGGTCACTATTTTTTCTGTTCCTTGTGCTGTGTTCAGTGGTCGGATAAACTTCAGAAGCTTGAATTCCAAGAAATGGTGATGTTTCTACAACACCTTCCTACGGAAAACTGGACTCACTTAGAGTTGGAGATGGTGCTTTCTAGAGCATTCATGTGGCATAGCATGTTCAATAGCTCACCCAGTCACTTGGCTAGCTGAAGGGAGTGCAATTGCATTCATGCTCTTCGAAGGGATGTTGATTTTTTTTTTTCCCTCGACTTTTTCTCCTATTTCATGTGCTTTTTCCCCTCTCCAAATCCTTGCAGTGTTTAATTATCTTAGGAAGTAGTACTTTTTGCTAGCTTCTCTGTCAAGATTTTCGATGTTCTTGTTCTGTATTGGTCATACTGTTCCTATATTTGTAGACTTGTAGATATACTGTTCATGGGAGCTACAAGAAAGGAATGCATATGTGCAGATAAATTTGTTTGCCCGCCCCGCTTTTTTTATTGAGTTGATGTTATTTCACTGTGATATAAAGAGGGTTCTTGATTCCTTTCTCGCATTTGTTGTATGCAAAGTAATTCCTTAAGGTCCTGTTAATGAGTATCTTCTTTGCTCTAGTTAAGCATACTAAATGTGCAAAAATTCACTTTTGAAAACAGTGATTACACATGGCTCGGGATAGTTGTTACATTCAAACCATAAAGTTTCCTTAAATAGTAATTAGCTAATGTGCCAAGAACAGTCGATATCAAAATTCATTTCTCGATATGACTAGTAATTTTACATAGAGCATGACCTATTAGTAATAAGTTGAAGTAACGATAATATTCGTCCTCGCATTATTACCATGCAAAAGTAACTATCAATACATCTGTAGCAATTTTTTTTTTTATCTAAATACCCGACTGAGGTAGTAACTACCTACATAGCCAGCAACTGGGCCATGGAAACTATCTATCTTTTGGCACATCACTAGCAGAAACACCATGTTCCACATCATCCATTACGTCTCATCCGGGAAAAAAGAACGACCTTTTGAAGAAAACATATTCAAACATATGCTAAAAGAATTACTTTTGCCACAACCTAAATTCAACAGAACATGCAATTTTCCTGCCTTTCCTTGCACTTATAGATAGCCCAGCACGCGAGAAGAAAGGAGAACAAGGTAATATCATCACCAAACAATCCAATACAGAGGATCAAATGCATTGAGGCATCCTTAAAGGACAATAAAATTCCTGATAATAGGTTGACAACTCAAGGTATATTCGGGATTATCAACAGTAATGTCTACTGACTGATCTATCAAGGAAGAACTCAACTGGAAGCAACTTGTGACCATAAAAAATGAGGTCCATCCACAAACAAATAGAACATCTACATTTTCTGATTAATTTAAAAACCTGTTCCATATAACATAAGCAACAGTGACTTTGCAACATGAGAAAAGACACCATCAGCACCTGTTATAAACATCCGGAATCTGCTTCATCTGGCCTAAGCTCCTCTGGATTAGAGACCTAGCCACGTATGAATGCCTATTAACATTTTGAGAGTGATCACCCGTGTCTCTATTTCAACAAAAAAATTCAAGATCCTGCTGCAAACCATGTGCAATGATTTTGATAGAAGTCGGCAAAAGTGGTGCGTCTTCTCATTGCTGGAGGAGAACTTCTAGCTGCTCATGCTTGCATAGCTGTAAGTCCTCAAACAAGTTCAACTGACCTCCTCTTCGGCTGGAAAAGAATAAGAACAGAAGTTAAGAACATCTTCAAGATGCCAAGTTTCACATTGATGCAAATCACAAAGTCAAGTTCAAGCATCAAGAAAGGCGAAAGGATAATAAAAACTAAAGCCATCACAATACTTCTCCAGGCCTCCATAAGTTATCATTAATGAATAGAAGATTGGCACTCAAACAACAAAATTAGGTCATAAATCCCAAAAATTTATTATAAGCAGCTATCAATGGAAAGAAGGAATATGTTCTAGTATAAATGTAGAATATGTGTGGAAGCAAAATAACTCTCAAAAAGCGAAGAACAAATCGGACCACTGACCACTATTCCTACTTGAACAAGCCAAGAGTATAAAGCTCTAGTTCCCGTTGCGTCAAACAATCATTTTTGAGCAATGATGACTGGCCTTAAAGAAAATTCATCTCCAGATAACATCCAAGAGACATGAGCATTTATATATAGAACATAATGCTGGAATGAGCATGGAAGAGTGAATTCATACATATTTTCTTTCAACTTCTTCTAGGAACTTTTTAGGAGAATCCAAATATTCAACACAATCTCTCTTCACGAACTCTACCAGTTCTCTTTCTCCGGCCTTCTCTAGATTTCTTATGAGGATCATCAGGGTAAATTCATTTGGGGAACGACCAGCCGCTTTCATCTTCTCATAGGTCTGCATTGCCTTTTCAATCATGTCCGCTGTTAGATATGCTCCAATCATCTCCGCATACGCCCTTGTGTCGCCTTCAATCCCTTCTTTCAGAAGTCCGGAGAAAACAACTTCGGCAAGAGTGACCATTTTGTTCTTTCCCAATAGTTGGATCATCTCGCAACGCAATGCAAGATCAGTTTGGTACCATTCCTCCTTGCACACGTACTCAAAGACCTATAACTGGAATCTTTTAGATAGAATGAGAACAGTACAAAGGAAATATTGAGATAGTGCATCCAGAATTCACACCACCCGTTTGATACAGCAAGGGTATTGCTTTGTTTCTCTTTTTCCTCAAAATACTAATGAGAACAGTAGTTTGATTATGCTCAATGTTGTTTCCCTTGACGAAACATGCAAAACCTGCATTTCTGCCAAAGGTTAACTATTGTTATCTGTTAATTTGAAATTAATCTGCACAGAGATTCTCCTTTCTTTGTGAATGCCTAGTGTAGAAGATTAGAAAGAGTACCCAAACCCGAACTCAGAAACTCCTAAACATGGATAAAATCTATAAGGCCATAAAAGCCTACAAGAATCATTGTTGCAAGGTAAGCCAATCTCATCAATCAACAATCGACCCATTTTCCACAAATCGCCCATGCCAGTCACTAGCTCAATGTACCGATTGAATCACCGATAACCAATGTGAAAAACGAATTCACCAAACTTCAGAGCAACACTCAATTGCCAGATCACTAGGTCTGCTCATACCAGTCAGAGCATCCGCCACAACCAAAGAATGCAACTTACATAGACACCAGAAATGGCCTTCTAAACTTGCAATTCCTATCTAGAAGGGCAGAGATCTTTCACATCAAACACCAAAGTTACAAAGAGAGAATTCGAAAACCAACAAGAAAAGCAAAGAAAACGAAGACCCAGGAACCACACGAACTCCAAAAAGGCGATACCTTGAGGGCCAAATCGACCTCGTTCTGTCTCTTGAGCTCGGCGAAGGTGTTCAAGAGGTCGGATTTCAAGAGCCGAGCGAGGGTCGTGCTGAGGACGTGGCTCAACCGAGGAGTGGATTTGGCCAGCTTGAGGGACTGGACGGCTTGTATGGCCTCCGTCGACAACACGTCCGACCTCCACAGAGGCCTCCTCGTACTGTTGCGAAGCCCGCAGGTGACGAAGCTCGTGGCGGGAGCTTGGTGGAGACGCGGCTGGACAGAGCGAAACGGGAGAGACAGAGAAGCCTCCATGGCTCCACCTTGGGTTTCGGGCCCCGTCTGTCCAAATTGGGTGTACCAGGCTGAAGAACTTGTAATAATTCTACAATCAAATGCAAAATTAGTTTGAGAAGATAATAAGATAAAAAGCAAAAGCAATCTCGTTTTGTCTGGAAAAATATTAAAATAAGTATGAAAATAATAAGATAAAAATAATTTCGACACATTAAACACGAGATCAATCATAAAGATACGATACTTTGAAGATTTGTATTAGTATGAATTTGAAGATTCTCTCAATTCTAACTAGAAATGATCAAGAAAAAGGTAAATGTATTAAAATTTTATGTTACAAGGATGCAAAAAAAAAAAAAAATGGAAAAAAATACAAAAAAATTTGGACCATTTCTCGATTTGTGCGTGTCATCCTTGCGCAGGGGCCATGCTAATCTTCTCTGTATCGTTCCAATTTTATCGGATGTCTCCGAAGAGACAAGCTCTTTCGTCTCCCTTAGCAATATAAACTAAATTGCATGTGTGTTCGCAATCGATATGGGACTCTTCCTAACATTTTTTATTCTTATACGGCCCACATTGACATGTGGTCCAAGCAACTTTGTCATTTGAAAAAGAACTATAAATGTTCCGCTCTCTCTCTCTCTCTCTCTCGCTTACCTTTCCAACGGTCCTTTAATCTCAAAGTATTCTACAGTGTAAGCCACAGTCTTTTAGGACATAATGCAAGACAAGTGTTCTGCTTTTGTGACCCTTTTTTCTTTCAGCGTGGTGTCTTATGTACCCTGTTGTCTTTAGGGTTCATCTTTGACAGAATCATGTTCTACCGTCAACTTCCACCTTAGTGTGCAGCATCTGCACTGTTGTCTTTACAAGATGTCCTGCCTTCCTTCTCCTTTGTCTCTTATGCTTTATTTTTTCCAAAGTCGCTTTATCTAAAGTAATCTGCTTTATAAATTACTTTTCTAAATCGGAGGGGGAAGAAAGAGATTCTTCCCGTTTTCTTCTTCGATGTGGAACCCGAGGATGTCAAGGTTAAAACTCCATTCTACCGGGATGCCCATATGAAAGTTGGAGCAAGAGCAGAAGTGGAGTAGTGTTGAGGTCGAGGCTTGTCGAAAGGCTCTTCAAGAGGTCGATGAAATAAAGAGATGGAACCTGATAAAGGACGATGGGTAAGCTCTTCTCGCTGTGTCTGCATCGTTATGCTGTTTTACCATTCTTTTCTCCCTGGTCTTTTACTTGGAAAATGAGCAGTAAATAAAGTGAGCAGAAACATGAACGAATGTATTATGATCTTTTCCCACTGAAAATGTTTTGCAATTAATTGCGACAGCCAAGGAGGACTTATCAAACTGGTCGTCCGGGTGGTTTTGAATAAGCTGAAGACGATACATAAGTCCGCGACTGAACATTTAGTTGGAATGGATGACGGAGGGGGCAGATTTGAGAAAGATATTGGATATCGAAGCAAGTGGTTTCTGGCCGGCTGTAGCTCATGGAATAGGAGGCATAGGAAAAACAACTCTTGCCAAGGTCGTCTTCAATCAACTGTCGCCATACTTTGGAATGTGCAGCAGTTTCCTTGAAGAGAGATGAAGGAATAGTCGAGTTGCAAAAAAAGTTATTATGGGCAAACAATATTGATGACATTGATTATGAAGAGCAGAGGATTGAAGAAACACTCCGCAAAAAGGAAGTCCTCATTGTTCTTGACGACATGGGCAAAGAGTGAACAAGTATGAGAAGTTGGTTAGCAAGTGTACCTTGTGGTTCAAGTTCTAGAGTTATTATTACAACTAGGAATAAAAATGGTTTGCATAATAAAGAATTGATATATGTCATTCCAAATTATGAAATGGAGGAAATGAGTTCCGATCATGGACTGCGGCTTTTCAGCAGGCATGCCTTCAAGAGAGACACTCCTTTAGATGACTACCACATCCTTTCAAGAGACTGTTGTCTCCATAACCGGACGACTTCCTTTGGCTCTTGAAGCATTAGGTTCGTTCCTTTATCGAGGAAGGAGATATGAAAAGACACTAGACAAATTAAGCAAAGTTCTTCACAGGATGTCGCAGGACAGTCGAAGATCAGCCATGATGCCTTAATGAGAACAAGAATAATGCAATTCACATGCAGGATTGTAGATTTTCTCCAGAACTGGGGGACTGATGCTGTCGAGAGCATGTCCGTGATAAAGGTTTTAAATGACGAGGTATCCAGGATTCATGACCGGCTAAGAGATCTTGGAAGGAGAATCGTCCATCAAAATCTTGTAACAGATCCTGGAAAATAAAGCAAAGCTACAACTATCAATACATATTCTGCTTTTTACTAAGAGATCTTCTAGTTTGTTTTTTTTCCCCCTTTGGCTATATGATCCTCTAGTACTTCATATTTCACTTCTGCAATACATTGTTCTGTTTTTGCAGATGGCAAGTTCTGACGCTGAAAAATTTAATGAATCTAGTCGGTCATTGTTAAAAACAAGATACTTGGGGAGGAAAGTGAAGCTACCCTTTGGACAAAACTGCAAGAAATCTGTAGTGATGGAAATTGATTCAGTTATGATCAATTCGAAGAGTTGTGTTTCGACTGTTGTATCGCCTTCTTCTTGATTTTTATTGTTGTCTGTTACGATCATTGTTTCTATCTTGTTCGGACCGGACATCGCCTCTTTGCTTCTGCCTTAATATCTCGATGCAATCTTCGAACTTTGCGTGCCATTCGCTATATTCGCACGGTCCATCCAACCATTTTATCAGCACGGGGAGTACACGTAAACAGAAATCGAAAGATAGCTTGTGTCGTAAGACACAATGAAACATACACCAATCTTACACCGAATTATATGATGGATTCACCAAACTTGTGTATCTGTGACGCCCGTAATCATAATACAGGCCAACATTCGGGAGAGTGGTAGCAGCCGGAATGAATCATCAATAGCCAAACGAAGGCGAGAAGCTCTCCACCTCTGCTCAGCACCTGCGCATGCGCCTCTCCCTTGATATGAAGTGCTGCATATGACAGCATCTCGACCCACAACCAGCTCATCACCTCCTGCTTCCTTCCCCCGATCCGTTCTATCTCTCGGGCCAATTCGATCCCGCTGCGGAGCAACGATTTCGAGTACTTGGTGGGGCCCAAGTTTACAGGTAGGGCAAAGATTGTGTCGCATAAGCTCTCCAGATTACTTTTCATTGTCTCCCGAAGCTCCACATCAGCTCATTGGCAGGAACAGGGATGTCCCATAGCTACTGCAACGTACTTGCCGATCTTATTTGGGCAGCGCTGCCTTCGGCGGACATCACATTATGCTGATCAAGTAGAAGATACAACATGTAGTCGGAGAGGATCTTTCAGAACTCCCTTTCATCATTCCTGTCCTCGGGGAACTTTGCATTATAACAGATTTCAGTAGCAGGATGCAACTTTATAATACTATCGTCGTAATTACCCTTGGTGACAGCATCCTTAAGTCCGTCGTGATCGCGATTGCGATCGGTCCCCTGGATTTTCCAGAGAAACCAATCACCTCTGGGCTCGTATATTTTCATCTGTCAAATATGCTTCATGCTCCGCTGTAAAAGTATTCGTGTAGAACGATCTACGTCTCACCTCCTTAAAAATAAAAATCCATAGCTTCATAATGAATGGATTCGTCGACACGTACCTCGTATTCGCCACCCTTGATCTTTTTCCATCCATGTTCCTCGGACCACAGCCTCCAACAGCTTGATGGAAGCAAGAGACCATCTTCTCGGCCACATACGATGGAAAACTGAAGATATTAGAGACAGAAACGTTTTCCCCGGCACCCATGGTGTTTATACATCTTTCTCGGACTCTCCTTCAAACTCTCAGACAGAAGGTTACAAGCAGAAATGGATTCTGACCACCTTCGATATATGAATGGTGTATCTAAGACCGCATAAGTAACTTCAGCATTAGACTCTGCTTCATATGCGGCGAGTCGGGGATTCCTTAGGTCATCCGCAGCGGATAGCAAGTTGTGGAAAAAAGAATCCAGTTTAGATGATCCTGCTTTGTGCCACTTGACTCCGGCAATAGTCCAGTCAGAGAAAACGAACATGAGCACAGCTATCACATCAAGAACAATCCCTCCAAAAAGAAGAGAATAAGTAATTTTCACATCGAATTCGGGGAGCTGATGCTTCTTCAAGCGATTGAATAGGACGAAAGCCATCACAATGTCAGTGAAGGCTATGAAGCGGAAAATGTAGCCCCACTTGGAGTGCATTGCCAATGCTTTTGTGTGGAGCACCTCGTCAATGAAATGGAGTTCAACCAATATCACCCTCAGCGCATCCACCACAGAAACTCTTCGGAAATATTCTTGGCTCATTCGACGTTGGCTGCGTGTGAAGATGAGATCGGTGAGGAAAACCTTAGAGTTCTGAAAGAAGTAGTAAGAATGCTTCACCACAATGCTCTCAGCAAGCTTTGCTTCTTCTTCATCTGCATAACCATATCCATCTAGTAGATCAACGAGATCGACAACAGATTTGCTACCTTCATCATGAAGAGACTCCTGCTGTGAGAGCACCCATTCCTAAAGCCTTGGGAGGCTCGAGAGATCAAGCGCTAGTGTCCTCTCCGCATTTTTTATGACCCCGGCAAGAAGAACCAGCATTATTGGGAACACCGGCGACTTGTCGCTGGGAAATATC